>NC_081200.1:38842963-40042963 GCF_902713425.1 Acipenser ruthenus | reverse complement strand
CTGCCAAAAAATACACCATATGTATATTTATCTGTTTTATAATGCATATATGGTTTTTTTTCAAAGTTTTGTCAGGGCAACTTCTCCGACCGAAGGGGATGGAGAATTAGTTCTGAAGGTTTTATGTAGGATTATACACTGTGCCTCCGTAACATCCCTATGATGGGTTTTTAAGGCAGCCTCTATCTATCTGTCTGTGGGAAAGCTGCCTTTACACATGCTGAATCATGACAGTCTACATATTCTAGAAATTAACGAAGACTGTGCTCATATCCAGTTATGACACCGTTAATGTTACATAATCATACTGATTGAAATAGTTTTCGCCTACAGTTAAGTGTTGTAATGTTTAGAAAGTCTTAGACCCAAGGCTATTATCAGTTGCATGTGTAATGTGTGTATAATGCATGGGAGATTTCTTGTTACTAACATGCGAGCCATTGAACGACAAACCATGACATTCTCATAATTGCTTTGGCACTGTGCTGAGCCCCACTAAGATGACACCATGTGAGTCATGTAATCGATAAAGCTGAGCCTATATCCGAACAATGTGGGAATCAAGGAATTTGGAACCGTATCGGAACTCTTTGAACAGCTGTGTGCATTCCGTGATGAGACACACCCCTCATTTGAAAACCCTGTTATCACTTGTATTGCTTTGTCTTCTTTCTATATTATGATCGGAATACCACCCTAATACAGAGATGGGAAAACACATGGGTAACTAAATGGAAACATGTCATTCTCCATACATATATATTTTATTACTAGGCATATATTGGGCTTCTCCACTAAAACGTTTTGCTTTGCAGATATCTTGGAATCCCTGAGTGGTATCCCACACTGTTATTCATCTTCTAGGAATGCAGAACAGCTGGGGGTTAGGCATTACTCACCCATTTTACCCCACTCTGACCCCTTGCTCACTCACTATCTTGGTATTCTTGAATATATCATTATCACATCTCAAACATATACAGTAAGATTTATAATGAGCAATCCGTCCCATGAGCACAGTGGTATTCTATATATTTTCTGTTTAATTGCCAATGTAGAATACCTTGGTGGAGCATTTGTTCTTAATCTTATCCCATAAATTAAAGGGATACTTATATCATCATTGGGGTAGGGTTGACCGAGCCAGGGATCAATTTTCCTGCAGGGATGGGGAATTTTAACCCCATCCCTGCCGAATTACACAAAATCTTCTAATAATGTGATTGGCGAACCTCACTCTGCCACAATCATGTTTTTGTAAAACGGAATTCCTTAACCCTTAATCAAAGCAATGTTAAAAAAAACATTGAGGAATGACACAGAAAATACATAATAGAATATTAGAAGGAAGAAATTAAATATTAGGAAAACCCCTTCAATGTCTGCAGTGGTGAGTGCTAAGACTGGTCCGACATTCAATAATTCAGAATGCTGTACATGCTAAATGCTAATTCAGGTATGTCCATCATCTTTTTACAAAAATCACAAAACAAAACAAGAATGGGGTGGATTTCATGGTTTCCCATTTACCAGTGCTTGGCGTGTTTGGTTAAATATTCCTTGACAGAGCCCAGGAAGCAGTCAGTGGAGGACTGTAGGAAAGGCTCAGGTCTGGTTCCTTGCCCCTGATCCTCATCACAAGGTTGTAAGTTCAAGTCCCTGCTAAGCCAGGCGCGACGAGAACTGTATTGGGTTTCAGTCTGTCAGTCAGAGAGGGCAGCCGTGTCACTCTCCACAGTGAGGGGCTAGTCATTGACCTTCTCAAGAAGAAGAAGGAAAACAGGAAACGAATGCAGATCTGTCACTGCCACCCGTGTGTCTTCTGAAGAGCAGCAGCCCCTGATAGGCAGGCAGTGCTGGTGAGGTGGGAGCCACAGGCTGCAACCAGCTGTGCTTCTTACAACAATATAGAACGATGCAGGGGGGGATACGTGCTGGGAGCTGCAGGAAAGGAACAAACTAAACATTAAATCCAAAAAGTAAAATACATTTCTTACCAAATCCACTTCAGATTGGTAAGGCCTGCTTGCTTACCAGCATTATCCAAGCATAATGCAAAATGTGGAAACCCACTGCAAACAATGCAAGGATGCTGATATTTAAGCATTAGAAAATGTATATTAATAGAGTGGTTCCACATAAGCAGTATTAAAGTACAGAACTCAAAATGGTTATATTTAGAATCTTAACAAAATAAGGGTTTCACAAAACTACAAACCTATGACTGCCACTTCTGCCAACTTCAATTATTCCATCTTGTTTCTTTGAGTCCAGTACTGCTTTTAGAGGTACATTATAAGTTAATTATTGCACAGTACTGTGAAATTTCAATGCAACTTTTCTAACGTTAGTTTTTGATTAATTGATGGTGGAGAGGCTGTAGAAGGAGGGCTAAGTTATTGTACTGTATGTCACTGAAGAAATATTTAGAAATGATCCAATTATGATCATTTAACAGCATTTCAGGATTTAAAGCTTGCATTAATTGGCCTGTATTTATGACAGTTTGATTCCTGCACCAGGTGTGTATTACATTTCATACTTTAGCTCCTAGAACTTGGCAGGAAAAAGCTCACTTACTGATCATCTTTGAATTTTTTTTTTAAAAGAACAATTGCACCAAAAAAATGCTTTTATGCAGCTTGCTCAACTTTTTCTTGTGGGAACTGGTGGGAAATTAAGAAGTACTTTTCCAGACTTGCTTTTGATTAAATGTTTGTATATCGTTTTTAATAAAGGATCTCAGCAGCTGTTAAGGATAAACAACATCAAATAAAGTCCAAAAACTTTCAAAGCCAATGGGGTCCCCGAGTGGCTCCCCTCACCTCGAGGTGTGCAAGGTAAGTCGTGCATACAGTCTGCTCGAGGTATGCAGGGTAAGTCGAGCATACAGTCTGCTCGAGGTATGCAGGGTAAGTCGTGCATACAGTCTGGTCGAGGTGTGCAGGGTAAGTTGTGCATACAGTCTGCTCGAGGTGTGCAGGGTAAGTCTTGCGTACAGTCTGCTCGAGGTGTGCAGGGTAAGTCGTGCATACAGTCTGCTCGAGGTATGCAGGGTAAGTCGAGCATACAGTCTGCTCGAGGTGTGCAGGGTAAGTCGTGCATACAGTCTGCTCGAGGTGTGCAGGGTAAGTCGTGCATACAGTCTGCTCGAGGTGTGCAGGGTAAGTCGTGCATACAGTCTGCTCGAGGTGTGCAGGGTAAGTCGTGCATACAGTCTGCTCGAGGTGTGCAGGGTAAGTCATGCATACAGTCTGCTCGAGGTGTGCAGGGTAAGTCGTGCATACAGTCTGGGGAGTGCAGGTTTGTGTCCTGGCTGTGAAAAGTTGCCAATTTCCAATGGGGGTTGCACAGGGAGCGTCATCTCCTGCATGTTAGGGATGAAAAATTGCCAGGGACGACCTGCCCAAGTGCCTGGTGAGGGTAAAGAGGAGACCTGCTGGGCTGGCCTTTGTACTCCAGGGACCGGTAGCTCACCGACATCCACTGGCGAGGTCCTGGGTGTAAAGAGGAGAAATCAAAAAACACCCTTACCTTCCATTCTCCTGAGCAGTGGTGGGGAGTTACTACAGCGAGGAACATGTTGGGACATTGTAAATTTAACGGGGTTAAATAATTAAAAAATAAAACTGTAAAAGTACAGATGGGAATGAAACGGCGCACCTTGCATTACAGTTACAAGATAAAAAGCTCTAGTTAAGTATCTGTCTTAACCAAATAAGGTTTAGTCTAGACCATGGGGATAACATATAATTGAAGATACAATTATCTGGCATTCAGCCTCAGTCCGTTCACTTCTCCTTGTGATGATATTCCCTCATACACAGCTGTTCTGTCCTACAGCCTCATATGCTTAACTACATTATTGTGCATAGTTAACCGATGACATGCAAGAATTGTATAAAGAAAAATAACGCCATACAATGCCATCAGTATAAACTGATGGCTTATTACTCATCAACAGCTCATGAATAAGGTATGTTCATTCTTCTGGGGTTCATTGAGTTTGTGAGTCACATGTAAAAAAAAAATGTATTAACTGCTATATTCACAAAAAGAGAGTCTCTGCTCTTAGTTACGATATCAGATGCCAAATGTTAACCGCGTACTGATAACATTCATAAGTAAAAGTGAAAACGATACAGGTAACACTTTGCATTGTGTCTCTAATTACTGTGTATTTACATAGTAGTTACTTACGCATAATTACATGTTATCATGCATAGTTACAATGTACTTATTGTGTAAATTCTTTTGCATGATATAACGCTAATCCTGACCATAACCCTAACCTTAACCCTAACCCTATCCCTAACCCTAACCCTATCCCTAACCCTAACCCTAACCCCTACCCCTAACCCTAACTCTAAACCTAACCCTAGCCCTAAACATTTTCTGATACAACTGTGTACTTACATATATCGAGAAAAAAGATGCACTGTAACTATGCATAATGACATTGAAATTATGTGAGGGTACACATGTATTTACTAAGTAGGTAATATGTAAATACACAGTAATTAGAGACACTTCATGCTACTGTATCAATAGCTTAATCCTTCAGATTGCATAAGCTAGTTGTCTGTGCTCAGGTGCTAAAATAGGTTTTTATTAAAATCATAGGTTCAAAGCTGAAAAAACATACAAGCCTATTTGATCTTTATTAGCATTGTGAATAACTGCATAATGTCCATCAAATCAGTTCTCTGATTCTAAATCTGTGACTAGGCTGAAGACCTGAACCCTCACCTCCTTTCCCCTAGGGGTTGAGGGTGGGGCCTGACGTTCCCCTGACACTTCTCTTTTGATTGCTCAGAGGACCGCAGCTCCCAGCTTTGACGTTTTAATGAGCTGATGCCGCTACATTAGCTGTGTGGCCATCTGGAAAAAGTTTGGGAGATCCAAATGCCATCTGTAAGATATTAGGCCAGGGGTCTATACCAGCTATACGGTTCTCAAAGGCAACGGTGAAATAAACACAAACTGTATATAGGTTGTAATCAGAGAGGCGAGGAAAGAATTCAGATTTTTCGGGAATAAAAAAAAAATATCCAATTATCAGGAGAAGGTAAACAAGGTCAAAGTTTGCTGGACCCTTGAATTGACTATATATACTTTTACATTTTTTTAGTTGAGTTTAATTTATTTGACATTTATATTGAAAAAAAAACATTTTGTTTTACTCTGTCATTCCTTTTTTGAAAATGACCTACAGTAATACATGTAATAATAATACTAACAATAGTTCAGTTTGGCCAGTAGGGTGTCAATACTTGTGTCAGGGCTTTGCAATGCACTTCATCATCTGACTCACGCCGCCAGTATTTTGGAACAAGAGCTAATGGAAGATAGCATTATGAACACACTCTGGATCAAATTTAGGGCTGTATGATGATTAGAACTTTGGAACTCTCGTAAGTTGTGACTGTACCCTAACATGATTGGTTGAGAGCATCTGTAAAGTAAAAACATTCTATTACACAAATTCTATTAAAGACAGCTAATGTCTTTATCAAGTTCCAAATGATAAGTGTGCGACAATTTTAAAGATAAAAACAAACAAAACAAGATGTCGGAGTACAAAAGTAATTTTAATTTTGATAAAGCTTAATACTAATCATAAGACCAACTTCCCCTGCAGGTCATTAGCAGCCAGTAACACTAATAATAATAATAATAATAATAATAATAATAATAATAATATTAATGCATTTTATTGCTTCTTTCTATCTTCTTGTTATATTCGTTTCAGAGCTGCTGGACAAAATCTGGGAGAAAAAAATATGTTTTAAATAAAAGAAAAGTTGAGACGCCCCCTGGCTTGCAATAAAAATGTACAGTTAGACAGGAGGTATAATGGAGAACTGGAATTATGAACATTAGCATAGTAAATCATTTACACATGACCATCTATTAACTTGGGGGATTGAAGTCAATATTGTAGTGTGCTGGTTAATGCTACATGATTACAGATTATTTTGTTTGCGCATAACAGACCCCCAGCTTTTTTCATATATACATAAAATTGACTCTTTTGAGCAAAAGAAAACAATGATCACAAGAAACATTAACAGCTTTATTGTACTTTTTCTTCAGCTAACTAAAATAAAATAGCACTCAATAAATAAAATGTCACATATATATTAGCTCATTTAAAGTAATGTTATGTGTCCATATACAATACAGGGCTATGGGAACTGTACCCTCCCAATACAAAATCTCTTAAGTCAAATACGAAATGTGTATTTTAATTGTGTTATTTTACAATGTATAAAAAAGGCCAGCTAAAACTGATTTTACTGTAGTTGTTTTAGTTTAGAAATAGGTTAATATATATTAACTAACTATTAACACAAAATGAATAGCATTTGCTAATGTGTTAGCAAGCTTAGTTGTTAATTGTTCATATACTAAAAAAAAAAAATTGCAATAAATCATGAGCAAGTTCTTCACTGAATCATTGGATAATTGTGCTTAAAGATACATAAAGTGGGAAGTGGTCTGGATTAAGTTATGCTTTGTTGCTGTTTGTCATAATGATGTATTAATGCCACACAGTTTTATTTCAATGCTGATAAAGATCAAGGACATTACTAATTTGATGTGCACATGTTTTTTGTTTGTGTACATTTTACACTATGGGATCGGTTTTAGGATGCCTTAGGGAGCAGACTAACACATTGCGTTTGCCAGACATTGTCTTTCATTATTAATTAAAGAAGAGCCTGTTGAAAACATATATAATTAAAGCTGGCAGTGGTAGTTTTAATGATTCATTAGATGTAGTGGGTGTAATGTTCATTAGGTCCAAACAGGTGGAAATACAGTCTTACTAAACGTCATGCTGGTCCCACTAAGCGCTCATGAAATATGAATCATGAAGTAGTCTCTCAACTCCAACTGAAAGGGCTGACAGTGATCAACTCCCTATTTAAAAAAGCTAAGCAGGATATTACTAACCTTGCTCTTTCACAATCTGCCAAGGGTACAACCTTGAACTTCCTGTTTGAAACTCTGTCCTTGTTTTCCTTCACCCCCTCCCAGTGCAGTGACAGTGTGTCTGCAGCTGTACTGATTCATATATATATATATATATATATATATATATATATATATATTTATATATATATATATACCTTTTTAACCTTAAACATGTAACTAGAGTTTAAAGCAAAAACTAAATTTGGTTGTTTTCTTTTCGACATGATGTAAAACAAACACTACTCAATAATGCCTAAACAATAAATTGTGTCATTTTCTAAAACTTCGGGGTTACTGTTATATAATTTAGCAGTGCAGATTTTACGCTAGGTCCCTTTCAGTTAGCAGACTGGGAGCATTAGAAACCATCAATGGAGCTTGTTAAGCAAGCGTGTTCTACACAGCGCACACACCTGGTGCGGCTGATACTTATAACACTTCTACTCTCCCAACTGGCTCCAACATTGCCAACTCCGACAGAATGCAGAAGCAACACAGAGGCCCCCCAGGTTATGAATTTCCCGTATTTCCAACGCTGTATATGCACTGTATGCATTGCTTGCCAGTTACACAGCTTACTACAGAGTTGCCATTTTTCATTTATATTGGATGGGAATTAAATGGCCATGAACAGATTGTAATTTTGTACTTAGAATTAATATCTACAAGAAGCCACAGAACAACAGGCAATTTATAGCGACAAGTCAATATTACACTTTGGGAACAAAGTATCAGAGTTAGTTGATTTGTGGATAGGTGAGTTGATTAGTAATGGAGATCGCTTATTAACAGAACATACCTGTGCAGTGTTTTTGTATTGTATAGTCTACTGTTTAATATATTCAGCATTGATCAAGAGTTCTCATCATCTCTTCTCTTCATTAAACCCACTCTTACATATGTTGGTGGTAGCTGTGGGATCAAAGTGCAGTATCATATCTATCACATCTCATACTTATCTGCATTGCTGTGCATGAATAATGCATGACTTTATTTAATATGATCTGCATAATGTTTGTCTACTTTAGTATTCATGCAAAAAGAAATGAATGTAATGTAGGAGGCAGTGTGGTCCAGTGGTTAAAGTCCAGGGTTTGTAGCCAGATGGTTCAAACTGGTTCAAATCCCAGCTCAGCCACTGACTCTCTGAGCAAGTCACTTAACCTCCTTGTGCTCCATCCTGCATGATGAGATGTTAAATCAATGTTCTATTGTAAGTGACTCTGCATATAATGCACAGTTCACAGCCTACCTCTGTAGTGCTTTGTGATGGTGGTCCACTATGAAAGGCGCTATATAAAATAAAGATATTATATTATTATTATTATTCATCAATTCTAATTGTCTATATTACACTCTTTAATAATAAAACTGGTAACTACTTCAAAGGGAAGCATCAGAAACAGCATTGTGGGAACCCTGGTAAGCGACTTGAGACATGTAATAAAGGTCAGACTGCAGCTCTTTGCAGAATCAACCTCAAAGGCAGGCGTGGGCAACTCCAGTCATGGATGGCCATACTACACCAGGTTAAACCTCTATCATGACATAGCTCACTGCATAGGATCTGGATGGAGGCTTGATTGGTTCAGTCAAGCATTTAAGAACATAATTGTAACAAAAACCTGGCCTGCGTGGTAATGTAGTGGTTCTATGGTACCACAGTGCTTCAATTAAGTATAGCTGGCCCTGGATCCTGTGCTATACTTGTTCTGAAATCCATTGAGCTGACATTGCTGGTAGTGCTAAAAGGTTTCTTCAAGATAATACTCTGCTAATATTAGGATTTTCCAGTGCTATTTGTTTCTCCTTTAAAGGAGAGCACATGTTACACAGTTAATGATGCCTTAGGAAATTGTTAACTCAGCTACAGCGAACTTGAAATAAATATGTAGTAATACTATATAACTGCAATATAAATATTACCATATGTACAGTATAACGTCTCAATGTCCATGGCTAGTAAATGCAGCCCCTGGTCACTATAGAGCAGATGTATTGAATTCCCTTAAAATCAACAGTCTCATTTGCAACTCCTCTTTCACTTGTTTTGGGTTAGAGCGTAATTAAAACTGAAATAAACCTATTGATTGCACATCTGGATTCACTGCATTGGATAAATAATGCGATGGTATTCAATTTACTCTGAGTGGATTGCTGAGTGTTTCTCTGGATTGGTTCATCAGAGATTCTGGTTTCCCTGAAGCATGGTAGGCTTGTCCCTTTAACTGTGCTTCATACATGAGGGGGCTATTCGTTGCACAATGTCCATATATTTAATTCAATTGCTGGTAAAGTAAAAACCACTGTGTATTATATTCATCAATGTGCTTGCCTTTAAAATAGATTTCTATCTAATTGCCATTTTTTGCCTTTTGAATTTGATGAAAGTTTGTGAAATTAGACCGGATGTTGGAGTTTAACTTTATGGACATGTAGCCATTGTATTCAAACAAACAGAACACTGTCTACGGAATCTTTACTAGCTGTTTGCTGGGACCTCTTGTTCTGTTGTATCTCAGCTGTAAGGTAAAGGGTGCATTATTATATGCCAGGTTTAAATTGGGTCTCTTTCAGGTCCAGCTGGGACTGTCTCTCCAAAGCACCCTTATGGAGGAAGTTACAAAATGAGCCTCCAATGTGAAGAACTTGATGTAAACTTAAAATTAAAATTAAAATTAAAAACAGTTTAACGGTCAGTGTTGTTTGTTGCACTGCTCTTAAGGATTCCGACCCCAGATTAAAAGTTCTATAATCAAGAAAACAGAACAACCTTGACGCTTTTACAAAGTGGATAAGCTCGCTAGCAGTGTACATTATTGCTGATTCATGGCCAGTCTCAGCCCTATTACATTGGCAGTAGATGGAACAATGACACATTGTAAAATAGAAAGGAGGCATAAGAACAAGGGAATTACCTGCTTTTGGTTCAGTGCCCTTTTGTTGGTGTATTAATTCATGGTATCCACCTAGCTGATACCTGATCCATTCCAAGGACACTGCACAATACCCACTGGGTCTACAGAAGTCTACAGTAATCCAGTGTGGTTCTGTTAACCCCCATGACCAGGGCCTGCACATGGCTCACCAACATGGCACTGAGGGTCTCTCAGAGTATGTGGATCCTCCAAGTCAGACTTTCCTCTTTCAATGCTCCTAAACCTTCTCTGAAAGCTTGATATGCACATCATCCAGCTTTCTGAATTTCAGCAGCCTTCTCTCAAATTCAGAGACAAGACAACGTCTTCTCATTCCTTTGCTGTGAAAGTGGTGGACATGTTTTTATAAGGCCAGATGTCATCAGAGCCCAATGCTATTAGGAAGTGTGTTTGTAAACAATGCAGATTTGTTTGGTCTAGGCCGAGTGTGACGTGAACTATGTGACCTCATCTCGTACACATAACTGATTTGACCTGTCTCAAAAGCAATTAGATAGGTCGCTCGTGGTTAACCATTACAAGTTCTCTTAGGGGAATAACCACTCAGCTATTAGCTTTGCATCTCAGGGACCTCATGAAAGAGTTCCTAAAGTAATGATCTGAGGCGTTTCCTGATTGCTTTCCACATGTATTTTTATTTGACTTGTGGCCTTGTATTGGCGCGTGAGCCCAGTTCAAAACAGTTTAAGTTCAAGCGGTTCTGATGAAAAACAAGCGCTGCGATGATGGATTTTCATCCTTAGAGAATTCTATAGAGCTATAGGAATGTGTTCCAGTACATGGAACAGAATGGAGGCCAAAATAATCAAAAAACAGTAAATGAAAAAACAGACTGCCGAAAGGTGCTAAGTGGCTCCCCTACAAAAACACTAGAATGCAGGATGTGCTTTAAATGCTTTCCGCGCAGAGTAGCTGATCTTTTCTGAGATTAAAGAATCGACCAAGTGACACCTGCTGGTCAGGTCTATAATGGCGCCAGGTGGAGACCAGCTGGGATGTACTTTGATTCCAGGTTTCATTTGCTTGGCAAGAAATGGTTGACTTGGCATGGAGAAGAGGGCTGCACGTTGAAATTCTCTCCTATCAAGATATTACCCCATTCATAGAAAAACCTTAAGAAGGTGGACTTTTTCACCCTACTGTACATGCATTGCTTTTAAACACAAAAGACAAGTACATCTTTGCATAACACAAAAAATAAAAATGATGGTCTTAAAATTCCACATCATTAATAGACTTGTTAATCTTGTAAGGACTGTTCTATGTCTTTTTAAAAAACAAATACCAAAACAACTATAAGTATTAGGAAACATAACAAGCAGGCTGCAATATGGCTGCTAACTTCAAAACAGGGTTTCACATATTTATCAAAACATTTTAAAATGCAATACATCACAGAAAGGCTAAAAGTAGTTTTTAAAATGTTTATTTGCTCTTTAATTCTTGTGATTTTAAATAACAACTTAAATGGATGTTAATATAAATTACAGGTGGAGGTGTCGGCCCTACAGACCTTACTGTTTATAATCCCTTAGTTAAGAATAGTATCGGACGTGTGCATTCAGTTGTAGTATTTCCTTTCTTGCGCCAAGGGATAGCCATTAAATGTATTTTAAAGATGTAGAGCATTTTATTTAAACAGATTAATATGCTTATTTGACAGTCAGTGTAAACAATAAACAAAATATGATTTTGCAAGCCGTGGCAGGAACATTTGTTCCAGAGAACATGCTGTTTAGATTGTTTGGAGACAGGCACACTCAAGCACAAGCACATGGCAGGACATTTTATTTTATGATTCGTGAAACACAAATCTGCTTTTAAAGCTTCTTTATATATATATATATATATATATATATATATATATATACCCGACCTCGGACTGAATCGCAGTCTCCAAGATTGTTGACCTGGGTTCCCGGGAGTCGGGGTCCGGGGCTGCCGCTCCACAAAATCCACAAATTCATTGACGGTACCTGGATTCCCTTGTCCGACCCACTTCCTTAGGGTGGGCGGTAGGGACCTTAGGTACCGATCCATAACGAGGATCTCCACTACTTTTTCCACGCTATTCTCTGCTGGGTTGAGCCATCTGGTAGCCAGATGAATCAAATCGAACATTTGTGACCTGGGTGGTACTCCTGGAACATACCCCCAGGCATGATATTTCTGCGCCCGGACAGCTGGGGTCACTCCAGCGCGGGCAAGGATCTCGGCCTTGAGGTGTGTGTAGTCTTCCGCCACACTTGGAGCGAGGTCATGGTAAGCCTTCTGAGCCTCTCCTGAAAGAAAGGGTGCAATAATTCCGGCCCACCTCTCAGTTGGCCAACCCTCCCGGGTAGCTGTGTGCTCAAACGCGAGAAGAAACGCTTCCACATCGTCTTCCCCTGTCATCTTCTGCAACACATGAGCGGGCCGTATCAAACTCACAGTAGGTTGCTGGAACTGAGGATTGTCCAAGCGTACTTTTAAGACTGCCACCTCCTGCATGGTCACCTCAAGTTGCTGCGCTTGGACCCGGTTAGTCTCCTGTTGGACCCTTGCCATTTCTTGCTGGACCGCCGTAGCCGCCATAATTGCGTTAACCAGCGCATGTAGGTCCGCCATCTTGTTGTTTTAGTGTGGGTCCGACTGAAGTGTATTTTCAGTCGAGGATCCCACCCCTGCCACCAAATGTAAAAGAGTGGTAGTGTGGTGTTGCTGGGCACCAGTAACTTCCTTCACAAACTTGGAGTGAACACTTCACTGATTCAGGTGATTACTTTTATTTACAATATTTACAATCAAACATATATTCTCTTGCGTTCATTTGCCCTGTACGGGCCACTAACTATCTCACTTCTTCTTCCCTCTCTGTGCTACGGCGAGCGTAAGTTGGACTCCCTCTGGTGGAGTGAGCCGGGACCACAGATAAGTGTCGGATAGGCTCACTCTGGTGGAGTGAGCCAGGAACACTGGTGAGTACAGGTTGGGCTCCCTCTGGTGGAGTGAGCCTGGAACACCGGACAGGATAGGTTGGGCTCCCTCTGGTGGAGCAAGCCTGGAACACAGGTGAGTACAGGTTGGGCTCCCTCTGGTGGAGCAAGCCTGGAACAGTACGTCCTCTATCCTAGGCTGCCTGAAAGACAGCAAGGGTAGGCCAGAAGGAACCAGCAATAATAAAGATTGTTCTAACAACCTGATTCTGTGCTAGATGCACCTGCATCTGTAACTGTGCAGTGTTTTTAATAAGTCCTGCAACACACTCAATCAAAATATTGTTGCTCCTGCAACTGAAGAACACGTAATATTTGTAGCAAGGCCTGCGCATATAAACAATACACTCGTTCAAAGTGTCGCTGCTCCTGCAGCTGAAGACAAAACAGTAAAACATCGTGAAATATTTTTAATCCCAAAAATATCAAACAAAACCAAACCATTCAAAACAAAAGTCTGCCTCACCAAGAGGTAAAAACGCTCTATGCTAGACTTTACCACAATCGCTATAATTTAGATTTGACGCACTTACTAAATCCTCTTCTTCACTGGAATAGTCGTTGGAAGCTTGAGCAGGCAGGACAACCGACCAGAGTTCCCCACAATCGTCCCCTTTGTTCTGCCCCGCTTCCTTTTAAATCCTCTAACCCCACCTTCTTAATCACCACTGGGGACTATGGGTTGTGTAGTTTCTTCCCAGGTGACGCCATTTCTTAAAGGCGCCAGTGCTCCTTCCTCACAATATATATATAAACATTTCAAACGTTTTATTCATAACATTTGTCATTAATAAAGTAATACAATGTTTCTTATAATATTGTTATATATTCTCTTCTATTATCATGAAAGCAACAAAATCACCTATAAGTAACCCTTATTAAAAACAAGTGAACATCATCATCAAAAGTTTGAAATTAATTTGGGTAGGGTTGTGAAATGTGAACTATTAACTATATATGAACTATAAACCATGGTTTTCCTAATTTGTGTGTGCTGTAACTCTCCTGAATGAGATGCAGCAGTTCTCTGCAGCGCCCCCTGCTGGGAGAGAGAGGAGCTGGAGGAGCTGCACTCTCCTGGGTCCTGCTAAGCCTCGTTTGGGGTCACATGCTTTGTAGGGTTTTTTTGGCAGGTGGTCCCTCTTTCTCCAGGAGAGGACCAGTCATCCCATTACCGCTGGTAATTGTGCAGCCAAGCTCCAGCAACATGTAGAGCAGAACAGGGATGAATTCTAAAGCCAGGACTTTCGGAAAAGCTAGAAGTGCATGTGTTTCTGATGCAGGGCAGCAGCCAGCAGCCCTCTGAATGGTAAACCAGCACGTACCTGGCTATTACAGAGACTACATGGTGATTCCATAGAGAAATGGGGTAAACATAGAGGTTATAGATACTGTTTAAACCTGTTCCTTTGTCCAGTGATTTATATACAGTATGTACATCCCTGTACTGTAGGGGTTTCTGGGGTGCTTATGGATGGAATATTTTAAGTATGGTAACATTTTGCTTTAAGTTGTGGTGGTAATACAATTCATGAAGTAATACTGTATTTAAACTATGGTTTCATGGTAATTATTATGTAAAGTGCCTACAATTTATTCTTGTAATAAAGTGATTGCATTGGAACTGCATTGCCATATGTGTCATTTTTGTATGGTACACCCATCTTTAAGGGGTTAAGTCTGAAATGTAAGCGTCTTCATTTTAACTTCCTTCATACTCATAACATTCCCAGTGCCAAGCTGCGGAATTGTAGAAGTGTATTAAAAACAAACTTTGGATCTGTCTGGTGTCCTCCAAACACTCTCTTCCATCCATCATCCATTCCTAAATTTCCCGATCTGCTGCTGCACCCCTTCCTGTTCAGAATAGGATCCACATGGCTGAAAAGGAATGTAAGCAATGCAAGTCTCTATTGCTTAGCCCATACTCTTCACATCATGGACTCAGAGCTGTAAATAACTAACTAGATAAAGATGTGTCAGGTCTTCTGTGTTCTATGTGCATTCTGAGCACTGGAGACTGCAGGGGCTGGGACGAGTTCTTTAATGTTGTGAAACGTCAAGATCATAATCAGGAGTTAGACGTGAAGCGATGGTCTGCCATCTACTGCAGAATGGTTAAATGCTGAGTTCCAAGCAACTGTTAGGAACCATATAATTTAATACTATTGTACTCACACAGGGGACCCTGGTCAAACCATACGTAATGTAGGTCTATTTGGGTCTTTTGTTTTATAAACCTTCTTAAGCAAACTGAATCATTTTCATATATATATATATATATATATATATATATATATATATATATATATATATATATAAATAAAGATTACTGCAGCTAGGTAGACAAATAAATGCTCACAGTCACATCATTTTGGCAACGAAGTTCCTGCAATGCAATATTAAGTGTTGCAGCATGCCAGGTCTGAAGGATGAGGAGATACGTGAGCCTGGTTCTTGTGTGAGGTGGTTAAGATGCTGTGCAGTTCATGCACCCAGTCTCTGTTAAGAGAGCATGCACCCTGTCTCTGTTAAGAGAGCATGCACCCAGTCTCCGTTCAACGTCTTCAGGAAGTCATACTAGCATGTACTCAAAGCACACACTCCCATTCAATACGGCCATTCCAAGGGTTAGAAAGATAGAACAGGTAAGGTGGGTATTTCGAAAAGTAACAATAATAGTTACATCCTTGCTTTGGGATTTCTATAACACAGAGGTGAAGGGATTTCTGAAACTGTGCCAGAATAGCAAGGTTTTGTGATTGCAGGAAAGGCTCATATTACACACAAAGACAGTGTTTATTTATCATACAGCATTGTATCATCTGCAGGGACTCAGACTGAGACAGGGTATAAGGTTTAGTGGCTCTATAGCACTCTAGCACAGTCCTAATAAGGACCTTTTGGGCCCTGCATTCAAGCAAAGCTGCTTAGACCAGGATTAAATCTACTTGAGATTTGCAGCCTCCAGGAGGCAAAAATATGTCTGAACATATTATGTTTTGTTGTAAAATATTCAAGCATACAAAGCATTTGTAGAGGGCCTTTCATTCGTTAAACAGTTAAACAGTTTAGTGATACATGAAAGCGTAACCATAAATAAAGTTAAACAATTGAAAAAAAAGCAGAAAATGGTTTATCCAATTACTGCAAATGTTACATAAAGTATACATTTCCTGTATATAGAATAGAATAAATCTTCAATTCAATTTCATGCAAAAAAAAAAAAAAAAAATGATTATAATATAAAATATAATTTAAATTCAGAAATCGAAGCTCCATAGTTGGGGAGCTTGTCTGAGAGCAGTCTCTGATTCTTACTGACCTTGGCAATAACACCGATCTTATTAGACAGGCAGAAAGGCTGTCCAACTGGCCTTGTGTCCTCCAGGATCCAATGTGGTAGAGCTCGTTATTAATTATACAAAACCAATCCACTGATTGACAACCCCTAAGAAAACAATCCCAGCACATAGAATCTATAAGAAAAGCACCCCACAAATAACAGCATACTACCCCTAAAACACTTCCCACGCTCACAACTAACTGCATGTCCCCAGCCTGACGAATCAGCCTCTGTCTCAAGTCTCAACAACATACACATAGAGAGGGTCACTGCACCACCTGGTGGCTCTCGAACTCTGCAGCGTTATCGGAAATGGGTATGAGGGCAGTTCAAGAATGCATTTGTGGTAATCAGTTCTGACCCACAGTATTTTCAGATTCAAATTTTCCTCAATTTAGTGACTGATCAATAAAGCAGGGATATTACAACAGTCAAAAGAATCCCCCGTCCGTCTGTTTGTTCCAGCTTCCTGATTGATCGCAGTTTATTGCCTGTTATTAAACAGGTAGTAAAATATTAAGCAACACTTTACAATAAGTGTCTCTAATTATTGTGTATTTACATATGAGTTACTTAGCAAATACATGTGTACTTACGCATTATTACAATGTTATTATGCATAGTCAAAATGTACTTAATTTGTAAATCTTTTTGCATGATATAACCCTAACCCTAACCCTATCCGTAATCCTTTGCCTAACTCTAAACCTAATCCTAACCCTAACCCTTTTCTGAGACAATTGTGTACTTACAAAAAGATTTACACATTAAGTACATTGTAACGATGCATAACATTGTAATTATGTGTAAGTACACATGTACAGTATCTACTAAGTATCTACAATGTAAATACACAGTAGTTAGAGACACTTAGTTAAGCTGTAAAGTGTTACCAAATATGACATGCATTTGAATGTACTTTATGACAGTTTGCGATGTCACTGGTATTCAGTATGATTGTATGTTTAGTGCAGAGTTGCGCAGTAAAGCAATGTGAAGCTTCCCTTTCTCAGTGGGTCTGGCAGAGTCCTTACGGGGGTTTTGTTTTTCAGCATAGTTATCCAATAGTGACATAATTGGCAAAAAAGGGCAATTATATTATGTAACCTGAGGATGTGGAAGAAAAAAGTCACAATGTTCTTTACGCCTCTTAACAATAATCACAATGTCAAATACACCAGTATTGTTGACTAAAAATTACGTCATTTACAGGCAATTATAAAGTGATACATGCCGTGGAAGGAACTTGAATCGGTATGTGGGGAAATTAAAATGCTTTAAATTGTCCTAAAACATTTGTGTGTAGAAGAAATACCTTTTTCATAGACTGATAAATATTCCATTTGAAGAGACTGTGACAGTCACAGCATTCTCTATCATGGTTAGCTGCCAGGCCACTGAGATAGGGCTGCTGGTATATGCTGTTTAAATCTGAATGCATGCAAATGTAACAGGCAGTGTTGTGTGATGAGGTGAGATGAGGTGAAAAGCTCTTTAAACATAAATGCAGAAGATCCAGCATAGTGGTTAGCCAATTAGTGCCCAGCCTCCACCCTGTGACTCAGATCTCATAGATACATGATTATTTCAAAACAATTTGAATTGAATCTTGCTTTGTTTTGTACAGCAATGCATATTGTTATGCATTGTAAAATATTTTTGTGTTTGCAGTGCATTTAATCTTTTTAGGGATGTCCCAAAGCATCTGTATGACCTGCAGTGAACCGCATGCGTGGTTTTTTTTTGTTAGGTAAAAAGTAACAATGAGTTTCAGAAATCTAGATAAGTATGTGAACAAGTAATGAAGCAATTAGGCTCTGATAGGCTATTGGATCACAGTATTTATCATTTGATAATTAAGTCATGACACAGAGTATACAATGTTACTGAGATCAGTGAGAGTAAGGGTCCTTAAAGACGACTGTTTTCTGTGTGTGTGTGTGTTTTTATTTTGTTGAACCAGGTGTAAATGCCACAATTAATTTAGGAACAAGTGAGCTTTTTTGCATTATTAATCCCCTGGCAATACTGCAGAACCTGGTGTACACATTGAGATTACACCAAGCATAGCCCATGGCTGTGTAGCAGTCAATAAATAACCTGAAGGTGCACAGAGCTTGGCTTAGTGCATAGCCAGACAGCTAGAGCCTTGGCTGAACCCTGAGCTAAAAGAATACTCTGAAATTATTTAGCCCCGGGGATGAAGATTAGTCAAACAAAACTAATGTACTGTTGATGACAAGGCTTATAGATACAGAAAAAAAGTTTATAGACAGAATTATTAAATTAAAATTAGGATTGCAGTACCTGTGCGGTTAAAACTGTCTCTCAGTAGCAGGTTTAACTAATTTTGCTGTGTTTTATGTGTTTCTTACTCTTCGTTTCCAAAAGTATGGCTGCCAGATGGTCTGTATTTCCACAATGAAAGAAAAATATGACAGTTTAAATCACAAGAGTACTATGCATTGTTCCTCACTATCTTGTAAAGTGCTTTGTGATGGTTGTCCACTATGAAAGGCGCTATATAAAATAAAGATTGATTGATTGATTGAAGAGTGTTCTTGAGGCAGTGTTTAGGACTTCCTCTATAGATATAGAGAATATTTGATTCATTGCATTCATTGCACATATTTATTTATACATGCTATATGGAAAGAAGGATCTTTATCGCTGATAATCTTCAAAAAGTTCAAACAAAAAATGAATGATGTGATGACATATGATAGGATAAGCTTATCTGTATTCGGTGTTGCTGTTGTTTGTTTGTTTTTAACAGCCTTGGTTTAAATAAACTGATCTTCTGTATGTCAGCAGTCTTTCCTAGAGAGTCTTTGGTGAATTGTCTGTACAGTACTTGAAAGCAATATGTTTAACCCTGCACTGAAGGTTTTCAGTCAGGTTTTCTTCCTCATTTTGAAGGAAGAGCATAGGCAAAAACACAACTATAACTAACTCAGATACGGGGAGCTGTATAGTTAATGTGCTGTTCTGAGAAGTTTCTTACTAGATTTGTGCATTTAACATTACTTTATATGCTTTTTCCTTTGCACTTTGGCCTTTTGACCTTAAGGTCGACATTCCGAATCCCTGAAAGCGAAGAGAAGCATGCGCCTCAGCTTGAATGGATGCACAAGTAATTTATTTATATAACGCAAACGGATTAAAATTCAATTAAATCCAGAAATGAGAAAGAAAACCACAAAGACTTGGTGTGGGGTAGCTGTTTTCCAGGGGGAGTGCAGCTGGGAGGTGAGAGGAAACTTGCCTTGCAGTGACAGTGTAAGAAGCTCGTCTCCCGCCCCCTGTCGAATCAACAGGTCACGCAGGGCCTCCAGTTCAACATGCTATTTAATAGGCTTCAGCTGTGTCTTTCAACGCTGGGCTTTCTCATTCTCAACGGTATTACTGCACTGGAAATAAAGGATCGACTCCTGAATCTTGATGGGAAGATCAGGTCAGGCATTACTGGATCCGACACACTGGCTTTGCTGCATCAGACACGGGTCTGGTAACGATGCACAGCGGAGCTTTAATTAACCTTTTCCACAAAAACAGGCAAGGTTTACTGCAGAAGTGGCTTTGACTGAAGGTGGTTTGTATACCCGTCCTGAGGAATGAGTCAGAAATGTAACAACAAACCCGATCGCTCATACCAAGCCATGCAGTGATGCCAATCCTAAATCACAGAAAAGTTTATTTGGTCAATGACTACTTTCCAAAAATGGTGCTATCGATTCCAAAAACAGGGCTACTTTCCAAAAGAATGGCTATTAATTCCAAAAACAGGGCTACTTTCCAAAAAATAGGGCTGTGTATATTCAGGAGGTGAAAGAGTATCTCTATTGAATAGTTTTTTCAGTGCGAATGACTCAACATAAATATATTGTATCAACATAAATATATTGCATTAAAAATAAAGTTATAACAGTTTGCAACCTACAGTCAAATAAAAATGTCTATCTGTTTAAATAAAATAGACTCCTTTGTGTCTCCTCAAACAGTCATCGATCGACGAAGTTTTATCCCCATATGATGACACATACCGGTGGAGATCTGGTTGTTCTAACTGCCCTTAACCCTGACCAGCTGTTACTTTGCTAGTAGTCTGCATTATATTAATAAGATTCAGTAGATTTTAATGCAGTGTATTGAATATAGTACAGACTCACAATGAGTCAACTTACTTGTACTTTTCTGTTGGTTCCAGGTGTAACCTGGTCATTAACAATGAGACATATTTGTAGACCATATTAATATGACTTAAACCCCCTATAAAGACATATAGTTAAAACCGAGTTAATGTTTCAGCCCTCACCCCCTGCGGCTAGCCTTCCGTCCACATACTTAATAGTTCTGCAGGAGACGAAGGCAGCGCTCCCAACCTCTAGACTTCACAAAGCTGAACTACTCATGAAATGAATCTGCAGGGACGGGACAAATCACTGAAAACTACATTTAGCTGAAGCAGTCTGAAACCACTGGGCAGACTTCAGTTGAGGTTATCAGGGTAACAACAGCCCATAACGGTGATCTTTGCTCAACCTATTGATTAACCAGTAATCTTGACTTCTCTCCACCACACTCCACAGAGGAAGTTTGCAGTTGTACATTGCTAATACCATAAGCAAGCTGTGACAAGCTGTTGAGCTTCTACCCCATAAAAACGATATATCTGTGTAAAAGCAATGTAAAAAGCAGATATATATATATATATATATATATATATATATATATATATATATATATATATATATATATATATATATATTCAGAATATATTAAATATGCACTATACTAATGTAAAGGGCTAATTTATACCATCTTTTAATTTCTTACCTGTTCATTACCCCCATCATGTGTGTTTTATAGAATTATCTGGTGTAGGTTCTGCCATGGTATTTTTGCACAGCAGTTTTCCCATGCTTTTCCCATGGTTATACAATGCATTTACCATAGTTTTCCATGGTGTGACATGTTTTTTTAATATGCTTTACCATACCTCGCTATACTTTACAATGCTTGCCTATGTGTTGCTATGCTTTCACTATGCATTATTTCACTTTGTTTTGCTTTTACTGTGGGAAGCTTGTAGAAGGGTGCTTAGATCATTATTTACCAGGCTTACTGATAATGTTGTTTTAACCACCAGGACTGGGGAAGTGTTTTTTAGAAATGACCAGTAAAGGGTGTTCAGCTGTAATATCTGTCCCCTCTGCATTGGTGAGTTAGTAAATTCAAATTACAGCACTGTATACGAAATCACAGCTCACTGAGGGGAGAAATTACAGATGCACGATCCCAATGATCATTTTTAAACCCACATAACTTCAGAAATCTTACCAGAAGCAGAACCAATAATTCAAAATATGATTTTTTTTTTTCTGGAGTATTTTGTGAGCATGATAAATGATAATATTCCCTTCGATTTTTTTTATTTTGTTTTTAGAAATGTTAAAACAGTTTGAGTGAACTCTGCGGAGTTCGAGAAGTTGCCCTGCCAAAACTTTGAAAAAAAAAACACTGTGCATTATAAAATAGATACATCAATAGGAAACCTAACATGGTACAATTGTGCACACAATGATAGAGGCAGATATCGTCACCTTCATGCCCTAAAGATACACACATTAGAAATAGATAAGCATGGAAAGATAATGACGAACAACAGCGGTCTCATGACGAGTTCAAAAGGGGGGAAGCTGCTGTGAGCTGCTGTGTTGTGATGCACGTGTTTTATTTTCTCATCCCTAAACAGGAAGGTAGGCACTTGGAAGACAAGGGTAGGGTCCTGGACACTGGACTTCAAACATGGGAAGCACTGAGGAGCTTTCGGTGAAGTTGCAAAGGGACGGGCTGTTGGTATTGTATCCCAGTAACACACAATGCAGGCTACCATCGAGTATATCACCTGGCAGGTAAGGAATACAAACTGCACTGTCCACGAAGGTTGCTTTTTCATAGCTTGCACAGCAAACGTCTGTGTACTATCAAAATAATGTAGTTAACAGGATTGTGGAGAACAGCAGCTTGGAAACAGTAAAGGGCACCCATTGGGATAAACTCGGTAACAAATGCAGTTTTATTATGGTATTATGGTAGGGGATCCAACAGACAAAGCAAAAATCACATTTGTACTGCATTATAATTAATACAAAATAATGCATATCGAATCAAGAACTTGCCTATACTGAATTTTTTACTGTCCTGTGCGTGATCCTTAGTTTTGCATAATGAGTCCCACATGAACACCTGAAGCTTAATTGTTTTAAAGTAACCACCAGTTATACGATCCCAAGTCTCAACAGAGATACTCTTTCACCTCCTGATGCAAAGACCAGCAGCAGAACTGGGTTTGATTCAGGCCAAAGTCCAACCAATAGGATTCATCCAAACCTGCCCTGCACATAACCTGGAGTCTACTATTTCATTGGCTTCTCTCCTCCAAGGAATGCTAAATATTAAAAAAGACCCTTTTGAAAGAAGCTTTCCCATCTGATCTACCTAGCTCCAGCGAGCATTAAAATTCTGCCTGTGCAGTTATTGGAATATTATATGGTATACGTTGTGCAGCTGAAGGCAGTTGTCCTCAAAGTGCTCCCCAGAGGGTTCACAGGAGAAATGATAGCAGGGAGGGAGTCAAAGGCCGAGGACATTATTGCACAATGGATGAAAACAAAACTGCTGCCACGTCTATGAAACTGCCATGCTTATTATAATTACACTTACTTATACGAAACTAAAAACCACTGACGAAAAACCTGCAATCAATCAGCAGAACTACACTATGAAACATGCATGCAGATCTGTGTCTTCTTATTGCATTTTACAAACATGGATTGGGTTGACATATGACTGTAGGAGCTGAGTAGACACAAAAACTGCATTGATTGAGCATCAGAAATTTCGGACAAACCCAGGAACTTATACATGACTTTTTCAATGTGTTTTTTTTTTTTTTTTTTTTTTTTCTAAACATCTGTTTTTACTTTTGCTTTTGAACTTAGAATAAATTATATGTAAATTACTCCAATCTTTGTCCCTTGGCTTTGCGATGAAGGAAGAAATCTAGAAAGCTGTCACTGAATTGTGATAAAACTTGTTTAGGACCATCATTAGCTCCGGTTATGAGCGCTTCAGAATCTGGATGTACTGCACAGTACATGGAGGCATTTGTCAGTTTTTCATTTGCCCACTTTCACATTTTATGTCAACTGCAACTGGTCCTTCAACAGATCATAATCACATACTTTATAAACAAGCTTCAATGTTCATTGGAAAGCCAATAAATAACCCATTTAGGACATTTAACAATAAGAATGCAACATACATCAGACACCTCAACTGAGATGACAAATTCAAAAAGCAATATAATGCAGTTAATATTATCCAAGACCTTTTGTCCCAGTTTTGAGATACCGGGCTGCATTCTCAGAGCTATGTACTCCAAATCATCTTTTTTCTGTTTGTTTTGGTTTGGTTTTTTTTTAGATAGTAAAAGGGACCAAGTCAGAAATAAACAACTCAGGCATTTCGTTGTGGTACTTAAGAGTAGTCTAAGGTTGTTTCTTATTTGTTTTAGAATTATATTTGTTTTGTTTGGTTTTTTTTTCATTTCAGACAAAAATTGTGCTCATGACGAGATGAAGAACATAACTCAGCCTGTAGAGATGTTGCTGGCAGTTAATATGTTTCTGTCAGAAATCATGTGATACTGTGACCTTTCAACTCTGTTAACTCCACCTCCTTGTATACTTCACCATGGTGCAAGTGCACAGTGAAGCTCTGCTATTCTGTTCTTAGTGATCAGCAGACGAATCTGTCCATATACATTTATTATAAGATTTCATTATCAGCAACAGCTGTGGAGGATACACATCAACAAGATAACTGCTCGTGGTGTCAGTTTGAGATCATAATACGATTTTGTTGCTGGCTTCTGCACTGGAGGAAAGGAAAGATTGTCAAGGTTTGTCAATCAATATTCCCATGACATATTTTATACTTAATAAATTACTTCTGTTTTGTTGTAAAGTTCTTAATGCTAAGGTTTCTGCCCCATTACACACTTTACTGCATTGTTAGTATTTACCCTAATGGTAGAACTTATCGTACTTTTACGCTTTACCATATTTTACTGGTAACACTTTACATTAAGTGTTGTTTATTACTGTGTATTTATACATAATGATAATGTTATTAAGCATAGTTACAATGTACTTCATGTGTAAATCTTTTTGCACTATATATGTATGTACAGAATTGTATTAGAAAAGGGTTAGGTTTAGTGTTAGGATTGGGTTTAGTTAGCTTTAGTGTTAGGATTAGAGTTAGTTAGGTTTAGGGTTAGGGATAGGGATAGGGTTAGGGTTAGGGTTATATTATGAAAAAATATTTCCACATTAAGTACTATTGTAATCATGCAGAATTACACATGTATTAACCAAGTAACTACTTTGTAAATACACAGTAGTTAGAGACACAATGTAAAGTGTTACCATTTTACCTTGTTCTGCTTTCCTTTACCAATATTTTCAATGCAAACTATACTTTGTTTTTGGTAAACTTCATAAGAAAAGGAAAGAATATGAATTCATCTAAATAACATCCATGTGCAATGCACTTTTCCAATTTGACTAAAATAAAACCCCATTGTCTTCCTAATCAGGTGTTTTTGGACACCCTCGTGTTGAACTTTTTATGGCTGCCCAGTTGTTTTTAATCAAGTGCTGCATTTGTGCATTTTTTGATTAGCTGGAGACTTGCTCTTTTAATAACTTACAGGCCAGTACATTCTGTTCCATTGCAACCAGGAACGCAGGCCAAAACAAGGTTTTATTTAAGCACAATGCAGGTTGTTTCTTTTTAAAGAAGACACAGCACACATTGCAAAGCAAAAGTGACTGACAGCTTGGGGAAACTGCTTTGATAAGCAGCTGTCACTGCAGAAGTGAGCAGGGAATACTTTTTGACTCCTCTCTTTAGAGTTTCACAGGCAGTGTGCCCAAGCCTATATAATCAGCCTGTGTTAGATCACACTATACATTGCTGTATGGGACAGGACTATCAACCTACCAAGCAGACATGAAAACACAGATATTTTCTTGGATATTTGGTAGGAATTTTTTTTTTCTATTCACTCTATTATATGCTAATGAAAACCAGGTTTGTCAGTGACAAACTCTATACATCCCCCACCAAGATGGAACTAACGCTTTGCAGATGTAAGCATCACAAATAAAGAAGTTTGTCATGAAGGAAAGGGCAAGTAGAATAGATGCAAATGGAAGAACACTCTAAAGACATTCATGGAGCTATTTTAGTTATAATATTACTATGTATACCATGTGACACACATTACTGCTAGTGTGACTTGCATCAGTATCATCTCAAAGCCATAAAAACCTGCTGTGTGGCTTCCAACATACTACACTGTAGGTTTCAGAATAGGTATCAGTAATGTGTCAACTCACCTTTTCACTGATAACAGGTTCAATCCTTAATACGTTGTAGTATGCAAAAAGAATTGACAAGGCATTTTCGAGCAACATTCACAAATACTTTAAACATACTAAAATATATTTTTTTGAGTGGTCACACTTGACCTAATTTCCAGATTCTTTGGACTCCACAACCCTGTATTTCAAAGAAGCCCCTCCAGGTATTTGATGGCAATGTGCATTGAACTGTGTGTATGGTATTAATGTAGCTATACCTATTGTTCGGTTTGTTATTTTTGGAGACCGCATGCCTCATATTCCCCAATGGCAGACAGCAGTATTCATTTATTTTAAAATCCTGGAAGCGCTTAAAGGTACACATGACATAGTGGAGGGCTGAATCACAGAAGGAAAATTATTTTACTTGTAAAGAATTTCATAACAGTTTTTCATCTGGCTTTTTAGATCAGTACTATTTTTTAGCAAACTCGATTTATGTAAAAACAAGAAAACTAGAAGTAAATTAACAAGCTATTTTTTTGTTGAACATCGTGTGTGATCTGCAGCACAGATGGGGACCAACTGCAAAGGTTTCATAGTCACCTAATTAAATATAATAATTCACTATGCTGTTTATGCTGGAGTTACTATTCAGAGAATTTGCAAATTGGCTTAACAGTAAAATACCAACTGATCATAAAAAGTAGTAAAGATTGGCATTTCTCGTGTGGAAGAATGTAAAACACTTAAAATACAGCATATATCCTGGGAAACTGCATTCACTCAATGCTCAATATTTAATAGTACAGCACTGGATTCCTGTGATTTCTTCACCTGAAGGCCAGTGTCTGTCCCTTTTCATTTAGGAGCTGTAATGCTAAGGGTTGCCAGTGATGACATACTGATGCTTGCCAGCATTGGACATGAGTCCTTGACTCTGCTTCCCATCCTGGATTTTACAATTGCTTTTGACACAACCCACCTCTTATCTTGGTGCCCCTCGCTCTCCCTTGGTTGATAAGATGAGAAGTTCCCCCAGGTTTATCTTATCCCTGTGAATGCTCTTGACTTCTACACTGATGATACCCAGTTGTTTTATTTCTCTGTAAAGACCCAAACTCTCCAAGCAAGTCTCTTTGATGTTCAGCTCTGCTTACTGACTCAACTTGTCCGGCTTGTCCTACTGACAGAGAGCGGAACTTCCATCTAATAATAAAGAACATTAAGTTGGAATAACATCACAGGACTGTGTCCCCTCGGACCAATCTGAATTCAGAATTCCAATTCAGACTTACACATAATTACAATGTTATTATGATTAGCTACAATGTAGGAAATGTGTAAATCTTTTTGCACGATCTATGTAAGTGCACAATTGTTTCAGAAAAGGGTTTTATTGTGCAAAAAGAATAAACATTAAATACATTGTAACTATGCATACTAACATTGCAATTATTATTATTTATTTCTTAGTAGACGCCCTTATCCAGGGCGACTTACAATTGTTACAAGATATCACATTATTTTTTATATACAATTACCCATTTATACAGTTGGGTTTTTACTGGAGCAATCTAGGTAAAGTACCTTGCTCAAGGGTACAGCAGCAGTGTCCCCCACCAGGGATTGAACCCACGACCCTCCGGTCAAGAGTCCAGAGTCCTAACCACTACTCCACACTGCTGCCCTATTTATGTGTAAGTACACATGTGTTTACTAAGTAACTCCAATGTAAATACACAGTAATTAGAGACAATTAACGTAAAGTGTTACCCATTTATTTTTGTCTCCATAGAATTTTAACAAAAGTTATGCTTTTGTTAGCGTATACAAAAAAGAAAGAAAGAAAGAAAGAAAGAAAGAAAGAAAGAAAGAAAGAAATGTAAAAAATAACAGTTTGGAACTTTATATAATTTTTAAAACCTAAGTGAGTAGTGCACTGGTCCTTAAGAACAATGAGGGCATTTGCAGAAGAATTGACCTTTGACCTCACTTGACCTCATTGCCATACCTGCAGGCTGTGTTTGCTCGCTGAGCACTCTGAGAGACGCAGGGGGTCACTGTCCATCCTGTTTTTATTGTGTAGAGGATATTTTAAAAATGGCTGTTTTAATTTTGAAATTATTGAAATAGAGGAAACATTGTTTGATGCACTACCTAGATGCACACTATTCATAATCCACACTGAGGTTTTGGATTTGGCTGTGTATTTGTTATTATTATAATCAGCTTAATGTTTGACTTTGTATTCTTTTTGGATGTTTGTTGAGCATACACAGAGGATTTATTGACACAATTATAAACTTTCTTTTTTTTAATTTTGTCTTTGAATGTTTGATTCATTTTGTGTATATTAATTTTTGTGTTTGTTGTGACTGCGTTATATTTACTCTCTCAATATTACCTTTGTTGTTGTTTGCTTTAGATTGCGTGGGTTTTTACCTGTGATACCAACAATTCAAAGTGAGTCACAGTAGAATAGATTGAGACTATTGGCAGAGCAGGCTTTCCAATAGTTCAATAGTCAGAGTAATCAGATGGAAGACCTGGCTGTCCTGTTTGTTTGGACCATGCATCTTGTGAAAAACCAAGAAATAAAAGTAACCATTACATTACAAGCCTGTTGATTTATTCTGAGCTTGCAAACCTGATTCCCATGTTCCTTAATGCTATTTAAAACTGTAACGTACGCGTTCTTCCCCTTGTGTTTGCACAACTGCACCTCAGGTTCTACTGTTTGTGCTGTATGCATGCAGTGAGGGCCTGGCAGGCACCCTGTGCTATGAGGGCTAGGAGAGCTCAAGCATTTCAACAGAGAGTCTGAGTCGACAAGGCTGCATTTCTCCCTTGCCAAGAACAACAATATCTAACCTGTTTTTAACCCGGCTCACTCTTCCGCGACACTGCCCAAGCCCAGCTGGAGTCTTTCCCCAAGTCGGTGATGCTCACAGAAAAGGGAGAAAGGATTATTTGAAAAATGGATGGAGTCACTTTTCACTGCATTAAAGTCTTATACATCATTCTTAAACCCAATTCCTTTAAAAAATATTGTACTTGTAATGACATCACTGTTTTTGTAATATATTTGTTATAGGTAAACATCTTTTAAATCAGCCTAAAGATTTGTTAACTGCAGTGACAAGGCTTTAGGTAAGGTATGGACTGTTTCTTAGGTCACAAAGTATAGCATCCTAAAATACAGGATGGTGTATTAAATTACAACAGTTTCTAATTTCCTGCTAAGGGGCATAGTCTCAAACCCTTTGAGGACTGTATTATCACCATCAGGGTTGATGGGTGAAATCGGGTGGGTGGGTGCATCATCACCATCAGGGTTGTTGGGTGGAATCGGGTGGGTGGGTGCATTATCACCATCAGGGTTGTTGGGTGGAATCGGGTGGGTGGGTGCATTATCACCATCAGGGTTGTTGGGTGGAATCGGGTGGGTGGGTGCATTATCACCATCAGGGTTGTTGGGTGGAATCGGGTGGGTGGGTGCATTATCACCATCAGGGTTGTTGGGTGGAATCGGGTGGGTGGGTGCATTATCACCATCAGGGTTGTTGGGTGGAATTGGGTTGGTGGGTGCATTAACACCATCAGGGTTGATGGGTGGAATCGGGTAGGCAGATCCTAGTAAAGTGACCCGACAGGGTATATATGGAGACTGGGGTAATATGGACAGATAAGTTTTGTGGATATATGAAGGAAGTCATGAGACTGAAACCATACGGATGGAGCTGTGCAATGACTGCCTATGAAGGGGAATAAGGATTTGTGTCCAGAAATGTGTCTGTAAGAGACACGGACAGGCATTTTGAGTGTCTGAGGTTGTGATGGGAGGTCAGTTCACCCAGACCTCCAGACACTAACCCCAGGGTCTCTCTGCTGACCAGGGTTTGGAGTGGCTAGTCGCACAGAGGTGAAAGACTGTCTGTGGTCTCCATGCAAGCTCTACCCAGTCTTTCAGACACAAACAAAGACATGCACTGCCCAAAGGAACCTTGTGGTCGCTTCCTGGACTCATAAAGGAAGTGTTAACTTCAGTATGGAGCGTGTTTCTGTGTTCCTGTGTTCCTCTTGGGTGTGACTGGTCCTTTGAAGAAAGCTGAGGAAGTCCCACAGCATCACATCAAAATCTAATTCTCTGACAAGAAAGCATGGGAGCGGCCAGGCAAACCCAACTTTAGGTGGTAAGGTTCCATTTGTTTTTATAAACTCTACAACCAGAGTCACACAAATCTAACAGTGCTTCCAAAATGAGCCCAAGAAACAAAAAACACATACTTTATAAATATGTCAGATGTCCACAGAACACCTGACTGAGGGGATATTTATAATCTTGTTTATTTGAGAACACTGGGCCCTATTTCCCAATGTGCTGCAACGAGAAGATGCATGCTATTAAGACTTTAGTAAGAATAAAACATTATGTTCTTATCACACTTATCATCACAATTGCATTTATTCACATGTTGCATGTGACAAAAGCAGCATTACAAAAACACTAGCAAACTATGTTCTAACATAAACAGACTTACAATGAATCATGTTGTTTGGTCAAACTCAAAAATAAGCGTCTACTTATCAATAGTATTGTCAAGAGTTGCAGCATTGCAATCAGTTAGGATCACAGTTTTCTAATAAGTTAAAGATTTATTTCACAGATTTTATGGAAAGCTATATCATATTTTCAGCTAATTCCTAAGCATTTGAAATCTGCAGAGGTCATCAAGTTTGCTGTCTGTAGGAGATATATTTATTGCAGCCAAAATAAAATAATAAATAATCCTCTCACCAGAACCTAGCTGAGCCCCCATGGGTTATTAAGTAATTGAGTCCAAGGCTTGTCGCAGGCCCCCTAGTCTTTCAGTTCTGAGCCAGTAGGATCCAGGGGGATCAGGCTCGTACGATTCAGCACTCACATTCGGATATATCATAAACTCTTGCAGCAGCATTTTATTAACTGTTCCCCACTTTCCTTTTCTTATTAATTCAAAACAAAAGCTGGGTTTGTTGTTGTTGTTGTTGTTGTTGTTGTTGTTGTTGTTGTTGTTGTTGTTGTTGTTGTTGTTTTGTATACTAATTACTTGACATTTTTTATTCAAACTGCTGAACCATTTGATTCCGTGTAGGTATCACAAAAGAGAGAAAAAATGTATCTTGAAAGTGCCTAAGAGACCTTTACTTACTGTTTAGTTCTAAAAGAAATGTTTTTCCTTTCAAAAATAGAAATTAATTGAAGACTGAAGTAAACACTTAGAAAATATGGCCCAAAACTTCTTCCTAATTAATTATTATTAGAACAGGGCCACACTTTAGAGCATCCAGACAACAATCACCAGTAATTACAATATAATTAATGAGGTAATTACCAGTAATCTGGTCATAACTGTTAATAATGTTTAGGTTAAGGTCTGGATCAAGCCTAAGTAATACAATATAATACTTAGAGTAATACAATGAAATAATACTAAATTACTTTGCAACATCTTATAACAATGGTAATTACTGCTATATCTCCCCTGTATATCTTTCCTGCCTAATATACAGTAAAACATTACTGAGAATAAACATTAAGACAACGTCATTTTCACAAATTATTTTTGCTCTCAAAAGGAGCTTCAGATATTTTGTCAGACAGACATGTAAAGCGTGCTCTTGCAATCACTTCATTGTTATTTGTTTATTTAGCAGATGCCTTTATCCAAGGCAACTTACAGAGACTAGGGTGTGTGAACTATGCATCAGTTCACTTACATCTCAACAAAAGACGGAGCACAAGGAGGTAAAGTGACTTGCTCAGGGTCACACAATGAGTCAGTGGCTGAGGTGGGATGTGAACCGGGGACCTCTTGGTTACAAGCCCTTTTCTTTAACCACTGGACCACACAGCCTCCTTATTCATGTGCCTCTCAAAGCTGGATGATGAGCAAGCAATTAATCACAACCCAGTCATTTTTTAAAAATGTGTTTGGAGAGAGGTTAAAGACAGGAGAATTAATCAAATAAGCTCAGTTATCCTCAGGCCCTCAGGCCTAACTAGTTGTCCATATGCAATTGATAACAACACAGTGCCATTTTGCAGTCTGTTAGTGACATTAAGGTTAGGATTACCTGAAAGATTGTGGGTTAAATTGTGATTTAAGGTTAGGATTAGGTGCATGTGCAAATGCAGGCATTCCTGGAGCATCCAGGCTTCTGCATGGACAGACTGAAGCCTCAAGTATATCACCCTCCCCAGCAGGGGGGGAATGTAACAGTGTTTAACAATGGAATATTGTAAGGCCAAAGGGCTTGGTGTTTGGTTTTCAATGCTTGCTTATGGCTAGCACATGTCAAAACGTTTGATAGACTAATTGGTCAGGTAGGTTGAGAGACTCATTGGTCAGGTAGGTTGAGAGACTCATTGGTCAGGTAGGTTGAGAGACTCATTGGTCAGGTAGGTTGAGAGACTCATTGGTCAGGTAGGTTGAGAGACTCATTGGTCAGGTAGGTTGAGAGACTCATTGGTCAGTGGTCAGGTAGGTTGAGAGACTCATTGGTCAGGTAGGTTGAGAGACTCATTGGTCAGTGGTCAGGTAGGTTGAGAGACTCATTGGTCAGGTAGGTTCTGTAGGTGAGTTACATTTTAACACCAGAGGTAGCCAGATCGGCAGTAGCACAAGTTTGGCACATCATAAGGTTTCTTCTAGTGATCTCAGCCTAGCCTCTATTGGTTAGAAGTCAATATAACAAGATCACAGCAATGGGTGGTTTTATACCATGTTCCCATGCAACAATTCACCCTCTCGATAAAGACACCTAGTAAGACAAAAAAAAAAACATGACAGCTTGAAAGCTACAATCCGGCATATGAAAGCCCTTCTGTGTAATGCTTACCAGTGCTGAATAGTATAATTCAATTAAAGGAACAGGGCTGATCTAGATTATAGACAGCAAATATTACCAACAAGCCAGCAGCACATAACGTCTTACAAAAAGTCCTTTGTTTTAACTTCAGAGTGCTCCTGTTTCTTTTCCCTTTTTGGTTTGGTACAGCTTTGATATTTGAATACCCACTCGGTGAATTTATTATCTATTCTGAACTGAAAGGCTTTGTTTATTTTGCAGGTCTATCTGTGTTTTTACTTCTGTGGTCTGGGCTAGTTGAGAGCCTCCTAGCTTCTGGCTGTGTCTGGGAGCAGGAACTAAGGGGAAGGGGGCTTTCATGTGAGCCAGCTGGGTGTTTGAAGTGCTGGCTCAGAACGATGGCAGTCTGAATGCTCTCCCTGCTCTGTAGCATGTTCTTTTAAAAAGCTTTTCCAAATTCAGATATTTCCTGTGTTGGGCACGTTACTGAAAAAAGTAACTTATTACTCGCTGCTTGTTTCCTTACTTATTATTTAACCTTCATAAGCTTTAGTATCAGTTATTATGTGGATCTAGTGACTTGATTTTTGTTTCCTTTTATGTAGTTGTCAGACACCCATCCTGTTACACTATGCAAAGGATAATTCTAGTCCAGGGAGCCTGGTTGAATTTCCCGAATTGTTTTGGGTTTGGGATCCATATGGACCCCAGGCGTAGCGTATCAGCAGGGCCCACCTTCTCGCGTGAATATCTCAGGCACTGTAATAGCTTATTTAAATTCATTCATTTACTTAGTTATATGTTGTTTTATTGCTGGAGTCTGGTTAGTTCTTTTGTCTTGTCCTGCGAAACAGTTGTTGACTATTGTTTACTATTTAACTATACAGACGTGCTCAAATTTGTTGGTACCCCTCCACAAAAAACAAAGAATGCACAATTTTCTCTGAAATAACTTGAAACTGAAAAAAGTAATTGGCATCCACCATTGTTTATTCCTTATTTAATAGAAATCAGACTTTGCATTATTTCAATGAGCTGTAAGGGTACCAACAAATTTGAGCACGTCTGTATCTGGTAATTCATTTATTAAGTGTGTCAAACAGGTTTTTAAAATGTTTGTAGTATACCAGACAAATAACTCTTAATAAGTTCCTGGATATAGAAAATAGTAAATTGTAATCATTACAATACATGCGACTTTGCACAAGTCATAAGGAGGGAAAATAAAAAAAAAGTTACATAAAAGCTTTTCATAAGAGAATAGCGAGCATCAGTTGGAAAAAAAACTGACGTAATGTATATAAAACATTGTCTTAGATAAATTACTTAACGTAATAGATACACATGTGTTTTGTAGATACATACTATGCATAAGTTATACTGTAGTATTTTTTGTATGCATGCAATTTGAGTTCTTCAAAGCGTACATTGTCAAACTATTTTAAACATTTTGTTTATAAATCTAAATCGTCTTTGTTGTATCGCATCAAAAGGAGCTAAAGTTAGTGAAGAAGAAGCAGTTTATGTACCTGTCAGGACCTCCGTTCGCCTTAAGTGCTGTACTCAAGCCAGTTAATCCTGATTGTGCGCACACATGCAATGAGAGCTGTTATGTGGAAGGTTTCCATGTGTTCAGGGAAAATAGCAGTTACATCTTTAGGGGCTGTGGTAAGCCTTGTTGTTAGTGTTTACGGTTTGACGGGGTGTCGTGCTGACTGAAAATACTGTACAATAAAGTGCAGTTCACATTTACGGTTACAACTGAGCTGAAATGCACTATGGCTTTAAAAAAAAGAAAAGACCACCAATGTAAGTGCACAACAGAGAAAAGGTATCAAGACAAGCTTTATTTTTTGCGGAAATTAACTGTAATATTATTATTCCCTTTAAAAACCGAACGCGTTATATTACCTCGTTATTGACAAAAGTAATATTTTTACTGTAACGCAGTGTTACTTAAGTAACGTGTTACCCCGGCTCTGTATATTTTATACTCTATTTATGCTCTGAGGGCACATTCTAGGACAGCAACAGCAAGCCTTGAAGTTATATAACTTCGATTGTTTTTTTTTGTTTTATTTGTTTATTAGCAAACTTGCTTATTTAGAAACCTTAGAGAAAAATGCACATCAATGCCCTGAAAAAATTTCTGCAAGCATTCCTGAATTCTCTAATAACCTGCAAGCGACCTCCTCGCCAGAAGCTGCAAGCATTATACCTGCACACTTGAAGAACTGGATTACTGTCTGCAAGCATTATCACACTCGAAGAACTGGCTGGTAATACTGCTGTTATTGCTTACTTACTGGCCATAACAAACTGACACAAACATGTCTGCAATCCAGTCTCTTTTTTATATTCCGTATCACTGAGAGATGAAAGTAGGATGTTCCTTCTTATTCTAGCTGTGCACTTGCTGTTGGGCTGGTGCACTACAGGAATAAAAGAAGAACTCAAGAGTCATCATCAGCACCTGGATTGTCCATCAGCTGAACAGAAACCCTTTTGTACTCATCCAGATGTATCCAAGAATGACTGCCAGCTGGCCAATAACCTTTCAAAGTGACAACTGGTTTCCAGTTGGCCATTTAAAGAGCCAACAGCCAGCCAGCTGCAATAGTTTGTGTAACCAATGTGAGACCCAACAGCTCATCATCCCCTTTTAAACTACTATACATATACATATATATAGAGAGAATGAGAGAGAGAGAGAGAGAGAAAGAGAGAGAGAGATTGCAAAGAGAAGCTTCCAGCAAGACAGGAAACATCTTTCTCATTGGAATTTGTAGTCATATTTTCCATTCATTTTTATGTTTAGTTTTATGTTTTAAATGAAAAGTTAAAAGCAATACTGACCAAAATGTATTTTATTTATATAATGAATCGCACATGGATACATTGGATACTTGTCTAAGAGGTATTTGGCATAATATGCCATTGAAGAAAGTGCAGGGGTTCTTGAAAGCAAATCTGAGCCTGAGTTGTGGCAGCTCAGCTGTCAGGGACAGAGGCTTGCAATTCAAACTCCTTGCCGTGCCCCTGGGGAAAGAAGTGCAGAAGCAGGAGAGCAAGCTTACCATGGCAGTCCGAATGTAACTGTGCACCGAGGAATACTAGAATAATAGAATGTTGACTGCAGTACGGCAGCAAATGCAAATAAAAAGAACACCTGAAAGGATTCAAATGATGCAGTAATAATCCGTTTGGATTTATTTTAGTATTATATTCTTTTGATGAGGTCTGTTGGGCAATGCCAGGAACAATATAGATTTATAATGTGATAGACTGATCATTTGATTATTGACACCTGGAGTCTGATTGATCTCCCTGATTCTGTTGTAGGGAATGTGCCATGCATGCTCCCACCCAGTGGGTGTCAGGTTGTCGATTTGCTCCAGTTAAAAATGACCAGGGAACATTCAGGAGCACCTGCATCTCCACACTGCAGATAGCTGATCACATCACGTCAGCCAAGGGGGAGACCGGATTTCCAAAGACACACAGATTTTAAATAGTTTGAGAACTATACAATGTTTTTATTTTATTTATTTATTTATTTTTAGAATACTTCTTGTTTGAATATAGTGCTTTTGTCATTTTGTCAATAACCGACTGCTGCACACCCAATGCACTTTCCTTTTCCAATTTTTATCGCATTTTAACAATGTATAACCAACTACTGGTAACACTTTACATTGTGTCTCTAAGAACTGTGTATTTAAATAGTAGTTACTTAGTAAATACATGTGTACTTACGCATAATTACAATGTTATTATGCATAGTTACAATGTACTCAATGTGTAAATCTTTTTGAGTGATATATGTAATTACACAATTGTATCAGAAAAGGGTTAGGGTTAAGGGAGTTAGGGTTAGGTTTAGAGTTAGAGTTAGAGAAAGGACTGGGTTTAGGATTATTGAGCAAAAAGATTTCCACATTAAGTACATTGTAATTATGCATACAAACATTGTAATTATGTGTAAGTACACATGTATTTAATACATAACTACTATGAAAATACACAGTAATTAGATACACTTAATGTAAAGTGTTACCTTACTATTCTTATTTTTATCTTTAATTTCTAGCATTTTGCATACTTTTAATTTGTACAGCAACCTATACGAAAAATATAATTCTGGAACCATATTTTAATACGATTGTCGACTGTTTTACGTAATTAATATAAGGAGTGCTATCTGGAGCCGGGAGTCCTGTCTTGCAAACCGGGACTTGGGGACAGTTGGTGGGATAAGGGGACGGCCCCAGGCAAACATAACAACTCTTTCCTCAGGATTCTCCTAAAAAAACTTCCCTTTAACAAAAATACATGATGAAAAATGTATACAGGATGCTCCAAAAATATCTTTTGATTAATTATGTCCTCATTTTAAGAATTGTATCTGTATCAGTATATCCTCCCAGTGTTATGTAAGTAACTCCCAGTAGGATGGTTGCAATTGTGAGGCAACATTTAAATTCACTGTTTCAGACTGGGCATTTCAAATAAATTACAAAACAATAAATAATAATAATCATCAAAATCTTATATACCACATTTATTATAGAAGTTTCTCTAATGGATCCTTAAATCACAGTGTGAACATTAGTGCTGTACATTTCTCTACTTGTTTTAAACATTGTTTGTCTGGTAACACTTTACATGGTGTCTCTAATTACTGTCTATTTACATTGTAGTTACTGAGTAAATACATGTATACTTACATACAGTATAATCTCAATGTTATTATGCATAGTTACAATGTACTCAATCTGTACATCTTGCATGATATATGTAAATAGACAATTGTATCACAAAAGTGTTAGGGTTATATCATGCAAAAAGATGTACACGTTAAGTAAATTGTTAACTATGTATAATAACTTTGTAATAGTGTGTAAGTACACATGTATTTACTAAGTAACTACAATGTAAATACACAGTAATTAGATACACTTCATTTAAAGTGTTATCGTTTGTCCTTCCTGATTCTAGAGAATCATGTGAAATTCCAAGTCTGTTGGCTACAGTTACATTTTCACAGATTTCTCCCACATTTTCCACAAATATATGTTCTGTGACCTGGTACACAAGACTTCATTCTAAAAACCAGACCTTCCTTAATATATACAATATATAAAAATAATAATACAGCCGGAAATGACTTCCAGCTATTTCCACCTAGCCGATCCTCTCCTGTAAAACTGCTGCCAAATAAAACACCTTGTATGCAAGACTGGTATCAGATTGGCAGTTTTGAAACCTACAGGATAGCCCGGGAACTTTTATTCAATATGTCAGTCATGCTGAAATGACCAGTCTGTTCTATAGTGTGGTAGGTTTTTAACTTTACAATGCTGATGCCCACAAAATCCTTAGCAGGTTTCCATAGCTGCCACTCGCATTTCTGTGCGTTTTCTTTAATGCTTCTCTCCTCCCACTCCCAATCACAACATTCATGAGGAAGCCTTTGAAGTGTTTCCAAAGAGACGTGTCAAAGGTGAGAATACTTTCCAGCCCTCCTGCCAACTCTGGCACTCGCTCATTTTATAAGCTCATTTAATGTAGTACTCATTATACACCCTACTTCAGAAGGAAGCTTCAGGAGAACATGTTGAGCTTTCTGACTGCTCATATAAAACATTTTATATTTTTATATTTTTATCACTTTGGTTTTTCTAAGGACTTGTGATTCCATGAAACTTCTTTAACTGTTGGCTAAGTCAAACACAATGCTCAATAGAAATTATTTGATGGAGAAAGGAACCCTCCCCTCCCGTGTATTGACTCCTATCCGTGCAACAAAAGCAAACTAATGTAAAAGATAGAGGTGGCAGATCTTAGTACCACCGCTCACCTGGTAAAAGCGCGGCCACGGGGTGTTCAGCATAAGTCATACAGCCAGGGGAGTGTAGGTTCATGCCCGTGCTGTGTGAATTCGTTGGTCTTCACTGGAGATTCCTGAGGGAGCGCCGCATTGGCCTTCATGCTCCCGAGTGTTAGGGAGGCAAAACCGGCAGGAATTGTTTCTCCTCATCGCACTACAGCAGACCCTACCAGACAGGTGCCTAGTGAGCTCAGGTAGACACAGCTAGCCAGAGGCCGGTAGTTTGCTGACATCCGCTCTTGAGTTCCTGGGTGTAGAAGAGGAAGCTGGCTCAGTCGTGGGATCGGAGGACACCCACTGAACCTTCAGTTCTCCTGAGTTGTGTGGGGAATTGCTGCAATGAGGGGAAAAAGATTATTGGACATTCTAAATTGGAGAGAAAATAATTGGGCACTCTAAATTATTTTTAAAAAAAGACAGCTCTTTGGTCTAAAATACACTAAAGTGCCCCATGTTCGCTGTTTGTACACAAAGGGCTCTATTTCAGTGATTCGAACTCTTGGTAGCATTCAGTTCTGCAGCGCAGTGAAGAAAACAACCATCGGCAATGAAAATCAACCATGAACAGAGGGAGGATTGCTCTGTGGAAGTCATTACCTACGACTGGTTTACTACTGAAGGCTAGGACTTAATAAAGTAGAGTCCAATGTCTATCCTGAAATTAGTAACACAAAATTACAGACATTCAACGTTGCTAAAAATGGGTATATCAGGTCTAAATGATCATAATGAGGTATGCAACAGGCTTGAAATAGCCAGTGTGCATTAGCAGTGTCAGCTTCCCCTGAGTGCCTGGTTTTATTTCCTTTCTTGTGTGTGTGGCTGCTCTTCCATCCTTTCAGCAGGGAGTATTTGATGACATTTTTGACAATTCAAGGTAATCAAGCTGTTTGCACACGTCTGTAAGAAATTATAGTTTAGAGAGAGAGAGAGGGAGAGATGTGTGCAAAATAGACCAATAATATGTTTTCGTCCACTAATTTATAAATTACTTTGGTAATTACCCAAGGAAGCATGTTATTTAGTATAATGAGTTCCATTAACACAACTAATGGCAGACATGCTCTTTGAACTTGATATATGAGCAGAAAGCTGTGCCCTGCCCTTTCCTAGAAGTATACACAGAGTTGCTCTTAAACAAGAGTGGTCAGTTTTTAATTAATGAGGTCTAAATTTGGACCAACAGATGGCTTTCTTATGAAGGATAATCCTAATTCTCAGTTCATACCAGTACTGAACTTTGGGTAACACTTTACATTAAGTGTGTATTTACATACAAATACATTTGTATATACACATAATTACAATGTTAATATGCATAGTTACAATGTACTTAATGTGTAAATATTCTTACACAATATATGTAAGTACACAATTGTATCAGAAAAGGGGTTAGGGTTAGGGTTATATTGTGCACAAATATGTACACATTAAGTAAATTATACCACTCCAAAGAATTCTTCACAGCATGGAAAGAGATTACAAGAGCCATATACTGGTCTTCCCAGCTAATGTACATCTTCCTGTGTCTCTGCCTGCCAACGACGGCTTGAATAAATCAAAATTAAGGCACTGCCATATAGATTATAATGCAAAACTATGGCAGCATCATAAACTTTGATTTAATTCAGGACCGAGTCACTGAGAGATCACTGTTTTAACTTTTGTATATGCATTGTAAGAAACGCAGTGAAAGGCCTGCCAGTTTATTATCATCATCACCAATAATAAAACACAAGAACTGGACCTCAAATATGTTGTAATGTGGAGTCCAGTGAATTCCATCCGGACTGCATGCTTTTTAGAAGCACATCACAGGACAGTTTTATTGTCCAGTGCATTTCATTAAAGGCCCCTTTCCCTTGTAACTAAGCTGAAGAGGCAAAGTGAAGGAAAACTTATGAATGAATGTGTCCTTTTTTACAGTTTTGTTTTGTGCTGGTTAACTGAAAGAACGAGGAGGCCAAGTTTTTGGTTTAAAATTCATAACACTTTTGTATCTCCTGTATCTCCTGTATTGTTCCGAACTCAAACCAGTTGACAGTTCTTGGCTCTTTGGTCAAAACAAAGATTCTTTGAAACAACCATCAGCAGATAAAGGCTGTTAGCCATTAAAACACTTTTTGTTTCCTTTTAAGGCAATGTATTCCTTTTAGGCAAAGTTCTATGTAATGTATTTCTTTATATTACAAGTACTATTCCACCAACTGTAATTGAATTGGAAAGCGGTATTTTGCAGGAGCAAATGTTACCTTCATTTCCTTTCTTGTAAACAGTTTGGCACCATTTTTAATACATTTTGCAATGACAGAATGATGAGTAGCAGCTTTCTTTAATAACAAATGGTTTGCAATAGGAATAAGTATGCTGGCCCCAATTCAGCGGAGCTGGAGATGATCTTATAAAAGGGGGCCGCTTTTTATCCTCATACTGTACACACATGGAGATTTCAGAGAATCACAGCTGGGTATCATTTAGGCTGTCCAACGGATGGCGCTAGAGCCATATATGGCACATTGTATATGGCGCATTGAGTACCACAATATGGCTGTTCTGAAGTTTATGGGATTAAAAAGACTGCAAGAGCAAACTTGTAGTCTTTGGTGCTGTAGATGCCAGTACAGTCAAAATGTGGCAACAGTTATGTTTTAACATGTTGTGTTTAATTCACAGGAAACTGCATCCAGTGCTGAGTGCTGATCCACTGCTCATGTGACTGATGACTCTGGTTTTGTGTTTGCAGCCTTGGCAAGCGATGTGGGCTTGTTTAAAGGGTTAGTTTAGGGATATTTTTGTTTAGATTATTATTTCAAAAGGAGGAAAATGTACACCGTCAGACTTTTTCACTAACCCAGATTAGCACTAATCTGGACTACCTCTCATTAGTTCTAATGGGGGTGCATGGACAAGGCATTAGAGAAGATTACAGACCCTTTAATAAATATCTATTTAAAAATGTATTTAAAAACAAGCTGCATTTCATCAAACTTTGCCCTTGACATGCAGGCAAAATGATTCAATTTCCCAGAAATTCGCTGGGGGATTTTTTTTTTTTTTTTTTGCAGCCCTAGTAAAATTCAACTTTTTCTTCTACTTGCCAAACAAACAAAAAAGAGCATTAAAACTTTGCAGCTCTTAAACATTTTTCATTCGGATTCCTGTTCCCTAGCTTGTGCTAATATGCTTTCCAAAGGTTATACTCTTTGGGGCATAATTTAATACCAGGGGTTTAGACCAGATTGTTAATTTCAACTGCAGTTTTACCCCAGCATGCTTTGCCATGGGAAAGCCAAGAAAAACACATCAAAATATGTGGCTCTTCAACAGGATATACCACATCCTGCTTCTAGAGACCAAAGGGTTCCTGTTTGCACCATTGCCCACTCCAAAAGCACTCGAACCCAGCAATGCACTTTGACAAGGGCCGGGTTTGCATGCAATTTCTTAATGTTTAATGGCTAAGATGTTTGGTTTGAAAGAGGCCCCATCAGGTGAGATTGGGGGAAATTCTGATGTAATAGAAACAGGGAGATTTGAAGGTACAAGCTCAGCTAAGCAAGGGCCTCTCAGATGAAGACAGAATTAATTTAAAAGTAATCAAAAACAAACACAGTGATTTAACATTTTTCTTCTTTTTTGTAATGCTAAAACAGCAATGACCTCAGAGTTAGTAGTGTGCCCCTATACAGGCTCCATATGATAATATGTGTGCTGTGGACAGACTCCATAGCAGCTAAGTCCTTTTCATAAAAACGACAACAGACACAAGAGGATAATCTAAATTACACATTTAGAAATGCTTGGAGCCAAGTACAGTGTTTTTAAGTGTTTTCACATTGTTGTTTCTTTTTAAAAATGTGGCATTGGTTAGTCTCCATTGCAATGAAATTCTGTTTATTATTGTCTCAATCTTTAAGAAGATTGATCAAAGTCAAAGTCGTGTGATGACAAGCCAGTAGATGTTATGGTATGCATTTAATCAAGTTTTTTTTGTTTGTGTTTTTGTTTTGTTTTTTTCACATCTCAATTTGATTTTTGTTTTCTTTCATTTCGGTTTCTTCTCCAAAGCCAACAGTGACGGTTATTCTTGATTTAAGCTGAAAGATAACCAAATCTTTCAGCCTTTTGTCTATTTGAGGACAGTGCGATAAAGCTGGTGTTTGTTGGTTTACAGGTGCAATGCTTTGATTGCATGCCATCTATTATTTTAAAACACAAGGCCAATAAAAATATAGGAGATCCTCATGCTCCCCAAAACTGAAATGCAGAGGTACCAGCAGAGTATGAAAAAGAAAAGTCTTCAACTTCATTACACGTTTGTAATGTGCTGTAGTACCACAGTGTACAGCCTTAATTCAAGGTGCAAGCTGACATCTCTGTCATATAAACCAAAGAAACAAAACATTTATTATTCCCTCCCAGCCTTTCCCACTGAAGTCCCGTGAGTTGTAAGTTTATAACTGCCTTGTACCTCAACCCCATCACAAAAAACACTGCTGGGACTAGTCAGTTACATTCTTTACACCTTTAGTCCATGTAAACTGTAATAATAACCAGACTTTCGTTTCTGCAAGCTCTATGGGATGCACACAGTGGTACACCATAAAAAAAACATTGCAAGCTATATGTTTCCCACATGAGTGTCACTGTAGAGGACGGTGGTGGTTAGAGACTGAATACCAGGCTACTACAAAAAATATAAACTTAACATTTCCAGCTGCCATATAGTTAAAGGCAGCTAAGAAATGGAATTAGCATGAAGTGTGCTGTTATTGTTTTTTCAGCATTCAGAGTTTAATTCAGAGATGGATGGTTCAAGTTTGTTTAGAATATTAATTTGTAATGAACACCTTGCAATTACATTTTTGCAATTGCTGACATATTTGGTCAGAAAATGTAATGGGAAAGTAGGAATGATGTAGCTGTGTATATACTGCTCACAGCCTGGTAAGTAATTACGCAAAATATCTTCACTATGCAAAGAAATACTCATTTGCCTTGGCTCTTGGATTTTCCCATATAAATCCATTAAAAGCATACAGGTAGTATAAATTAAAACAAAAAAAAAGATTCTGTTCTGTTTCTGTACCACTCTGCTTAAAGTAAGCCTGGCCTATGGATGAGCGCTATCCCTGATGTTCAGCACACACACATTCTCTCCAAACATTACTGTTTGAGTTTTATTTGAAAGAGCCCCGAACATCTCAGGCATTTCTCTTCCAAATGTAAACCATCTCGTTAAAAAAGCAGGCGAGGAGTTATAAATTATCACACTGAAGCGCTTGTGACAGGGGGAAAAGTGATATATGAAAAGGGGAAGTACAGATTTTTGTTCTGCTCAACTTGCTTCGGCTTTAGCATCACTGTTCCGTGCACCTTCACCCCAGGTGTAGCGGAGTGTGGCCAGCCCGAGAGGATGGAAATAGGCTGGGGCTTGTGTGGAGGCCTTGCTGGTCGGCTGACACAGGCTATAGCTAATGGAGGCCAAACACAGCTATTCTCTTGGGGAGTACGAGGCCAATCAAGGCAGACCTTGTGCATTGATAGACAGAATGCTGATTGTGGGCTTTTGTTAATGCCAAATACTTTTTTGAGGTTGAAATTTATGGCAGTATCGGCTGACAAGTTCATGCCAGGTTAATTCTCTGCAACCCCCTAAAAAAAATTTAAAAAAAAATACATAAAGCAGGAAAAGGAAATGTCCTCCAGTTCAGCTCTCGTTAAGCTCTATTTACTTCCCTCTTTTTGGAAGCTGCTTTTTTGTTCTGTAAAAACTTCTGCAAGCCTCAAGGCTTTTTAAAAACAAAGTTGGCACACAAGGAAAAAAAATGAAAAACATGGCTCAAACTATAAACTATGATTTTAGCAAGGAAAATCAATCAAAAAGTATTCCTCCAGGCATTCCATTTTCATTTTAAACAGGGAAGTGTTCACCCCCAAAGCTAATGTAACTGTTTTAACAGAAACCCTATAGGGGCAGCACTTTAGAGACAGTGATATATCTTGAAAGAAAAATGCCCTGGTACAACAGGCCTGGGACCCCCTTCTGTTTACAGTAGCTAGCTGTTTACAGTCTAAAATGCAAAGCTCAGTGATATTACAGTGAATGACACAGTAGCTGAGGATCGTTGCTAACATATTCTTAAATATACAATGAAATCTGTTTGCAAAGAGTGAATAAGTGATATACATACAATGCAATATAATAGACCTTCATTTAGCGTTTTTCAAGACAATCATCTCAAATCGCTCTACATGGCGACGTTAAAAAAACAAAGTGGAGTGCAACACCTAGACTGTCAATCAAATGCTTGATTGTAATAAAAGCTTGCTGCCTTAAAAATATAGGTCAAACAAGTTTAAGAATCTATTGAAAAAACACCTCTATAAATGTGTTTTTAAAGGTTCTGACAAACACAGAAAAGCAGTTTATATATAATATTCATAACACATTGCTGCTGTAAAGTTTCATGTCATGTAGCCTGTTATTATTAACAATACAATATTTAATAACGTCCTTAATAACACATTTCGTAATGCATTATGGACTAGTTATAATAGATCCTGATGCTAATGTGTAACCATGATATACAGGGTATTTTAAAAAGTTTTAAAACGTTTCTTAAAACTACTTTGCACTTCTGCTGTGGAAAAAATAAATAAAAAAATTCCCATCTTGACATATGCCAATTGTAATCTTAATGTTTTTTAAAAAAATGAATTGACATCAATACATAGTTCAATGATCTAAAACAGTAAAAAGAGAGCATTTTAGGTGAAGAGGTAGACTTGCTAAAGTAAAGAAGTTAGATTGCATCACATTGTTCCTCAAGGAAATTAAATCAGTCAGTGTGCATGACAGATTGGGGAGAGATTCAGAGATTGAGTCCACTTGTACAAGCAATCAATCCACCCCAGAGCTCTGAGATCATGTTGTAACCCTTTGTACAGCAGTATCGTTGCTCCAGAATAGCACTGTGATTTGCCCTGTAGAGTGGCAAACACTAGTGATGAATTATACCAAAAGGAAAAAAAATTGGGATGAAAGAGGAATGAATACATGTTGAGCATTTCAAGCCTAATAACGCACAGCACCAGCAGTTATTAGAGACTGGGATATGTGGCTGATCCCTTTATTCTCATCTTGAAACCCTCTGCACTGTTTTCCAGCCATAAACATGGCTTGACTGAAATAAGTAACATATTCTGGTAAATCAAAACGAGCTATTAATGTTCTGTATCATTATTGTTTTCTGGCAGCTCGGTGTTTGATGAGATATCTGTATAATCAGTTGGAAGTGTGACACGAATGAGCTAATCACTTGTTTTTCAAAAGACTTTCCCTAAAACTTGGCCAGCTTTGATAAACAGTTAAAAAAAAAATGATGAAATTAAACCATTTGGGTACTGCTCTTTCTTTATGTGCCATTAGTGTTGTGAAGTTAAGAAAACATGAAATATAACACTTTAGTTAAGGGGTCCAACACAGTAAGTGGTTATATTTAAATATGAATCATGTAATATTGCCAAAAAATCATGTAAGCGTATATTGCCATTCATTCTTATTAATCGTAATCATAACCTCTGTTAATAGCATCAATAATAGCATGTTTCTAGACATGTATAACCCCCTTGGTCCCTGTGCTCTCAATAGATATATTGACCTATGCTATTGTTGGTAACACTGTAGTTTAAAGGTATGGTGTACATCATGTCTGTGAGTCCTGCACATGCTGTTCCTAGCTGTTCCTTTGTGGGCGCTTGTGATCCAATCACAATAAAATAAGTACATTTCATCCCGAAATGGACCCGAGATCTACATCAGATGTGGAAAGCTGCCTCACAGAAAGCACCATGCAGGCACTAACCTCAGTTAACCATGCACATTGTTTATTAGCACGCCGAGCCCAGATGTGCTATAAAAAAGAACAAACAATAAATTAACAGAATGTTCTGATTAATAAACTTCAGGAAACTGGGGCTTGTGTTTTACAATGATCCTCAAGGTGGCAAAAATAACAGAGAGAGATGTAGCACGCATGCTGTAATGTATCTTGCTTTCGGTCGTTTATGTTCCCTGAAATCATCAGTGTGTGTAACAGAGTGTGTTGTGTGCTACACTGCCTTTACGGACTCTGTCCCCAGTCAGTGAGATGAGACGAGATTTAAAGCTCTAAAACCACGAATGCATACAAGCCCGGCTTTTCTGCATTGGGATTAAGACACTTACTTGCGGTGTGCGAGGTCGCTGGTTCATGCCCAGCCTCCTCCTTGTCACATACGTGTACTGTTAAAACCAATAATATAATAATTGAGTAATATGATATAACATTGAAAATGTATCTGCCCAATTACAAGTAACTGTAGGTATCTAACCAGAAAACAGGTGAAGTGAATGGCAACAAATTACATGTCTAAAATATATATATATATTACAATATCATAAAAAAATGTAACACTGATTCATCATTGCAGTAAGTAAGCAGCGGACAAATTCTGCCTTAACACATTTGCGTCATGTAAAGAGTCTAACACCCAATACAGTTTACAGCACCGTGTGTAAGCTACAGGAGCTTGCCCACTGAGTGCCCTTTTACCCTGTCTGCATGGGTACTTCTGGGAATAACTGGTGGTATAATCAGCTAGACAGTGTATGAACTCAAAGGAGTTATAATGACTGAAATCACTTCATAAACCTTACCTGTCCTGTACTTCCAGTCGCAATGAAGATTTCAAACGAGCAGTGTTGAAAGAAGCACAAGAATAAGAATCGCCTCTGGCTGTTGTTGGGTATCTTTGGTTCAGTTGCCACACCACTAAGGGACAGGATGCACGCTACGGTAATAAAGTGGTGCATCTGAAACCACAACTCCACACCACATTCAAGAGTTACTGACATCTTCAGAGATGAATGTGGGAAACAGATGCTGTAAGCATAATAAACTAATCAAAAAGAAAAACTGCTGGGTGCAGTAAAACTGGAGTTTCACTGCATAGAGACACCTGGTGTAGCTCCAGGTAGGGTTAACAGCAACTTTATTAAAACCATACAGCTAGTAATGCTTAATTAAACTGTAGATGCTCAATACATTATGTAAAAAATATTAATAAGATATTATATTCCCAATTAGAAGCTGTAGAAACATTGTTTATGAAGACTTTATGAATCGCTTTGGGGGTCCAATTCACTGTAGGGTTTTACGTTACACTGTGGGGTCTTTAGACCCCCCCCCCTCCCCACCCCACCCCACCCCACCCCACCCCAACCCCAACCCACCCCAACCCCAACCCACCCCAACCCAAACCCCAACATCAACCCCACACCTTGTGAAATAATAGAATAATACAAATAACTATATCTGTAAGGCTTATGATTCCTCCAGTGAATGCTTCCCTGGATGCTCTTCCATGCTTCCTCAATCTGAGCTCAGCCATGCACAAGGAGTTGGTTACAGGTTCCCCTTCATGACTTTCCAAATGAATAATTGACCTCTTGGACAGGAAAGAAGTACAGGGAAGCAGACTCTATGCTCCTAATCAAGGGCACATGCTGGAAAGCACTGGGAGCAGAGGGTGCCAAACCCCTTTCACCCTGCTGGAAGGAAATAGGATGTAATCACCAGGGTAGAGCAGTCAATATCCTGTAGTTCAGTCAGGAAACTCATGCGATAGATTATTTATTACAACTTAGATCAGACAACGTTACTACATTAAGCATATCGCCTTTCAAGGTACTCCTGCCTATAAATTAGCTTGCCGATAAGTAGAGGCTGATTGTAGGGAAGCCATGAGCAGGAGGGCAGGATAGCAGCCCTCCCCTGTTAGATGAAGCCAAAAAGGTATAGGCTGGGGAGGAGGAGGCAAACTCTGATGCAGAGCTGGGACGTAATGGATTGAGGTAAGATATAAATCGCTTTCTTGGCGATCATTAGGCTCATTGTTTATAGAAATACAGATACTAACTATTTTGACTGATGATTTGTAAGAATTGGAAGAGCCTAAAATATGCTTGATGTTTACATGATTTGATCTAAGGTTAAAGTGAGTTCCCTGCCATAACCACCACTTTGCTTAAATAGTTGCTGTCCATGACTTTAGAATCTTGAACTCTAAAGGTATTTACTACAATAAGCATCTAATGATAGCAATGAAAATCCTCCCATGGGCCTTCCTGTTAGATAACTGACTTCTGGTCCTTGACCCATGAGTGTTGGCATTAGGAGGCTGTGTGGTCCAGTGGTTAAAGAAAAGGGCTTGTAACCATGAGGTCCCTGCTTCAAATCCCGGCTCAGCCACTGACTTGTTGTGTGATCCTCAACAAGTCACTTAATCTCTTTGTGCTCCGTCTTTTGGGTGAGATATTGTTGTAAGTGACTCTGCAGCTGATGCAATATTAACACACCCTAGTCTCTGTAAGTTGCCTTGGACAAAAGGTGTCTGATAAATAAACAAATAATAATAATAATTAAAGATTTGTCTGCTTGACAAAGACATGAATAGAACATGCATAAGATGCCTTTTTGAAGTAAAACTGTACTTGCGTCTCCAAACAAAGAGTTAACTCTGATACAAAAAGTCACATCTGCTTTTCATTTGTGGACCCCAGAAGTGCTCTACTTTGTGTATACAATTTCCACATGTTTAAAACCGTAAGGTAACCCCTTATGCAATTTATGCAACGGAATACCAGTGCATGAAAAATACGGATATATTTTACTTTAATGAGAGAACTGGGGTGTCATTTCCTTCACAGAGTTTTTTTTTATATATATATATATATAATAAACTGGAAATTAGGACAATAATTCTTGAGACAAGTCTGAATGATATGGTGGATATATATTCTGTGCATAGAAGAGTTATTCAGATCTGTCTTTTGAAAACAGATGTTGAACATAAAGTCACATTGTGAGCTACAAGACACTGATCCAAATTAGTTCTCTAACCACTGGACTTTATATTGATAATATAATATAAGGTAGGTAACAGTTCACATTAAGTGTATCTAATTTGTGTGTATTTACATAGTAGTTACTTAGTAAATACATGTGTACTTACGCATAATTACAATGTTATTGTGCATAGTTATAATGTACTTAATGTGTACATCTGTTTGCATGATATAACCCTAACCCTAACCCCAAACCTAAACCTAACCTAACCTGATACAATTGAGTACTTATACAGTATATATCATGCAAAAAGATTTACATGTTAAGTACATTGTAACTATGCACAATAACATTGTAATTATGTGTAAGTACACATGTATTTACTATGTAACTACTATGTAAATGCACAGTAATTAGTGATACTTAATATAAAGTGTTACCATATGTTAATACTTGTTGTAAGTATAAGTATTATTGTAAGAGAGGTTTGGGTAAAAGGACTGCAAAGCAAAGCTGCTAAAAGAATGCAAAATTATTTCTGTTATAATTGGAATGAAGTAGCAGTGTGGAGTAGTGGTTAGGGCTCTGGACTCTTGACCGGAGGGTTGTGGGTTCAATCCCTGGTAGGGGACACTGCTGCTGTACCCTTGAGCAAGGTACTTTACCTAGATTGCTCCAGTAAAAACCCAACTGTATAAATGGGTAATTGTATGTAAAAAATAATGTGATATCTTGTAACAATTGTAAGTCGCCCTGGATAAGGGCGTCTGCTAAGAAATAAATAATGATAATAATAATAATAATGAAGTGACCCCACTCTGAAAGGGGCGTACATGTGACCTTATAGCATGCAGGTGTTTTACACTTTTTTATACCACAACCTCTGGATTTCCTGACATTATTCCCTTCTCATTAGCAGCTGACATTGTCTGTGTTTTCATTAGAGGCGTTTGTGTTATAAAGGAAGAGATTTGGATAGGCTTGGCTGCAGTTATGAGCCAAGTTGCCTTTTTAACTAAGAGTTTTATAACAGAAGAATAATTCCTCTGGGCTCTTCCTCAGATAAGAGAACTGACTTCCTGCAGACATCAGCATTGGAGGAAAGGCATTGGAAAGCCTGGAGCATTTGATGGCAGTCATTTCGAAGATCATTTCGACAGGTTCGATGAGTAACCTAGAAGCCTGGCAATACATTTCCTGTTGGCAAATTGCCCCGATTATTGGTTTTACAATACATCAACATGTGTCAGTGCTGATATAATTATATTATGGATTCAAACCTTACAAATTCTTAGGAGGTAAGCATAAAAAAAATCATACAAGTACTATGTCGGTCTCCCCTTTTATTGTTTTGGAAACAAGGCCATGTGCATGATGATTAAATCTCTGAACGTGATAAATAAAGGGCTGTTGTGTCTTTGTTCAATTCTTTGGCTAAACTAAAATACTAGAACAAAAAAAGCATTCATTTTTGTTGATACAAAAGCACAAAAGCACGGACAATCCAGATGTTTCATGGATAATAGAAAGATCCCAATCTTTAGCCAGAGGTTTGCTTGGTTTTAGTCATTACTTAGTCACAAAAACCAAATCAAAGACGACAGCTTTCCGGGTTCTGCTGATATCCTATAGTAAACAGCCAGCAGGTGAAGTTGTCACAGACACTGTCACTCCTCCTCCTCCTGCACCAGGGTTAGGAATTGATAGGGCTGGCACTGCTGGATCACTGGAATTCACCGCAGGCTTTGTGAATCGACACATAGCTCCCATTAGTCACACACTCATCCTGGTTTTACTTTAGCAACAGAGCCCTGATCAGAGGAGATTACCATCTGATCATTATAGAAAGAGCATGAAGCTAGGGATCTATCAGACAGACAAGGTCCATCTGTGTGGTAGTGCCCAGCAATGGAGCTTTCTGATTGGTGGATGAAAGTTCTGAGGTCTCTAATGTATATTATACATCGTCCTTGTGCACAGTCTTAAGTGAACTTACCCACTGGATCTGACATCGTTCTTTTCCTCTCCATATACACCACAAGTACTGTAGAAGCCACAAGACCACCAAAGGCCTGCTTCCAACTTTTTTATTATTATTATTATGGTGCTATGATGTTTTTTTTACATAAGTGTCACCTCACAGCTCAGCTGTGGTCTGCACCACTTCCTAATTGGGTTTGCGGTGTCCAATGACATAGTATTTCATGAAACAAAAGTGTTACCACATAGTTATACCTCGTTAAAAGAATAATGGTATACCCAGGAATTGAAATATAAAATGAGTTTAAGGTGAGGGATTTGCTGCTGTCAGGCACAGTAGCATACTATATCAAACTCTGGGGGTTAAGTTCAGACCGACAAACTAATTTCACTTGTGAGCAGGATCCAGCCATCCAGAGGTGGCAGGCATGAGGTGCCCGACATACACACGCACACACACGCACGCACACACATGCACACGCACACGCACACACATAAACACACACACACATACACACACACATAAACACACACATGCACACACACATACATACACACACACACATAAACACACACACACATAAACACACAAGCACACACACACACGTACACACACACGCACACATAAACACACACACACATATACATACATACACACACACGCACACACACACACATAAACACACACACACATACATACACACACACATAAACACACACACACACATACGTACACACACACACGCACACACACGCACACGCACACACAAACATACACACACACATAAACACACACGCACACACACATACATACACACACAAACACACACACCCACACACACACACACATAAACACAAACATACACATGCGCACCCACACACACGCACACGCACACACACACATACACACACACACATGCACACACACGCACACACACACACACACACACACACATGCACACACACACACACACACATAAACACACACGCACACTCACACCTTCTGTATGTACTCAGTCCTGTTGTCTGTGTTAATTACTGGTTCTGTTTTTATTGGGGCAAAGCAATTACCACATTCTCTTCAAAAGATAAATACAATCTTGTACACAAAAATAGCATAACAAGATCCATTGGTGCTGGAACTGAACTGATGCTTATGGCTAGTACTGTGGAGCAATTTCAACATCGCATCTCCATAGACCCCCAACCTATGTACAGCAATCCAAAAGGTACAATGTATAATTAGTGAGCCCCCACGCAGCCTCGCAGTCAGCCGTTGTTTTTGTCAGTTCTTGTGTGAGTTGCACTCCACTTTGTCATCATAAAAATGTCAGTAAAGGACCCTGGTGGAGGGCTCTGCTATTTGTTTTACTAACTGCTCTGTGGAAACCAATCCCATGTGCAGACAGCTAAGCAGCTCCCATCGGCCCAACGCGCCAGCTCTGGGACTTATCCATCCTCTGACTCACTCATATTCATATTGTTATAAGGGGCACTTTTTCACTTTATTAACTGTTAAGAACCAGCTTACTAACTTGGTTAATGGTAAGAACATCCCCTTCAGTCACTGCTTGCATTAGCATACCACGTTAAGTTACCTTTAGTCCTTTAGAATTTTCTTTTAGCAGGCTTACAGTTTCTTAATACATGTTATTCTATTCTATTTATAAACCTAAACATAAGTAGGACAGCTAAAAATGTTCAGCAATCATCAGACTGCTACTTCAGGATCATGTCATTGAAATAGTAATGATAAGAAAATCAGATCTGGTATTATATTATTATACCTTTTTATTAGTTTATAAATTGGTTACTATGATATAGGGGTGTGCAGATATGTTTTTTTTCCAAGTAATTTGTCTGCAGGTATTAAATTAAACCAAACACGTCATTAATTGTGCTAATTTCACAACTAGAAAAGCTGCTTTCCCTCACCTTTACAATCTTTACCAGTCAACTTTGTTTCAGTTCCACATTGAGTGATTTAAAACCCAACTGGAAGCCACTTTTCCTTTCACCCAGGGCTTCGTCATTTACTGCTGTATCAAGGCTGTAAAGTGACTTTGGAAATATGTAGTGAAACTTGCAAATGCAACTCCTGAGCCTCAAAATGAGCTGTAATTTACACTTAAAACAGCTTTATCTCTTAGCCTGGGCCAGCTGCAGTCCTTGCACACAACTCATGAGATGTACTGCTCACTTGACTCCTGTATTTAGGGTTATTTAAAGCACTTAGCCCGCTCTCTCCTGCTCAAGAGCTATGGAGTTGTCACCAGACTCAAAAATCCTGACAGCAAATCAAATCATATTAATACCATACTGTCAAGTCAGCATCTAGTGATGCACTGATGTCAACAGCTTGATCTCATTTCTAATTAAAGGGTTTGTTATAGTGAGGTGTTCCTAAGCGTTTAAAAACAATGAAGGGATTGTTTGAGATAAAAAATAAAAATGTAGTGTAATCAAACCCACATCATGCAAAAATAAATCTTCTTAAAGTCTCTATCCTATTATATAATAAAAAGGACCACAGTATATTTGCAGAGTATCTTAGTAGTTTAGCATGCGTTTTCGGCACACTGTATACATGTAGTACTTTCAAAGTTAAATGTTTTTTGCAGGTTTTACCATATGTTTTACCATGCTTGCTTTATTAAACTTTACTGTGTTTTTATCCTGATGTATGGCAGTACATTTTTCTAAGGTGGATCCCTACCTAAATAAACTACTGTAGCTAAAAACTTCAGCTGGAAAATGATAAATGGGGACTAAGCTGCCTATCAGAGGGACAGTAAATGCCAAACTAGGTGTCTTGGGGAGGCTTGTGCTACAGAACTAAGAAGCTGTCAGCAGGAGGGTAAGGTTGGAATTAATCTGTAATGACAAGCCAGACTGATCCCAGGCAGCAAGGAAATAGAGCGTCCCCCTCTAGCGGGGCACCCAGGGGTCAACAGGGGTCAGCTGCAGCACCCCAACTTGGCTCTGACCTTGAGCACATCTGGAATGGATTTCAGACTCAACAGCAATAAATTAAAACACAGCACGTACAACAGAGCAATGGAGAGTGTTTTCATCACAATTTTTCCTATAATATTTCTGGTTAGCTTTTCAGTGCAACCAACCTACAGTACTATTGGTCCGATAACTCTGGAACCAAAGGGGCATCCTGGAGATGACCTTTCAGATTAAACACAAGGCATGAAACGAATGCTTTGAACCTGCTCAAATACTGTGTTCAGATACATAAAGCGCTGAGCTTTATTCCATTTCTGAAAACATTTATTAGAAAGCTAAGTGTAAAAAGAAGGTAAAAAACCAAGATACTAATTTGATGCAGGATTGTTTCAAGCTTGAAACCATTTCAAGAAATGCACAACACTTTCATTTTTTCATTCACAACTTTATTAAGAATAAAACGACAACAAAATCAACATTTCCAAAATGAATGTTTCTATAGTTCATGGTTTATATATGCTATTATAGTTCATGGTTTATATATGCTATTATAGTTCATGGTTTATATATGCTATATACTGTAGATGGGGTTCAGCTTACAAGTCTTGTATAATGGATAACTTTTTACAGCATCAGTCAAGCACAGAGGAGGTTGTGTTCGGCGCGGGGCTCTTTGTTAGGAATGGATTGCACACGATGACAGGTGCTGTTACCATGTGCTTATAGCATTCTCACAACATTCTGCAGTGTCAAGCTCCTTCATCTGGCTTGTGTCTGATGGGCCCTCGGGCATCAGGACAGCATTCACACAATCCCAGGCTGCAGAAACTGTTTGAAGGCACATCAGTGGGACTGGGTGTTGAAACGTACAGACTGACATGCAATCTCCTGATCTGGAGCCTCTCAAATGAATTAGGGATGATCTGGATAAGAAGGTGAAACGTCGGCATACCAGCAAGAAGCCAGGCATGAGTTCTCAAGCGGTCTATCTTGGGAACGCGATGGATCTGATGTTTCTAACTGCTAAGCTGTCATTCCAAGGCAAACAGCCTGGCTGTTTTGATATAGGTCACGTTTAATTGCATGGCACAAACGAATGTACTGTATAGCTGATAATGATGTTATACTAGCCTTGAGCATCTATGTATTATGGTTAATTAAAGTTCAACTTCAATTTACAAACCGTCCCCTATCATTTATCCATTGGTGTATATTTGAAATCATGCACTGGGTAATTTTGATTGTGTTATGGGTAAATATGTTCCCATGCTTTTCACATGTGTTAGTGTATATTATGATGGTTTTACTGTGCTTGTCTGTGCTTTACCATGCTTGCTGTTGTTTTCCTATGCATTCACTTATGTTTTTTGGGTAACACTTTAAATTAGGTGTCTTTAATTATGTCTCAGGTCTATGCAGTCTGAGTTGGTGGCTTCCATGTTGATGTCTTTTCATCTTGTTTAGAGGATCTTCCAGGATGCGTCAGGTCATTACCTCATCCCTTCCTCCAGTGGCAGCCCAGAGGGGGCCCTTCTTACCAGAAGGTCAGCACCAGAGAAGAGGAGGGGAGAGGAGGGGGTACTTAATGGTTTCAAGGAGGATCCAGCAGACACTGTATTATTTTTTTGCTGACACTCTTTATTATAGACAGATGGCTCAGAACAGACTGCTCCCATCCATTGCCTCCTAACTACTCCCCTGTCTCTGCTCCGTAAGTGTGCCCCAGTGTGTGCTGTCACCTTCTTCTAAGTACATATTTTTGATAGGTGTTGACTGGTAATGTAAGCATGCAGCATTTGTTTCAGGGCTGCAAACATCAATGGAAAACCACCCACCATGACATTAGGAGTATTACAGGAAGGGGGAACTGAGGGGTTGGGGGGGGGGGGGTGAATAAAATAACTTTTTTTAGACCATATCAAAACTTCAGAGGCATGACATCATCTCTTAAAAGTGTGGTTTTGCATTAACCAGATGCGTCACCTAATTATTGAATTGTTTTTCCGTATATCATGGTGAAGTTAGATACTTAAAAAGCAGCTTCAAATGACATGATAGTTTTGTTTTACTGATTACTTACTTTTTTATGATGTTTCCAATCATCCTGAGTGGTTTGATTGCAATCATGTATACTGTTTTTTGTTAGTTCAGGTGCTTTGACTGTGACTTCAAGGGCTGCTTTTCACTTCTAGATGCCAGTCATAAACACATGTATAACGTAGGCTAAATATGTTACCTATTGCTTTATATTAGTAAGTGCCAGCACCATCTAGTGCCCAGCAGTGTTGTGTGTGGAGGTTCCCCATACCATCCTCTGAGTACGCACTTTACAGACTCCAAAGTCTATCATGGCATCTATCAGTGGCTTTGCTTGCAAATAAGACAAGACTCCAATTGCATATTAGTTTGATCAATCCCAGACATTGCAGGCATCAGCGGGATAGCTTCAATAGACACACTCTGCATCTATCTAAAACCTGAAAAAACCTGCAATAACTGACTTAAGAGGTTTTGAAAGAATGTAAAGTTTTGCCTATTTTTAAACTGAGTCAGCCTACACCCAACTGAAGCTTTAGTGTATTATTATACAGTTTTTTTTTAATACTGGCTGAACACAATTAAGCAAAGTGGTGGTTCTGGTAGTGAACTCACTTTAACATTAGATCAGTTCTCACAAACATCAAGCATATTTTACCACTTTTCAATACCAGATCAAATAGTCAGGTATCTTATTTGTCCTCCGATAAACAATACATCTAACGATCTGCAAGGAATGGATTTATATCTTACCTCGATTCACTACGTCCCTGCTGTGCGTCAGAGTTCACCTCCTCCTCCTCCTCCCCAGCCTCCACCTGCTTTTTGGCTTCGTCTAACGGGGGAGGGCAGCTATCCTGCCCCCCTGCCCATAGCTTCCCTACTGTTTTCCATCTCCACATATCTGCAAGTTAATTTATGGGCAGGGGTACCTCGAAAGGCGAGCCTGAAGGCCAAATAATGTAGTGTAAAATGTGTATAATGTAGTCATGTTGTCTAGTCTATGTTTTAATTTGGCATGGCATGAGTTTCCTGATTGGACCACGGGTTCAGACTGTGTGTTACGTTCACACGGTTTGTACATATTTTTTTATACCAATTCTGCACATGGAAATCCAATCTCTGTTTTAGAAGATGGCTATCAGATCTGTGTATGAATAGCATGTTTCCCAACTTGTCTGCACTGAAAAGCCCACCCAAAGTGGAAGATGTGCATCTCAAAATAATCTTTATTGAAATCATAAAAAAAGGCTGTTCTTTTGTGCTCCAATGTGCTGGCCTCTCTTCAGCATTCTCTGGGTTACACAACAACAGGAAGAGGGATAAACAACAAACCTGCAGCATTTGTTTTGTTAGGATCCGTATCACTGACGTCTTCACCCTTCACTCTCACTCCAGACCAAAACATTTCAAAAGCCTGATCTATTTTCCAGAGCCTTGAACCTGAGCAGCCCCGCACATGATTTGAGTGTCGTACATACCCCATCACTCACCCTGTGTTATTGTCAAGAAATGCACTACGAACACAGGGGAGTTTGGAATGGAAACCTGCAATGCATATCTGACCAAACTTAGCAGGGAAAATATCTCAACATATGTTGGAGTTAGAGAGCTGTGGCAAACAGACTGTTTTGTGTGCAATGTGAGCCGAAAACTAAGGTTTGTAATCCCTGCCTCATTATTTGACTTTTGCTATATTATGAAAATTCCTTTGTGGTTACTTTAATCACAATTGTTACCATACATAGTAGAAACAGTGTCCAAAAAATAGGAATTTTGGAAATAATAGCTTGGTTTCTGTGGTAACTAGGTAAAGATTTTTTTTTTAAATCACAGTATAATCACTGCATGTTGATTAGCTGAGCTTTCATTCTGATCGGATTTCATTTTGGCACAAATCTCCGCCCATTTCACTTTGTGTTAGTGTTCGTTGGTTGATCAACGAGAGAAGACTTTAGCAATGCAACATGAAAACAGCGGAATGAAGCTATTATTATTTTCTTTAGTGCGGCAGAGAAACTATCTAATTATTCGAACAGTCATTGCTGCACATGAATTTGAAGGCAATGTCTGTCATAAATTACATAGTTGATATATATTATAATTAATAACCACAACACGTTTTGCCTTGCACCGATTTACGATAAATATAAATGGTAAGTGATGTGTGGAACAGTAAAGATTAACATTAAAAGAAACAGGATCAACAAAGTGCTGAAAGGGGTATACATTCTCATATTAATATATATATATATATACAGGTATATATATATATACAGGTGTATATATATATATATATATATATATATAGATATATATATATATACAGGTATATATATATATATATAACTATTTCGCTAGTTGAGCATTTACAAATAACCTTTTCTTCCTTTCTGTTTCGGTCTTTGCTTCTTTTAAATTTTTGCATTTCACGATTTGAGCAAAATAATTTGCTCAAAGACCAAAATTATATATATATATATATAACTTATATATATATATATGCACAAACATATGGTTCACAGATATTACCTAATGCACAATGAACCCCCACAAACACAAACACAAACACACACACACACATAAACACAGACACACAAACACACATACACACACACATAAACACATACACACACACACACAGACACACACACACACACACACACACACACACTAACACAGATGTAAACACCTCCAGAGGTTTATGTCTCCCTTCCCTTTTGGGTGAAGTCTAGAGGTTTGACATCATGACAAAATAAACAGCAAGCCCTGTTCTGTCACCGTAAACAGCACTTTCCAGTTATGTAAATCTCTGCCATCTGACAGGTAAACAATCCCCTGCCCACAGGATTTCCTTCCTGCCGGGGTGGGGTGATGCTGGACGTCAGAGAGTGACCCCCTACTGTCAATCACGCATGACACTGGCTTCCCCCCAAGAGCTTCCAGCGGAATTCTCAGTCTTTTATTGGAACCTCCTCTCCAACAATAACATTCCGTGGAATACATCAGAATACATTGGAACTCCATTCAGGTGACTTATGGCCCTACTGGAGTCATGCAATCCTATTTAAATATGTTTGTTTTTAATTAACTATTCTTGATGAGAATTCCTGTTAGCAGTATACGGAAAGTGGTGGATACTGAATTGCTATTTGCACAGGGTCCGAACGCACTTTTGCAATCTGAAACATGTGACTGCATGACTGAGTTTCTTATACGTTTCACCTTGGAGTTCTGTCAACCCGGATCCGGGAACTAAAAACATCCCAGATTTCTATTCTAGTGGATCCAATTACTGTTACAGTATTATTTACAGTTTTTTACAATTGCTTTGACACATTTTTCAAAACACAGTTTCAAAGTGCAAAACACAAAACCCCAAACTACTCACTCTAGTATCAAAATCCTGTAAACAGTGCAAAATGAAAGTCGTTGAGTCACATGTGATAAATACATAATGCAAAAGCAATTCATAGCACCAAAACATCAAATAGTTCAACGTTTTCATTTTAATCATTTGAGCATAATAACATAAAATAATCCTTAACAAATAATATTATTTAACACAAAATAATACCAATATAAACAACCATAAAACATGCATCTTTTGTTTAAATCAAATAAAAAGGTGATCTAAATCACAGTGAACAAAATGACAGTAAATATACAAAATAAGATACAATTTGCATTTGGTATGATATTCCACATCATTTCATCTGCTATCTACTCTCTCTTCAGCATGAGGTCAAACACGTTTTACAATTGACCCCATACACCATTAGCTGAACTATATTTGGGCACATGAATCTTGCACTGAAGGAAACAGAAAGTTCATATATCACAATTGTGACTCAGACTGACATATTCCTGCTTGATAAGGCCTATAATTTTAAGGGTGTTTTAAAAGTAGAACAAAAAGATTGCCTTATATGTGAACATTTTAATTTTTCAATAAAGATACCCAGTTTTTGAGTTAAATAAAAACAAACATATTTACTTAATTTGAAAATTGATCTTATTCAATAAAATAAATAAAACAGGGAACTTAATGTTCACAGAGCACGCAACGTGACGTCTCCTCTGACTCGTCTGCTCTTTCAACTCCTACCCCTCTTTGCTACAGAGGATCAGCTCATTTTTTAACAGGTCAAGTTTCAATGACCTTTAGTCTCTCCCATGACCCCCTATCTAGAGGGGCTAATGCTCTACCGTTTGGTGGTGTACATGCGTGCCATGCTGACCAGTCATTAATCTTCCCTTCGTGATCTGCGCTATCCCATTGCTAGGAATTTTTCATTTTCAGAACCTTCTTTGGGAGTTCACAGAGTTCAATGGCGTTTGAAAGCTTTGTTAACTTTCCTTCACGTTTTCACATGAATGGGTCTCATTTTGTGGAAATTCCAGTTAAGCTTCCAGGAGATTGTGTCATTTCATTTCTGTTCCAGTTCTTAGATAAAAAAAAAAGTAGGACAAACATCTTTGTTTCTTTTTTTGTCAGGTAGTTAATCTTCTTACCTTTTTTTTATAACTGTCTCTGTTTTTTGCTGCACTATATCAGGACCATATGCTTTGTACTGAAGTCCTGCCAATAATTCTGGGTCTTCTTTGAGTAACATACGACTAACACTGTCGTGACCATGTCCAATATTGGCATCATGTGGGAAACTCAATTTCCTCGGAAAGGAGCCGAAGTAGTGTAGGAAGGAATGCCACACCTTTTGATTTACTGATAAAAGTGGCAGTCTTAACTGTCCCATGACAGCAGACAGTGCAATCTCAGGTTTTCAAGAGGTTTAGCCTCTAAGCCAGTGTACAGATTTTACTAACACTGTAGTGTGCAGTAAATATGCCAATAAGACTTTAATCCTTGTGTACCTGTGACGGATTAAGGCTGATGTAAACACAGCTGCAGCGACTGACGCGGTAGATCCTGATGTGTGCAGTACAGATCTGAGCTGTTTGCTGCTGTTTGAGTTTGTATCTGGTGTTGAACTGCACTAATGCCATTTGTCTTTGTAAAACCTGAATTGCAGCACAAATTAATATAACTAAATGGGACTGAAGGCACATACCATGTTTATTTTCACCAAGGTGGGATAAGGTTGTTGATAAGGTGGTACTTTCATGTATCACAGTGTTGTAAGTACTGACAGAAGCTTAGAAAACCCTAGACTAGCAAAGTGAATTAAAGCACAGTGAATGCTAAACCTTAGGCAAGCATGGTTAACCACAGCTGGTATGTACAAGTTTTACACTGGAAGAATGATCAAAGCAACACAAATAACACATGTTTTAAACATTTGCCACATCCTGAGAAGTGGGAGTTACAAATACATGTGTACTTACACATAATTACAAGGTTATTATGCATAGTTACAATGTACTTCAATAGGGGCTGGTGGAATAATGTACAAGGGTCACACAGTCAACGAATTCCCAACCCACAAATAACAGAAATATTTTGATTGTAAAATAGGATCCTTTTGAAAAATAGTATCTTCAAGGAAACGCACACCCTTGAACAACTCGATTTGCATCTTTCGGTTCCTGTTTATGCATTACATTTTAAAAGTATCAATAAGCCTCCTGAGAGCAACCTGTGCCAGGAAGTTAGGCTGGAGGACAAGCTCGCAAACAAAAAGACATTTTTAGAAAAACTCTTCTTGAGCTTGAAAAACAAAGGGAGGAAGTGACAGGATCTCACCGTCGGACAAAGAGCTCATGTCCCTTATTGCCTATCCCACCTAGTCTGGGATTTTCTCCTGTTGTATACTGTATATTGTCCCGCAGAATCACTTAACCAGCTGCTGAAAGAATAAACACTGACTGAAGAGACTCAAATGGAAATGCTGTGCAAAGGTCAAAGAGAAAGTCCATTTACATACTGCCCTTATTCACATTGCTGACTGTTAGTGAGGTTCTCCAGTGTATCAACTGAAATGTCTTCTATTTTTGAGTTGTGGAGGAACAGTGATCCCATTGATGAATGTATCAGACAGTGTGTAATAGCGCTTAATGGATACAGCAAACGTTACGGATGTATAGAGATGTTTCTTACTGGTTTTGTAACAGTTTCTTCTTCTTTTCTGCCTTTTTGTTAAATACCAATCACCCTAAATCATGTCCTGTCTTTTGAAACAGCAACATGTCCCTTATATATCTGCTTCACAGTCAAAGCCGTTACGAAGTACTGCACAAATATTTTTTTTATGAATTTAATTTAAAAGCTTAGTCAAATTCTAACGAGAGGTCTAAAAGCCATTCTGAGACTCTCTAATAACAACACTTGTATTTCATGCTTCTTTTAAAGCCTGCTATGATTCAGTACCTTTCCTAACAGTCTGTAAGCAAGGTTTCTCTCTCTGATCTCAGAGGAAGGTAAAACCAAGGTTTTTTTATTGTGTTAAAAAGCATTCCATTATTTGTTTGTTTTATTATACTACAGATTATTCTCCCTGGGATCTAATTGCCTCCTGTGTGTTAGATCACATGGTCTGATTGCAGCTAGACCATTGGAGGGATGCTGAGCTACTGCGCAGGAACTGATTCTATACCAGCAGGCAGCAGAAACCTTTGCTTCTATCGGGTTTCCTGTGAAATGCCTGCATATTCCAAATTGAAGTATAAAAACACAAGCAACAAAACAAAAAAAACAAGTTAACCGTTCACTAATTCTGGAGAGACTGGTATGTTTCCAGCTGGAGACTGGTTTGGTAATAAGTTACACAAACTCTCAATGACAGACTGGATTGGTGCTGCTGTACCCTGGAGGACAGACATGCTAACTGGACAGGGGTTCCATGGGACAAACAGGGGTCTAATTACTCTTTACCTTGACGTATGGAAAACACAAGCTTGTAAAAGATTTATGGGTTGGTTCCGTTTCCACTGTTTTGAACAGGGCGCGTATCTTTATTTATGACAGGATTTCCAGTCTGGGGCTAAAGTTACCTTGGTTGAACACACAAAGATTGTCATCACTGGTGCCATTGGTTTGCATTACACTTTTTATGAATTGGGCACTTTTAAAATAACTTTGAACTATGAGTTTGGACAGTTCTTTTTTTTTTTTTTATCTTGCATCGCAATACATTCTGGTATCGTCTGTCCCTGTCCCTGTTATTTATGAGCTGCAGAACTACAAGTACCAGAATGCTTTGTGATATGAGTTGAGCCCAACCACTGAGACCAGCCAGAATCTATATTGGAGTTCCTGCAGTTCTGGAGTTCTGGAACTCTGGTTGATGGCATTCTATGGGAGGCTGGCCCTGGTCCAGTACTAGTAGGTTTCCATTGACCCCAACATCTTGTTCTGTTGTTTTGGTCTTGGGTGTCTTTGGTGGATCGATGGGTGTAACCGTGTGATGCGTCTCTGCTGACAAGCTCTCAGACACAAGGAATTCACTTTATAAATATTATTCTAAATCATGACAGATATGGCAAGGAGGTTACAGACACATAGTAGGCAACCAACTAATTTTGAGTAAACATTTCAGACATGAAGTAATTGATAAGGGAATTAACATACTTACAGCTGGAAGGGAACCTGAGGACGAGGGTTGGAGTAACTTCTATACATATGTACAGTATATAAGTGAATGTGTGCATTGTATAAGATTTACCCTCAAACAGAATGGTATTTATAATTGAAGTTGAAATATTACTTTAGGATTTTAAACATGCTGTCTAAATGTGACATCTTTCTAAAATGTATTCACAGGAAATCCGAAGTTACGAAAGCATGCAGGTAGACTGAACCTTAGTCCATTCAGGGCACCCTTTCCAATGATGTTAAAATCAGCCACCATATACAGACGTGCTCAAATTTGTTGGTACCCCTCCACAAAAAACGAAGAATGCACAATTTTCTCTGAAATAACTTGAAACTGACAAAAGTAATTGGCATCCACCATTGTTTATTCCATATTTAATAGAAATCAGACTTTGCTTTTGATTTTTTATTCAACATAATATTGTAATTAAGAAAACAAATGAAAATGGCATGGACAAAAATGATGGGACCGCTAACCTAATATTTTGTTGCACAACCTTTAGAGGCAATCACTGCAATCAAACGTTTTCTGTAGCTCTCAATGAGACTTCTGCACCTGTTAACAGGTAGTTTGGCCCACTCTTCCTGAGCAAACTGCTCCAGCTGTCTCAGGTTTGATGGGTGCCTTCTCCAGACTGCAAGTTTCAGCTCTTTCCATAGATGTTCGATAGGATTCAGATCAGGACTCATAGAAGGCCACTTCAGAATAGTCCAATGTTTTGTTCTTATCCATTCTTGGGTCTTATCCACTCCTGGGTCTTCTTCCATGGAGCCCACTTTCGCTCAAAAAGCGACGGATGGTGCAATCAGAAACTGACGTACCTTCACCTTGGAGTTCAGCTTGTATCTCTTTGGCAGGTATCCTTGGTTCTTTTTCTACCATTCGCACTATCCTTCTGTTCAATCTGGGGTCGATTTTCCGCTTGCGGCCGCGCCCAGGGAGGTTGGCTACAGTTCCATGGACCTTAAACTTCTTTATAATATTTGCAACTGTTGTCACAGGAACATCAAGCTGCTTGGAGATGGTCTTGTAGCCTTTACCTTTACCATGCTTGTCTGTTATTTTCTTTCTGATCTCCTCAGACAACTCTCTCCTTTGCTTTCTCTGGTCCATGTTCAGTGTGGTGCACACAATGATACTAAACAGCACAGTGACTTCTTTTCTCCATTTAAATAGACTGAATGACTGATTACAAGATTGGAGACATGTGTGATACTAATTAAAGAAACTAATTAGTTTGAAATATCACTATAATCCAATTATTTATTATCTTTTCTAAGGGGTACCAACAAATGTGTCCAGGCCATTTTAGAATATTTTTGTAGAATAAGCAATAATTCATCTCTTTTCACAGCTTCTTTGCTTTATTCTATGACATACCAAAGGCATGCAAGTATACATGATAAAATAGCTTTTAATTTCATCACTTTTCAGGAGGAATGAAGCATTATTTCAATGAGCTGTAAGGGTACCAACAAATTTGGGCACGTCTGTATATATATATATATATATATATATATATATATATATATATATATATATATATATATATATATTTCTAAGTTTTATGGCTTCCTAAAACTCTGTGTAGAACCCAGCGGCCATAAAAAATCTGATTGTGTCAGTAATAAAAAGAAAGCCAGTTTTAATGACTCTTACTCTGTTGGGTCTAAGACACCGATCACCTACTGGAGCTCCCTTGGGTCTTCATTATTTACATGCTGCAGAGATTCAAAAGGACCTGGAAGCTTAGGAAACATTATTATTTTTTAAACTCCATTTATTTGAAGGTTCGTAATCTTGACGCTCCCCAAGGCAAACCCGGAATGGCTTTTTGCACAATGGAGTATTTAATTACTGACACTTTAATGTATATTTTGTATAGTTTGAAAAAAAAATGGAAGGATTATATATTTGCAAAATTATTTCTAGAGACAGCTTTTATTGGGGGCATTATAGACTGATTAGGTAAAAGCAGTGCTTGGAAGGGGGCGGGGGGAGTACAGAGCCTTTTTCCTCCGTATCCAGTTCAGCACCAGTATCCAGGATTTAGCAGAGCGTCCGATGACGCAGTAAGTACCTGCAGGTCTACGCTTTGTGCTGACCAGGCTCCTAGTCAGTAGGGTCCACTGAAGCACAAGGAGGAGAAACAGCCCCTGTCGGGTTTGCCACCATCTGCCTAGTTGCTTTTTTTGCAAGCATTTCTTAGTTCAAGTTGTGTGTGATGTCATCTATTCTAGCTCTAATGGATAACCGGCAATAAAACCCCCATTTGCCATTCAGCCTGTCCATTGCTCTTGTGTACTGGCTTGTGGTTTGGTCTAATATATTTTGGGGAAGCAAACCTCTTTTCCACATCTGCTACATTGAGTCGTCACACTTGTGTATAATTATGGTAATATGTCAGAATCGTCACGATAAGCATGGAGGTGGGATTACTGGCATTTTCCAAGGTTGAGGTTAGGAGATGCATGTATCCAAGCCAAGACCACAAAAGAAAATATTTACATATATTAGGGTTTCCGTATTTCCATTGTAGCCAAACACATCCAAATGGAATCATTGCAAAAACACTGTAATTGTATGATCATGTCTGGAAATGTATGCAGAGTTACTATGTTACTACATCAGTTTACACATTGGCACTCAGAGTCAGATCCAGTAAAGCATCTCCGTGAACTCACTGCTGAGGGGGAGCAGGCGGTTACACAGTGTGACAAAGAAGCTATAAGCCTTGAATCACTTCCTTTACATGTAACAGGGCCGTGGTAGACTACATGTCCTACCAATTGGGACAGCTGGAAACATCACCCCAACCACAACCTAAAAGCACCTCAATGTAGAAGAAAAAGAAGAGGAAGAATACGAAGAAGAAGACATCATTGCTTTAGATCGCATCTCCTCCTCTGAGTTCCACTGATGCACAGTAGCATCTGTATTATTATGAAAAGTGAATATGAAAGTATTAAAAATAAATAATTTCAAGACCCAAATACTGATGCTTTTTAAGGTTTATTTTCTGTAACCACAGGGCTCAAAGCCATCAAATCCAGAGCCCCCTGGAGCTCATTATTATTATTATTTGTTTATTTAGCAGATGCCTTTATCCAAGGCAACTTACAGAGACTAGGGTGTGTGAACTATGTATCAGCTGCAGAGTCATTTACAATTACATCTCACCCGGTCACACAATGAGTCAGTGGCTGAGGTGGGATTTGAACCGGGGACCTTCTGGTTACAAGCCCCTTTCTTTAACCACTGGACCACACAGCTTATCCATCTATTATCTCTTTCCATGCAGCTCTGCTCTGAGTAAAGATGTACTTTTTACTGCAACACCCCCACCCCCCCAAAACTCCATACCCCTCATAGACCCTGTTGTGCTACAGTGCTTTGGAGTGTCCCCAAGGGCTGTAGTTATTGGCAACACAACTGTAACATTTTATTTCCCCTGCTCCTGCTGTTCCTGTGGCCCTCCCCAATTTTATTGTGCATAAAACTGATCTGTGGAATTTCTTTGATAGGTTCCACAGCTCCGTGGCGGAACCCTCAGTGCATTCCATATGCTGAGATAAGATTGAAAATGGAGTTGCCAGTTATGGCTGTAAGGAAGTCAACAAACACTTCAATAAGGCTGTAAACACCCGTAGAAATGGCTGCTCAGCCCCCAGGCCAGGTTTAAACAAACAGGCTCCCTGGAAATGACATGGTCCTCCCTATCAGGGACAAACCCACTAGCCCACTCAGTAAACTTTCCCTAATTATCCTTGTTAGGAAACCAATGGCACACCAGGCCGACAAATATTACAAAACTCACAACAAACAAATTAGGTAATTAGTATGTGGTTGCATAAAAGCCCATTTGGGTATTGTTTAGCAGTCTGCATTACATTTATTTTGAAATGTGCAGGTCAGCTGTTGGCACGCTCAGATGGTTGCCTTTTGCCTACCTGGGATACACAGTTCAGTATATTCAAGTGACTGGCAGACTTTTGCGATAGGCAATGTCTACAAACCACTTCTATTTTCTTCTTCTTCCTGAAAAATCTATTTTTCATATCCCTCCAAGCTGTACACTTGATCCAACAATAACACATTCTAAATTCTAAATCTCAGCACATGCAAAATCTGACCCCAAGTTCACTTCTTTTGAAAAGATCTTGCTTTAATTACAAAAGCAATCTGCAATCTGTTTGCATTTACCAAAAATCCATACAAATCCATCAGGAAATAATTATACACAAACAAAACCAAAGCAAACAAAGCGAAGAAAAAAAAAAACATCTAATTAAAGAGGTATTCTTAGTCGTCACTTACCCAAACTATGACATGAGTTAAAGGCAGAATTTATGGTAAAATAGCAGGGAGCGTCATTTTAATCTCGCTGTTCAGTATTTGACGCAGATCTGTCCTGCAGTCACGTAAGCACTCACAGGCAGCAGATGTTTCTGTTTCAGCATCTCCTGGTTTTTAGATCCCTTGATGTGCGGAGGTAGTTTCATCCACTGTGAAATCAAGCATACAGTTCAAGTCTAGCTGGGCTCTTGGCATGTCAGATTTAGGGTCTATCCCCAGAAGAATTTCCTAGAAGCCTCTTTTGAACAGATTAGGCCTCCACACAGCTCATCTGTTCACTGTGTAATCCCCCCAGCCTCTCAATCTACTTGTTTAAAAGTATTTCCAGAAGCCTTTTTTTTTTTTTTTTTTTTTTTTGCTTTGCTTGTTCAGGAACTAGGCCGGGATTGTAATTTTACTAACAGAGAGAAAATATATTTCTATGGAAAGAAGAACGTGGAATGTTTTCTCAATGTTAACTCCTTCCATTGAGCCGGTTTCCTCTGAATCTCTGGTAGCCCCGTAGTCACAGCAATGGACAGATCTGTCTTCTTATGTGAGTAGTGCTCTGCTTTGTGCAGTAACGCAGCACGTACCACTATATAGTACTGACCATGAATTAGATAACAATACAACCCCACTCTAACCCTTCCTCACAAAATCAGTAGGTGTCTAGGATACCACACGCCATACCCTTATACAGCCAGGACAATACAATGAAGATTAATATGACAGTGCCTCTGCAACTGCCTGCACAACTAAAGCAAAAACACCATTATTCTGCCTCGTCAAAAAGTCTTCAGTCTTGATGGAAGATTGGCACAGAGTCCTGATCTACTTAAAGAGTGACTTCCACTCAAGTTATTGGGTACCAAAACAAGTGTTCGATGGAAAAGAAGAAGTCTGGAAAAAATAGAATAGATCACTTTGAATGAACTAAAATATTACTTATTTTATTAAATCAAAATAAATCCACACACATTCTTGAAGCCTTTATTTCAGCTCTTAAATGAAGTGTCCGCTTATTGCAGTGTTGCCATGTAATTCCATTATGATTTACAAGACATTTACCAGGCTGGACTTTAAGTATTCCTAAATTGCTTGTGATCATTAGCTTTTGGACCTGGTATTCCCAGTGCATTCGCACCACTTTGGAACTTCTGCTTTTGGACCTGGTTTTGACAGACAAAACTGCGACACACATTCATCAGTAATGAAAAAAGCCCCACGAGCCACACACAGCAGTGCAGACAGCCATGCCAGGTCAGAGTGATGCTATCCTTTGTGAAGCATTTGCGCCTTTCCATAGCTTAATTGCATGTCGTAAGGTAGACCATGTGTTGGAATGACAGCTAGCCACAGAGAATGAATGAAACATGACAGAACCTTTTGACAATGTGGAACAGATTTTATGTAACTTAGTTTCGCAACTGGAAATAAACTACAGAAAAACAAAGTACTTATCATCAGTTACGTGGTCTGGCAAATGTAACAAAGACCAAAAAAAGAAGTTCATGAAATGAGTGAAAAGCAAAACCTGAGAGCATATTCTTAGATGGAAGCTGTAGATGCAGTGCCATGATAAATAAATAATCATATTTAATTTGATAACGTAACTGGGAGAAACCCATGGAACAACACAGCTCATGTGCAATGATGTTATATGTTTTTGTCTGTTTTTTGTTTTTCCGTGCAGGCGTTTGTCGTAATAGAAGCAGGGCCCATTCCGCCCAGAACCTGCTGGACAATTTGTTTAAGCTGAAAGAGTTGTTTCCGCAGTGCTTTCCTGATTGTATAAATAAACAAAGTTTCTCCTCTGGCAATCTGTTTAAAAGCTCAGTATAACAACCACCAGCCGTGCACCATTAGGAGATATAAACAGCTCCTCTGATCCATAAACACAATCACTTCACAATCACAATCACATGGATGATATTCTGACATGATTCAAATCGTCTGTTTCCATCAGAGAAGGACACCTTGTAGGTATCAGACCAATGAAATACCGGCACAAGAAACATTTAAAGGGTACATCAGCACTACATGCAAAATAAAACATAAACTATCCCACATTGCTGTTCCGAATGTATTTGGTCATTGTATAATAATCAGTATGAGTCCAAACATCTGCATAATGCTGCACTGCCAGTGTCCAAAATCATTCATCTGGAGCATCTCTTCTGAGTCAAAAAACCAGACTTCCGCGTGTACTGTCAGATGCACTGGTGTGTAGGCTATATCATGTTTCAATTCTAATTTTCCTCAGCAACACAGTGTGACTGCATACAGGGAGCATCTGAAATAATGCCAGACAATATTTCAACATCAGATTGTTTAGAAACTGATAGGGAGATGGAATTTGTGTCTGAATTTGACTTTCCCACTCAACGGTGTGTAGATGATTGTGCATGTGTTGTGTCAGGAATTGCAAATGAAAACCAAATACGAAGGATGAAAAAAATGCACACTGCTGCTATAATTGTTAGTAGGAAATGAGAAAAACTCTGTCTTGGTTTTCTTTTCCCTGCAACCACTTACACAGCACAGACGTTTTTTATTTATTTATTTATTTATTTATTTATTTTTATTAAATGCAACATTAATCATAACAATACATCAAAATACAACATGCGAAGGAAACATGTACAATGTGAAAGATGTCGGCTACACAAAACGAAAGCAGGTGGAAGTTCCTTCCTTATGGAAAATTAGACGGATGTTTGTCACACAGACTGGTGTGTTTCCACACAGAGGTAATATAGCTAATACAACGCTTCATTGGTCATTCTCCGGTACATTTCAGAACATGTGTGAGGGTACATGTGGAAGTCATGTTTTTTGGCTCAGAAGAGATGCTCTAGAACAGTGATTTTGGACAAAAGCAGTGTGACACTATGCAGATGTTTGGGCGTATACAGATTATTATACAATGACCAAATACATTCTGAACAGCAAGGTGGGATAGTTTATGTTTTATTTTTCATGTAGTGCTGATGTACCCTTTAAAAGCAATTTGGTCTCAAAGATCATGTAAAAGCACAACAAAGCAGGTGGGACGTAATTAAAGGGTCCTGGACGATGTACGTGCTAATACATCTCCAAACAGATAACTGACTTCAGCAAAACGCCCAGAGTCAAATGCTGTTCTATATACATGCACTTTTAGAAAGATAATGGGTGTGTGGGTATAAATGACAGACAAGAGAACGTAAATAACTTTAAAGTAGCAAAGTATTAGTTAAGCCTTTAATTGTAATTTAGTGCATATACCATTGTCTGTGTTAGACACCTACTAGCTCAAGCATTTCTGTAAGACGGTTTACAGGAAAAATCAGTGACTCGTTAAATGTCAGTGATGCATATCGAAAGTACCTGAAAAACCACTCCTTCACAACTAAGTGGCTAAGTTGTAAATGTGCTTTTCAGAGACACCATGTCTGCAATCTTGATAATATGCTGTTAGCATATTCAAAACCTGAAATGAAAAACTGAAATTAAATCTGTACCCAATTTCTGTTATGTTCATCACACAGTTGTCTCTTGTTAACATCCTTGCAGCAATTCTCACTGCGTTGTCATTTTTACATATCTTATAACAGTAGGTATGGGAGTGGTTAGTTAAATTAATTAGACCAGCTGGGTTCAGTATGACCCCTGCAATGATGTTGAGTTAACTGAAGAAAAGGATCTTTCAGAATTAGAGCTTCGTTTTGATTTGAAATCCCTGACGCAGGTGTCAAAGTTCAGAGCCATTGGAGTGGGCTCAACCCAAACAGTAATTAAACCCACCCCTCCTTTCCTGGCTTATGACTGATCGCCTCCACCAGAGCTTGAGGAAGTCATGGAATCAGCGAAGTCTACTGGAATGGGAATCAAGCACACAAGCACGACACATTAATCATAATCACCCTAAATCTTGCCAACACTCCATACCATAGGTTCCCAGGCTCCAGTCTGAGGATAGAGGCCACCATAACAATCTGCTTAAGGCTTATATACAAGGTGTTATAACGCTAGGAGGCTACTTTGACAAAATGGGAGATAGAGGCAGACTGAGGGACCAAATGATGTGAAGAAGACCACTGACCATCATAAGGGATCATAAAGAGTCCTGTAAATGCAGGTGCAGCATTGTTGTACTGACTCTACTTGGGTACTATTTGTCTCCGAGTAGCGTTCCATATTAAAGATGATTGTTTGTTTGTTTTTCTCTACAGAGGCAATGTAAAGTTGACTCCTGTCTTAATAACCATACTGTACCTTTCATTACTATGGAAGATTGTATTGCATATAATATAAGTCTTAGGAACTATGTGCAATCAACAAAAACAAACCTTCCATACAACCAAGGAAGGAGTTACAGTGAAGTTTTAAACTGGTGCAACCAACAGTTATGATGTTACACTAAACTCTAGCTGAAGACTAATCTAGGTAATTGATGGCTGTTTTCATTTCTAACCCTTGGGAGAGAGGCACAGAGAGGATTTTGTGCAGCTATCCTCCCACTATCTATCTATTCCACCTTCACCAAATAAGGTAAAGACATGATAATTGAGTCTGTTTGCAGTCCTCAGCATAAGCAGACTCAACAAACCCATTCACCCGGGTTTAGATTTCATCTGTAAAAAATACTTTTTATCTTCCTTGCTCATCATCAGGCTGGCAGTATGACCCACTCCACTTCTTTTTAACCAGGACATTGTGCTTACACTGGGAGCAACAATGAGTAATTCATTCATTCATTCAGAGTCATTCTGTACCAGGGTGACTCCGAGCTCTTCTCCTCTTCTGAAATATCGCATTTCTAAAGCCGAGGGAACACAAAGACACTTTTCCAGGACCAGTGGCTTGAAAACTGGTTCCAGGAGACCGGGAGACCTAGTTTGAGGCTACTTTGCTGTATTAAACCCCAAGTCTTCCCTGGTGTGCCTTGCAGTGGCCTGAAACATAGTCTCCTGAAACCAAGTTCCAAGCCACAAAGTAGCTTTGTTTTCCCTCAGCTTAATATTGCTCTGTTAGATACTAAGCAATCTCATGTGCAGAACACTTCGAATCCTCTTATATTCGAATTCCTAACATACTGCTTAACAGAGACAGTTTAAGTTGCTGATCCTAACTCTCACTTTCATGTGGAGTTACTGGCTCAGAGCAGTGTTCAGTACGCATTGAATCGAAACAGCCAGAGACATCACACAACCACTCATGTCAGAGAGATGCTGGCCCACAAAATAGTGCTGTTTTTTTTAACCAGATCTCATTTTAGAATCTGTCTTGCAATTATTGAAATCGAAGAACAAATTCCACCACATTGCTAAGTCAAGTGTTCATGGAGAGCAGCATTTATCGGATGGATGTAAACAGCCCACTCTGCCCCCTATTGGGGGCTTGTCAGTTCTTCATCCATCCTTCAGTGCTTGGAGTATGATAGTCCATGGAGTGCCCTGTGAATCCTTACAAGCTTCATTGCATCTGTATTTCTAAATCATAGAGCCATCATTTTCCATGGTTGATATATATAAGCACAGATTCCTGAGCACCTACAGTATGAAAGAATTATCTGTGGAACAAAACATTGAGCTTTGACATGTTAGGCTTCATAGACTTCAATGTTGACAGCCAGGGCATGGATGACATTAAGACACATTTCTTAGTCTCATAGATCATTTTTTTCTGGTTTTCTTTTCTTGAATTTCTGTTTCTAAGAAAATAAATGAGCTGACAGGGGCTGCATGTGTGGATCCCTGTTTTTGAATAAGCGCTCTGTCTTCCAGCTGAACTCTCTTCTGGTTTACCCAAATTTGCCTTTTTAAAAAACAGATGGTTAGATATGCAAAAAGATATGCAATAGGGTGCTGAATACAGGCTGGGAGGCACTATAGCAAGACTGTTTGACCTAACATAAGTCTCGTTCACACTGACTTGGCCATACACAGATAGCATTATGGTACATTCTCAGTTAATTCTAGATTATTCTGACCTTCAGGGATAGGGATTAGGGTTAGGGTAAAAAGCAAGATTAGTACCTAGTGAGCACTCTGATAACCCCAGCCTCCTGTGTACAAAGACTGCTGGATGCTGAATGTAGAAACAGGATTGGCATCAGGCACAGAACTAATTTCCTCTCAGTTACACAGGCGTCCACCACACCACAGTGTCCAGAAGGTGTTTGTTCATGTGGGTGGTCATTCACCAGCACTCAAATCTTAGCACTTAGGGCATCAAAAAAACAAATAAAGGACTCAGTAATGGGCAGGAGTGTTGATCTTGAAAAATGCATGAAGTACAAATGGGTTCAGAGCACCACAAAGGTATCAGAAGGTTGTTGTATATTTAACACAGTTTATTTGCACTTTGACTTTGTTTATCATGACTATGAAAAATATTGAAGAAAGGAAAATTAGACAAACCACCACTTCCAAGATTATTCCCCTTTGGGCTGAAAGTCTGAGCCATCCTTTAGCACTAACAAGCCTGCAAGTGTTACCTTCATTTTTATGTTTATTAATTAATCATTTAGCAGACGCTTTTACCCAAAGCGGCTTACAGAGACTAGGGGGTTAACTATGCATCACGACTGCTGCTGCAGAGTTACTTACACTAGGACCTGGGATTAAAGAAAGCACATCAGGAGTTTAGCTCTACACACATATACTGACCTTGCCTCTGGCGTACTGCCTGGCAGGTTGGTTGAAGTTCACCAGCTCTACGTTTTAAGACCTGATCTTCAGGAAGTCTTGTCTGGGTCTTGTCCATCACACATTGCCCTCGGAGCCGTTCATCACATCCGTCATTCTCCAGTAGGACATTAAGTGTTTCCTGAGTCAGTCTTGGGAACATCGAGTCCCTCTGTAAAGGAAAAGAGCTTCTTCAAGCAGTTTTTGCTGACCAAGCTGAAAAGATGTTCTATAATTAAAGCAGTGAAGAAAAGCTACTTAACAAAAAAAGCAGACCCACTACAGTCCAGAAGCATTCTTCACTTCAAGTCTTTTCCTCTTCCACACACCAGACATTTCATTATAGTTTATCAGTAAATTTGCATGTTAATGTTGCAGTTTTCAGCTGCTTTTCTCCCCAGTTATACTATGCATTTACTATAATTTGCCGTGGTTTGCCTTGTTTTTTATTATGGTTAACCATGTATTCAGCACCCTATTTCATGTCTCTTTTTAATATATCTGGGCTTTACGATGCTTACCTATACTTTACTATTGCTTTCATTATGGTTTGTTACACTTTGCTATGTGTTTACAGTTACTTTAGGCTTAGTGAATGTCATGTCTATCACTTTATGTCATGTATCTTGTCAAAATAGCTGACCTACTTTGATCATTTTTGCACGACTCCTTTTCCTAGTTGGTGAGGTTCCAAGTTGGCCAAGAAAGGGTTGCGTGGTGCCCCCTGGGCCAAATCCTTTTCTACTGCAGTGCTGCCATATGAGCGTGACTCAGAACATCATGGCATTTTCCTGCTTGGAAACCACGGCTCCAATCTGTTGCACACATGCAAATAGCTGATACTTTTCTTCTTTCCAAAAGATTCTTATTCTTTCCATTGCCTAAGAATCCTGTCTGGGAATGAATCTTCTTTGCAGCTGCCATACCTTCATGTCACAATATTAGATGAAAGGAGGTGCTGTAGGTGCATCCCACATATACAGTACATTAGCACACGCAACTCTACTGTTTACCTAGTGGGATACTACACTTACTTGTGCGTCACACATTTTACAAGCCTGATAATGGCTTTATCAAAAATGACAGCTAGTCTTTATATATTACGTAAGTGTATGTTGTTCATATTTCCTAAGAATAGTTTCTCAAGCTACTCAAAGTAATGTTGTTAACCATAATCATATGCCATATGGACATAAAAAATAGTAAGAACATTATTAATGCGGTAACACTTTACATTGTGTCCCTAATTACTGTGTAAAAAGTATGTCCTTAAACATAATTACAATGTTATTATGCAACGTTACAATGTACTTAACATGTAAATATTTTTGCACGATATATGTAAGTACACAATTGTTAAAGTAAATGGTTGGGGTTAGGTTTAGAGTTAGGGTTAGGGTGGTTAGGCTTGACCCCCTACTGTTACATCATCAATTTAACACCCCCTCCCCTCCCATCCACTGGCAGGAAAAAATCCACAAATGCTTGCCATCACTGTGGTTCACAGTTTTCACTAACATGCAAGGAAACTACTGGTTTTAGTTTTTTCTTTTCACTTTCCAAGCACATCATCAAAGTGATACCCCCATCCAACACCATCACGTCCCTCTCCTTTCCTTAAGCACTACTTGAGCACCCCGCGGCTCCTTCCATGGGTGAGCATGTCAAAGAACTACCCATCCATAACTTGCATACCACGCTCACTCATAAACCCGGATTGTGCCAAACATTTGTCTACATGACATGGACTTTTGCACTTCCAACAACAACTGCAAACTGCAGCGGTAACATCACATCTGCCAATACTGGAGGAACACAGTTTACAATAAGAACTGTGTGGGGTCCCATTTGGGATTCAAAATGATACCCAGTGCTAAAAACAAACACAAGTTTCGGGGAACCTGTGTGCTTGCTTGCTTGTAGTTTTAAGTCTTGTAATGAGTCAGACACTCCTGGCATGTCTGTATGTTCTTTACATGTGTATGACCAGGGTTCCTCAATATGTCATCATGGATCCTTAGCTGAGCAGGACTACATTCTCTAAGGTGTGTTCACCTGCTTGCAAGACTTTATCAGACTAACCCTATTCTAACTATGGTAACTGTGTACATTTTGTTGATGCTATCACAGTCGCTGTTTGTTTGTCCTGTTATAAAAGCTGCTTTGAGGATAGCAGTTTCATAATTAAAATACTGCAGTAGTATTTCAGAGCCGTTCAGCCTCCATCATGGTTGCTAAAATTGTCTAGATCTAGATCATTTAAAGTTGTTTACACTGGCCCTGAGAGCTTAGTATGTAACCTTAACTAAACTTGAGATGTTTATCATTCCAGGGCAGGGTCACATTGGGAAGTCCTGTCACTGTGCTTAATACATCTGATCTCTATAAATAGAGCAATCCAGTCTCCGGTACGTTACACGAGCACTTCTCACACATAAAATCCCTAACATCCCTTAAGTATGCATCGTTCTTCTCACAATTCATTTGAATATGAAGGAACTCAGAGAAGGGTTGGGCACCATTGTCAATTCCAAGCAGGAAACTTTTAATCACAAGCGCTACGTTCCCCATTTCCCCTTTGGAAGGCATCCAGGTCCCATTTTAGCTTCTCGTTAGCGATGTTTGTTATCCTCTTTCCAGCAATAACAGGACCGGGAGAGTGCCGGCACTGTGGATTATCTACTGAAGGAGTAACTCTATTGTAGAGGAGATACTGCAGCCATCACATACATCAGTGACCCTATTCAGCAGATACGGGTTGGAAACATGACAAATCAATCCATGGGGCCTGCTATCTAAACACCACTTGAGTGGTTAACAAAAGAGGCTACAGTCTCTAATTCAATTTAACTTTCCCATGAAAATGCTGGCACCACCGATTCAGAGAGCAAAAAATGATTATGGGAAACAATAGCCCCATCCCGCTTTAACTGTGCGCTATGACAAAATATGATTATGATTACTGTCCGTTACCGTACGCTGCGGACTGCAGAAAAATAAATGTTTCAGTAATTATTGCCTGGGTATTTCCCACACTTCTTTCAGTAATGCATACTGTACCTTTTGTTAAAAAAGTCCCCCAGTGGTAGTGCTAGCTGCCTGAGTAATCGCTTGTATTTAAACAGTAAGCACGAGGGGGTATTGTTATACAATCCTTGACTATTGGAATGAGTAAAGGGTTACCACAGTAGTATATGCAGAGCTTGCCACATGATTGCAGGGTAAACTAAATGTCTTGCTGACAGCTTTGCAAGCAGGGAACAATTGCATCCTAAACTACCATATATTTAAACAAAACAATGAACACTGTGCCCCATTGAGATGGTATGTGGTATCTAGTATGCAGTCCCTTGTCAGTAGCTGTGCAGTTTTGTTGTTGACATATTCAACCTGATGCCAAGTGTTTTTAGAGTATTTACAATATCTGCTACCCATAGGGTTACGATATGACTCCATGTACGCTTGGACAATTTGGGACAGTCCAGGCTTTTCAACTCACAGTGCATTCTGTTACATTTGACCTGTCTCAGATACCTTTCAGAGCAGGACTACACTTACCAGAATGCATTGGGGTATCCTAGTGTACATGGAGTCCTATGGTAACCCTAGCTACTCACTCTATATTGTACTGTACATCATTCTTTTTAAAATATATACAATTCCAAATATTATAAAAAGCATATTACTCACAGGAACACAGTCATTCTGGCTCTTAGTTCTGCTGCTGCAATATTGAATTTCAGCCATGTTCTCGATTTCAGAGTACACCAGGCATTTACCAGTGCCTGCACAATCCTAGGACTCACAGCATGTGGGGCCTCTCTCCCTTCTCCTTACTGTTACTGTGGTGCTACTGTAGTGCTTGAAAGGATACTGTAATTAAATTCAAAGTAGACATATTTTGGGTAGACAGACCAAAAAAGCTCCTGAAAAAAAAACTGTAACTGAAGTTTACCATGCTCAGTTTACCACATTTCACTGAAGTTTACCATGCTCAGTTTACCACATTTCACTGAAGTTTACCATGCTCAGTTTACCACATTTCACTGAAGTTTACCATGCTCAGTTTACCACATTTCACTGAAGTTTACCATGCTCAGTTTACCACATTTCACTGAAGTTTACCATGCTCAGTTTACCACATTTCACTGAAGTTTACCATGCTCAGTTTACCACATTTCACTGAAGTTTACCATGCTCAGTTTACCACATTTCACTGCCTGTTTTTTTCTAATACTTTACTTACCTATGCTTGCCAGTACTTTACTATGCTTTGACAATGGGATACCGCAGTAAACTTTTACAAGGGTAACGTCACAGTCTCTTAAGGATTGATCAGGAACGTAACCAGTGGGGCAAATACAATTAAAATATTTACTAGCACTGGAAGAATACATGTATAAGTACAGTACTCTAAGGCAGTGGAGAGGCCTTACTTGCATGCTGTTTGTTTTATTTTTGAACAGGTATTATTATTATTATTATTATTATTATTATTATTATTATTATTATTTATTTCTTAGCAGACGCTCTTATCCAGGGCGAGTTACAATTGTTACAAGATATCACATTATTTTTTACATACAATTACATTTTTTTTTTTTTTAACATGCAAGCTTCGTGTATTTTGTAAAAACAGGGAACAGATGTGGATGTTTTTGTTTCAATATGGCTCATTTAAAAGAACCCTTTAAAAGTGCAGTGTGATTGATTAGACTCCCATCATGTGCTGCATTGCATGTTGTTAGCTTTCCCTGAATCAAGAAACAGCAACAGTAACTATCCTAAATGGGTTCTATCAAGAAAGCTATTATTACTAACTTGACAATGAGCACCTAGGAGTTCAAAGGCAGATTTTGAGAAAAATGATAAGAACTCAATATTAGCAACAAAACCAATAGCCTCCCTGAATGAGAGCAAACATCATATGGCTCTGGGGAAGCCAACGATAAGAATGAGACCTTTATTGCAACATGAAAAAGACTGAATAAAAAAAAGAAAATGTGCAACTTGTTATTTATCCTCTCCAGATGTGGAAAAAAACCTCCTGCCAATAGTTGGGTAATATGCTGGCCTGGTCCAAGCCCTACCCTTCTGATTTAATGCTAATGCTTAAAGGTAGCCTTTAAAGTTCCCGGTTTGCACATATGAAATCAGCAGCAGCAGCAGCAGCCCTGAGATTTAAACATGCTTTTGGGCAAATCATGAACCAAATTATTGATCAAAATGTTTACCGTGCTCTCATTCAGCGCTGCTTCCAGGTTTGTGACACACTGCAGGAGTGCATGTGGTAGTAATGCAGATTAATTTGACATCTGGAAACAAATTCCTGAGGTGATGAGTTGACTAGCTGGGAGAGAGACAGCATTGTAATCTGAAAATACCCTCTTGCTTCATTATTGCAATGGCTTATTGAGCCCGACATGTCCAACTTTAAAATGAAGGTGGTTTCAGTGATATAGATTAGGCTTTTGCATCACATGTGCAGTGCTGAGAATTAAAACTTTGCAAGAAGAAAAGGAAGAAGAGATATGCAAAAATATTGATCGACATGGCGAGGCAACCAATGCACATGCAGAGACTGGGGGCAAACTTGGTACCACGTGGAGCTTGCCAGCCCAGATCTTACAAAATCTGTACAAAAACCACTGAACACTGAACCAGTCTCTTTGGAAGAGCAGCTACAGTCCTGATCTACTGTCTCCTTGTGCACTACCTCATTTGCACTGCAGGGGTCAGTCTTGTACCAACTCTTTTTTCTTTTCATTGCATCCTCCAATTGATGGAGCAAGTTTTTGTCAGCTTGCAATAAAATAACATTTCAAACTAAACAATAAAACAGTCTTTTATTCGGAATTGCATTTATCACTGGAGTGGAAAACAAAGCTCTTATTCTCAAATAAAGTATTTGTAAGTCATTAATAATGCTGCTTTTTGGTTTATGTTGAGTATTTGAAGCTACACTGCATGCCACAGTTCTGTGGAACTCAAAGAAGTCTGATAAATAGCGATGCTCAGCCTGGCTTATCTTGCTTACAGACTTCAGTGATATTTCCTTTGCAGTCATAACTGTATGCTGTAGTGTAGCAATTACTGAGCTTCAGCTGTCTAAATATTTATAGCACTTTGGAGGATGAAATGCAGCTTAAAGAGCAAAACAGCTTTCAAACACCAGCCAAAAACACCATGCTAGAAACCAGGGCTTGCATTATTGTCAATGTGCACTCTCGAGAATAAGGCTATGTGGAGCATTTCAGACCTGCAGTATATTCTCTACAAAGCCACATGACTTCAAATCGGACATCACAGGGACTACTACTCACAGAAAATTCCAATGGAATACAATTGGAATTGTGCTGTTGCATTGGGAAGTGTATGGATTTGCAGTGTTCCTGATTAGGGTTTCCAAACCCGGGATAAAATTCCAGGCCTGGGTTTTCGGGATTTAAAATTCACCAAACCCGGGGTGCCCGGGCGTGATGTAAAATCCCTGAAAAAAAAAGTTTAAGCGTGCACTGGCTTCATACAGTCTCTCACTCTGAGCTTTTCCGACGACGCTTTCTCTCTCTCTCTCTCTCTCTCTCTCTCTCTCTCTCTCTCTCTCTCTCTCTCTCTCTCTCTCTCTCTCTCTCTCTCTCTCTCTCTCTCTCTCTCTCTCTCACACAACAGTCTGCTTGCGCACTGAATCAACTGACGCTTATTGTGTAATGTGCTTGTCATCTTTGGCTTTTATGTTTTAATCCCCTTATTTGATTCACATACTAAAACCCATATCGACAATTCAACAAAATCCGAATTCAACCAGTTAATAGTAAAAAAAAAAAAAGTAAAATAATAGGCTAACGTCTTTTTTCTTTGTAATTTTATTTTATGTGGAGCTGAAATTGAAAATGAACTACTTTATATTGCATTATTATAATTTATTCATTCACATAGTTACTTTATATATTGATCATTTATATAAGGTCATTTAAATGAATGATAAACATTTAAATGAACAAATAAAACTTAACATAAAAGAAAAAAAATCTACCAAGTACTAATAAGTCCAGTAACCAGTTCAATTGCAAGTTTAGTTGTTAACAAGTAGCCTGACACTTCAATAGCATAAATAACTTAAATACATAGGCCTAATATAAAACTCTGCAAAGTTGTTCAGTAACCTTCTTTTGCGAGTGTAGGTGAAAATAAAACTAACTAAATTATACCATTGAAATGGTTATTTATCATTTATAGGCTATGCTTTTGGGAACACGTACCATTTAAATGACAAAAATTAGCCTTTCTTTCATTAATTAAAGAGAAAAAAAACATCTGCAACTAGTAGTCCAGTAACCAGTTCTTCTTCAGTTCTTCAATTCTTCTTTTGCAAGTATGCCCTCAGGAAGCACAGACTGTCTAGGTGATCGTAAACGTGTGCAGAATGTTCCAGCTGCTCTGAAGGCACGTTCAGACTCCACACTTGAGGCTGGTATTGAAAGGAGATAGGAACAGACCAGTTGAAGGTGGGAGCCTCTAAATCCTCCGCATTCGAACAACGCCATCTCCCACTAAATTACCAAGTCAATATTCTGCATCTTCGTCTGTGGTGTAACTTCGGTAGCCAGAGGTTTTTTTCGATTGCTCTGTCAAGCTGCTGCTGTAATGCTAGCTGGCTTAGTTCTTGAGACTGTACAGAAAGAGTGGTTTCTCTTTCTTCACACACCTCTGTGGATGTGGTGGTAGAAGGACCACTTGTACTTGCAGCAGCAGCAGCAGTAGTGGACACATCACTGTCCCTATCCCTGTCCCTAGTGCCAGCGAGTCGAGCGATTACGTTTTTACCTATCCTGCCTATGACTCCAGTAGAAACTGGAGAAAGCAGGTCATCATCACTGCTGTCTTCAAGCGTAATAAGTGCTTTCTGGATGCTTATTCTCAGTTCATAGAACCTTTCCAACATGCCAAGGAAGGAATTCCATCGTGTTTTGCAGTCAGCCAGTAGAGTTTAGTCATTCCTTGTGTCTGTTATCCATGGCCGTATTAAGGGGCGGACCTACAGGGCCCAGGCCCAGGGCCCCCAGAAAACTAGGGGCCCCATAATTAGACAGCTGTGAAGTGGGTGAAAAAAAATGACAAGGAGCAAGATGGCCCATCTGGAGCTGGTAATGTTAAGAAATTACAGGCAGAAGAAAATACAGTAGCAATACAACAGCCTCTTACTACATTCGAAGCTGCTCGACAAAAGGTACATTTATCTAGTCTGTGCCCAGGGCCCTTTGAGTTCTTAATCCGGCTCTGCTGTCATCACATGTTTCTGAAGAAACTTTTCATTTTGGGTTGTGGAGCATCGTTAGATTTTTACAACATTTCGAACTTTCTTAATGGTGCATCATCTTTTATGACTGTCATCCCGTCTTCTTCATCCGAGTCAGATTCCGAATCGGCTTAAAGAACATCTACCACAGCAAGACGAATGCCATGCTCGTAACAGAGTTGCTGTTCAGCAGGTATCAGCTTACCCACCTTCATCATAATGGAGACTCCATCGGTTGTCACACACACTATGTCTTTATCCAGCGAGAGACCATGGGATGACAGTTTTTTCTCAACTAGTTCAACGCAGGTTTCAGCTGGCATACTACCATGTACACGAACAAGGCCTAAATTCCAAAATTTTCCTCCACTTTTAAATTTGTCAGCATCATACACCTTGACATTCATGTACCTTCTTCCACGTGCTGATGTATACTCATCGAAAGTCAAACTAAATCTTTTGCCCTCTTCTTTCCTCTGAGCGATCTCTCCCAGTGCTAAGCTGTGTATTTGATTACTATAATCAACCACTAACTTCTGAATAGTTGTAGGTGATTTTGGCATCTCTGGAAACCCTCTGGCTTTCACAGCTTCTCGCAAATCTGGCGATGTACAAAACATTATGAATGGCAATCCATCTCTGGCAGTCATCCGTGATTTGTCATTCACATTATATTAATCGGTTATTTTTCTCTTTTTCAATGCCGACTCTCCAGCTCATTTTACTGTCTCTTCTGTAGACGTACCAGGACCAGCAGCCGTTTTCTTCATAACTGTTTTGTGAACAGGCTGAAGGTGGGTATTAATTGACTTTGTCGAGGCACCAGATGTTTTCAGGACTTTTTTACAATTGTTACATTTAGCAGATTGTCTGTTTACTTCCCTAAGGAAGTAGAACCAAACAGAGCTTGGATTGTAACACTTCTTTGTACTTGTCATATCTTGGAGCGCTCATTATTATTTTAAGCTTTGCCGACAGTACAATAAGTGAACATTCACGCTTAAATCTTCCTGCTGAATGAATAAATACACAAGAGGCCGCTGTGCACGTGAGTGTGAGTTTTTTTTTTTTTTTAAACTTCCATTAACTCCGTCAGCCCCAGTTTTATACCTATGCCAAACCCACACTGGCGGGGTTGAAAAATTGTCCAATTTGGAAACGCTATTCCTGATACAATACTCTGTACAGTATGTTATGAGAAAAGCATAGGGATTTTAGATGGCTGTTGATTTTCCCCCGTGGCATAAACCACTTGTGTATTTTTTTATTTGTTTGAAACATGAAATTTAAACTCAAATCAATTGAGGTTTTGTCATTAGTCCCCCTTTCACTGTTGGATTCTGGTTTCTTTTCAACTTCTTTTTATTGGAAAACAAACCCAGTGAATTCAAAACTCAAAGCAAGAAAGGTTATCGTCTATCATCAATGACATGGGGAAAGATGTCAAGCTAATACTTTATGTATGTCCTAGCCCTGAAAAAAAGCCAACCAAGTTTTTCTTGAGCATGCTATTATTATGCCTTATTAAACTTACTGCAGAGAACTTTTATAAGGGAGTCTTTGATGTGAACACTAATTAAGATACCATCTTGAAGTCTGTATCACACATACCCAACTCAACCCTCAGGTCTCTGTTTGCCAAGGACAAATGAGAATACCAAGAAGAGAAACATCTCCAGTAACTAGTCTGGATTTATTGCTATTTTTCTAGCCAGCCAACGAGGGATTTGTTTTTGAAGCCTGTTTGAAGAGCAGCTCGGGTGCGTGTGTTTTTCTTGCTGTTGTAATAAAACAGGATGTTTGCTCAACCCAAAGCTCTACCACCAGGCAGATTTTGGATTACAGTTCAATCTGGGCTGCCAAGTGCAACAGCTCGGAAGACCTTGTAGAGGAATTTCAGACAGTCTGCCTGTCAAAACAAGTCAACTGGTGACATTTTCAAGTGTGTACATGCAATCTTTTTACTATATATACTAAGTGGGGGGCTGAGACGACAAAACAGTTAAGCGATAAACAGTACAGATATACCGTTCCGTGTCAGACCACACCTGCTGGTTTGTTGGGTGGATGACAATTTTTTTTATCCCACTATTCAACCCTCTCACTTTAAGGGGAAGTAAATAACGCCCTGGTTTAGCAACTGCATGTGTCTTTGTTTTTATTATTGCACATCCCTAGCCTGTGTGCAGAGACTCGAAATGCATGTTATGCATTTATTTCTTTATTTTTATTGTCATAGCATTAGACGTTGTGATTGAAACAATGCAAGGAAATAAAAACAGACAAAACCAGTTGGCGGCAGCAGGCCAATGCACCACGTGAGCTGGTGTCCAGCCCGTGACAGCCATGTGTTTCAGTGTGTTAATATCAGTAGGGGTCCCAGCAGAACATTCAGATTGAATAGAAGGTAAGAATAAACTATTAATACGCACAGGAGCACATGAGGACAACCCTAGCGTGCACGACGAGACGGGCATGAAAATGTTTTGTACAAATATTATTTTCTCAAAAGTTTTAAGGAGTCTTGTACTCACTCAGAAGAAATGCCAACATTTACTTTTAATAATCCCTGTGATACATTTTTTAACTTGAACCATTTCCTAACAAAATTCAAAAGTGCTAACAGCATGCGTAACTGGCAGAGGCTGGGCGAGAGCTGACGTCCTCACTCTCCCTCACGGGTAGTTACCAGCGCTTGTGTTGCAATAGCTTGTCTTACCCATGGGTCAGCATTACCTGTAATAGAAGTGCATCCTATGGGCTCACCTGGTAAAAGCACGGCTGTGTGGTGTGCAGGGTGAGTCATACAGTCGGAGGAGCGCAGGTTCATGTCTGGGCTGTGCAAAGTCAGCAGTCTTCGCTGGGGATTCCGGAGGAAAAAATGAATAAAAAGTGGGTCATATGACACATGTTAAAACAGCCACATGATTCTAATACTGTATATAATTGTTTGTTCTAAATGACCTAGCAGTGACACGTTGTGCTTTGAAAAGAAGCAGCCAAGTTATAAAAGCATACAGGCCATATCCCAAAAGCATTAATCCAGTGAGTTTAAAAAGTAACCTGGTACTGAGCAAGAATATCAAACCAACATGTTCTTGTTGCTGTTTAGATTGCCTTTGTATATTTTGTTCTATTTCAAGCCCTGTGGCCTCTCAGGTCTGGCACACCAGAGTGGATCCAACTCCCTGACATGATTCTGACAGCTGGATTTCTTGTTATACATACAAGTCCTGTTTTTTCTAATACCTGAATCCCCCCTTTTGTTTCTTGCAGATGCTTTACACTTACAGTGCACCAAATCTAATACTTTATTAAAACTATATCAAACGTAATAATGATGCACATAACATAATGCCCCTGACTGTGTTTGTCAATGATGTTGCCCCTGCATGAGTATAACTCATGTGTATCCCTAGAACAAAGACACCTACAGAATGTTTTCATACTTGGCAGCTTTATATTAAAACTTTAAAAAACTGTCCTTAATGACAGACTGTTGCTTTACCCCTAAATGGCTTTTTCTGTATGTGATATTCAGTTACAGCCAGAGACGCAGACGTGCAGATTGCAATACGCTCTGAATAAGAATAATTACAGATCATGACGTAGTGCTCTGTCTAATCAAACCTCGCTCTCTTACGGGACACGGAACTGACAGGAACCGATGCTGTATGAAATTCTTTCGATATGTTTTCGATGTCTGTGTCAGGTTGATTTATGAGTTACAGAGTGGTCAGTCTGCATGTAGTTATATGGACACACCTTAATGATGTTGACGTGCATGACTGTGAGGCAGGAGGAATTAGCAGCAGATGCAAGGATGTCATCCAGTGAGCGAAGCACAATGAGTTACTGAGCGTTGTACTGGGCTTTCTCCGATGTGCGCCAGGCTGCAATTACTCAATGCTTTCCCTTTGGCAGAAAAATAAACTACAGCTTGAAAATGTTCAACTCATTATGAACATTTCATTAAACAAATGTAAAGTCCTGCGCTGACACAGTCAACAATGTGGATGTGCTTCACTCCCCTGATCTTTCAGTTTGACTCACAAACCACTGAATGAAAAAGTCAGAAATTACATATAAAAGAGACACAAGAAGGTATCATGTGTCTTAGCGATGCCACTGAATAGATATCGTGTCCTCCCAATTTTATTGTCTCTTATTGGCAGAGTTATTTTTTTTAACAGCAAAATTAAACTGTGGCCTGGCTTAACCCCCGACGGTCCTTCCTGAATCCAATGAAATCCAGTATAAATACAAAGTGAACTGAGTTTGGTGGGTTCAGTTCAGCCCCTAGTGGATATTAGTGTGGTGCACATCACAAAGCTACCACTCTGTTTAACACAATTCAGAACCATAGTCAGTCATTGCCTGAGAGAAGAACAGGACTGAATGGGAGGCAGATGGTCAGGATTGAGGTGTGCTGACTCGTTTGCAGGGCTGCAAGGGCAAGATCTCATGGCGCCTTTACAATACTGTATTCTTCAGTGTCATCTCTGTTAGATAAATCCATTTTGCAATGAAAGACATGCATACATTTCTGTATGCCTTTTTCCCTGTGCTTCCTAAATGTTCAGAGAAAAGGCTGCAAAACTCCTGTTACTGTTCATCATTCCAGAGGCTCCTGAGCTTATCCTCAGAAAAGCATGAGTATTCATAAACAAACTACAATTAGAAGAACCGGGAGAGATGTATTATTCTGCTTCAGTCCTTTTCTGATTCCATCCCATGCATGACTGGGGAAGGACACCGTACCCAAGGGCCTTGATCCGAGACCCAATTAAAGGGATATTCAAGACTATCATGACATTGCAACAGTCTAGACTGCACCCCCTAATCCAATGAGGCAGAACCACAAGATGTGTCAAAGCCTCCCCCGCGCACAGTATATCAACACGAGGTAGGGAGCTGGAGCCACAGGTCTGGCAGAGGGTGTTTCGTGCTCCTGTCTCGGAGGTCACTCACCCGGGTGTATATTAACCAGGCCTCCAAAATCAAAGCGAAATTCTTCTGAAATTAAAGAAAACCCGCTGCACACATGGAGTAAGGCACACACATGGGAACGTCAACCCCCAGGAACTCTCTCATTGGGAACCAGAGGCATCAGCACCTTGAGCCAGTGTGCGAAGCTTGTCTTCATTTACTGTATAGTGTAACAGGGCAGAGGCTGACCATCGGCCGCACACATCACTATGCAAAAGAGCCAGGCTTCTCTGCATAGGTGGTTATAGAGCTTATAATCTCATCTCATCTCACCAACAGGGGTCAGAATCTGTGACGGTAGGATATCACACAAGGAGGAGGCTGTGTGGTCCAGTGGTTAAAGAAAAGGGCTTGTAACCAGAAGGTCCCCGGTTCAAATCCCGGCTCAGCCACTGACTCATTGTGTGACCCTGAGCAAGTCACTTAACCTCCTTGTGCTCCGTCTTTCGGGTGAGACGTAATTGTAAGTGACTCTGCTGCTGATGCATAGTTCACACACCCGAGTCTCTGTAAGTCGCCTTGGATAAAGGCGTCTGCTAAATAAACAAATAATAATAACAACACTGCCATTTACAATAGGACACATTGTCATCATTGTATTTGCAGTTTTCAATGTTACTGCTCTTGGTACTAAAAAGGGTCTGTAAAAGTTTTTACAACTTCTTTGGGGAGAGGTGATCAAAAGGGCAACAGTTGGAACTAACATATAATCACAATTTAAAAAGCGATTAAATTATATGAACTATAATTGTGAATCTATCATTCTTCCAAAAACATATATATTTATATATATTTTTTTTTTAAATACAATTGTATTTTTAGTATGCAAACAACAAAAAGCAGTTTTAGCTGAATGCTCCACGGTTCTGTCAAAGGGAGATAACAAACCCATTTGTTTTCCACAGAGCTTTTTCAAATCTGAGTATAATTAAGAAAATGGTAACACATGTGTCCAGCCGCAGGGGCCTAGTCTTGGCCTGCTCTGGAGAAGCCCTAGTGGTGTTTTTAAAATATGTTCACCTGATATTTCTCTCCTTGAGACCTCCATTTAAGGTTTCCTGCACAGATGCCTTTGCAGGAGAGCAGAAACTCAACCAGTTTTTATAGAAGAATGTTGTAAAAAAATCCCTGTAGGGGGTGAGGCGGGGGGGGGTGTTACAAACTCACCACAACAGCCCCCCAACCCCTACTGGGCATCATTTATACACAGCTTAAAAAGAGGCCTTATTTAGTAAATGATATACTAAAGTAAAAACAAATGCTTTAGAAATACTTTTAATGTGACTAGATTAACTGCGTGGCTTAACATCAAACGTTTTACTCTAGAACCCCTTCATAAACTCCCATGTCCAGTGAAATCCACTAGCTCAGAAGACACATTCAAAGGGAGGTCCTGGTAATAAAGGTGAAGATCCCTATGTTATCATAGCAGTCTCCTCCTTTTGTTCTTGCTATAGTGGCCCAGACCTTGTAGGTTAATACCCACCCACCCACCCCGTCCTCTGGGGTTTTGCCAGTCTATCTTTCAGGGTTGAGATTTTTTGTTGAAATAATTCATTTGTCATGGCTTTTATTTATCCCGAAACTTTGTATCTGTACTGGGTGTTACTTTCTTTGCCTTACTAGAGAGAAAGGCCCTTCCCAGTGCACCTAGTCTGGTGATTGGAGACAGAACACAGAGACCAGGGGGATCCGAGGGCAGATACTCCATGTGATGAAAGGAATCTGTCCCCAAAGGAACTCATTCCACAGAGACGATGAGCGTGTGTTTCATGGTATTACGCTTTCTTGGAAAAGCCAACGCTAAAGGCACTTCCTTGATTGCGGATTTCCTTATAGCGATGTATCATCATTAGAATCGTTCATGTGACTGCTGTACAGTATTGGACTTTAATGTTATATTTGAACTCTTACTTGCCATAGGAGCACTGCAGGATTATGTTCTAGTATTTTGTACACAGTAACCTATTTTAATGCTGTACAATGCAGTATTCTTGCATTGGGTTATATAATGGGTATTTGCAGTACTAGTGCAGCAGAACTGCATGCAAAATACTACAGAAATGCCAGATTAAGAAGGTCTCTGTGTTTCTGATCAGAATCAGGTGGTGCTTGGTGCCCATCCTTCTCTCAGTGCTGACCCACTAGACTAAGCCCCACCCACTCCGTAGCCCCACCCACTCTGTGACATAATTAATGAGCGATAGCATACATACATTGAACACATTATTATTATTTAGTATTATTTATTACTTAGCAGATGCCATTATCCAGGGCATTATCCAAGATATCACATTATTTTTTACATACAATTACCTATTTATACAGTTGGGTTTTCACTGGAGCAATTTAGGTAAAGTACCTTGCTCAAGGGTACAGCAGCAGTGTCCCCCACCTGGGATTTAACCCATGACCCTCCCGTCAAGAGTCCAGAGCCCTAAACACTACTCCACACTGCTGCCCCCACACAGCAACCACAGCCTGACCCCCAGCATGTAGTGGGGCAGATTGAATTCAGGATTAGAAACCCAAGCCAAATGTAAATGGGGATAGAACCGTAATTAGCCATGCCATGTGCAAGCAATTTGTTAATGTATGGCCTGACAGCTTTAGCCCGACAGCTTCAAATGCAAAGTAACCCCTTTTTGCAATTAGAAGTGAGGGCAGTTTATTCAAATGATATCAGTTCCCCTGAGAGACACAATATCTGTGGAACTGCATTGCAATACCCAGACTCCTACGACAGTGCGTCCTTTGGGAAGATGGATGTTTCGCATTAGAAAACCTTTCAGCATTACCGGGATTGTCTCAAGGAGGAGGTCAGCAGGTCCTTTTTATATTTATACTAACCTAACCTAACCTAATCCCAGCAAACTGACTACACTACTTCCATCCATGAGCTGTTATTAGTGAACACTATCAATAGCCCAGACAGTTTCAGGACTATCAATCTTGATTTTGTTCATAAAAATATACTTTGAAAAAAACCTTCTTTAAATAACTCACAGAGGAGAGGGGACAGCTCATATCACTCCTAGCATAGCATAGTCTCAGCACCCACCTCTCTCCCTCGGCACTCCATTTGTCAAGCGCACAACAATATGAGTTTTGGACAGGCGCAGTTTTTTTAACCGGGTCATCAAGTTGTGTAATCACTCATTCATCACCAGACTTGCCACGGCAGAGCTAAGGGCTACAGTGCTGGCTGCATGTTGAATTGAGTGACCCAGTGTTGATACTGAGTCCTTACTGTTAAAACAAAACTGTGCCCTCTGCTGACAAAGTGAGTGTATAAAAGGGCCCAGTTTAATTAAAAGCCATCCCTCCATGTATCTGGTATTGGTTTAAAATCTAAATATTTGTACAGGTTATGTGTAATGGAGTACAAATCAAACTTTTGATTACAAACAGTAATAAACAAATCACCTGCCACTACACGGAAACTTGCCTCCTTGCCGGTTCTTATGTTTGCACAGAGAATAACAACCTCCAGCTGCTGCTGCTGCAATGTAATTCTCTTTCTCAAGTGAATAGTGACTGCAGATCTCAGAAGCTGAGCAGGTTTGAACCTGGACACTGCATGGACGGACGACAGCTAGGACCACTCTTTTCTCTGAGACACACAGATCAGTCAGCTCAGCCAGCGCTAGGGAGCTTTTATTCTTCAGGGGTGTGTCTGTTCTGCTATTCATTTAAATAAAACTGGAGACTTCTCTATAGCCCCCCCCCCCCAAAAAAAATGGACTTGTACAGAAAAGTATTCATAAACACTATCTGCATTACAGAGCTTTTAGAAACACAAGAAGGAATTCTGAGCCATCTTGAATGAGCAGCAATCCTTATTTAATTTATTAAAACTGTTTTATGATATCCACGTCTTGGATTAAAACAGCATATGTTTCAGTGTAGCATTCCAACTGTCTGTAATTGGAACATACACTGGTACTTCCATGATACATCCAGTACAGCACTAGTTTACCAGTGTGTATTGGTTCATTCCATTGTGAAACCAAAATAGGAAAATACTACCATTCTAGTACCATTCTAACAATGGGTCATACCAACTGCCATTGTGCCACTACTGCCCCTTTTTCATGAAGCTATTGCATTTCCAAAGTGGGAGCGCCATGCATTGTCATTGAAGATCAGCTGGGCAAGGGCATGGCTAGAGGACAAGACAGAAAGCTTGTCCCAGTGCAAGCCCCTACACAAGGTGGAGCTGTTAATGGGTTAAAGAGCTTTCCTTCCCAGCATGTGGAGCCTCGGAGCAGCTCTGCAATTACGCACTGTATGTTCTTTCTCATTCCTCCTTGTTGCCTTGCTTGTTGGGCCTGTGCATCAATCATGCAGCTGGAAGCTGTGACGCATCGCAGTACTCACTAGGGCAATACATTTAAATTGTTTACTGTTACAAACGTATTGTTGTATTGTGTCAGAAGCCATTACGAGCCGCCTTGTAAATTAGAATACTAGAGCACAACAGCTACCTTCCTAAAGATAGTTAGAGGCTCATGCCCTGATTTACTAACACACAACAGCGTCACTCCATCCTAAACTGAACCAGGTGCCTTGAACCGAGCCAAAAGCAAGTATAACACAGAGCAGCTTGTAAGTGGATATCTGGGCCAGATCAAACAATGATCTATTACTCTGACCGTAAAACAAAGCCCCACTGGGGCAAACTGTTTTTCTAGAGTGGCTGGAGAGGGAGATGATGAACAAGTTATCCACTGATGTCATGGGGCGCTCAGGGGAGAAAAAGTCCTGAATCCTCACAGTGGAAGTGTGTTTTTTCATCATGCTTTCACTCCCCTCTTCCTTCTTCCCCCCACTTGTTGGAATCTCGAGTGTCCTTTTGGAACGCTGTTTATGATGCTACTGCATGTGTATGTAAATGCGTTCCAGCAGTCCCAGTGTATGCAAGTCACATTCCAATTGGAAAACGAAGTCAGATTTAGCATTTACATTCCCTGTTCTCTAACATGATTAAAATGTGTTGTTACAATATTGAGTCTTATTCTTTGTATCAGTACTGGTAGCTGTTTCTAATCGGCTGCAACATTGTAATCACTATTTGTTTAATAATAATGATTTTCAGAAATCTACCTGCTTGTTAATAAACAACTACTCTCAACAAACCCCAGAACCCCCCATGGGATAGTCAGGGACATTATAGTTAATGCAGCACACTGGCCCTGACATTGGCCTGCAATTCATTACTTCTTGTTTCTGGGGTTCCACAGGGCTCTGTTCTTGGTCCTTTACTTTTTAATTTGTATATGCTACCGCTGGGTAATGTGATCAGACAACATGGTTTTAATTTCCACTCTTATGCCAACGACACCCAGATTTATTTTAAAATGAGTTCTGATGATGTAAACGTAAACCCCAGACTATCAGCTTGCCTTGACAAAATAGGGGCTTGGATGTCAAAACATTTTTTGCAGTTAAATGCAAATAAAACTGAATTTCTTTTAATTGGCTCTAAAACAGCATTAAATAAAATCCCACAACCAATGACCTTTGGCAGCTCCCCCATCAGCTTTTCGCAAGCTGTGAAGTCTTGGAGTCTTATTTGATTCTACTCTTAGTTTTCGGCATCACATTTCAACTGTAGTGAAGTCTGCTTATTATCATTTGTGGAATATATCTCAAGTCCGTTTGTATCTTGCAGAATCTGACATAGAAATTTTAATTCATGCGTTTGTTTCATCCCGTCTGGACTATTGGGCTTCTGGTGACTACAATGATAAAACGTAGCTCTTGTGTATTATGGAACAATCTTCCAATTGAAATCTGTAAAGCTGACTCAATAAATGCATTTAAATCAAAGCAGAAGCCTTTCTGTAGATTGGGATGGCCTATTTTAGAGTTTTGTTAATATGTATTTGTTTTTGGATGTTTTTTGATATTGTATTTAATATTATATTATTGTAGAGTATATTTATTTGTGAAGCGCTTTGGGATGCCTTGGCATGAAAGGCGCTATACAAAATAAATTTGATTGATTGATTGATATGTGTTGGTTAATGTTTTGTGGTATGTTGTATGTTTCAAAATGCAACCACTAGTACATAAAATCTGCCACATCAAGGAATCCCTTCCTAGTGCTCTATTTTCCTCCTCAAATCTTATGACAGGATCCAATAGGTTTCTTTTAGTAGTGTTTCAGAAGTGAATACTTTACCTGGTAAACTGTTCCTATTGCAGCTGCCCTTGTGCTAGCATTGCCTGTAAGTGCAGACCCATTGCATTGCCACTGTACTGTAGATCGGTTTCTGCAGGTTGTTGTGTGCTCTGTGTTTATCTGTTTGCTGCGGATAGGAAGTTGGCATCTCCGTGCACGACATGTTGTCTGTGTGTGTGTGTTAGCGTCAGGTGATGGAGGTCTTTTCTATAGGTCTGGAGTGACTAGAGGGTGCAGGTCACATTTCACACATCAGGAACAGTACTAAATGATTCCAGCTTGCCCTTTCTCTGGTCCCATGTTTTTTTGGTTTTTTTTTTTACAGTGGAACACGACTTCAAGACCTAATCAGCACAGACGTAGCATTCCGCTCAGGATCAAGATGAAAGTGTCACCCTTAATAAGTCTCCACAGGTAGCGAGCCCATTATTAGTGTTCACTAACTGGGATCTTACTCAGGGACTTAATTGGTTGTGGCACCATTGCTGATTAGACTTAAGCTACTTCTATAGCCAGCAAATCAGCCATGAAGATTCTGATGATATTTCATATTTTCTTCAAACAAATTTACAAAAAAAAAAGCTTATGAAAAAACATGGGCTGTGATCCAAGTCAGATTGAGAAAAACAAAACCACATGAGTTGACATATGTTTTTATTAATTAATGTGCCAGGGACCCACTCAAAATTCCACCAACCAACCCCGATTCTACTCTCCCTGTGCTGTCTTTGTGATTGGGAGTTTGTTAATTGAGAACATGTAAGGAGGCAGTATTAGTTATGCAAAATGTTTGTAGGTCTTGCCACGAACACAAAGGACTTGTCTTTGAATGGATGCAGCCTGTTCCATGACCTCACAATAATAAATTAAAAGGGAATCATTGTTTTGCATAGCTTGCCTGGCCCAGTGTGTACTAGCAGTATACTGTACTGAAATGCAACAGAACTGAACTAACTGTGCTGGACATGTGGCTCTGACAGAAAATCTAATAAAATGCATTGTGGAATAACAGTGCAATCTTTGTTCCAAATCCATTGTTATGTCATTGCTGGTAATACTTGACCCTGATACAAACATTGAATTAATCATGAATAAATACGCATTTCAAATACTATTAATATTGGATATGATGTTTATGGGGTGTGAATTGCAGAGAGAATAAGTTAGTCGATAGATCATTTGAATTACTGCCTCTTATATGTTGTTCCCTGAAAACAACGCCAGGAAAATTATATATATATAAATAATTTTTGCTGACATGTTGTGGACAGAACTGCTATAGCACTAAAAAGCATTTGGAGGAAAATGTATTACAGCAGTCAGTTAAACTTACTAACTAGCTAGCTACATATTTTTTGCAACGAGTCACATTTTTCTACTTTATTTTATTTTAGGAAATATTCCTTGCACTAAGCACTGGACCAAACAGACATTGTAACTGTAGTGCTACAAAGAACAACTGGTTCATTAAATGGGGGAAGGTCCCTTGAGGTTCTGCATTACCTCCTCCAACCCAAACTGAATTCCAACCTAATTATGTACATCCACAGCTGAGATGGTGCACACTGATCCCATTAAAACTCAATTTCCACTCAAATGGATCTCCAGTTTTATTATTGGTTTATAAAATTGAATTGCACAAAGAATAATAAGGTAGCATAACCGATTCTATTAAAGCCAAGAGAGTAAACGTGATAATGGGAGACGAAACCACCTGTTCTCTGGCACAGATCCTGTCAAAACACATAAGCAGTGTTTAGCAGTGAGGCCCCTTACTAATCTCTTACATCTTCATCACAAGATCAGATACTAATCCCACCCGGCTGAGCTCTTTAGAGTTACAGGAGGCTCTGTAAAAACAGCCTGCCCAAATTAGCATCAGGAGCACACCAAGAGCCAGCCACAACAGATCCCATTCCTCATCCAATTCTAGTGTAATATTATAAAGCATTGGATATGCTTTTTTTTTTTAACTGTATCAGTTGTTTCTGTGGTGATTTGGTAAACTACCCCACAATTAGGCTGCATTCCCCCCTTTCTCTCGTTACTCTGCCATGTTACTGCGCTGAAAAGCCCTCTGACAGCCGTATCGGAGGGTGGTGTTAAGCTCTGAAGGGTACAAACAGTTCCTGGACTGGAAGCACATTTCAGAGTGAATGTCTGGAGAGTGTTCAGTTCCATATGAAGTAAGTTCAGTTCACATTTTTCTATTATTATTATTATTATTATTATTATGATGATGATGATTTCAAGGTTGAAAGCAGTAATCTTAGATTACCTAATGTTACCTTTGGTAAGGACAGGGCAAGATTAGTGATAGTCTGTAAACTCAGTGTTTAAAATCAAGGTAAAATCAATAGTTTTACCTACATTCAGGACTCTTATTTACTAAAATACATACAACATACATACTGTAGATCACTTATTTATACTACATAAAACGATACATAACGTTGCAGAAGCTCTGTGGTGTACACACTCAATAGGGGGATGCTGCCATCTGGTGGCTGGTAGGTATACTGTGTTTCCCACCAAACCAATGTCAATGCCAGACTGCAGTCAAGTTTAAATTTAACACATGAAGCAATTAGGAACCAAGAAGCAGCAGCACCTTTTCATCTACATGCTGTCTTTTGAAATAATACATTCCAAATTGAAGTGTATAAGATGACCAACAGAAGAGAGTGCGACCATTCATCCTTTTGCTATTACGAATAAGAAAATTGATGGCCTTTTACAAACGATCCACTCGTGTCACTTAGTGTCATTTTTCCAGGTTTACAAGTCGACAGGAACGCAAACATTGTTGATGAACATGTGTAATAGTTGCAAAGCTTTGCAAACTCCCATGTGCCAGGCAGTGGCGCACCTCCATTCAAACAGGCCCTGCGTATGGCGCACTGTGTAAGGGTCACTCGGTAGAATGGGAGAGCTTTTCAATCAAGCAGCGATATATGAAGGTAGGTCCTTGTTTAACCGTTCAGCAGCACTGCCCCCATAATCTCTTGAGTTGATCAAGCCATACTCCACTGGGCTAAGCCACTAGCATTTTACTGTAACAGAGAATGGCCCTAGATTGCATTTACTTTTGGGTCTAATCCCAGGAAAACCATGTTAAGGTGGTTGATTATTATTATTTATTTCTTGGCAGACGCCCTTATCCAGGGCGACTTACAATTGTTACAAGATATCACATTATATTTACATACAATTACCCATTTATACAGTTGGGTTTTTACTGGAGCAATCAAGGTAAAGTACCTTGCTCAAGGGTACAGCAGCAGTGTCCCCCCTCCTGGGATTGAACCCACAACCCTCCGGTCAAGAGTCCAGAGCCCTAACCACTACTCCACACTGCTGCCCGATTGATTGATGCAATCTAGAGGGGTTCCTCAATGCTGTAAAGTGCTTTAATAAACTTCAAGCTGGGGCTTATCAGGGCTTAAGCTGATCTGAGCAACCCCTTAATCAGTCTCCTTTCTGAAGTGCTTGGGCTGTTTCACTTTGTTCATTTGACTGGCTTCTATTAACTTGTGTTGAATCCAATACAGGAGTTTAAAGAAGGTGGCCCTGGAATGCAGAAGGCAGGGGAATCGGGAATCTGGAAACACTGGAGCCACTACTGCTAGGGTTAATATAACTGTGCACAGGACCAGCAAACAAGATACTTACCAAGCTATTAAAACAGATGGAAACAAATCTAACAGACTGGCCCACGAGTCTACCAGGTACTGTAGCTGCCTACAGGGACACTGCATTTAACCCTGTATTGCAATCAATTAAGGAGGTGTTTTAAGAGTGGTATTGATAATGTTGATACTTAATCTTGAATACTTTAAATGGCAAATATCTAATTATAAAGGTTTTCATTTTGTCTGTAGCACAGGTTTAAACAAGGGTACCGTCTACTTCTACATAGCTGGGCTGTTAACATGGCTTGCAATGCCACAACCACAATATGTTATCTCTTGATCCACAGTAACTTCAACAGTGAATGGATTTTGAACTTTAGCCCTTGTCTTTTTAAAGCCAGGAGGTAAAGTGAAACGTTGATGGTAATGGCCGCTCACACGATCTTCGTTCACAGATGCAGAATGTCACGCTGCCACAAACCCTGGTTACAGTACCTCAAGATGAGCTCCCCCACAGTGTTGTCTGGAATTGGGACGTCTCCCAAATGTTTCTAAAAGTATTTTTTTTTTTTTTTTTTTGCTTTCAGTATCAGCAACATCTCAAGGTGGCACCTCCTTAATCCAGGTCGTATGGTTTTCCACATGTCAAAAGCTCCAATGCGTGCTGAGCGACACATGGACAAGAGCATCAGGATTAAGCCAACCAATCAAATCAGTTCATCTGTCGCCTTCTCAACCTCACAGCTGTTATCAGAAGAGCGTCAACGTTTTTCTAACTTCTTAAACTTGGCCTCTGTGCAAACACAAACAAACAAACAAACAGGTTTGTGGTCAATTCCAATTCCATTTTCAAATCCTTTCTAAAAATCAATTCCCAATTCCTTCAAAGGAATTGAAATTTATGTTTTAGAGACATGGTTGTTGAGATTGTTCAACTGCTTTCGTTTGAAGCCAGTTTAATTGTCTAAGTGACTTCAGTTTAAGTCATCTGCTGCCACTGTGAGAAGCTCATGTTAACAGAATACTGCTAATTGCAATTTCGATCAAGGATGTGTTGGAACTGATTAAAAGGGAATTGGAATTGATAAACAGGAATTGACCCTGACCCTGCAACCAAACATCAGCCATAAGCCCTTTGCTTGACTTGAAGTTTTATTTTACTATAAAAAAAATAGTTGTTAAAAGACATGAGTTGTTAAAGAGCCGTATAAAATTATACAACCATAAAATAAAATAAAAAACTACCCATCTTGAGTGCTGCTGTGCTTGTATACCTAGTTTTTTGGAGTAGGTGTCCAGTTTGTATGCTGCTTGTTCAAGGGCTGTTACCTGCTCCTCTATCTGATTGATCTGGTCAAGGTACGGCTGCAGACCTGCATCTAAAGAAGAAGAAAAAAAGGGGGTTCTGAAAGTTATGGATTGTGCCCCCTGCGGGTGAGATGATAGTTCCAATCTCTACAATGCTCATAGAGACAAGCCTGGTTGTTTAATGCAGAGGTTAAGAGATGCTTGTGTGTGGTTTCTACTTTTCAAAATAAACAATCAAGTGACATGGATCCTGTGTAGTGGCACAACAGACAGGAAGTAGAACTACTAACATTCAATAGCTTTATGAAACCAAGTTCCCCTTAAAATAAAAATAAAATAAAAACACACAACAGGGTTTCTTCAATTGAGCTAATCAGTGTCAGGTCTTAATACCAGTCGTATGGCTTTTAATAGATCAGGCTGAAGCCTGGACTCACACTTCTGATTTAAATCCTTGAGGTTGCGGCTGATGTTTATTGAGATGTCCTTCATCTCCATGTACTTCAGGCTGGTCAGTTTGTTCATATTTTCCACGAGTTTGTAGTCTTCACAAGTAGCTGAAACAATATGTAAAAGCTATGGAGATCCTGGCAGGGTGTTCATACTATATAAAACATGCCTGTCAGAGGCATATGACTGGCTGAGCGCCAAACAGCAAAACCACTGCAGCACATTCCAAAATTCAATCTTTCATATAACCAATGCATAACAGAGAGACTCCTATATGCATCTGAATTTATGTTTCTAGTTTATTATTTCTGCAATGCAAAAGCAGCATGAATCTGCTCTTTTCAAGGTTCTTTGACTCGAGTTAGGAGCTGCTCTTCTGTTGTGTCTAGATGTGTCTGTCTAAGTAAGGCAGTGCCACCTAAGTGCACAGCTTTGTATTGCCAGAAATATATAGAACACAGTTTGTGTGTTTGTGTGTTTGTGTGTGTGTGTGTGTGTGTGTGTGTGTGTGTGTGTGTGTGTATGTATATATATATATATATATATATATATATATATATATATATATATATATAAACACACACACGAGTTGTCTCATTGCTTTAAGAACCTAATATGAAGTTTTGATGAAAACTCATTGTAAAATTGAGCAAAATTCAAACCCTTTGCAGCCCCAGTTATGACACAGCAGACAGTGGGGGAGTACAGACCCTGCCCGTTGTGCATGGTGCTTTATATTAACCTGTGAGCTCTCCCTGCAGGAACACAGCCATCTTGTCAAACATGTCCCTGCACAGCTCATTGACGTCGGGCTCTGCCGGCTCAACAGCCTCCTCTGCTGTTTCCACACCGCTTTCATCTAAGGAGCAAAACAACACAGCAAGTCAGGACACATGCAGAAGAACTGTCAAATTAACAGGAGAGACGGGAACCTCTTCTGAGGTGTAAACCAAGACTAAAACATTCTCACAGCTCTTGCATAAATCCCTTAATGGGTCACTGCAGCAAGGCTGGTTGCAGTTCAGATTATGCCAGTCGCTTGAGCGTCAATTCGTTATTTATTTATTTATTTATTTTTTTGATGGAAAGCCTTTAAAACAAGATTTTTTTTTTTGTCTAGGTCAACCCCCAACCTAGAGATAAACAAGGTAAAAATGAATGGACATTTTTACACGCTTCAGACACGTTCTCAACATGTACTGTAAGGGAGAGAGTTAAACAGCTAGTGACCACGCAAAGCTCTTCTGCTATTTGAGGTGGTAAGAAAGTTTAACCGAAAATGATTTAGAATTAGGGATACATGAGCACCTACCAACTTACCACCTGGTATCTGTCGTCTAAACGTCTGTCAAGTATACATTCTTGCCTGTCATGATTGAATTCACATTTGCATTTACTGGATTATAAATGATGTGCCATCATGTACGACCTAGTTGTACAAGTAAAGATATTCACAATAACGGCAGGTATCTACACAAGTTTAAAATGAAAAACAACAGCATTTGTTGGAACTAAGCCTGTCTGCTTGTCTTTTCTAGTTGTTCCTTGCGTGTTCTATACAGATACACCAGTTGCCTACATGATACACTTACTTTTCGTACTAAGTTATTTTAATCTACAACAATGATTACTGAACTTACTGTTAGTGCCTGGCTTTTTAGGGACAGGCATGTACAAGTCTGCGTCTGTCCCGGGATCAGAGCCCGGAATCTGGCCGAAGATCGCTGTGTCTGTCGCGCTGTTGGGGCCCAGCGCTTGGCCTGCCGAACTGTTGTTAATACTGGTTTCCATACTGGTTGTCTCTCTGTCTCTGTCTGCCATATTTTTTTCTCAATTATTCCAGAATCACATGATTGGAACGCCGCTCACGTGATGCACCGCGACACGCCCTGAGCGTCGCCCTGTAGAATTTCTCCAAAGCCGAAAGACCGTTGAGTTATTTGGCAGTGACTCCGCCTTTTAAAGCGGCACCCCATACTGTTCTAGACTACAACTTACTGTTTAATATTGAAAACACACAAACCGCGAAGTCGCTTGTCTTGAAAGACACTATTTAAAAGGTAATGTTTTTGTTGACCTTAATCAGACATTTAACTTAAACCCTGGCAGTGGTTATAGTGTTGGTAGTACCATGCCGTCTGTAGCTGAATTTAACAAGGCTCACCAGTATTGATTCTGCCACTTTAAGAGGAGGGACGTCAGTGTGACGTAACGCTACGGGTGCCGAAGAGCGGGTTGGGTCAGGTCCCGCCCGTCCTTTTCTCTTACGGTAACCTATCGTGACTGGGTGCACGGATTGTAAACATGGCGGCGTGCACAGCCGAAAATCTGTGTTGCAAACCCCCATATTAGTGACTGAAAAACCGAGACACACCAACATGGAGACCGAGGAGGAGCAGCACATGACCACGCTGCTCTGCATGGGCTTCCCGGACGCGGTCGCCATCCGCAAGGCTCTTCGCATGGCCAAGAATGACATCAACGAGGCGGTGGCGCTGCTCACGAACGAGAGCCCCGGACTCGGCTACGGCTACGAGCCGATGGAGAGCGGGCCTGGGCCCAGCGGTGACGGAGAGAGCAGCGGGAGAAGTGGGAGTGGTAGCGGGGGGTTTGATCCACCTCCCGCCTATCACGATGTGGTGGAAGGAGAGGTAAGGAGATACCCTATAATGTTATCATACTAGTAATAAGATGTAAATTATTATTCGGTGGCCAGTGGACACCCCCCTCACACAAATACGTATTAATATTATTAATATTAGTTTATTTAGCAGACGCCTTTATCCAAGGCGACTTACAGAGACTAGGGCGTGTGAACTATGCATCATCTGCAGAGTCACTTACAACTACGTCTCACCCGAAAGACGGAGCACAAGGAGGTTAAGTGACTTGCTCAGGGTCACACAATGAGTCAGTGGCTGAGGTGGGATTTGAACCGGGGACCTCCTGGTTACAAGCCCGTTTCTTTAACCACTGGACCACACAGCCACGTATACAGCTGTCATTGTGAAACAGGTAGAAGACACTGTTCTAATAAATAAGACGAAGAGGGGCCGCTCGCGTTTGTTCAGATCATGTTATTATTATTATTATTATAATAGAGTATTATACGTTATGTAGCACTAGCCCCCAGGTCCTTCTTTTAAGGGAAGGGGGGGGGGGGGGACTTTTCAGTTATTGTAAGGGGAGCGGACGGCTTTTTTTGCTTGCACGGGTTTTTAATGTGTGTTTTCGCTGAGAGGGCAATTCTGCTGAGCTTCTCTACTTACAGTATTTTCATATTGTTGTGGTTAGTGTGTGGCACGAGTACTACGTGTAAGTGCAGAGAGAGAAAAAAGTGGGACGTTTAAGACGGTAGTATTATTTAGAGAATGGGGCACTCGACCCCTTATTTGTGCCTGTGTTACAGATGAACTATTAAATCGTTGTGTGTTTTGATATTGTGCAGATAGTGTCTCTCCTCTCTCTAAAGCACTTGTGAACTGGGTTGCAGGCTTCTCTGTGAAGAAGCGATTTATATCCAGCCTGAAGCTTGCTCTTCGTTTACTGATGTTCTGAAGCATTCACCTGGAGCACACTTAAGAATGTAAAGAATACGAATGGTGCTTATAAATTATTCAATAGTACAAACACGTCATACAGTGCAGTATAAGATCTGTTCGACTGATACCTTATTTTATTTTTTATTTAACCATTGGTTAGTCTGTTCAAACATAAGCATTAATTATTATTATTATTATTATTATTATTATTATTATCATCATCTGTCACTTAGGTTGAATAGGTTATTTTATGAGTCTTACGGTGTTGATACTGTCCTTTATCCCTTGAATAGCTTGAAGGTGCTTAATCCCATAAAGGACTGGCACAGAGTATAACTGCTGATGGTTCAGTAGTTTCTTAGCTGATAGAATTTTGGTTGCCTGAAGTTTGCAGTATTAGAGGAGGGGTTTGCAGCCTTTGCAAGCTGTCTTTCGTTTTGTGTATGAAGAGAATGCTGATGACGGCCACCACACAAGCCTTTAAAGAGTTCTCTTACTGCCACACACAGTTCCACACATGGCCTTTAAGAGATATCTTTCTGTAGGGCTCTAGGCAGGCGCATGGAGCACCCCTTGAACACTACAGGTGTGAATAATTGGTGAATAACAAAACAATCACCTTATACACTTATAAACCGGAAGACTAACACCCATAGTTAATGCATATTTTTGACCAATAAACGATTCAAAAGTTGTTGTTTTTGGGGAAACTACTAAGACTCCTAATTCATTCCTTCTTTCTTTGTATAAGACGTGTTTTGATGCTGATGAACATGGATAAGTCGCTGGAGCTACAAACTAACTGCTGTTTAAAGTCTTGCAGGGTCTCTTTTTATCACAACATTATAAATGTTGGGAACCGGAAGAAGCCGATCAGCAATTGAACTGTTTAATTTTGGTATTAAGCCAACTCAGAGTCACCCAGTTGATTGCAACTTGTGCAGTTTAAACTGTTCAATTGGACTCCTTCTTGAACCAGACCAGTTGTGTACTGCTGAACTAACATTTAGATCTTCAAAAAGTCTTCAGGTGTTCCTCAAGTGGCATACCTGGTAGAAGCACAGCCGCATGGTGCACAGCGCAGGTTCATGTCCTGGCTGTGCGAAGTAGGCCAATCTTTGCTGGCAACTGAAGGGAGCGTTGCATTGGCTCTGGCACTGCCATGGGTTAAGGAGCAAAACCGGCAGGGGCTGTTTCTCCACATCGCGCTACAGCGAATCCTGCTGGCCAGGCGCCCAGTGAGCTCAAAGCGGACACTTGCAGGGCTGGCCTTTGTCCTCCATTGGTCGGTAGCTTGCTGACATCCGCTTTCGAGTTTCAGGGTGTAAAGGAAGCTGGCTTGGTCATGGGATCGGAGGACACCCACTGAACCTTGAGGTCTCCAGAGCTATGTGGGGAATTGCTGCGGTGAGCGTAAAAGCGATTGGACGTTCCAAATTGAAAGAAAATCAGGGTAAAATAATAATTGGACACACTAAATATATATTTAAAAATCAAGTCTTCGGATTGCCAGTAGTCCGATTGGCTTATCCAATGTGACTGACAAGTGTTACATTTTCATGGAATGACCATAAATCTTTTTTTTTTTTTTTTTTTTTTTTTTTTTTTTTTTGCTTGCATAGAAGCAAAGTACACTGCGGTACAAAACAATTGGGACATTCAGAGAAGTTTATATTAAGCATGTGCCTACACTGGAGGTGTTAGTAGTTTTGCCCAAATATAGGTGTTATCCTTTGTGTTTACATAGTAGTGAGAGTGTGAAGTGTAAGCCAGTGTATTTCATATTCCATATTTCTTTTCTATATTGCGAATGTTAGTAACAGTACTCCCAGTAGCACAATCTCTTTGCCTAATATTGCCACATTGAACTTTACAGTTAAGTCAGAGAATGTTATTCCAAACCCACTGTGACATTTTTGTTTCTTTTCAGCGTGACATGTTTCTGTATTTGTTTTTTCAAAACCCTTTGGCAGTCACATACCATGTCTAAATTTAGCTTTGTTACACTGATACATGTAAACAGTAGCAGTCGGAGGGTGCAGTAACAAGCAACACAGATGTGGGTAATGTTCTCTCGCTAAGGAGCATAGGGAGAATTTGCAGCTTTTTCTTACTCAATGCAAATATAACACACAGTAATAAGCTGTCCATCACACTGTGATGGAATAGTACTTCTTGTCTAGTTGAATTACAGGATGTATTCACACTAATCTATTACAGTAACCCAAGATCAAAGAAAACCTAACACCGTAACTGTGCTCAGGTTTGTTTTGTAGCAAAGTACTACAGTATATGTAGTAAATGGCTCATTATCAAAGAAATGGTTTACTGTGGTATTAATCACAATTTCTTCACAATATAAAAATCCAAGTTCAGACAGATGGCTTCCCTCCTTCCCATTTCCGTCACTGTGAATGCAGCTCCAGTATCGTGCTGCTTTAAATGGGCAAGACCAGTCTCTCTCATCAAAATAAGTGAATTGTAAAAACTCAATGTGCAAGCATATAGTGGCAGCATATGATTACTGTGCAGCAGCTTTTCTGACTTGAGTTTTCACAAAGGGGTTTGCAATCTATAGCTGGATAATTTAGCAGGGTACAATCCTTATGTCTTGGGTTGCTACTGTATATCCCATCTAATTTATGAAGATGGACTTGGCATTCTACTAATGCTGTAAAATGTGTTTCGCTGCATACCAAAGTAAAAGCTATTATGAATGGAATTCCTTGATCACGTCACAACTTTAGCTACTGTACAGCAGTTCAGACATGGCTTTAAGCACTATGTATCTAGATGGACAGACAAAAGACTGAATCCTTTGAATGCATTGCTTTTGAACCTATATTAACAAATGCCAAGTTGTTTTTGTTTTTTTGTAATGTGCACCTGGGTGCAGCATGAAAAACAGAGTCTTGCTTTTAATAATCATTCTTCTATAGTTCTGAGTAAAGAAAATGCTGGTGCCGAGGTGCTTCAGCTCTGTGAAATTTGTAAGACTTCCGTTGAGTCCTGTAAATCATTTTGCTGATTTACAAATATTCAGCAGGTTTGGACAGCTTGCTTTAAATTATGTGAAACACTGATTTGATATAAGATTGATTTTATAAGATAAAAAGCTGTGCTTGAAAAAACACATAAAATAAGTAACACATACTGTTTTCCAATCCTGTAACATGAGTCGGTTTGCTAAGATTAAAGCCACGAGTGAATATCCAGTATTAGCAGAACAGTATCACAGATAATTTACTGATAATGCTAAGCAAATCGTATTTAGAGAGCACTAAGAGCTAAAACCTATTTCCAGGGTAGCTGCATTCCAGAGGATTAAACCCAAACAGAATTTAATCTAAGTAGTAATCCTATAACTGTTTTACAGTCTCTAGAATGCAATTACTATCTTTTAAAAAAACAAATGTATTACTTACTGAGAAACTGGGAGCTGGTGAACCGCAATACTGCCTGTTTCAAAAATTGCAAAACCAATGTCTTTAGTTAGCAAACTGATTTAGATTAAAGAATTGCACAATACTGGCTCACGATCTTTAAACTTGTCGTGCTGACTCTACAGGTTTACTTGGCCTTGCCTGGCTTTAAAAGAAAGCAATCCGTCCGTGGCCACTATCATTGTATAACAATTGTTTATAGAAGTAAGACTGCAGCCTTATTCGGTTACAGCAAACTACATTGACTTCAATTTTTATTTTCTGTTCCCCCTCTTGTCAAATGAGGTAATCTTGTTTAGAATCTAATGAATCATTTTATCACTTTCCCAAAACTGCATAGCACCTCATCTTTCAGACTGATTGATCACTAACAGCCAGAGCAAAACTCCCCACATAGATTCACTCGCTCCTTGATGTCAGATCAACTTCTGCCTGTATCTCTTGACCGCTGACATCAGAATAAGAATACCCTTTAGACCACGATGCTGCTGTTGGTTTGTCGGCTTCTTCACATGCCCTCAGTGTGTTTTGGAAAGGGCTGAAGTATTTGTTAATGAAAGGAAATTGCAATGACTGTGTGTAGTACTTATTTGCTGCTTAAAAAAAACTATTTTTAGCTTATTAATTTTAATTCATTTTGGTTAAACTGAAACAACGATTTAGTATTTGTTATATTGCAGAATATTTTTTGTATTTTATTTTGTTACCTATTAGAGACCTAATTTGTTTTTACCAATTAGAGACATTTGAAGCCAATTTAATTGACTAATTGCAATTTTGATCAATGGTGTGTTGGAATTGCTTAAAAAAAGGGAATGAGAATTGGAATTGATTTTAAAAAGGAATTGTAAATGAAAAACAGGAATTGACCCCCACCATGATACTAGCGTGTAATTGTAACATCCTACAAATATTGCAGCCAATCTTGACCTGTCTCTATTATGGACAACATTGGGGTTGCCTGTAGCTCAGCAGTTTCAACCATTTGGACTGAAGTTAACTGTTCATTTTTTTTTGTCTACACTTTGGATAAACCAACATCATAAATAGACCTTGACTGTCTTTTTTCATTAAAATCTAGATGGATCATCAAACTAAATCGCTTCATACGATAGCTATAACGAGATCAGATATCAAGCGTCTTCCTTGCCTAATATAATATCATCGACTTTGTGTCAAATTTGTTCCGCTCTGAATGGTAATAAAACTGTTGCATAAAAGCCTACCCTGTATTACAGTAGCAGATCCTGTTTTGTAAGCTTTATAAACAGAGCTGTATAGATGATGCACTGCTGAAAGTCCTGATCGACAGCCTTTTCATTTATTATTGCACATTGATGTGGCTTAGAGGATTATGACTTGGGTGGTGTTAATAACTTTGAATAGATATAGAGAAAGAGAACGTGTCAGTATAGTCATGTGTTTGAAAACAAACAGTAGAGGTATGTCCAACGTGTCAGTATAGTCATGTGTTTGAAAACAAACAGTGGAGGTATCTGTAGGATCTTGATCTTTTTTTTTTGTTTTGTTTTGCAGAAGAACAATGATGAGAATGGGAACTGTTCCGGGGGAAACGTTGAGTTCCCCACCACTAACCTGTATGAGCTGGAGAGTCGGGTGTTTACTGATCACTGGTCCATACCTTACAAGCGCGAGGAGTCGCTGGGCAAGTGCCTGATAGCTTCCACATGCCTGGCCAAGCTGAGTAAGTACAAGTGCTTGGTGCTCATGCAATGACCTCTTTGCACTCAAAGCTGCAAGAAGCTCTGCCATACTGTTTGCCTTGATACTGTTTACCTCTGTGATACCGTTTTATTCATCCCCTTTCCCCTTTCATTCATTTGACAAAAAACAGAAACCAAAATCAAAGGATTGGCTTTAAATATGGTGGTTTATGCTTTTCTTTTTTTTCTTAATTTCCTGTAACCAAATACAAAATGTTAATGTATATTTCCATATTTATTTATACGTTTATTCTAAGTTTTACAGAGCTGGCTTACTGTTTTGTATCTGTTTTTATTGCATTGTTTAAAGGCATGCTAACCAAGATGCTAAAACACCATTTACATAACTGTTATTAGCACTGTCAATATTATCCCATTCCCCTCTGCCCATAGAAGGATAGCTAAGCAGGGTTTCAAAATATTTTGCCTGTGTTGTAGTTCAAACTAAATCCAGTGGTATTCCTGCAATCAAACCATGTGACCTACAGCACAGGTTCCAGAATGCTGTGGTTTATCTACAGCATTGACTTTCAAATGTTTTCATAACCTGAACTAACATATTACAAGTGTAGAACAAGATTAGCGCTCCTTTAAGAATAAAAGTAAACTGAATTGTTTTGATGTGTGCAGGTCTTGCTGATGCAGATGAGAACTGCAAGCGCTTCATAGACAGATGTATGCCTGAAGCATTCAAAAAGGTAATGACTGAAGGAAGATTACCTTGTGTATGAAATGTATTCATACGGGGAGAAGCTCTTGACTGAACCACGGCTTGGCACACAGTCGTGGGCTTCAGAACTACCTTCAATCAAGTATATTCATTAAAGAATCAAGATCCAGGAGTTTGTTAAATACATTGTTGCATGAACAACTCTTATTAGTACACATGGTCTCAGGTGATGCTCTGATGAGAAGTGCAGTCAGTTAATTCTGAGCAGATTTATCAGGGGCCAGATTGTTCAAACTCGGGATATATTTTAATTATATACCTAAACAAGGGTAGCTCTGAAACCCACTTTGGATCTTTTTTTGGCTTGGCTATGACAGCTGGCAGCTGTATTTAATTTTTTTCCCCAGGCTAACAACTCCAGACTGACAACTACCCTGTCTGTGTGTTGGTGGAGGGAATTTACCAAATCACCATGGGATAGCATGATTTGATTTGTTAAGCAGTTTGTTTTCAGTTTTACTTCAGTAGGTTTTGACAATTCTGAACCACATACTGTACACAATAATGGTATACTACTTGAAACAGATGTGTGTTTATTGATATTATCCCTATCAATCTATCATTTTTTTTTCCTAGCTGCTGACGTCAAGTGCAGTCCATAAGTGGGGTACTGAAATCCACGAAGGTATCTACAACATGCTGATGTTGTTGGTGGATTTGGTGGCAGAAAGAGTGAAACTGGAGCCCATCCCTGTTGGCCTCCTGGGAGTGCTGACAATGGTATCTATCTATTTAAATATTAATATAACAGAAGGTGTTATTACACTGCATTTGAAGAACACCTGCAAACCCATAGGCTGTCTAAAAGTAATGAATACTTTAATTAAATCTAATGCATTTTACGCATCAACAAATATTGATCCAACCATTTTTTTAACCAGGGGTTCCAAGGTATTTTTACTTTGTAACACGTTGTAGTAATTGTGCCGCAGCTTTAGATAATGTTTTGAAATTCATGTTTCAAATCCAGGTATGTGGTCAGATAGTCACTTTTATTCACAATTGTCTGGCGAATTCCATTTTGATATTCGGTTGTGTTGGATAACCGGGATTCTGTTGAATGCGCGGTTATACTTTTTGTTTGAGTAACCCAAAGATTCCTCTTATTTTGGATAATGGTTTCACTGTCTTTAATTCTTTCAAGGCTTTCAACCCCGACAATGAATACCATTTTAAAAACCGGATGAAAGCCTGCCAGAGGAACTGGTCTGAAGTCTTTGGTGAAGGAAGCACGTTTGCTGTCTCGCTTAGTTCCAGCTTCCAGAAGGTATGCTGCCAAAAGCTGGGTTACTAGATTGTGTGTGTAATTGATTCAAAAAGAATGCATTGCATTAGTGATGATGTGTTTCCGTTGTGCAAGCAAAATAAAAATGTGATCTGTTTTTATTTTATTTTTTTAGACGGATAAATTACTCTGTGTATGTCTTACATATACAGTGTGCTTGACTCTTTAAACCCCCTGTTTACCAGCATTGAGTGCAGCTTGGAAATGCACTACAGATGTGGCAAAACTCTTGAAATGCGTGCCTTCTTTGTGTCTGCAGAACCGTGATTAAACTGTCCTGAAATGTTTTCGGTTTGTGAATCAGAGGGCAAGGCAGGCTAGCTGAGTAACTTTATTATGCAAGGTTTCTTTTGCACAAGCCTTAGATCTGCATTTTTCCGTGTGGTAATATAATGAATGACACATAACCACAAATATATTTGCCAATAGCAATGTCAGACCGTAAAAATGAAACTTCTTTTGTTTTTCTTTTAATTTAACATAATGTTAAGCTTTGAAGATTTATTACACAAAGTGGACTGTACCCCCAAAATGCTTTGGCTCAATCTTGGGCCTATGTTTTCTTCTTCTCTTACTGTTGATGGTATATTGTAATACACTATGTGGTGAATTTAAAGGTTGTTTTTTTCAGGGCTTGAATTTCATTTTTGTGTGCTGGGGGGATTTCCCCCCTATGCTGCAGCCAATGGGGGGGGGGCAACATTTTAGGGGGGAATGGCAAAAGAAAAGGCACTTTTGCATATAAAAAAAAAAACTATATATATATTTTACTGCATCATCATTCACACTGGTGTTGCTTTAAAATAAGCTGCTTTCAGGAGACCTACAGCTGTTCATCACTGTGAGACAGAGCACTCTCCATTGCTTTTGTCATTGCCTGATGTGAAGTTTTTGCTGCAGCAGAAGAAAAAGGTGCTTTTCTTTTTAACCAACGCTCCATTTCTTTTTTTTTTTATCTCTACACTCAGCACTATTTTCCGCCTGTTTTTCACTTATGTATGTTTAACTACTGAATAGTTTGTACTGCATGCATGTAACATATCAAATGAAAGGCCACAGAATTTCCTTTCATATTATGTAAGTTGCAACAGGATCAGGCATACTATATGTGGTAGGGATAAGACTATATGTTTAGAAGAAAAAAAAAGTTTTTCCAAAATAAACATGTTTGGTCACTGCTATATATATTGTAATCAGATGGCTCAAAAAAAAAAAAAAAAACACTGCACCGTTGAACCTCAATATGAAATTAACATGGGGGAGGGAGAAGCTGAGCTTCTAAGCTTTCCAACGATACCACCCCTTTCTGTCTAGCTGCTATGGAGCAATAGGCTCAAAATGAAACCTAAGCTGTGAACTCATCACATAATGAGAGGCTTAACTTCAGGCAATCGTAGTTCCGGTTAGGAGTACTGCATACACACACTGAATACGTCTTTGGAAAGCCCCAGATCTGTACTTTTAAAGGTGGCTGAGTAATATGTGCATAACCTTTGGTGCGCTGACGCCCCAAAATGAATGGGGCTTAGTTTTGAGAGTTAAAGCGAAAGTCACCGCTTGCAAAACAACACCTAGATAGACTTAATATCACTACTTTTATTTATTTATTTATTTTAACCAGAACTACTCAGAATGCGGCTCATAGTGCTTTCGTCACTGACACCCACTTCCTTAGAGATTGTTGTAGCGTTTCAGGCATTCTAAATTGTGTGAAAAATACAGTAGCTTGGTGTCTTAAAATATCTCTGTGGGATTTTCCCGCACTGAAGGTTGCAGATATGCGGGAGCAACTTGGAAAATGCGCTATTCCCGCAATCCCGCGCTGAAATTCAAGCCCTGTTCTTAATAAGAATCTGTTTGCTTGTTACTGTAGACACTTTAGTGTTGGTCCCTTTTCATGTTCAGCAGCATGTACCACACAGTTACTGGTGTGACCTCTTCAGAATTGTATTACATCGAAGGGTTATGTAGCTAGAAATCTACTATTGCTCTTTCCTTGCTTTTTTTGTGATGTCTGCAGTAAGTACAGTTGCTCCAGTATTGAAATTGATTCATGGCCAGACCTCAAAACCCCCAAGCAATCTCCAAGGCAGCAGCAGTTGATAGCAGTATGTACAGCATGCCACTATGTTATCAACAGAAGTAAAAAGGCTAAATTGAGTGTTGACACCGTGCATAAACAATGTCATTTGTCTTGCAGGAGCCCCATGGTTGGCTTGTAGATTTGGTAAATCGGGTAAGTTAAAACTATTGATCTACTTACCTTTTTACGAGAGGTTCAGAAGTGGATTATCGAAATACTAATGCACCCTCAGTTCACAAATTGGGCTTATTGAAGTTGACATTTTTTTATGTCAAAGTCAGACAGCCACAATAAAAGGAAGCACTGAAGTTGTCAAACATGTGTGCCTGTTGTTGGAAATGAAAAATATTTTATTCTGAATTTCGGCATGATGTGATTTGTTTGTTTTGTTTTTTCTTAGTTTGGAGAACTGGGTGGGTTTGCTGCTATTCAATCCAAATTGGGCTCTGAGGAGATAGAAATTGGGGTAAGTAATTATTACAGTTTGCAGCTCCTTATTCGAGAAAGCCAGCATTCTTATTCTCTGTCTTCTTTAAATAGATTAACAGCCGGGGGATTACTTTACCAGAGACAATGTTTCATATCAAACGCATGTAGTTAGCAGATCCTTTTGTGTTCAATTGCAAATTGAATTAGCTGGTATTGTTTATTGCACTCTTTACTGTTCTAGACAAACATTTGTTGTTTGCTCACCAAATTTCCTTTTGCATCATTATATAGCAAAAAAAAAAAAAGGGGGGGGGGGGGAAACGGCTGTTTGCTTTTGCCATACCCCACATGGGAAAATGTATAAGCATCCTTTAACAAGATATCTCTAGAGACAGGACCACCTGTAAATCCTCTGAAACGCAGTCCTCCTCTTCTCTGTTACTGTAAGATCTAAGAAACAACTGAATGGATGCAGCCAGAACTGTTTCATTGTTGATTTTACTGCATTCTTAGCGTGCAGTTCCGCTGCGCTGTGCAGTATTCTGAGCACATTGTGTTGTGTTTGCTCTTTTTCAGTGTGTCTCTGCTTTGGTTCAGCCCCTGGGAGTGTGTGCAGAGTATCTGAACTCCAGTCTAGTACAGGTGAGACATTCTGCAGCTAACTCTAGCGCTTTCACAGGACTGCGACCCCCATTGCTGGTGTTATCTTTTATTAATGTACTTTTTGATGGAAAACTGTCAGTTGTGTTAAAATGTAGTCGTTGTCTTTGTTACTGACAATTGGTAGTCTTGACAGGAGTCATACATCTAGTCATGTTGGTATCAATGTATTGTTGGTATTGCTAAAACTGATAGGTGCCATTTGTCATAATGTACAAGGAAGTTTGTCTGATTTATTTTATTTGTTTTCCACAGCCCATGCTGGACCCAGTTATTCACAAAATGATCACATACGTGCAGAACGTGGAGGAAAAAGATCTGAAAGATAAGGTAATTGTGTGGTTTCAAGATAAAAAGAAATTGTTTCTTTTATTACAAACGACATGAATTAAAACAAACCTGTTTGCCCTTTAAATCGTGGTTCCCCAATATTGAAGACCTTGCGAAAGTCTTAGTTGAAATGTGTGTGAAAATCATTCATTTAATATTGCTATAGAATAGATAGATATGCTGTGGATCCACACACACACACACACACACACACACACGCACACAGACAGTCAGTAAAATTGAGTGTTTTATAGCTATGGATGTGGTGTCGTGTTACAGCAATGTCTTGGGGGGGGGGGGGGACAATTTCTGTCTAAGTGATTTTAAAGGTAAAAATCTAAATATTTCAGCTTAATATGTCCCACAACACAGTGCAAGCAACGCAAAGTGTAATGCTGTACATTGTTTGCTTTTTATTTATCTTTTGTTTAATGTAGCGGCTTGTCAGCATCCCTGAGCTCCTGTCTGCTATAAAGCTGTTGTGTATGAGGTTTCAGCCTGACCTTGTCACAGTGGTGGATGACCTTCGATTGGACATCCTCCTACGCATGCTGAAAACGCCACACTTCAGTGCCAAGATGAATTCCCTCAAGGAGGTGAGGAGGAATTTTTTGGCTCGTAGTTCAGAACTGCAGTGAGCTGATTAAAGATGTAGGTCACGATTCAATTAACATTTTTTTTTCACTTTTTTATCCCTGGGCTATTGTGTGTGTGTGTAGTATATATATGGATGTATGTATGTAGATTGAGAGGAAATCTACATCTCTTGTTGCTAGTGATGATTCTTCTAGTTTTTGTAATTGGCAGATGACAGTCATTTGATTTGTATTTGTGTATTAGATACAGTAGTTCAGCTATTGTTTTGTCTTTGTGCAGGTTACTAAGTTGATAGAAGACAGTACAGTGGCCAAGACGGTGAAGAATGCCATCGACACTGATAAGTTATTGGACTGGCTGGTTGAAAACTCAGTTCTGTCAATAGCCCTGGAAGGTACTTTTTAAATTTTTTTTTTTTTTTTGCAGCTAAATTCTTTACTTCAGGTGTTCTGTTTTAGTCTTTGTAATAAAGTGGAAAGGGGTGATAACCTGAATTTAAAAAAAAATTATAATAATAATTGTATATTTCAACCTCTTCTAATTCTAGGGAATATTGACCAGGCACAGTATTGTGATCGAATAAAGGGAATTATCGAGCTGTTGGGGAGTAAACTGTCTTTGGATGAATTATCTAAAATCTGGAGAATACAGGTGGGTTAACAGCTAATCCAAACTTTTTTTTTTTTTTTTTTTTTCTGAAATGTTTGTGCCAAAGACCAAGTAGTTCTTAAATGAAACAAAAAATAGCAAAAGAACTAATAATAATAATAATATAATAATTTATTTCTTAGCAGACGCCCTTATCCAGGGCGACTTACAAGATATCACATTATTTTTACATACAATTACCCATTTATACAGTTGGGTTTTTACTGGAGCAATCTAGGTAAAGTACCTTGCTCAAGGGTACAGCAGCAGTGTCCCCACTGGGGATTGAACCCATGACCCTCCGGTCAAGAGTCCAGAGCCCTAACCACTACGCCACACTGCTGCCCTAAAAACTAAAAACAAACGACTCTGAACACTGCAGCGTTATTGTACTCATTAAACATGTTACATCTTTAATTGTTTTTGCATTTTACCAAATACTACAGAATATCCTCCCCTCATCCCCTTTGTCCCTTTTAAAAGAAAGAACAAACAGGTTTTGCAAATGCTGAAAAGGGTGCTTATTTAGAAACAACGTGATTTCCTATGATGTATTTATATATTTTTTTAAATAACAATTTTACTGCTGGAATAAATCCAGTGCTTATACCCTTAACCTGTGTTTATGGATCTATTTTCATGGTTCTGTTAGAGAATGTATTTGTATATAGTTTAATCAATAGGCATTTAGACATTAACAATCACTGAGGTTTACATCTGCTGTATGCTGTGTTTTTGTTTTGTTTTTTAACCCCTTAAGGAGAACATATCTATCCTCCTTTCTTTTTTTATTGATTGTTATATTTTCTGCGCAAAGTTTGCTTGTTCCGGGCAATGTATAGTTTATTTTATTTTTCTCCTTTCTTTCCTTCCGGTCAGGCTGGACAGTCTTCCACTGTTATCGAGAATATCCACACCATCATTGCTGCAGCAGCTGTGAAGTTCAACTTTGATCAGCTCAGCCATCTGTTTGTTCTAATTCAGAAGGTAGGTTACAATTAAATCTCAGTGACAGGAGGTATAGTTTGCCTTGGACCATATGTGTTGCTAAAACCCATTCTGAACTTTTACTTAACCTAAATATATACCTATGTGGTCCCTTTTTAAGCGCTTGATGTGAAACCTAAACTTCATTCCTAATGTTAACCTAGTCTAGTTCTGTTCATTTAAAAAAAATAAAAAATTCAGTAGTCTAGATTTGTGTGTTTTACAGATTGAATGCATTATAGCCAATATGGCCTTGGCAAGCAACAATCCAATTTTGAATGTCATTTATTAATAGATTTCTACTGTTGTAGTACACAAATAAAAAAACAGTTCCTAGTTGCTCAACGTTTTAATAGCCAGTAAGTCTCTTGTGTAATCCTCTTCATCATTGACCCGACTAACACAAGAAATGTCCCTTTCAGAGCTGGGAGATGGAGAGTGACCGGGTGCGGCAGAAGCTGTTGAGCCTCATTGGGCGGATTGGCCGCGAGGCTCGCTCCGAGGCCACCACTGGAAAGGTAGGAAATTGGAGCAGAAGATGCAGATCAACCCCTGCACTGCCTGGTCAGGGTGGCTAAAGAAAAACATGTGGTCTTGGAAGATGCTTATCAAATACTAACTCTGTATAACTAAACAAAACTGTGCAGTAAAATACTGCATTTAAGAAAATAATTAAATCTTTTTTTTTTTTTTTTTTTTAAGTTGCATTTCAGAGATAATTGAATGATCATCTTATTCCACAGAGAACTAAGTGGAAAAACTGTCAGTTGTGAACCAAACTCACAATGGCAAACAGAAATAAGAACATTTTCCCAGGAATCCTAGTTTTCAGAGTTGGTTTACTCGCTGTAGTAGGAATCGGACGATGTTCTTGCATCCAGTTGGTGTTGTTTTGCTATTCCCTCAGGTGCTGGAGGTTCTTTGGGAGCTGGCCCACTTGCCGACATTGCCCACTAGCCTGGTGCAGCAGGCCCTGGAGGAGCACCTTGCCATCCTGAGCGACGCCTACGCAGTCAAGGAGACGGTGAAGAGGAACTACATCATCAAGTGCATTGAGGACATCAAGAAGGTGGGCCATTGAGAATAAACCGACTATACTTTCTGTTTCTGCTGATCTTAAAACATATCTCCAGATATAAGGGATGGCTGGTTTCATAAGGGGTGATCTGGCTTTTCAGCTTTGGTAAAAGGAAATGAATATGCTCATAACAAGGTGTGCATTGTTTTTAATTTCCTTGCCATTTAAGAACTTATTTATTGTATTCATTATTGTTGGTGAAATGTGTACTTGTATTCCTTGTTGTGGTCACCTGGATGAAACCAATATACAGTATAAGGACAAAGGAAAGCATTTAAATGCCATTTAAGTTTATTTTTTTAGATACTAATTCAGGAGGAAACAAAAACGCCCATGGAGACACAAGTCTCTTTTCTAACGGGTTCCTGGGGCAAGAAGAAACCAGGTTCGATTTCAAAAGTAAGAATACATAAAACAAACAGGGTACAGTGTCTACTTGTACTGTATACTGTACAAATAGCTTCCAATCACTCAATTTGCAAGAGAACTCCAATGAAATAACGTGGGGCCTGATTGGTGGGGGAGTATCTTTTTTTTTTTTTTTAACCCATTGATTTTATTTAGATTTTTTTATTATGCCAGTTATTGGGCCATTTGACAATTCTTGTTTTGTATGTTGTTTTTTTAGACGCCACTACAGTAAAATAATGAGCATAAGAAGTCTGAAATGAAATCAATTGCAAGTTTGAGGAATCTTGGAAGGCAAGCCCTCCTCAAGCTTTTAGTTCGCTGCTGCTTTTTTTTTTTTTGTTAAATGGCGGAGCAGACCTTAAGACAAAGGAATACTGTGGAACAAGCCTCTTGGCTTCTAGATGTCTTTCTTTGTCTTCACTATTCACTCTCCTTTGCCTCTCTTGCAGTCGTCCCAGCAGAGTAACCCCCAGGCGGTCTGGGTTGTGCCGGCCCTGCGCCAGCTCCATGAGATCACACGCTCCTTCATCAAGCAGACCTATCAGAAGCAAGACAAGGTAAGGGAACAGCAGCTGGTTGTCAGCAGGTCAGGATTTCGAACTTTGATTGCACAAGCTCCTTGATCGTGTTAACGGTATACTTTTAATGAGGGTAGTCCTGAGACCTTGTGCAGGTCTAGTTTGAGTTTCTAACACTGTGTTTAATTACCATACAGCCCTGCATATCTGCTGATTGTACTGCATTGCTGTCTGTGTGTGTATTGTCGTTGTAGTCTTTGTTGCAGCCTGAATACTGCTACGGTGATACACAAAGTAAAGCTGTGGTCCTGCATTTTTTAGCTTTGAGCGCTTTAGGCTTTGTATTGTTCAAGCACTTCTCCAGGACCAGGACAGCGGCCAAGCCAGAGTGACACCTTGTCTTGCAGAAGGAATTATTTTCAACAAGTCTCCTTTTTTGGATTAAAGAAACCTCTTTTGAATAATACAGATTTTTGTAAACTAATACATTGCCAATATTGTCTCCAATGCATCTAAAATGAGTGTGCTTTGTTATTGTTATTGTTAGTGTTGGTGTTGTACATTTTGTTTCTTTAATTCCTGGAAAAATTGGTGTATATTTTATAGTAGAGCTTTTAAAAAAAAAAAAAAACAGAACTTGTGGCAATCTTTGTTGCTCTCAGCAGAGCATCATTCAGGATCTGAAGAAGAACTTCGAAATCGTTAAGCTGATAACAGGCAGCCTGGTCTCCTGCCATAGGCTCGCCCTGTCTGCGGCAGGCCCTGGGGGGCTGTCTGGATCCACGCTGGTGGACGGCAGGTACACTTATCAAGAGGTAAGATGAGAGCGGAACCTGCAAAGCACGCTGATGAATCGATAGGACCTAGAGGTAATTAGCAGACCTCACAGAATGTTACATCTGTTCATTTCCTACAGGGTAGTGTTGTTGTTTTATGTGCTTGGATAATCTGCAGTGGTCATTTGTATTGGTTTGTGGTGAGGTCTCCTGCTTGTTACTAGGGATTGTAGACCTGGTTTTTAAGGCTGCAGGAGTTCAGTATTTTTTCCTCCTTCGTGGAGCTTGAGTGTTAATAAAAAGTCAAACAGAACTTTTCTCATGTTTTCAAATATATGTATTTATTAAACCTTTCTAATGATTAATAATAAATACAGTATTTATTTATGGAAATGCATGCATTGTGTCACGCATGACATGTGCAAACATAAATGTTTTCTATGTAACTGATGGTCTCTTGACATCTTCTGTTAAAATGGGATGATTATATCCAAATGTCTGACTTTCCCTTGCAGTACCTGGAAGCACATCTGAGATTCATGGCTTTTTTCCTCCAAGAGGCCAGCTTGTATCTTGTATGGAACAGGGCTAAGGACATCTGGGAGTGCCTGGTGTCTGGGATGGATATCTGTGAACTTGATCGAGAGGTAAAGATTGCTTTTCAAAACAAGCTTATTTACGTTGTTACACATGAAAATTAATAATTTGACAATTGCAGTGCATATACTTATGCATGCAGAGTTACATAAAAAAGGACAATTTAAACGTGTGTGACTTATCCTATATGGGCGGTAACTAATATCCAGGAGGAGGATGTTCAGAGTTATCTTTGTAGAGGTCTGCAGTGTAGAAATAGTTTTATGTGATGTGCACTGGCAGGTCTTTTTTTTTTTTTTTTTTAATGGACCTGCACTATCGCCGATCTTTGCTGAATATTTTTTGTTTGGGGCTGTGCATTTGGAATAACAGTTGATTTTTTGATCTACCTCATGTTTATTCAGATGTGCTTTGAGTGGTTTACAAAAGGACAGCATGATCTGGAGGGCGATGTCCAGCAGCAGCTTTTCAAAGAGAAAATCCTCAAGTTGGAGCCTTACGAAATCACCATGAATGGTACGAGCCAACTACCGCTTGCACATCCCTGCAGGAAATGTGAAATAAAACCGATATCCAACTACATGTCAACTTGATTTTTGTTTTTGTTAAGATTAAACTATTTCTCAAAGCCGGAATACCTTCTATCCGTTTCTCTGTGTTGTATCTTGCTACACAATTGGTGGTTCTGTGTTTTGCCTTAACCAATAAAAGCACTTCTGTTTCATTGTGCCACATAAGTTAGTTAACATTTAAACAGATGAATGAATTTGAGTGTCCTGAAAACCCTGTTAAGAGTGCAGAGATGAATAGACAACTTACACTGTGTGACATGTCTGTGATCAGCTGACAGCAATGGCGAGGGTGGATGTCTTCCTGCTCCAGCTTTCTCAGTAGCTAATGCCAACACAGAAGTCTCCTAAAGCTGTATCTGTATTCCTCTGTTTTGTTTTTAGGGTTTAACCTTTTCAAGACCTTCTTTGAGAGTGTGAATTTGTCTGACCATCGTTTGAAAAGACAAGGAACGCAGTTGGTATGAGTTCACTTTTTTGTGTGTTGCAGTGAAGCTGAAAGTTAACAGTTCAAAGTACTGAAAACAAGAGTGTTCTAAATAAAATTTGAAAACATTCTCAGATACATGCATTGGTAATTAGCAAGTTATCCAGCATAAGTTGTTGGCTCCCTGACTGGAATCCAATAAATATGTGGAAGTTTTTGGAAAAAGTGTGTTTTGAACACTAGTGCATCCAACATGAACAACATAGTGTTTTAAATGGTGTGATGAGTGACTTTAAAAACATTGATGATGATGATGATGATGATGATGATGATGATGATGATGATGATTTTTATTATTATTATTATTATGAGCATATTTTCATGACTATTTTTTGAGCTTGGCTTAGTCTTTACAGTGACACAGTTTGTTATCGATGGGTGTTTAAAAGCCAGCTTCTTGCTTTCTAGTTTGTAGAAAGGCTGGATTTGGCAGGGATGGATTTTATCTGGAGGATAGCTATGGAGTCACCAGATGAAGAAATTGCCAACGAAGCAATCCAGCTGATTATTACCTACAGCTACATCAACTTGAATCCCAAAATGAGAAAGGTAAATTGCTTTCAGTAACTTTCATCAGTGGAAAGGGGGCTAGTTAAACTGTTCTTCCCCCTTGTTGGCACTGTGGCTGTCAGCGGGTTTTGAGGGGGCAATGTGAGGAAGAAGAGACTTCTCATAATTATATGTACTTTCATGCATGGCCAACTTATATGGGGATGGATAAAAAAAACCTAGTCTATTATATGGGGACTGAAATTGTAAAATAAACGGAATCAATTCAATGAAAAAACGTTAGATGTCTTGCTCAGTGTCTTCAGAGAGTTTGTCATTGAATTAAGTATTTCTAAATGTAGCACCATTGAGTGTTTGCTAAACATGTACGGCAATTCTGACGGCCCTTTTATTGAATAGGGAGCTGTGGCTGTTATGGGCAGCTATGCTCTGAATGAGATACCTTTTAAAGCTTTGATATATCTCAGGGAGAAAATAATATTGGACTATTTTTATGAGTTAGCATGGACCTCCGTGTTAAATATGAACAGTAAAACTAAATGTGGTGGCGTGGAAATGACATTTTTAATTTTTTCCCTACCAGGATTCAGTGTCCCTACACAAGAAATTCATTGCAGATTGCTACAAAAGATTAGAGGTGAGTTTTTTTATTTTTTATGAACATTTAATTGTAAGTTTTGCAGTAACTCATTCTTGGAAAGATTAACCATCTAGTTTGTGAACTGCGCCTAAAAGGGTTTTTTATGGGGGGGGGGGGTATTGTGTTTTTTTTTTCATGTAATTGTTATTGCTTATATAGCATGTAATCATCATTGTTAACAGACTTACCCAGGACATGTTTGCAAAGGAGATGGGGCTTAAGGATCTTGCTGTGGAATTCTGAAGTTGTAATGTATGCATTGCTGTAACCATTTAACCAGAAGCATGTGTTTTTAAGGCTGCCAGTTCAGCCCTTGGGGGCCCTACTCTTACTCATGCTGTTACCAGGGCTACCAAGATGCTGACGGCTACAGCCATGCCCACAGTAGCCACGTCTGTGCAGTCACCTTCCAGGTAATGTGTTGAGTCTGCAAAACACTACCTACATTACATGGCATTGCAACCTGACAATTATTGCATGAATATAATAAGCACTTATTAAGTAAGATTTTTTTTTTTTGCAGGTCTACAAAAATTATAATAATTGAAAGATTGCTGTTACTTGCAGAACGATACGTTCTCACTATAGAGGTAAGAAAAAATAAAACAATTTTGTGCACAGGAACAGACGTAGAATTATTTTACCATTGTTTTTATTTCAACATAACATGACAAAATAAGAGGATTCCTCTATTTTAAATATTTTTTCTAAACCTTTCCATATGAAATACTGAAACCATTTTTATCTTGAGTTTACAAAACTGATAAAAACATGTTTTATGTGAATTTGCTGACTTCCTTATGGATAGAACCCATACACCAATCTAAACACATTCATTTTTTGGGGGAGTCTTGCTATTCCCTTCTCTCACTCTGCAGAAGCCTCCTCTAACCCTGCAATGTTTCTTCCTTGCAGGATCTGTATTCTGTTCCTCGGACTATCCTACCTCATGGCGCCTCCTTCCATGGTCATCCTGTGACCCTGCATGTCACCTATGAGTCCACCAAAGACACATTCACGCTGGAGGTACAGCCTGACTTGCTTAGAAAGACTAATCTGATTTGTGAAAAAAAAATAAATAAATAAATTGTCAGTGCATTGCAGCAGAGTTGCTCCTTGTAGAATGCTATGTACATGTAAATGCGTGCAGTGGATATTGATCTGTTCCAATTCTGTGGCAATAACTGGAGTGTACCTAACTGTTGGCCTGTTCACTTTTCTGAGACTGTACGCTGGTGTGTTTATATGTGATATGGAATTAGGATCTTGAAGCAACAGATGCTCTTCACTTCTTTTGATTTTAACTGCAGTGTATCTTTACCACCAAATTAAAGTGATTAGCATTGAATACATTGAAGGTCGCTAATTACAGGTTTTTGTATTTAATGGTAAATGAATAATAATATCAGATTGCATAATTAAATGTGTATATTTTGTAATTATTACATTTTTTCCCCACAGGCACACAGTAACGAAACCATTGGGAGCATCAGGTGGAAGATAGCAGAGCAGTTAAATTGTCCTGTGGATAATGTCCAGATCTTTGCTAATGATAGCGTGGTAGGTAAATGTGTAAAGTCAATATGTTCTGTCACATGAAAGCTTGCTTTTAGTTTTTAGAAGTTCAGAGTCACTGGTGTGTGTGTGTGTGTGTGTGTGTGTGTGTGTGTGTGTGTGTGTGTGTGTGTGTGTGTGTGTGTGTGTGTGTGTGTGTGTGTGTGTGTGTGTGTGTGTGTGTGTGTGTGTGTGTGTGTAGGGGGGGTGTTTAATGATCTCAATTCAGCCATCGTTAAACTCCTTGACTGCACAGCGATGTTAAATCTCCCCTGTACACAACATAAATGTAAAAAATCCAATCGATGTATTGCGCATGTCATTTTGACTACATGTGTGTTTGTTTTTCTTTGATCAGTTAACAATGAATAAAGATCAGAAGCTGCTGAACCAGCTGGGGTTCTCGGACGAGCAGGGTCTGACAGTGAAGACCTCCGGGACGGGCACTCCCTCCGGCAGTTCTGCAGACTCCTCCACCTCTGCCAGCAGCAGCAGCGTCTTCAACTCTGCCTACGCCCTGGAGCAGGTTGGTCAGAACTCTGTGCCTTGCAGCTGGTTAGTCAGAACTCTCTGCCTTGCAGCATGTCAACAGCAGCTGATCCAAATTCGACCGTCATACATCTTGTAAAGGCACACCGGTCTTGGACACCTTTTCAATATATTTTTATTGTATTTACTTACAAGAAGAGGTTTAGAGCGACATTATTTAATTGTTTTAAGGAAGCAATGTCTCTTTTTATCCAATTTGCACTGGGACAGGAACACCGGCATACTCCCTGCGCTTTGCTTGCACCAAGTCTCCTCGCTGTTCGTTTGGGGTGTATGAATTGAATACACTAATCTACCAACGATGAGAGATTGCAGAGACAGACGTCATGCAGTGCTCTTGACAACCTGCTGGCTAATTATTTCATGAATGTAGTTTTATATGTAGGCGATTTTGATCTTGAATATTGTAGCACAAACAGTTTCAGAGAAAAATGTATGCATTTCTACTATTCACAGTGACAACATAGTAAGGCTGGTTTAACAATCCCTGGTTTTAGTCTTAATCTTGGACTACCTTGCACTAAGTTAACATCACATAGTCCTTGATTAGTGCTGATCAGGGGCTGTGAAACCGGCTGTCAGTGTGCTAGATTTAAGTGTGTTTCTAATTGCATTCAGGAGAAGTCTTTGCCTGGCGTGGTGATGGCTCTGGTGTGCAATGTGTTTGAAATGCTGTACCAACTTGCCAACTTAGACGAGCCGAGGTGGGTGCTTTGGGATATTGCAAGGTCTCTTTTTTATTTGTATTTTTTTATTTGAAATCATAATTTAAGCATTAAATTAAAACTAAAACCCAATTAAACGCAACCAGTAAATTCATGATTTTATAATTAATTTGCCTTTTTTTCCTCTGCTTAAATGCTTAATTTCATTACATTTTGCACAGGCCTCTAAATGTGTTTTGTATTATTTAACTATTGCAGGATAACGTTACGAGTTCGGAAACTACTTTTGCTGATTCCCACGGACCCCGAAGTTCAGGATGCTCTTGATAACTTTGTCCCCAAAGAGTCAAGCGTATGGAGTCACCAAGTAGGTCATTTTTATGAATCTTTCCTATTACATATAACCTTGCTTAGTGCAGTGTGTTTTTTATTTTTTTAATGTATTTTTTCTCTCTCCTCTTTTTAGAAAACCTTGTTTACAGTGGCGTCGGGATCTCAGGCTTCAAAGTCCCCATCCCTGTCCTCAAAGCAGCAGCACCAGCAAAGTGCCTCCTCCATTCTAGAGAGCCTCTTCTGCTCCTCCGCTCCTGGCATGTCAACCTTCAGAGTGCTCTACAATCTAGAGGTAGTGGCACTGGCATCGCCCCTTGACAGAACCACCATTTGTTTATGTAGCAGTGCTGGGAGGGCTTGAAACGTATTCGGTGGCAAAAAGACCATGTTCGTATTAATTCGTAAAACAGTATTGATAAAATAGAATAGAATTTCCGCTAGTAGAAAACAAGACCTTAATGGGGTCTGAAATAAATAACACACATTCTGTTAGTGTTAATGCTCTGGTTATAGTTGCATAACCAAGCATGTGCAAGTACTTACTGCTTTTGTCCAAGTTCTATAAAGATATTGGAGGACTGTGTGTCTCATGTCTTTTAGTAATTTTAAATACATCAAAGCATTCTTTATCCCTTTTTGCAGGTCCTCAGTTCTAAATTGATGCCAACGACGGATGATGAAATGGCAAAAACCAGCGTGAAATCTTTCTGTGAGAACTTTCTCAAAGCAGGGGGCTTGAGGTAAGGGAAATGTTCTTCAGCACTGTACATGCATTTGATACCCGGTGCATGTATTAACCAGTCCATGTGTAATTTATTTTTTGCTTGCAGTTTAGTGGTGAATGTCATGCAGAGGGACTCTATTCCTTCAGAGGTGGACTATGAAACCAGGCAGGGCGTTTACTCCATTTGCTTGCAGCTTGCAAGGTACTAGCAGTTCAAAACTTTTGAAGTATTCATTGTTTATTATTAACCTCATGCAAAGTTTTTCATAAAAGTTATAACTGCACTCCAGCACTTTGTGACCTGATGTGAAAGCCTAGCAATGACCTCCCCTGTCCACTGGGTTTTGCTGCCTTTTCTGGTTTGCAGACCCAGCCCTTTACCTCTACTCCTATTTCGGGTAGCTTGAAAATGCAGTTAACGGCATTGAAAAAAGAAAATCGCAAAGCCTTTAGCCTTTAATTTAAATTCTTCATAAGTGAACCCTGTATGTACTATGTGTTCTTGCAATGGGGTGCAGGTTCTTGTTGGTGGGCCAGGCTATGCCCAGTTCTCTGGACGAGGTGATGCCAAAGGACGGTGTGGACGCACTGTCCTCAAGGCCGTTCCGGAACGCCAGCCGACAGAACAGCCGACAGTTGTCCTTCGGTGGGACCCCTGAGAAATCCTCCTACCGGCAGATGTCCATGTCAGACCGGTCGTCGATCAGGGTGGAGGAGATCATACCGGCTGCACGAGTAGCCATTCAGGTGAGTGTACTGGTGCCTTTGGGCTTCACATTTTGAGAGTTCCAGCAAAGTCACTGATGCTAGTGCTGTAGACATTAAAAAGACATCTAATCAAAACATTTGTCATTTTTATTTATTTAGTTTCTTGTATTTCTAAAGCCAGTGCTTACAGCAAGCAAGCTCATGACAAAGCACTAGCCAGGGTGTTAAGTTTGCATCATAGTCCTCTAAAATGAAATACAAACTTTTGTTGTGATAGAAGTAGCATGTTGCAGCTGTGGTGCATCTAGAAACGCCACAATTGACCTTAATTACTTTAAAGCTTTTAAGCATTACTGTTTTTTGTGTCTGTCTTTAGAAAAGTCCTAGCATGATGGTGAATGATGGTGGCCACCAGTGCATTATTATTATTATTATTATTATTATTATTATTATTTATTAATACAGTCCAGAATTAATTTGACTGCGCTCTACAGATAAGATTAATGCTGGCTTTAGCCTAAACCATTGTTGCGTTGACTTACTGGTTTACCCTCATGAGTAAGTGTCTCCCATGTGTTTTGTTAGACGATGGAAGTGAATGACTTCACCTCGACTGTGGCCTGCTTCATGCGCCTCACCTGGGCAGCTGCGTCTGGGCGCCTTGACTTGGTGGGGAGCAGCCAGCCAATCAGAGAGAGCACCAACTCCCTGTTCCCTCTGGGGGTGCGCAATCGCCTCAGCAGCACAGGTAAATCCAGGAAGGGCTGTTTTAAACTGTATGAACTTTAAAAGAAGTTTGAGTAAGTCCACCTGAGCCCTTGAGGATTCTTATGCACAGCATGTAAAGCAAATGCAAGACAGAGGAGGAGTCCTGTTCACTCTAACAAGGGAAGTACATTTCCAGTGTTGTGGCAGGAAAAACAAACCGATCAGCCCCAAGACAAAAAAAATAACTTCTGAGGATGTTATGTTTTGTAATGAGGTTAAAATGTTTTTAAAATTCTTTTTTTTTTTTTTTTTTTTTAAAACACCTTTTGAGTGTGGAACTCTTTCTGGGTGGCTGGCATTGCGGTAACGCATAGATTACAGGGCGTACATATTGTTAATAACTGGGTAACTACCAAAGTTTCCTACTTTCACATGGTAACTGTGCTGTGGAAATAAGCGTGTAATTACACGGAAATGGCCTTTTCAGGTAGTAACTGCAGCTCTGGGAGTGAGGGAGAGCCGACGACCTTGCACGCTGGGATCTGTGTGAAACAGAACTGTGTGTCCATCAAAGACACTATCATTGCCCGAGAAGCCTTGTCTTTACTGGTTACCTGTCTGCAGCTACGTTGCCAGCAGTTAGGTGAGTTACAACACTAGCCTTTGTCTTGTTACTGCTTCTTCTAGGCAGAGCTGTCTGTCCAAAACCTTTTGTCCAGTATAGTACTTCTAAAAGGCATTGAGGGAGGAGGAGGGGGGTTTAACCTAGTGTTGATAAGCGCTGTGGGTCTTGTACAGTACCTTGCTTCTGCAAAAAATATTTAGTGTATCAATACTGTATGCAAACAGTAAAGAGTACTGTGTTTTGGATTAGTTATATGTGTAATTAAGACTAGAAATTCCATTTGTGAGTGCTATTTTATTACTTTCTTGTATTAAACGTTACAATAATGTTGTATTTTTTAATTATTTCCAGGTTCCTTTTATAACTTGCCTTGTGTAAGTGATTTCATTATTGATATTCTTCTTGGATCACCCAGTGGAGAGGTAAGTCTGAAATCATCATGTTTTATGGATTGATATTGAATTTACAGACGTGCTCAAATTTGTTGGTACCCTTACAGCTCATTGAAATAATGCTTCATTCCTCCTGAAAAGTGATGAAATTAAAAGCTATTTTATCATGTATATTTGCATGCCTTTGGTATGTCATAGAATAAAGCAAAGAAGCTGTGAAAAGAGATGAATTATTGCTTATTCTACAAAGATATTCTAAAATGGCCTGGACACATTTGTTGGTACCCCTTAGAAAAGATAATAAATAATTGGATTATAGTGATATTTCAAACTAATTAGTTTCTTTAATTAGTATCACACATGTCTCCAATCTTGTAATCAGTCATTCAGCCTATTTAAATGGAGAAAAGTAGTCACTGTGCTGTTTGGTATCATTGTGTGCACCACACTGAACATGGACCAGAGAAAGCAAAGGAGAGAGTTGTCTGAGGAGATCAGAAAGAAAATAATAGACAAGCATGGTAAAGGTAAAGGCTACACGACCATCTCCAAGCAGCTTGATGTTCCTGTGACAACAGTTGCAAATATTATTAAGAAGTTTAAGGTCCATGGAACTGTAGCCAACCTCCCTGGGCACGGCCGCAAGAGGAAAATCGACCCCAGATTGAACAGAAGGATAGTGCGAATGGTAGAAAAAGAACCAAGAATAACTGCCAAAGAGATACAAGCTGAACTCCAAGGTGAAGGTACGTCAGTTTCTGATCGCACCATCCGTCGCTTTTTGAGCGAAAGTGGGCTCCATGGAAGAAGATCCAGGAGGACTCCACTTTTGAAAGAAAAACATAAAAAAGCCAGACTGGAATTTGCTAAAATGCATATTGACAAGCCACAATCCTTCTGGGAGAATGTCCTTTGGACAGATGAGTCAAAACTGGAGCTTTTTGGCAAGTCACATCAGCTCTATGTTCACAGACGAAAAAATGAAACTTTCAAAGAAAAGAACACCATACCTACAGTGAAACATGGAGGAGGCTCGGTTATGTTTTGGGGCTGCTTTGCTGCGCCTGGCACAGGGTGCCTTGAATCTGTGCAGGGCACAATGAAATTTCAAGACTATCAAGGCATTCTGGAGCGAAACGTTCTGCCCAGTGTCAGAAAGCTCTGTCTCAAGCGCAGGTCATGGGTCCTCCAACAGGATAATGACCCAAAACACACAGCTAAAAGCACCCAAGAATGGATAAGAACAAAACATTGGACTATTCTGAAGTGGCCTTCTATGAGTCCTGATCTGAATCCTATCGAACATCTATGGAAAGAGCTGAAACTTGCAGTCTGGAGAAGGCACCCATCAAACCTGAGACAGCTGGAGCAGTTTGCTCAGGAAGAGTGGGCCAAACTACCTGTTAACAGGTGCAGAAGTCTCACTGAGAGCTACAGAAAATGATTGCAGTGATTGCCTCTAAAGGTTGTGCAACAAAATATTAGGTTAGCGGTCCCATCATTTTTGTCCATGCCATTTTCATTTGTTTTCTTATTTACAGTATTATGTTGAATAAAAAATCAAAAGCAAAGTCTGATTTCTATTAAATATGGAATAAACAATGGTGGATGCCAATTACTTTTGTCAGTTTAAAGTTATTTCAGAGAAAATTGTGCATTCTTTGTTTTTTGTGGAGGGGTACCAACAAATTTGAGCACGTCTGTAGTTTATTTTAGTATTTCTAAATGGATGAAGCCAGTGAGTAAATGATAAATAGATCAGATAGATGGAATGGCAGATAGGCTTTGACAATGGTGGAAGAAAATTATGTGATAATAGAAAGTGCTCTGTGATGTCACTGGGATGGCCCTTGCAGTGGAAATTTTTCAAATCACATTTCTTCTTGGTAATAAATAAATAAACAAACTACTGTGAAATGTGTATTTTAAAGACAACCAATTGAACACAATTTACTGTAACTGTAGTGTAAAATGTCTGTTCACACCAGACACAATACAACAAGCGAATGTGTAGTGTGACCCACCGCGCCACGACAAAAAAAAATAAACTATCTGGGAGTCCATTTCCAGCAGACTGGATATAGCTGGTGTGTATGATTCGTTTACGTTTACTGAAATTAGCATTCTGCAAAAAGCTATTCTGTGTTCTACATATTTATTAGCTCTATAACAGGGTTATCAATCACATTGCGTGCGCCTGTCTCCACTGGTGTGAAAGCCAGTGTCGCAGCAGAAGTGTCCTTTTATCACAGGACTAATCGCATCTCGCCTGTTTGTGAATAGACCTTAAGAAGGGTCATTTTCTTTGTGTTTTAAATGTTTTCTTTTGTAGATCCGCAGTGTGGCTTGTGACCAGCTCTACACACTGAGCCAGACGGACACCTCTGTCTATCCAGACCTGCATAAACCCAACTTGTTCTTGTTACGGGTGGTGCTGACCGCGCAGCTACCCCTGTGGTCACCAACCAGCATCATGAGAGGCATCAACCAGAGGTAAGCTGCAGGAGCAGCGATGCTGAGCTGTTTCATAACCTTGCATCAAGAACATAAGCTGTTCCGGAGAGAGCAGTTTTACTAGCACCACCACCCGGTGTGGAGGGTCTTATTGCTATTTGTTGTTTCACACTTTTTATTTCCCAAAAATATATTCTTGATGTCTACTCAACTGCTGTATGTTGAAATAAAAAATTGAAAGTTTTGATTGTAGTACATAAATGACGCTGCCATTTTTTTTTCCTTTTTTTTTCTGTATTTTATAAATCTTTTTGTTTTTTTTGCAGGCTGTTATCTCAATGTGCTGAGTACTTTGACTTGAGGTGCCAGTTACTTGATGATTTGACCTGTAAGTGCATGCATTACATTTTTAAAATATATTTTCTGTTTCGGTTTTGCATTGATTATATTGTTTCCCTCTCCAGCCTCCACACTCTGCTAACCAGCATCTTCTTTTTAGCAACAGAGATGGAGCAGTTACAGATCAGCCCGGCTGCCATGCTGGAAGATGAGATAAACTGGTTAGATAACTTTGAGCCGACGTGGTCCGCGGAGCTGGAGACGAGTGAAGCTGATAACATCCTGCAGGCTGGCCATTTACGACTCATCAAAACCCTTTTATCCCTGTGTGGAAACGACAAAGAACAGCTGGGTAGGTCACTTTCCAGACCCTGTGTATTATCAACAGCAGCATAAGCAGTTATGAAAAAAAATAGCTGAAATATAGAACAGTTAGAACTATAATATCTTTATAGTATACCTCAATGAAGAAAATAGAACGCTGTGGAGTGGCAATTCCTGCAATCGTGCCTCGCACAAGGGAGTCTTTTTTTTGTATTTGAACTTGCAACCTTCTAGTTCCAAAGGCTTTTCTGGTGAGCTCAAGGAGCAACTCCGTGGGCAAAGCAGTTGCAGTTCCCATGTGTGTGCGCCTGTTCATTTACATGGTTTAATCCAGATGCTGTGAAACCAGACTTGGTTAGTACTGCCCTCTGCTCTAATGTTCACATGCATTTTTTTTCCTCTTGCAGGTCCTTCTCTGATCCAGCAGTTGTTGGATGACTTTCTTTTCCGTGCCTCTCGGATTATTTTGAACAGCAACAACCCCACGGGCAGCTCGTCTATCAGCCAGCAAGACTTCCACCCCAAGTGAGAATGTAGACTTTCTCATGTTTTTATTTTGCTTTTCATCAGTCTCTGTGAATTAAACGTAGGAGTTATCGAACCAGGTATACTTCTGGTATATAAGTTCTAGACATACATACTTGAAAAAGCAAAACAGTTAATGTGCAGTGTTTTTGTCTTTCTGGTAGAGTTCATGGAACAGGAGTGACCAAAGTTGGCCCTTCTACTCCTAGTCTTTGTTCCAACCCTGTTTCAAATTGTTCAATTGAACCAATTAAACCTCCATCCAGACCCTTAACTATCATTTTACCTCTTAAACCTGGAGTGGAATTCCCCTCCAGGACCGTGACTGGACACCCCTGGCATAGAAGGCAGACGAATGTTTTGTTTTGTGTCGTTTTTTCAAAGACACCAAGGCATTTGAATTTTGGTATAACATTGAGTGTGATAGCATGCCACACTGAGACTTAATAAGATGACAGGCTGATTCTGTGTCTCTGCCTCTGTCCAGGTGCAACACAGTAAGCAGTCGCCTGGCTGCCTACGAGGTGCTGGTGATGCTGGCGGACAGCTCCCTCGGTAATCTGCAGCTCATCACCAGAGAGCTGCTGTCCATGCACCACCAGGCAGACCCTGCGCTCACCAAGGAGTTTGATGTGAGTACACACCTGACGAGGGACACAGGCTGGCTAAAGAATCACTACCAGGAGTTGGGAACAAACAAAGATTTACTTCTGTCATGCACCATTTGTTTTTATTTTCTCCCAGGAAGCAGACTTGTTAATTTATTGTGTTATTATTATTATTTTTTTTTTTTATTTTTTTTTTTTAGGAAGCTAGTTATATTACTGATGTGGTTCTCCAATGTATGTAGATTCAAACTTGTTTTAAAGCCACATGCATAGAAGAACCACCTTTGTATTGTGGCCTCTCGGCTGTTATTATATTGCTTACGTTCAATCACCTGGTCATAAAGACCATTTTTACATGGTCTCTCTAGCTGTCACTGTTAGCCTGTTTCGGGTAACATTTGTTAATATTAAACACATTCTCGTGGGTTGTGCTGGTAATTTGGCAGCAGTTAATGTCTTTTTTAGAAATAAAAATAAATAAATAGATCATTTTATTACACTTCATCCCCCACACAACCTGTCCTTTTTATTGATTTCTTTGGTGTTTTGTGTTTTCTTTAGTACCTGCCTCCTGTGGATAGTCGCTCGAGCTCTGGTTTTGTTGGACTGAAGAACGGTGGAGCCACCTGCTACATGAATGCAGTGTTTCAGCAGCTCTACATGCAGCCAGGTCTTGCAGAGGTAAGGGTAATATACCATGTAATGGGCAAGTCTCACAGACTGGGACTGCCTACTGTAACTTTGCCTTGAGCATTGAGGCAGTTAAAGATTACTGTTTATTCCTTGGCTTTTAGTCCTGGCAGTTGATTGGATGGCCTAATAAGGTTTGCCCTGAGGGTGAGTTTCAGGATTCTGAAGTCCCATGAACTTTGAGGGCATTTACCTTAGGACAATGACCATTCTACTCTGACCCTTGATTGGCTGACACCATACGTGAGGTATACAATCTGCACTAGTGACAACGTGCATGGTTTTTTTAATGATTTGTTAAAAACGTTTCAGGTTTGCAGGTTCTAAGGGTACATTTTAGTAACTTGTATTGTACTAGTCAACCACTAGGTGGAGGCAGAATGATTTATTCTCGTTAAATATCAGTTTTGTTTGTAAAATGACAGCATACATGATTTTGATACTGGTGTACTTTTTTTTCTTAGGCCTTCCTGACGATTGAGGAGGACACGGAGAATCCGGAGGAAAGCGTGTTTTACCAGGTGCAGTCTTTGTTTGGGCACCTGATGGAGAGCAAGCTGCAGTACTACGTGCCTGAGAACTTCTGGAAGGTACCCCACCCCACCACCACCTTGACTTTACAATCTGCAGGGAAGCCCTTGGAGGTTTAAAACCAGAAAAGAAATGTGCATTACACAGACTTGTTACAGATACCCTAATAATCATTGTGCCATTTAAATATTTTATTATAGATCAAGAAGTTGTAAAAAAAAATTAGTCATATTATTATCTCAAGACATTTTTGAAGTTCTATACTCTGTACAAAATAGGTGTGCAGGTTTAGTATTAGTATTGGGAGTTTTCTGTTGTGATTTGATTGATTTATTTTGATTCTGCTCAGATCTTTAAGATGTGGAACAAGGAGCTGTTTGTAAGAGAACAGCAGGATGCCTATGAATTCTTCACCAGCCTTGTGGATCAGCTGGATGAACACTTAAAGGTATGAGCAGCTATTTCTTCAATACTGAGCCGTACTGACTGGTGTGATTTGCCACTTAGCTGTTTATCGGTCGTGCTTATCCACTGTATTGCTTTAAAAGCTGACTTTAATGTCTTGGGGTGATCTCCTTATTTATCATATTATAAGGAGACAATGCCACCCAACATAGTATTGGGAAATCCCAGTATATTTTTTGTGACTTGGAAATTAATTTAAAAAAAGCGTTGGTGAATTCAAAATGCTTGGGTGCTTGTGGCCTTTGATCATATATTAAAACATAAAGGTGATTCTGTGAAGCTTGTGTTTTTTTTTTTTTTTGTTTCATCAGAAAATTAATCGGGAACAGATTTTCAAGAACACTTTCCAAGGCATTTTCTCAGATCAGAAGATCTGTAAAGACTGTCCACACAGGTAAGAGCTGCTTGTGAAACAGAGGTCTGTCGTTGGGAGAGGTATTATAAAATGTAGCAAGTGATTTAATGCTGTATTTTATGCTTAGTGCTGTAGTTTTCGATCCGTGCTCTATCATTTATAAAAGTGAATCCAAGTCAAAAATAATAAGCATTGCCATTTTTATTTTTCTCAGATAACTGAACTTGATTTTATTGGACTTGAGTTGGAATTATTATTTTTTTCTTTACAATACATTTTAAAGCTATTTATATGGATTGCATTTGCTCATCTGCTGTAGTTTGATGTAATTTGTGTTCTGCAGGTATGAACGTGAAGAAACCTTCATGGCTCTGAATTTAGGGGTGACCTCATGCCAGAGTCTAGAGATCTCCTTAGATCAGTTTGTGAGAGGTGAAGTGCTTGAGGGAAGCAACGCCTACTACTGTGAAAAGTGCAAAGAAAAGGTAAAGTTCATATTAGGGTAGTACTCCAAGTAGAGGAGGAAGTGGTAACACAAAAATAAAGGCCGGGGCTCCCGAGTGGCGCATCCGGTAAAGGCACTCCATGTGCAGTGCAGGATGTGCCCTATAGCCTGGATGTTGCAGGTTCGAGTCCAGGATATTCCATTGCCGACCGTGGACGGGAGTTCCCGCAGGGGGGGCTTAGGTTTGCCAGGGTGAAGGTCACAGTAGATGATAAAGCACCACCCTTGCTATTGCAGTGTGTAATGGATTGTGCTCTGTGTCCTTGTGGCGTGACGGGAACTTTAAAGATAATGGCTCCTCTGAATTAAAATGAATCCCTTCTGTGTTTCAGCGTACAACAGTAAAACGCACCTGCATCAAGTCTCTGCCCAGTGTCCTGGTTATTCACTTAATGAGGTTTGGCTTTGACTGGGAGAGCGGCCGATCCATTAAATATGATGAACAGATTAAGGTAAAGTAACCATTCCTAAACCAGATAATTATATATGTGTGTGTGTGTGTGTGTGTGTGTGTGTGTGTGTGTGTGTGTGTGTGTGTGTGTGTGTGTGTGTGTGTGTATGTATGTATGTATGTATGTATGTATGTATTAATTTTCAGTAAATAACAATACATCCAATATGAAACTACTTACAGTAATTCATTAATGTAAGACTTGTATGTTAATACAAATAATACAGTTCTCATAGCATCCTTTAATGTGGTGTTGTGGTGTTTCCAGTTCCCCTGGGTGCTCAACATGGAACCCTACACTGTTTCCGGAATGGCCCGGCAGGATTCCACTTCAGAACACGGGGAAAACGGCCGCGGTGGGGAGCAGGGCGGCTCCCCACGGAAGAAAGTCACCATATCTGAAAACTACGAGCTCGTCGGGGTGGTCGTGCACAGCGGCCAGGCGCATGCTGGGCATTATTACTCGTTCATTAAGGATAGGCGGTGAGTGGGATTCACTCGCAATCCACAATCCTTATTCAATACATGTTGGATTGCAATTACCTGCCTCTGTCCCCCATTGAAAAACACACTCAATGTAGCTCAGTGAGTTTCCCAGGTTACCAGTCATTTAAAAAAAGAAATTATACAAATAAAGATAAATACAAATTATAGTAATAAATTAATGTATCAGATCATCTCATCTTGTGTACGGAAGTCTTTTCAAGCAAAGCACATATGGGACAATTCTAAAGGTTTCAGAAAATCCTGACTGCCTGTACTGTTAACTCACCAGGCCTGTCTTGTCTAATGCAGGCCCTGTGGGCAGTCTTGCCATTCGTCTAATGCAAAGCCAGCTCTTGTTGCTGGACATCTGTTAACCATCCTTTGTGCATTCAAGCTGTGTTGCTGTGCTGTTACAGGAGGTTTACTTTCCTCTTAATCTCTCACTGAGTGCTTTATTTTATTTTTCAGAGTCAGACCCGCAATTTAAGAGACACATGGTAATAATTACTGGTCAGTGTCACATTACAATTAAATAGAGGTTGCACTGTAAATCTACTGTAAACTTGAATAAATACATGTGAAGGGGTCTGATGAAACTTTAAACATAAACCTCTTAGAGAATGTGTGAAATAGTACAAATGTGTATATGTTTTTGTAATCCTCCAGGGGAAATGCCAGAGGGAAGTGGTACAAATTCAATGACGATGTGGTGGAGGAGTTTGACATGAATGATGAGACTTTGGAATATGAATGTTTTGGAGGGGAGTACCGACCCAAAGTCTACGATCAATGTAAGTACTGGAAATGATTTAAATCTTACCAAGAAGTACCTTTTTCCAAATACTAAGAAAATGGAAGCAGAAATCTAACTGTGTGCACAAGGGCACAGGGTGTCTTATAGAGGAGCTTGCCTGTCTGAACAGATGCCATGTTGACTCTTGTGTAGCTGCCTCCAGTAATCTGTCCTGCATGTGCTCCACAAATATCAAACACCGCAAGGGTCTGGGGCAAACCCAGCCACGTGTAGTTTGTAGCTACATACTGCATGCTGACCTTTTTAAACACCATGCATTAATATTTTATCATCTTGCTGTCATAGTAGTTCTCCTCCTCCTTAGCTGTTCACCATTTTTTTTTTTGTTTATATGTATATAAAGCTAACCCTTACCCTGATGTGCGGAGACGATACTGGAACGCCTACATGCTGTTCTACCAGAGAATTTCAGACCAGAACTCTCCGGTTCTACCAAAGAAAAGCCGTGTCAGCGTGATGCGGCAAGAGGCAGAGGATCTGACCCTGTGAGTACAAGCTTCTCCTGTGCGCATCTCCTGGGTCTTACCCTGCGAGTACAAGCTTCTCCTGTGCGCACCTCCTGGGTCTTACCCTGTGAGTACAAGCTTCTCCTGTGTGCATCTCCTGGGTCTTACCCTGCGATTACAAGCTTCTCCTGTGCGCACCTCCTGGGTCTGACCCTGTGAGTACAAGCTTCTCCTGTGTGCATCTCCTGGGTCTGACCCTGTGAGTACAAGCTTCTCCTGTGCGCACCTCCTGGGTCTGACCCTGTGAGTACAAGCTTCTCCTGTGCGCATCTCCTGGGTCTGACCCTCTGAGTACAGGCTTCTCCTGTGTGCATCTCCTGGGCTTCTCTGTGAAGGCCCTAGAGAAGCGTCTTGCTTTTCTCGTACTGCCTCTTGTAAGGAGCCAGCTGGTAGTAGAGGACTGGCTTCATTGGAACAGCAGTAACCTCTCTAGCAGAAGAAAGAAAGAAAGATGGTCAACATGATACAGGTTGGGTGAGAATCCTGTTTTATGATTGTGTGATGGTCAAACCTACTCATATCGGCCCATCTTTGTGGACCGGTGGTAAGACAGCTGTGGCCAAAAGTTTTGCATTGCCTAGAATTTTAGGGTTAAGACATTTAAAAAAAAAAAATTAATAATAATAATAATAATAATAATAATAATAATAATAATAATAATAATAATAATAATAATAATAATAATAAAATATGAACATAATGTAGATATTTTATTTAACCTCAAAATTATATACCGGAAGCCATAATAGTGTGGAGTAGTGGTTAGGGCTCTGGACTCTTGACCGGAGGGTTGTGGGTTCAATCCCCAGTGGGGGACACTGCTGTTGTACCCTTGAGCAAGGTACTTTACCTAGATTGCTCCAGTAAAAACCCAACTGTATAAATGGGTAATTGTATGTAAAATAATGTGATATCTGTATAATGTGAAATAATGTACAATGTGATATCTTGTAACAATTGTAAGTCGCCCTGGATAAGGGCGTCTGCTAAGAAAATAATAATAATAATAATAATAATAATAATAATAATAATAATAATAATAATAATAATAATAATAATAGTAGAACAGTGTTATGTTATATTTTGAAATGTCACATTTTTCAATTTGTCAGTTTTTCAAAATGTTAACATTATTCAGCAAGTTTCATTTGAGTTTATGAAGCAGAATGAGAATCTATAGGATGATGCAAAACTTTTGGCCTGAGCTGTAGAGTATTAGTAGACGTTAGTAGTCGAGGACTGGCTTGGTTGGAAGAGTGCCATCCTGCGTATCAGAAGAATGAGTCGAGAAGGTATTTGTGCTCATAGCTTTGAGGAACTGTGTGTATCTGTCTCTGTAGGTCAGCACCGTCTTCCCCTGAGGTCTCCCCTCAGTCATCCCCTCGTCCTCCAAGAGCCAATAATGACCGCCTCTCCCTGCTGACCAAGCTGGTGAGAAAAGGGGAGAAAAAGGGGCTGTTTGTGGAGAAAATGCCAGCAAGAATATACCAGGTAGGATTTCAGTCACTTTAAAATGAGCATGAGCAACAGTAAAATACACGTCCTCTAAACATTGGTAAACACATTATCAGTTAGTGTGTTAATAAACCACAAGAGATTAAAACAGAAAGAGGTCAAGCATGAAAAGCGTTACAAGCATTTCCGCCTGCCAGCAGAGATCCTGCTGTGCATTCCTGGACACCTATTCGTGCATGTGCATGTCTCGAAGCTGAAGCACAAGTTGAGTGTTTCTGGGAGGGAATTCCCATCACAAGTATATTAGTACAAGAGAAGGTGCTTATAGCGTGTAGAAAACATGGCATTTAAACTCCAGTTGTATCCTAACATAGTTTTGTTGTCCCTGACCAGATGGTAAGAGATGAGAACCTCAAGTTCATGAAGAACAGAGATGTGTACAACAGCGACTACTTCAATTTCACATTGTCTCTGGCTTCTGTCAATGCAGTAAGTTATTGAACTTTCACCTTTGTTTCTGGGGCTGCAGCAACCTCTGTGGCAGAAAAATAGTGACGTTTTACATGTTGGATAAAATCTTGCTTTTGCCTGAATGACAATATTCAGAAACTCGCTTGTAAAAGCGCAAATTACGTTTGGTATAGTTTTAGTCTCATTGGAAAGTGCAACTTCTCATAATTAAAGTTCAGTTCATATATTTGAAGAGCCAGTATTTCATCACTTCGTTCAAACCTTTCTTGCAGACTAAATTAAAACATCCAGCATACCAGGCAATGGCAAAGGTGAGCCTACAGCTAGCTATCCAGTTCCTCTTCCACACCTACCTGCGCACCAAGAAGAAACTCAGGTACGTCCGAGATGGGATATAAAAAAGTACAGTGTGTAGATGCTTGAAAGTTTCCAGCTCGGTAATTAGACATGCTAATGGCAATGCATTCTACATTTTAAATGGGTTGGTAATGTATGTCATGCACACAGTAAAGTTAGCTAAATCTTTCCTTGATTCCATTGATATTTAACATACCCACAGTTAAATAATCCGTCTTCTTGTTTATAATCTGAATATTGTGGACAACAAATGTAATGGCTTTTCAGCATTGCATGGATCTAACCGTATTCGGTTTTCTGCTACTACTCTGTCACTTCTTGTTACATGCTTATATTTTCCCTAGTGTTTGTCGTCATTACATACATGCTTCTCATAGTAGTGCAGGTTGAATATTCACTCTGTGGTCCTTCATGTCCTACAGGGTAGACACTGAAGAATGGATTGCAACTATCGAGGCTCTGCTTTCCAAAAGCAGTGAAGGCTGTCGGTGGTTAATTGAATACCTGGTGGGTTCTGAAGGACGAGAGCTTATCAAGTAAGTATGACAGCAGAGTGTGTGTGTGTCTGTGTGTGTGTGTGTCTGTGTGTGTGTGTGTGGGGGAATAACTCTCACTCTCTGTTCATGTTGCTGTGTTCCAGAGTGCCTGGGGTAAGGAGTGGGTGGTATGGTTGGTGATGGTATATTTTTGTCAAATATGTATGTGTGGATATTACATCCTGACAGAAAGTTAGAAATCACACTTCTGTCTTCTGTAGAGTTCTGTATGTACATTAACTTTTTGTAATCTAGTAAATGGTAGAAAGTATAATAGGAATATTGGAGATATGGAGTCTGTTGGATGTAGTTTTAGGGTTGATGAATTTATGGTTAGCCTGATTTTTTTTTTTTTTTTTTTTTTTTTTTTTTTTTTTTTTTAATGAATTGACTTTTTTTGGGGGGAGGGGGGGGGGGTAATAGTAATGGTGATTTTTGCATGGAAATGTTGTTATTAACTTCACTTGTGTAGCTATTATAAATCAAGGACACTTTTTAAAACAATCCTGTATTAAACTGGATTCTATTAAAATGAAAGTTTCTGATACTTATATTTCAGTTATTTTTCTTACCCCTGTATATCCAGTTGAGATGTTTCTTATTTGCCAATACCCCTAATAAATCACACTGATTTACATGATCGATGGTCTGCTGTCATTGTTTTAGACTTTGGCCTGGTACCACTGTTTTCATTGAGTGCAGAGTGCTGCACTCCTTAGAGGAAGGAGCAGTGTGTGCATGTCAGTTCTCTACAGCCGTGTGTTTATTTTGGGTTAGAGTAATGGTAACCGTTTCTGCTACTGCCTGCGCAGGAATGTAAATATTTAGAAGCGGAGGAAGCATTGAAGGAAAAGGTTGGCCCTGAGGCTGCCGTTGTGCAGATGCTGTTTAAGACGTGATTGGTCGTTCCACTCGAACGTTGGATATGGCCTGATGCTTGTCCAGCCCAAAGTCAAGTTAAGGCCAGTGGGAAAGGGAAACTCGGACGAGCCAAGACCAAGCCAAGATAGATACCCTTTGACATCCTACAGCTGATGGGCTAACTCATAGGCATCTTTGTTCTAGGTGCATAAAGGATTTCATAAATCAGAGGGATTACATGACCTCTGGTAAGTGCCTGGGGACTTTTGACAGGAGCAGCTATTTAAAAAAAAAAAAAATTCACTGAACCTGTAGAAATGAAACCAAAGTCAAACCCTGATCTTGCATCTTCTTAATTAGGAATGTCATAGATTATAATGTAAAATGTGTAAGAAGCCAAGTCATATGTACTGTTTCTTTATAATTTGTTCCCATGATCTTCAAAACGTGCAGGTATCAGGTGTGGGTGATTTTTTGTTTTGTTTTTTGTTTTGTTCATGTTGACTTTAAGGTATGTGAGATTTCACATAAAGCTTGTATTTTGAACATATCTGTGGATTTATAAATATCAGAATTGGCCTTTAGCAGCCCTTGAGATAAATGTAATTTAAGTTATATGTCAGTCTCTAGCCCTTTGCGGTCAATTTATTAAATGCGTGTCAGACACGCCAGGTCTAATTTATTTTCACACGCGCAGTTAATTTTAGACGCGCTGTTTAAAAGTATTTTTTTTTCACAGTCAAACGGGTTTAAATGGCCCTGCATATCAACAAAGCACTCACTAGGCATCTCCAGCCCCGCCCCACCCTTTCGTTCGCTATAGCTTTCACCTATGTAAGAAATAAATAATAATAATAATAATAATAGTCGTACATACCGATCAATCATCTCCTGATCACTCGTTTTATCACCAAACTCCTCAATAATGCGATCCAAGTCATTATTTTATTACTATAACATCTCAAAAAAGCTCTGCAAATGTCCGTGTTCTCTGTGCGCTGATTCACAGGCAGCCAGCTTGTTTAATTACGACCGCCCTGTTATCTGATACCAGGGCCATGTATGACTATTCATGAGAGATTTTTTTTTTTTGTTTGTTTGTTTTTCAACTTGTCTCGGCTCCTATCGTTCCCACTCGGCCATTGAATGGTGTTCTCAACTTTTCCGGAGAAAAAACGACTAAAACCCGTTTTTTGTGTTTCTATAATGATGTCGGACAGGGTCCGACAATGGACCTGATAGGAATAATTTCAATGTCGGACAGGGTCCGACAATGGACCTGATAGGAATAATTTCAATGTCGGACCAGGTCCGACAATGGACCGCAAAGAGCTAGTTATTGAGTTACATCCAAAACCACTTTTACCTCGATGAGATTTTGAATGTAACACATTCTTTAGTTATGGATATGTACTGTACTAGTGTCCCAGTATACTAAATATTCTGAATTGGTTTTGAGTGTTCCTTGTTCCATATTGGGGAAACATTTTAAACATGCTTTTTTTCTTTTTTTAACAACTCATTTGCCTCTGTTCTTTCACAGGATTTGCCTTCTGGAAAGTTGTGTAAGGGAGGTCCGAATCGTCGTAGCCACTATCTTAGAGAAGACATTGGAGAGTGCCTTACATTATCAAGACAAGGTCAGATATTACTGATTTGAACTGCTGTATTGTGCTCATAATCATTGTAGGCAGGTTTCAGGTTCAGCTTGTTTACCACAACTGTGTACTACTGTACAGGACTAGAACATTCAGCACATGACTCCCAGAACACATTGATACATGTGCTTCAAGTAGCACTCTGTATGCTGACTTCAAGTCCTCCTGTTTTAAAATGTAGACTATTCAAATAAATAGATTTGTATTTGTGCCATGCCCACCCCCCATTAAAATGAAGCTATTGTGTGCACATTTATATTCAAATAAATGTCGTTCCACATTTGTTTTGCCAGTTGAATGAACTTTTTAGTTTAGCTGCTCAAGTATAGAGCAATACCAAGTTGGTTGTTCGAGTACTGACTGTGTTGTGTTGTTTTCGTGTTTCCTGTGTGCATCTAGGGTCTTGATCAGTTGCTGGAGGTTCTGCTTTCACTGCTGGATAAGGATGTCCCAGAAAACTGTAAAAACTGTTCCCAATACTTCTTTCTGTTCAGCAACTTTGTCCAGAGGGTAAGACGTTTAACTTTTTTTTGTTTTTTTGTTATTGTCATCTTGTAGAGCATGTTAAGTTAAATGGAGCTTAATGACATTTTAGTAGCAACTGTACAATTTGTTTGGCGATAGTTATATATTTAGTTGTTTATGGAGTTAAACCATTTTCAAACGCTGTATTAAATCATACTGCACCACTCTTCGTTAGTGCAAGAGATGTTTTCATTTAGCCAAGATTGTATATTGTAACTGATCAGAGATTGCACAGTGGTTCAAAACTTGTATGTTCATTTTAGTATGAATACGGAGCAAAAACATCAAGCTGTTCTTTTAATGCTTTTTGTATTTATTTATTGTTTACAGGGTCACAAGTCGTGTCAGCTGCTTCTACAACATTCTGCCTACATGCGAATGTTAATCTTCCTACTGGGGCCCAGCCGGCAAAATAACCAGGTAGGTAGGAAACCACCTGAAACGCGGCGCTACACACAGGTGGCTGGTCATGCATGAGGTCAACAGTCTTTTGGTAGAGGCAGATCTGCAGTTCAATCAAGCTGTTATGACCCCAAAAAATGTTTTGTTTCTCTCTAGTATGCATTATCTTCATGCATCCTGCATAGAAATGTGTCCTTGAGTTCACAAGATCATGGAGAACTGTATAATGCACTTAAACAAATTTCAAATGATAGTTATCTCCTTCAATCTCCAGAACCGTCGGTGGAGCTCCGCTCAGGCCCGTGAGTTCCTGCACCTCCACAATACTCTGGCACTCATGGTGCTGCACACGGATGCCTCTGGTCAAAGGACTGTAGGTAAGTTTGCACTGGTCAGTGAGGTGCGCTAAAGCAGTGATCCAAACACGAGACATTCTCACAGTGTTTGCCCAAAATGCCGTCCTTTTTAAAGCACAATTCAGAGTTTTATCTGGGATGGGTTGTATCGGATACAGTTGAAAGTAAAACTGTCCTTTTTAGCCCAAGTGAGAAGCAGCAGTTCAGATCATGAAACATTGGTACTGATATGACTTGAGGGGAGACCTTGTTAACCCAAAATTATAATTCTCTTAAGTTAACCTGACCACCTGTCCTATTACCAGCCTACAACATTTTTTCTCCTATAATTTTTCAGAAAGTAATATTAACCCTTTGTGGTCCTGTGTCGGACCATTACAATTTTTCTGGTCGTTGTTTGACATCATGAAAAAGACATAAAGCACAGGTCTCTAGTCGTTTTTTCTCCGGAAAAAGCCGAGAAAACTATTCAATGGCCGAGTGAGACCAATAGGAGCCGAGAGAAGCAGGGGGAAAAAAAAAAAGGGCAGGTCTGAGCTATACATATAGCCCTGGCACCACAGAGAAAACACAGCCATAAACAAACAAGATAGCTGCTTCCGCATCCAGCGTTCAAAGAATTTCACAGACATTTGCAGAGCTTTTTGAGATGTTACAATAATAAAATAATGACTTGGATCGCATTATTGAGGAGTCTGGTGATAAAACGAGTGATCAGTAGATGGTTTATCAGTATGCATCACTATGAAAAGTTATATGGAAAAAACAGTGAACAAGGTGTGGGGCAGGGCTGGAGATGCAGTACTGAGTGTCCTGTTGATATGCAGTGCCTTTTAAACCTGTTTTACTGTGAAAAAACATACTTTTAAACAGTGCGTCTAAAATAAACTGCGCATGTGAAAATAAATTGGACCCGATGCGCCTGAGACGTGCTGAATAAATGGACTGCAAAGGGTTAAACAAAATCATGTGAATCTGAAATTGTGGGGTATCGTGTTTTCCCAGGACATCCCTCAGTTGCCAGTCGGTTGCAAAGGGTTAATTTCTCATGTTTGGAGATACTTTTTAACCCCCCCCCCCCTTTTATATGTGTTTCAGCTCCTGGTCAATACAAGCAAAGCCTTCCTGTCAGCATCTCCATGCCTGGTCCCCTCCTAGCTCTGCACGGGGATATAGAGGTCCTGCTCTTCAAACCAGAGGGACAGTCCTACTTACTGGAGGTACAGACACACTTGTAGATATTAACTAGTAGAATGATAGTGAATTACAAGTACAGCGCTCCCTGTTGACTTCATGTGAATTTTCAGTACCAGTATTTTAACCTTCAGGTCATTTATATAACAATAATGCTAGCAGTAATGGGGATGATAATGCTAGCAGTAATGATGATGATAATGCTAGCAGTAATGATGATGATAATGCTAGCAGTGATGATGATGATAATGCTAGCAGTAATGATGATGATAATGCTAGCAGTGATGATGATGATAATGCTAGCAGTGATGATGATGATAATGCTAGCAGTAATGATGGTGATGTATAATTTTTCTCTCTCCCAAGGTGATGTTTGCAATGCGGGAGCTGTCCGGGCCGCTCTCCTTTCTCTTGGAGATGATCACATCCTGCTGTTTCTGTAATGAGCCTTTCTCCCTGAGCGTGCTGCAGCTGCTCAAGGTATCTCGCTTAACAATCGGTCAAAAGCTTCAGTAGCTAGTGCCTTAATAGATAGTTTTGGCTTTCCTGTTTTTAATTTGAATACATCTGGTAGGCAACTCTGGCCCTTCCTGAACACATCTCTCTCTCTCTCTCTCTCTCTCTCTCTCTCTCTCCATGTTTATGTTTTCATTGCATAGCATCAATTGGAGACTGCACCCCCCCATGAGCTAAAAAATATCTTCCAGTTGCTGCTTGAAATCTTGGTGAGTTTAAACATTTTATAAATACGCTTATGTTTACCATGCGCAGGTACAAAGTACATAGAGGATCCAATTGAATGTGTTTATTATATGTTTGGTTTAAAGAGAATTATGCTGTAGTAAAATATAATTAACCAAGTGAAGAAACAGTTTTAAAAGTTCAGCAGTCTTTGTTGAGCATTCAAAGCGAAGGCTGTGGCGTTGAGTGGTGTGTTTCTAATCCAACGTGTTTTGTTTTAGTCTCCTAAACCGGTTGTTTACAATACTTTACAGGTTGTTGAGGATCCACTGCAGACTCAGCGACTGAAGTATGCCTTTGAGTCTGAAAAAGGATTGCTAGGTGGGTTGCTGCATTCATTTTGCAGTCTTTAACAGCCATCATTTTAAAAAATGCACTTGTAATGCTATTACACTTAATTGGCTGGTTTCACAGACCCTGATTAACACTTATCTTGGACTGCATAATGTTACCTAGGGAAGGTAGTCCAAGATTAAGGCTGATCGGGGTCTGTGAGAGCAGACGTTCACTCACATCTCAGTTTGATTACGTAGTTTTAATGTTCTTGTCTTTTTTTTATTTATTTTTTTGTCTGCAGCTCTAATGCACCAGAGTAACAATGTGGACAGCAGCCGCTGCTACCAGTGTGTGAAATTCCTGGTTACACTCGCCCAAAAGTAAGCTAAAGTACATTGTTAGTGAATGCAATAAAGTTCTCATTATGAGTCAGGTTTTAGAAGTTAAAGGTTGTTAAGAGTTAAAATGGAAAGCTGATGGTAGTACTGTTGGGTGGTTTTAACCGTTTACTGCCCTGCCCTGGGTATGTTACCATACCTATTTAATGCCTATTTTCACAATGTCAATTATATTAGACACTGTGCAGCAAAGGGTTAAAAGTAGCATGACGGGTTCATGGATGTGGAAACGGTGAAGAGCATCTCTTTTAAACGTGCTGTAGAGCCATGAAACTGATGGCAACAGTAGACAACACAGGGAAAGATGGTATGGCTAAAACCTTGCAATCAGTATTTTAAACCATTCTAGTGCAATCCTACCTGTCTTCTGTTCCATGTTTGTCGTCCTACTTGCTGGTAATTGTTTTGTGTTTTTTGTTTGTTTAATATTTTCTCAGATGCTCCCCTGCCAAGGATTACTTCAAGGAGAACTCAAACCACTGGAGCTGGGCTGTCCAGTGGTTGCAAAAGAAGGTAATGTAGAAAAGTAAAACTCTGCTGAAACACAGTTCTTCCACTAGATTTGAGAGAGTGCTTTAAAATATATATATATATATATATTTTCTCTTTATCTGGATCATTATTTTATTGCAGATGTCGGAACACTACTGGACGCCTCAGAGTAATGTTTCAAATGAGACGTCCACCGCTAAAACTTTCCAGCGCACTATTTCAGCACAGGTATTGGATTTCTCTCGTAAAAATGCAATTAAAATGCCTTAACTCACCAAGAGAGCCGCGGTTCTGTATAATAAAATTTGACTCCAGAGACTGCAGAAGTTGCAATCTCTGGTTATTGTCGTAGTGTGTTGTTTAATTTAACGTGGAAGTTTAAAACTCACCTCTGTGGTACCATAAATATAATCAATTTTCTACCAATGCTGAATGACTGGATGGAGCATTTGTTTTCTATTTTACCTCAAGAATGATTTTCCTGAGTGGTGACTGATTTTTTGGGGGGTAAAATGTCACACCCAGTCATTCCACATTGGTAGTAAGTGGATCATATTTGGGGTACCATTGTACGTGAGATGAATTGCTCATTTAAATCGTTCACGTATTTGTAAAGAGGAGATCATTATCTGTTTAGAGATACCAGGATATTTAGAAAGTAAGGGGTCTAATCCCCACCCTGGGTCTTCCTGTAAAGCATTTGTTGTTTTTATAATTTGTGTTGGCACTGTATGTGAAACTGTGTGTTTGTGTGTGTTCCGTCCTCAGGACACTCTGGCCTATGCTACAGCACTTCTGAATGAGAAGGAGCAGTCTGGGAGCAGCAATGGGTCAGAGGAGAGCCCAGCCAATGACAATTCAGACAGAAGTCTAAGACAGGTAAAGGTTCATGAACATTTTTGACCAATAGGATGGCTGTCCTACTGTTGCTGTGCAGCTATTTCTGTTCGTTTTTTTTGTTTTTTTGTGTGTGGTGGAAGGTGAGGGACAGCGGAATAACTAGAGTCCGGCACGTTGCAGGCTCTGTCTTTTCAGTCTGTTTATGGGAAGCAATATTTCCTGTGTTATTTGTTTTTTCTGTTTTTCTAAGGGCTCAGAGTCTCCGATGATACTCGGGGATTCAAAAAGTGATCTCGATGATGTGGATCCTTAGGCCTTTAGTCAAGACTGGATTGCATTAAAAGAACTCCAATGGAGTGGAAATGAGGATTCATACAGCCAATCAAAATGCTGTATTGACCCTGGGAGAGGAGCAAGAATGGAAAAAAAGATAACTAATTGGAGAACTAAAAAAAAAAAAAAAAAAAAAAAAAAAACTAAACAAACGCTTTTTCTTCGATTTGTCATCAGCAAGAACCTGCTTTTTTCACCTGAGATTTAACACAAACAAAGTTTTCAAGATTTTATTATGGGGCTAAATTGAGTTTCATTTATATATATATATATATATATATATATATATATATATATATATATATATATAAAACAGGAAGTGAATGTCAAACATTTTCCTGTGTCAAGATTAGAACTAAAGATTGATGCAGTGATTTTTTTTTTCTTTTTTTTATATTGAAAATCAAGGAGGAGGGAGGGGCAGTGCTTTTTAAATGTTGCTGATGTAATTAAATAGAAAATATTCATAATGTAAAGATTTGTTTCATAGGTATTATTGACAGTGTGTGAAATCATATTTTAAAGTGTTGTGGGGGGAGGGGGGGTGTATCATCTCTGACTGTATTTAATGCTCTCCAGGAGGTACTTGTGAACATGTAACACCAGTTCATGGGTTTTGCCATCCTTACTAAGACTGAAAGTTTTTTTTTTGTTTGTTTTTTTGTTTTTTTTATACAAATGCACTTTATAAGTCAAGTTACATGAATAGACCAGGGATGCATTGTATAGCTATTAACCTCCTTTGGTTTATTAAATCCTCAGAATACAGACATTTTTAACATCCTTTTTGAGAGACTTTAGAATGCAATTCCAAGCAATTGCTGGACTGCAATACACATTATGGGCAGTACTGTTTCTGTGGTGTTTATGAATGCACTCAGACTCTGTATTGTGGGCAGTACTGTTTCTGTGTTGTTTATGAATGCACTCAGACTGTATTATGGGCAGGGCAGTACTGTTTCTGTGTTGTTTATGAATGCACTCAGACTCTGTATTGTGGGCAGTACTGTTTCTGTGTTGTTTATGAATGCACTCAGACTGTATTATGGGCAGTACTGTTTCTGTGGTGTTTATGAATGCACTCAGACTGTATTATGGGCAGTACTGTTTCTGTGTTTATGAATGCACTCAGACTCTGTATTGTGGGCAGTACTGTTTCTGTGGCGTTTATGAATGCACTCAGACTCTGTATTGTGGGCAGTACTGTTTCTGTGTTGTTTGTGAATGCACTCAGACTCTGTATTGTGGGCAGTACTGTTTCTGTGTTGTTTATGAATGCACTCAGACTGTATTATGGACAGTACTGTTTCTGTGTTTATGAATGCACTCAGACTCTGTTGTATACCTCATGCAAGGCAGGGACCCTTTGTCCCTTGTTTTGAAATGTAGTCACATACGTGTGTGTGTGTGAGTGTGTGTGTGTGTGTATATATATATATATATTACACACACACACACAAAATAGTCTAGTCAATCGGTAGACAAACACGAATATAATAGCAAATAGAGGTTCCCGAGTAGCTGTTTTATCAGCTACAAAGTACAGGACATTTTATTTGTATTTAATTTTGTTTTTGTTTTGAGCTACAGAAATAATTCTTCACTAGTGTAAATCCTCATTCTAAAGTCATCTGTGGTGCTGCATATAACTACCTGTCTTCATCAAAATAGCATCCACCTGGTCTAGAGGTGGATTCTAAAAAATAGAACATAATAACGTTATTTTAGTTTCATCTTTTTGAGGTGTGTGATTTTCAATATTGTGTGTTGTGGGATACCTTGAGGTTCGGCTGGAACAGTTGTGTGCACACTTGGACGTGCACAGCTAGCTGTTAACCCCAGTGGAGACTTCTGATGTTTTGTACATGGCGTAGTGAGAATGTATGAACGCACTGGACATGCAGAGTGACGCGCAGCTAATCACGATCGCAGATGGTGCCAGCATATTTAAAGATGTATTACTTGCATAAACAAAACCAGTAATACCAGCCAGAACTACTTTAGTTGTTGGATGAATTGTAAGTTTTGCATTTTTTTTGTTGTTGTTCTTCACTGCTTTGCCTTTTTGTTCTTGTTCTGCCTTATCGCACATCCACACACAATGCAGAGCAGAAAAAGAACATGAGATCCTGGGGAAACACTTCTTTTTTTTTTTTTTTTTTTTTTTTAAAGCCTGACTGCAGCAGTTCCCCAGGTCAACGGCACACAGTCAGCCACAAGTGCCTTTTCAAACCTCTGGACTGTTAACCTTTTGCCTGCTTTGTAATTGCATCCCAAACTAGCCAAGCGCTCCTCGAAACACTGCGCTCTGCAGTGAGATTACTGCTCTGTTACGCTTGCGTCCGTGGAGGACAAATATTTAGTTCTGGTGTCTTTGTTTAACAGACATGGAATCACTTTTAAATTGATAAATCCAGAAGGGGGGTGGGGGGGTTGGTTTATTTGCTAGACATTTCTAAAGGCTTTTTTATGTGGATTTTTTTTTTTTTTAATCCAGAATGCTTTGGTTCCTTCTGCTCTAGCAACTAGCTTTGTTGCTTACTTCCTGTATCCTTTGGAGGGAAGATATGAATCGCTGTAAGTGAAGTGACTGTGTACAACACTATATATTGTGAAACAAAGGGCATGTTAGGCACGGGGTAGCCAGCAGCGTTCATCATTGAAGTGAGGAAGTTTCTTTTTTGGAACTGCCTCTGCTTGTTCTGTTTTCTGTTAAATATATATATAGTTTACCTCGTCTGTGCAACCAAATGTCGTTTCATCCAGGGTTCCTACCTGTACTACATTTTACCAGTAATGAACCTTCAGTCCATTTTACAGTTCTGCAGATCAATATTCAGCAGTCGACACATATAAGCAGCCTGCAACAAAACTTTTTTTTTTTTTTTGTTATATAAACGTGAAGCATTTATGTTCAGGACAAATACGAAAAAACAAGGAATAATAAACTTTTAGCTGGTTTATTATAAGGAGGGGGGAGGGGCATAACCATTCATATTAATAGCCTCAAGCTCCACTTAAGTGTTCCTATGGAAACAAAACAAAGATTTCAGAAATCCCTGCATGAAAGTGCAGAAGGAGCTTATGATTGGGATAGGGCAGGGGGGAGAAGAAACATTATTTTATATAATGTGTGTGTGTGTGTATGCTTACGGTAGAACAGTAACAGTTCTGAATTGTTTTTAGTTTTATACATAGATCATTTACAGGAAACTAAAAACGCAAAAAAACAGCCTCGGATCAACTTTTATTCATGCAATGATATATGCTATGCAGTAAATACTGTATCATGTTGCCAGTGTGCTTTGAAGGGTGAAACAGGGGCTTATTTAAAAACAACAATCAAGTCAAATACCCAAAGTCCATCAGAAATGTTTTTATGTTGAACAGCTGGAATGTTGTTCACTGGGTCATATGGTTTTTCTCTTACCATATCCAGATGTGTCTGTGTATGAGATTTAAGATTTATTTTTCGACCCTGGGGAGCAGGGTGAGTATTGACAGGAGTACGGGTTTTTATTCAGTGTATGTCATTTTGCTTTGAGCGTTCATATATTGCTGAAAGAAAATATAAAGTGTTCTGTAATGCATGTTAAAACAGAGTTTTAATTTGTACAGCAGACCGTTTGATTATGGGAATATTTGATACAAAAAAAATAAATAAATAAACTGGAATGCACAACTTTTATAAACCTGGTGTTTGTCTCTTACTATCTGCATCCTGGTGCAGTGCATTCTTTTTTTTTATAATTAATAATTTCGATTTAAAGCTCACCAGGATAAAACTACTTGTCTCAGGCGAGACACTCAGTGATGGCAATCATCCGTGTACACAGTTGGCTGTATTCACAAACTTTTTACCCCAGTGTACACCAGGCGCTTTTTTCTAAATTTTAATCCAGAATGCTCATTTTATTAGCTCCTCCATGTTCCTGAATAGTTTATTGCTGTAACATTAGCACTGGCGTCACTGGCTTTCTGAATGTGGTGTACAATATACTAAAAATAAGCAGAGATTAATACTAGCAGTGTCGGGTAACTGCAGAATTTTTAAAATACTTGAACCTCTGTCTAGTAGTTGAATCTAGGCTGGAGCAAGCTTGCAGATTCAACAGCACTTAGTTAAGGTTGCAAATAACAGCAACATATCCAATGAAAATAAAAGAAAAACAGAATATTTCATGTAGACCTGGCAATCAGAAATTTGTGTCGCCACTCATGTCAAGTAGAAGTAGAACAGTGAGTTTTATTCATAAAAACAATATTTTGAATAAACATACAAGTAAACAGAAACATTGTATTCATAAAGCACTCGTGTATCAGTAAGTGCAATGCCAGTGAACTGAATGCTGTATGCCTGTCTTTGCAGGCAAGTAAGTGATACAATATATACAATAAAGGCTGAATCTCCCTGTTTCAGTCACATTGTGCAAGATCTGACTGGCTTCTATAGGGTAGAAAGGAGGGTGTTTCTGTAGCCAAGGCTGCAACAATGACTGTTTTTAAACATAAGTCATAAAAGTTGTCTTTATTTCCACCCCTCTCCACTTTCCTGAGTTTATGAATTAATAATCACAAATGAATCTCTATAGAAAGATGTGAAAAAAAAAAAACCTTCAAGCTAAAGTAGAAAAACGGTTTTAAACCCATATACCCAAACAGTAATATACTAGACAAAAAACAGGCTTGGTTTTTATGTATTAGGGGAAAAAAGTGTATAGTAAAAAAAGTCCACTTATGAAATGTAAATGCCTAATACGTGAAACTAGATGATACAGAGGCAGCAATGCAATAGAGTAGAAAATAGTGGTAACGCTTTATAATGTGTCTGTAATGAAAATGTCATTGCAGTAATTCATACCTAACCCGAACACACAAACCGTGATTAATGAATCATGAACAAGCATACATTTTAAAATGCCACCATGTGTGTGAGTATTGAATGTAACCTAAAGTTATGCTTACTTTAATTAATTCAGTATGAAATCAGTTAGTTTTACTCAACAGCACAAGCTCGCTATTGATTATAACATGAACAAGACTATCATAAATACTTAAGCATGCGTTAAAACAGGCACAGTAATGCAAGTTTATAGTTCAGAACTTTTTTTTTTCCTTATATGCTGCTTATTTCAGTGCAAGATGACTAAACCCCCTCATGGTAAGCTTTAACCAATGGGGGTGCAGTACAGGAGTGATGAGTTCTGTGCACCCAATAGGTAACCAAGGATCCCATTTAAAAAAAAATCAAAACCCCTCATAAAAACCTAAATACAGTGCAAAGACTGCATTAGATATATACAGACAGATTACATTGAGTTTTGAATGTTTTTGTGGAACGAATATCCTTGTAGATGCAGATCCTCACTTGTGGTTGGTTCCCGAGCTGCTGAGTTCGGACTGGCTGTTCCGGCAGCAGATCGCGATGGCCGCGGCTCCCTTCCCACCCCCGGAGCTTGTCACCACGCAGGAGTTCTGAACCGCGTAGGCGCCGTGCGTGACCGAGCCCCGCGAGAACGCATTGCACCCCGTCAGTGTCCAGCCTTCTTCACAAGACTCCGTGACCTACACAAAAGTCAGCACATTAAATATAATAATGAGAAATTCAAGTCGCGAGCAAACAAACAAGCATAAGACACCAACTAGGTATTCTGTCCTGGACATTCTCACGTTGCTTCAAACATTGACGAAAAATAATTCATAGTAATCCTCCGTACCTATAAAACACTCAGTGGAATAATACAAAAATAAACTTCTAATTGCTTACGTTGACAAAAAAAAACATTCCAATAATTCGTGTTGCATTGTGTTTTGGATGAGTTCACAACGTAGGATTTCTTTTGAACGCCACGTTTACCTTCTCTGCGAAGCCGGTGGGCCCGTTCTCCTTCACTTTGCACTCGATGCTGGGGGCGTGGCAGCAGGAGGTGTGTGAGGCCACGCCCTCTCGCTGGGAACACGCCCACCTTCTGTCAGCCTGCCCGGGCTGAGGCCTCACACTGTCACTGAACTCGCCGGAGGAGGAGTGCGAGCTGCAGCCTGTGATGCAGAGCACAGCGTGAGAAACACAAGGGCTACGGCATGTTCCTGCAGAGCACTGCCTCAGCATCTCATTCAACTCACGTGCTCTGCTTGCATTTCAATCTAACCATGGTGTGGGTACAACCAGGAACCTACTTGATATGAGTTGGATTGCGCTGGAGACTTTTTTAAATAATAAAACTAGAGTTTAAGAACATGTGGACTGGTATGCACAGGTTATCACTGTCCGTCCGTCTGTCTGTCTGTCACATTTTACATGGTGGACACGATAATAGGACACAACTTTTATCAGAGACTCCTGGCCTCCTAAAGAGCTTGGATTTGGGTATAATCTGATAAGTGTTGAGACTCCCTATGTACCTGCATTGGTAAATCCTTTACCTGTTAGCACATGGTCCTCTTTGGCGCAGCTGTCTGCTGCCGCTGTGTCATCATTCCCATCTCCGCTCACGTGGACCTGGCACTCTGCTTTCTGCCACGTGCAGCACCTTGCAATAGCGTGGACACCCTGCCCTCCAAACGCATTGCTGGCAACGCATTCCTTTCTGCCTGCAAGCTCCTGCCAGTGCAAACACAAAGCCATTCATTACACATCAGTCTTTACTCACAGGTTACCTAACCTTGACCTCCTTATTTAAAAAATAATAATAATTTGCACAACAAATACGGTTGGAACTGTGAACAAAATATCCTTTTTGCTACTCCAACTGCACCTGGGCCAGGTGAATCTAGGATGATGGTGTAAAGAGTTACCAAGATTATAAGTACAAAACTATGAGTGAGGGTGCAGCTGTATGTGGGCTAGAATGCTTTATTGCCTGGGAAAGAGGCAATACAATGAACAGAACTGACTTCACCTGACCTTGTGTAAGCAGGAGTTGTATGGTCAAGATATTGCTGATACACAGAGATAAACCAGCAAGTAAGCGTTGCACACGGAGGGGTGTAGAAACTGTATAAACAGGAGGCACTTGGAGATGCATTTGAGGGTCATCAAGATCCTTCATGAACGCACACCAGCACCATGTCCAGATGCCTCCCAGAAATTGGAAACTGATGTCATTGCTTCATTTCTGTTAATAACTAGTGGCCTCATTATTGTGTATAATAATAATAATGAAGCTGTAAAAGTGTGACTTTTTGATTATTGGAATCTATAAAGGAAATGTGTTAATATCTGCTTAAATCCTTGTTGTGTGAGCTCCTTCATCCAGAGAAATACATAAATCATGGAGTTTCCTTACAATAGGGTTTAAAGCAGTTGTTCTCAGTTGTGCTTTTCTCAATCCAGTCTACTCCACTCCTTGACTTGGGTCCAGTCATGTGCTTGAGTGGAGCTGTTCAAAGCTTGTCCAGTCTGGTCTTTTAATTGGACCTAGGTGTCCTCCCTAGACATCTCACAACAGACTAACACAGACCACTCATGAAGTTGAAGACTGTCCTGGATTGGAATGGACTGAAGGAAGCACCAGTGTTGTAAAGGGTTTCGAAGCTCATGTGAACAACCAGCATGCTACCTGGATGTGTTCCCCTTTTCTCTTGCCGTTCCTGGAGTAGCTGGAGCAGCTGAACATTTCCTCCCCCTCTCTGCAGTGGGCTGCTGCAGTGGCGGTGCGAGAGAACCCAGACCTCTCGGACCACACTGACCGGCACAGTAGCTGCTCCTCTAGGAGGGGGAAAAGAGGACAGGACTATCAGAACACAACCTGGAGGATTGTGTGCAGGGAGAGGACCTTCCGAACAGTCAATAGAAGGCTGAGACAAGGATTTAAACTGATCAGAAAGGATGTTTGCCAAAAGAATCCTCTGAAGAATCACCTCTGGATAATATTTGTTCCATTCAATAGTTAGGACAACTAGTTTAGTTTAGTTTGGTTTGGTGGATTAAAGCTATTTCATTCATTGTAATCTGGCCGGCAACAGATTTATAAAATGGTACCTTTTGAGGCTGGATTTTAAACACAATATGCTACAGAGGAGGGTAGCAAAGTATGGTATCATATGTGATGGACAGCCAATGGGCATTAGTGTTAATTACCTAGTGAGCTCAATTTTTTTATTTTTTTATTTTTTTATTTAGTCGTTGCCAATTATTTTTATTATTTTCTCCCAATTTGGAATGGCCAATTATTTTATTATTATGAGCTCACCGCTACCACCCCTGCGCTGACGCGGGAGGGCGAAGACGAACACACACTGTCCTCCGAAGCGTGTGCCGTCAGCCGACCGCATTTTCACACTGCGGACTCACCATGCAGCCACCCAAGAGCTACAGCGTCGGAGGACAACGCAGCTCTCGGGCAGCTTACAGGCAAGCCCGCAGGCGCCCGGCCAGACTACAGGGGTCGCTGGTGCGCGGTGAGCCGAGGACACCCTGGCTGACCTAATCCTCCCTCCCCCCGGGCGACGCTCGGTCAATTGAGTGCTGCCCCCTGGGAGCTCCCGTCCTCAGTCAGCAAAGGAATAGCCTGGACTCGAACTCGCGACATCCAGACTATAGGGCGCATCCGGCACTCTACGCAAGTGCTTTTACTGGATGCGCCACTCGGGAGCCCCCTATGAGCTCAATTTTAACTAGTGTGGAGATCCCAAGATAATTATTTATTGTGGTCTTCATAACGCAGGGGAGGGTTGAGGGCAGTCGGTCATATAGTTAATCGATATATATCTTCACCTGATGTGACCTTCGTGGGCAGTCGTGCCACCATGTTAGGTGTGGGAAGCCTCTGCTCCTCTGGGAACCACGCTTCATTGATCACGTGCTTGGAGGAGTGGTGGAGCAGCTTCTGCAGCACCTCAGAGGCTGTGAGGTTCGGATTGGCGTTGAGGATCACAGCCACTATCCCTTTAAAACAGAGGAGAACAATACGTAAGGCATGCAGTGCAGTAAAACAATACGTCATGTGTGCAGTGCAGTAATACAATACATCATGCGTGCAGTGCAATCAAATATGTCATGTGTGCAGTGCAGTAAAACAATACGCCTTGTGTGCAGTGCAGTAAAACAATACGTCATGCATGCAGTGCAGTAATACAATACGTCATGCGTGCAGTGCAATCAAATAATATGTCATGCGTGCAGTGCAGTAAAACAATACGTCATGTGTGCAGTACAGTGCACTAATGTCCAATCAAATGAGGTTTTTGGGGTTTTTTTTGCTCACCTGCCACGTGGGCGGCAGCTTGTGACGTCCCGCTCTTGGAGGTGAAGCAGGTGGTGCAGTCGCTGGACGCACTGACGATGTCGTCTCCGGGGGCGAAGATATCCACACAGCGGCCAAAGTTGGTCCCTGAGGTTCCTACGCTCATCGGCTGGTCCTGGTAGTTCGTCGCCCCAACCGTGATGACCTGAAAAAGGCCATCTGCGTAAACATCTTTCACTTACGCTGACTGAGCAGCAAAACTATCTTATGCCAAGTTTCTGTCTCTGTAATCATCAGTTATTAGTGGGAGTGTTGAGTGAGGTGCACTCTACCTCTGGTTCGGAGGCTGGAGAGTACAGACAGGCATCGTCCCGGTAGTTCCCCGCGGCTGCGATGAGCACCACCCCGGTCCGGACCAGCAGCCTGCAGACAGAGTTGAGGGTGCGGCTGTACCCCCCTGTGAAGGGCAGCAGCACGATCATGGGGCTGTAGGGCTGAGCGATCAGGGTGCCTCGGATAAACTCCAGGGCTGCAAGGCAAAGGGGTCGGGACATTGTTATTTTCTGGTGCTAGGACACTCCTGGCTTCCCTCAGCAGTAATGCCTATTTTCAGTGTTTAAAGTAGCCTAGCTGAACCGTTAAGAGTTCAGTTTCAGCTGAAGCCTATAATGCAGGTTGTTGGTTTGTCCGGTACCACTTTACCATGAATAACGTGCATGATAATTTAACAGTTTTTTCCCCATGCTAATAACTATGCATTAACACAAGTTTACCTCTGTTTTTTTATCGTACTTCACCATACCTTCACAGGCTCTACAGTGCTTGGTTTTATTCTGGTTTTACCACACTGCTGTTAACAGTGCCACGTGTCTCTTTACCTGCCAGCGCTCCACTCACGGTGCCCTTGCCCTGGCAGTTCAGCACCCTGACGCTGCGCACACTGGCCCCCTTCGCCACACCGGAGTCACGCCCGCTCACCACGCCTGCCATGTGGGTGCCATGGCTGTCGCATTTACTGGCCTGGAAAAAGGGAAGCAGAAACCCTTATAAAATAAAGATTTTTTCAGTTTCACTAGGCTTTTTCCACGGTTATCCTATGCATTTACCATAGTTTACCCTGGTTTTACCCATACCTCAGTATTCTTTACAATACTTCTCTGTGCTTCACCATGCTTTCACTATGCTTTATTATACTGGTATAAGGGAAGGGCAGGAGGTTACTTTATCAGGTAAGTTTGTTCACTTATTGTTTATAAACGCCAGCAGTGATACAGGTAAACTGAAAGGAGGTTTAAGCCCAGAGCAGGTAGAGCAGGTGTGTGTCTCTCACCTGTCTGTGGAAGCGGGCTCCATCCTCCTCGGGGACGCTGTCAAAGTTGGTCACCACTATCCGGCCCTCGATCTCACGGTGGTTGCTCTGGATGCTGGTGTCCAGCAGATACACCTCCACCTGATCCCCGTCATCTAGGAAGGAGAAACGGCTCTGATCACCTGTGTGAAATGCCTGTGTGCCGTGCTGACAGCACGAGAGAACATTGTAAAGAGACACTGAATGTAAAGGGCAGGACAGCAGGGAAATGCATGGTAAAACTGTATATATATATATATATATATATATATATATATATAAATGCAGGCAAGTTTACCATCGTAAACTATTATAGCTTAGGGCAGTGATGCACAGCCATTCCAGTCCGGGTATTTATTCCAGCAGCTCCTAAATTAGTGAATTGAGCCTGATCCGTTAACTAGTTTAGAATCGCAGCCTGGAATGGATCTGAGGGGACAGAGTTGTAACCCATTGGCCTACAGGAGTTACTCAAAGCTGCAGGTCAAATAATGTATTATTAGATTAATTATAAAGGTAAGGGAGTGACTCACTTGGGGGAGTGTACTTCCCAGCAGCTTCATGCATTTGGACTATCCTGTCCAGGTTCCAGGGTATACTCTGGGCAAACACAACAGAATCCTCTTCGATGTAATCAACATGAGGCAACTTTAAAGCCTATAGGACATGGAGAGATGATAAAAAATATTAAATACTGAAATACTTGTAATTTTAAACAGGATATAGGACCCCAAACCACCAACAACATATATAATAGAATAGAACATGATATGTCACTATTTTAATATGAATAGACTATACATTGATTCTGTAAATTGTGTATGAGATATATATTCTTGAATACAGAAGCATATTATACCTATCTAAATAATGGCAAATGAGTTAACAGCTATTTTAATCGATTAACGAATGAGTTAATAAATTACCAGGTGCAGTACGTCACTGCTCATCTTGACAACAAAGCCTTGGAAGACGTGGTAGAACTCTTGCACGATCTGCGTCAGGTACGCGTGCTTGGCCGCCTTGGCTTGGAGCCTCCGGATAGTCCGCGTCACGTGTGACTTGTGCGTGTTCTCTTTCAGCACCACCAGGTAGTGTCCAGGCAAGCGCCACGCGTCCTGCACACACAGTACAGCGACAGAGTTAGCGTTCAGGATCGGTATGCAATAGAAGGCAAGCGGCTGATGAGGTGGTAACGCTGCCATTGGCATGATACTTACCTCTGTATTGAAAGGAAGACGTTTGTCTTTGAAGCCGCGTAAGGGAGCGGTTCGTTTCTCCAGTGAATTCATTGGGCTGAGATTTCAGGTTATTATTACAGTTACAACAATATTCAATGTGCACACAGGAAAATGATCAAAACTGTTAATGTTACAAAACTATAGGCTACTGTGCTGGCAAACAACGTAGGCACAATTTGGAGTCATGGAATGCACCTTTCCATTATATTGTAAAATGAAGAGTTTTATTTATCTTTCACTAAAGAATATATATATATAACTAAGATTATGAAAAATACATGTTAACTGCTGCGTGCATAAAGCTAAATCTGTGTGTACAATTTAAACTTCTCTTTTACATACAGATACAGTCGGAGCACCCTAATCGAGATACTCATAATCGGGATGGGATACAACTCTGGAAGACGGTTCTTCCCAATGCTATGTATGTCGTTTAATTGGGACACGTTCGCGTAGCGTAGTGCAGTTAGTATGTGAGTACGTGATTACACTGTGATTTGCGTAAATTGCGTAAACCACGTTGAACTCTTAGGAGCTGCTGGAGTCTGCTGTGGTTTCTCAGGCTGATGTTACAAAGAAAACTGGCGTGTCAGCATCGCAGGTGTTTCGCCTTGTGATAAGATGTGATTTAATTATTTTTCATTTTTCATTTAGAAACAAAAAAATGTGACTAAGGTCGTCTCAAATTGGGACAGCCGCTTATTCAGGATATTTTTAAAACTCCCAATACGCCCCAATAAGGCGGCGCCGACTGTACTCTACATGATAACATAATGTGCAGCTGGATGCATTAACTTCAGGTTTCTGCGCTGACAGGCCGTTCTACAGGAAAATAGGGCTGCGGTATTTGTTTGTTTTGCTGTTTGTTTCACTGGACATAACGTTTCTGGAAAGTACAAATTCCTGGGGTAAAAGGACGTTGAGCGATATTTATAATATGACATCCTTCGTGTTATGTTAATCTGTGTTCTCTTGGCAGGTAATGCTGTATCTTGGAGTTTACCAGAAAAGCAATATGAATAATCCCAGTCTGGCTTTGTGAAGTCAAATCATTCCAGCATATTGCTGCCTGGCCTCTTTCAGTTTAAGTGTGCCTGTCAAACACGTGGAAGCGGTGTTTAAACGATCAATATTGAAGTATTTGATCTTCAGCGTGTCCATTGTATTGATTCTACCCTATTGTTTCTATTGCCGAAGACACACGGCTGTCTAGTTTTCATCTTGCTCTTATTGTATTACTTGTATTGTAACACTTGAAATGTATTTGCTTACGATTGTAAGTCGCCCTGGATAAGGGCGTCTGCTAAGAAATAAATAAATAATAATAATAATAATAATAATAATAATAATAATAATAATAATAATAATAATAATAATAATAATCAGGTAACTGGACTGAGCATCTGCTGCGCGTTACCAGATACGGTAAATGCTAAACCCATAGGAAACGCAGTGTTTAATAACTCCCAGATATGAACGGTTATTCTCTTACGACTTTAGTAAAACGTTTTTCTGCATATGGCATTCATCTTTTTTACCATTAATAAGCAACACAAACGGATTGCTTCTGCCTCTGTGCGTAAACGCTGGTGGAGAGGCCGAACATTTCCACTACGGTACGCTGTGTACAAGTCTATAGCACGCGTTTCACACGAGCTGTACACAGTATAATGTGTATTACTTTACCTTGTTCGTTCTGTAGAAAGTTGCCGATTCGTGTTGTGTAGCATCAGGCTGAGAAGCGTCTTCAAGAATCAAAGAAAGAACCATCTCGTCATCTTCACTGTCTACTTCCAATCCAACAGAGTGCGCCAGAAAGCACAGCAAAACAAACTGACCACAACAAACTAGTTTTACTAATTGTCCCATTCTGGAATTTTGTAAAATAATAGTAATAATAATAACTTAACTTAATAAGTATTTTCTTTGTAGCAAGTTCAGGACAGGAATACAGTCTAAACTGTGCGGCATACGTCAGTACGATGACCTTCTGGGGTGAAAAAAAATAAATGGGAGTTTTTTTTGTTTTGGGTTTTTTTTTTTTTTTTTAATATTCAAATATTTTTTTGTTAGGACAAAATTGTAGGCGGGGACTGGTGACGTTTTGGGGGGATCACGCCACTCCAGTCCCATCGGACGATCCTCGTTTGTTAATGAATACCTGAATGCTATGAAGAAGGAATCGAATTTCAGGCAAAAAACGGGCAATGGTAACATCCGCTCCACCCCACTGTGCTGTAGAGCGGGGGAGGCGCTGGGACTGGAACGATGGCACAACTCTATATACAGCTGTGGCCAAAAGTTTAGCATCATAGAATTACCACACTGCTTCATGAAGTCGAATGAAACCTGCTGAATAAGGTTATGCTACCATATTGAATTATCAACCGCTTTGTAGTTTCCATATACTTAACGAAAAACTGACACAAAATTGAAAAATGTAGCATTTCGAAATCTAACATGAAATACTGTACTACTATTATGACTTCTGGTAGACTTTCGCAATATCATTTTGTAGTTTATTTGATTACACAATGTTAAATAAAAGTTCTATGTTCATATATATATATATATATATATATATATATATATATATATATATATATATATATATATATATATATATATATATAATCAATCCTAAAATTCTAGGTGATGCAAAACTTTTGGCCACAGCTGTAGGGCTACCTGATCTATGGATTATGCATGCAAAGCTCCACATTGTACAACGTGTGACAAGATTGCACGACCATTTCAGATGCGATGTAAGAGCGAGGGATGCGACTATACTTTGTTTAATGTAGCCTGTTAGTTAATATACATTTTTAGTTTTCTGTGAAAGCATTAAACGATCGACTAACTGTCACTCAAACAAGTGCATTTATGTGTGATTTGGCAGAATCGTGTATTTTTGGGGGTATATTGTCTTGTTTTATTTTGTGAATATGTAGTTAAGGCTGCTGGTGTATTTGGGTCGGTGAGAACCTGTGGGTGGGTGACAGTCTGATAATACAGTTACACTTCCATGTGTGTGGGGAGTGGCTGGCCTTCAGCTGGGTTTTTTTCCCCCACAGAAAATGACCGTGGCCGCGACGCAGCTGACGATGCATGCCATCAGAGAAGATCGAGTCGTCGTTTCATCCACCATAATAGTGTGTACATTAAAGCCCGCTGTGTGTTTGTTTGCGCTACAGCTAGCTTTTCACATCATTTAGCTACACAGTATCTTGTCATTGGTGTTAATGGCACAGAGATGGTTTTATTAATCAGCGCTCATCTCCCTCTTGTGAGTTCAGGTTGTAGCGCACCTGTTCACTTCAGGTCACAAAGTGTTAAGTGCTGGTTCGATTTTAAACAGCCAATTGGAGCTGGTAATGCGGTGGGCTGATTTAACTCGGTGCAGGTTGTGACATGCCAGGACTATCAGAGTGAAAACAGAACTAGAAGCTACACCTCGAACAAACACAAAAGGGAAAGGCAACGGCAACTTTCTATGATAAAATATATGTTATTATTTTGTTTGGTTTTTGTTAGAGTAACATTTTTTTTATTCAAGGTCTCAAAGATAACAATAATATGTCCTTGAAAAAGCAGTTTGTGCTTTCATAACAGAGCTTCATAGAAAATATGAAAACAGTTCAAACACTTTTGCCTCGGAAAAAAAATGCACACGAGCTACGAGTGAATACTACACGACAATGGACTGTTAACAATACCCTGCCAAGCAGCTATCATAGGTGTACAGTACATACCAATATTCCTCAGACGAGTCTACACTCAAATGTAACCTGCACATGGAATGCAGAATCAAAACCAAACACACATCGGTAACATTGGCACCCCCGAAGGTGCATGCCGACCCCCACAAGTGTATAAACAAGCTACTAAATGGAGAAATGAAACAATAGACCACAGGATAGTGTAGGCTATTCAACATATAGCTTCAATAAAAAATATATTGTAGCGACTTGGTAAGTGTCAACATTAAGGAGACGGACAAAATATCTCTGTAGCATCAAACTCCACTCTTTATTTTACAGAAACTCGCCTGTCAGCTTCTGAGTAGCTCGACCAGTGCTCCTTACACTATACATAAACATATTTACAGAAGTATGGACTGTAAAGCAAACCCACAATGCTGAAAACACTACTCTATTCGGAAGCCTTTGGAGAATGCAACTACAACTACTGAGATATTATACGGAATGAGCCCTTGGGCATTGCGACCCTTTGCCAATGTTGCTGAGGACAGGGCAGTTAGCTAAACTCATGTAATTGAAACATTCTGCGCATTGAAATTCATTCAGATTTGGACTTCGGAGCAATTCAAATAATTTTGTTCTTAAGCATATGAAATTTGCGCACATGCATACATTTGTATCTATTGTTTATCATTATCACAGGCATTAGCACGGCTAATAAGCTAAATATTTAAGGGCCATCACAGATTCTACGGAATTCTCTACTTCTGTCTCTATAATTTGGACAGGTGTCACACAAATACGAGTACATGTTACCTATTTTAATTCATTTACATTTTTTAACTTTCTTGTTTTCTGTTACAGTACCATCCGTTTTTTTTTCCTCAGTAGGCCTATTAGCCGTGATCCTGCTTATCAAACCGCTATTGCTCCGTGTCTGGACTGATTTGATTTTTGTAACGTGTTTTTTTCTGTTAAAAGAAAATACACACATACATTAACAACAACAACAATTAATAATATTAATAATCCAGTTGGAATCGCCTGTTTTTTAATAGCATAGCATATAATTGTTTGATAAACCTGGGGGGGGGGGGGGGGGGGTCAATTAATAACAAAACGGGCTGAACAGGCAGTGGAATAAGAAAGGAGCACCTTTCGTACATTTTACATTCAAAACGCCGACAAAAAATTACCAATACAGTAATCAATAGCCTAGCCTACTACTGTATAATCAGTGTCTTTGATATTGAAATCTATGTGAATGCAAGGTAAGGAGGTGCAAACTGTTGCTTGATTGATCTAGGGTTGATCTACATGTGTCTATTAAAGCTTTCCTTCATTACACAGGTAGTTGTTTAGTATCTGCCGGCTCGGTCTATGTTACACACCGACGGTATATGATACCGGGCTGTACTCTGGATTCTGTTTTGGGAGTTCTTCTTTCAGCACCAAGAAAGCGAGCTTGGGAAAGTGATTCGTTTTCTTTCGGTCCGAAAGAACGATCATGAATGCAGCTTCCCTGGTTATTTTTTAAACATGTATTAACACTAGTGATGCTGCTATCACAATCGTTCTTTTGAATATAATCATTATATTGATGTGGACGGAACCTTGTATGATAGCTAGGTGGTTTCCATTGTTGAGTTAAGGCTTGCTTTTTAAAAGCGTTATGTTGTGCTTCGCGAAACTGGTTTTGTGCTTGCCGCATAATTTCGAACATGGCAGGATCTCGCAAATTGTCGGCCACTCCCGCCAAATTGCGCTATGCATGCATTTGTGCACAGCGCAAAACAGATTGTGGCAGCAAAAAGAAGTTTCGAATATGGCACATTTTGCGCATTCCCACATAACAGCCATTTGCAACGCACATAACCCTCTGCGCGGTGCGCAAACCTTTCTTATATCTGGGCTCTACAAGTCATTAAAGTTCAGTGAAAGAACATCACAGTGCAATCCACTTCTAAAACCACAGACCTGCAACTCTCTCGTGTTCACCGGTGTGAAGCTACTGCAATCCCCGTCTGTACCTAGCAAGGTTTAGGATCCGGGGGGGGGGGGGGGGGGGGGCTGTGCCAGGCTCAGTGCCTTCTCTACAGGGGAAACAGTAAAAAAAACGTATCACGGATTGCACCACCGTCCAACTCCCGGTTTTGTATTTTCAAAAGTAGACAAGTATGAAATCCCGAGACAGGGGAGAGAGTGCCCTCTGCTGGACTCACAGGTAATGCTGCAGTGTCCATCATACAGTCTAAGGATCCCGATAATAAATACAGCTCCATGAGAAACTGTGCTCCAGTCAGATATCCTTTGTGTGGTTCATTTGTATGCCATTATAATACTTTTACGGCCCAGTAGTTTGGATCCTAGTTATTGAGTCATTCCCTCCCATATTTCAGATTGCTGACTAACTGCACAGTGAAGGCCTGAACTTGTGACTTGGGGAAAGTGATATGTAATGTCAAAGTGCCAACCACTCTCTATTCTTATAACACGGAGCTGGAGAGAGAGAGAGAGAGAGAGAGAGAGAGAGAGAGAGAGAGAGAGAGAGAGAGAGAGAGAGAGAGAGAGAGAGAGAGAGAGAGAGAGAGAGAGAGAGAGAGAGAGAGAGAGAGAGCATGTCAGTATATAGCTAACCAGCCTGTTTGATGCGAAGGGGTTTTGAAAAGGTATGACCCCTTACAGCACTGCAGTCTACAGAGGTGCTCAATGACAGCGGATCAATAGTTTGAGGACTCTTGTATAACATACCAGTCAATCTGCTCTTCAACTGATGCTATGACTGACAGCAAGGTCCCAGTCTTTCCATCCTCTCCAGTCTTCCCATGGTCAGTGTTACAGTTGTGGTATAGGTTAAGCTAACTAACTTTCAAACCAACAATAATTTTGCATGTTAATCTTCCCATGTGTTCTTCCCATGTGTTTAGCTTGGTTATACTATGCATTCAGTTGACCATGTTTTGCCATGCTTTTAAATATGCTTTACCATACACATCTGTGGACTTTACAGTGCTTACCTATGCTTTATAATGCTTTCGCTGAGCTTTATTACACTGTGTTTTACTATAGGACTATAGGAATCTTTTATAAAGGGCATGTTAAATCTGAAGCATTAGTACTTGAAAAATCTGTATATCCAAAATGTGGATCTGTGATGAGGTTGCTACTAAGAAGCAAGAAAAAAGGATTTACAGTATAATCTCGATTATAACTTCTTTAAAAGGTCACAAATAGATGAACTTTATTAATAAAAAAATAAATAAAAGAGAGGATAAATAAGGAACGAAGCAATATAAATAAATTGATAACGACCATATAAGCTGACTTGTGCTGCTGAAGAAATAGGCCAACTGAGACACATGGGCTATGCCAAGAGTCAAACTGAGTTTAAATATCATTTATATATTGTGTATCCAGGAAACAACCTACTGTGTGTGTTGGCACTGGTATGGGAGTGAGTGAGTGAGTGAGGGAGGGGGAGTGAGTGAGTGTGTGAGTGAGTGTGTGAGTGAGTGTGTGAGTGAGTGAGTGAGTGTGTCAGCGCTATTTATTTAAAGAGAGTAACCACAGTCTGCTTGTGAAACATAAGCCTTGTAAATGTTTTAAGCAACATAAGCACAGGCCTGTTACTGTGCCAAAAACTATGCCTGTGTTTAATTATAATGGGATGACATGGAGAGGAACACAGACCTGTTATTAATGTAAGCTTAAGACTACGTTTATCCTGTGTTGTGAAGTCTAGGAGCACGTTGGTGAAGTTTTACAAATGGATATAATTAATCTAAAGCTTACATAATTGGTGGTAGCTATGGGATTGTTCTGTTAAGTATTGAAGAATTGATCTACTTTGAGTCTGCACATTGTTTATTTTTCTGTATGGAATAAAACATTGCCTTCAAAGTTTTCACTGGCCCTTCTTTTAAAAAACCTGTGCAAGATAAGCATGAACAGGAATTAAATAGAACTTGAAAAGTGAATTAAATACTACCTGAGTAATAGAGAAAAGGCTGAGCAAGAACTGGGGACCACACACAAAGCTAACAAGCGTGATTGTGCAAAGTTACATGCACTACCAAGTGTGTCAAACTGTGCGCTGATATCGTGATGTGGACCACCGTCCACTAAGAGCTGGTTTAGGGACATTCTCTGTTTTTGGATTTCCCATATTAAAATTCAGACCAGCTCACGGTTTCATTTAGCTTTAACAGAAGAAGTCTGGTTCGTGTCACAGCTGATTCCTGCCTGTGTCTGTGTGTTCAATAACTGTCTGCTACAGGCTCCAGCACTCCAGCAGTGTGCATCATACCTGACTTTTATTAGGGCTAGAACTGTTTCCATAGATACCAGCTGCCAAGAACAGAATTGTGCACCATCTGTTTTCTCCGTGTTTATTTCACATTGACCTTTATACAGTCGCTATAAGAACAGTTGAACATGTTATTGTGTGAAACAGAAGTCGGGTAAATGTTTAAAACAATGTAAGCACAGGACTGTTACTCTGTGTGTCTAGGTGTGATCAGTGAGGCATGAGGTCATTGTACAATGTGAAATAAATGTTCAGGATTAAGATATAAGATGGCTAGCAAACTATGCCTGTGTTCATTTACAATAGGATGGGGAGGCATCAAATTAACACGAACTAAACAGAAATTATCATCTATTAAAATAGTGAAATAAACAAAAACACACCACTTGCCACCTGCTTAAAATGAAGGTGTTATAGATAGAATTGATAGGCGTGGCGCTTATCTGTTAAAGGAGACATGTTTGTAATTTAAAGATCATGTTACACTCAGAATTCTTAAGGACTGTTTCTGAATGTTTTAAAAACTAGGCTAAACGGTCCTTTGAAAACTGACAATATACTCTGAATCTTCTGTAAACAGTTGAAAAAGGATCCATAGACATAATTGCTGGAGCCCATAGTTTTAAACCTCACAGTAAATGTGTACATGTACAGGCTAGCAGCGGCTTTGGAGAAGCATTTGAGACTGAGATGAGAAGAACATTTTCTCCCCAGGTTTGTCTACTGCGAAGCAGAAGTGAGGTTAATTGTGTTGAGTCGTTATGCCATCCAGGGTATGTACTCCTGTGGACTCTGTGTATCCTGGTTTCCATAATAGGGACCTGGCTCAAGTGACACAGAGGGCAGTCCAGGCAGAGTCATTCTACTGCTCAGGATTGCACAAGCTGGTGCTGATCCACTCTGCCATGTGTCAGAGAAAGAGAGGGAGAGAGCGAGAGAACACTCCAGAAGAAATCAACTACCAGGTAACAAAGACTCCACTGTTATGATAGTACTGTTTGGATTGTACTGTAAACACTGTACTTCTGTATACACTTGGGAGAGATGCTTTGGACCTTAAGAGATATTGGAGAAAGACATTCACAAAACGTTTTAAGTACTGTTTTAAGTACTGTTTTAAGATGTTTTAAGTACTGTTTTGATAAAGACTTTTTTGTGCTGATGAATGAAATCTAGCTTGCAGTTCATGAAACTTTTTTTAAATTGTATTTTTCAACATTTAACTTTAGTATAGTAACAGTGTAGTAATGTGAGAAGGTGCTGCTCGCTCAGCTGACCTCTGCTCACATGGAGGGCAGCAGGCTTGTGGTTGTTGTGAAACCCCTCAGCCACAGCTCAGTCAGGAGAGCATGACATTCCACTGACAGTCCATTCACAGGCGATGTATTACACTGCAGCGTGTGGGGTCAGCAGAATTGCATTGTCACTGCACCCCCTTAAAAGAGTCTTAACTAAGGTTTACAATGTTTATCAGTGCTAAGGTTTGACATCGATTCCTTGCCTCTTATTTGTTGTTTGCTTACATTTGATAGTTCAGTTTGCAAATGCAGATATTTCAAAGACCACTCCAGAGTAACACTTGCAGCTGCTTCCTGATATGAATTCACTTCCTGTGCAGTAGGTCAGTTTCACTCCAGTGGTCTGGCTCTAGATTGGACATGTGATCAACCAGGGAGAACAGGTTTATTTTTGTCTTTTTGCTGATCAGCAGAGTGAAGGGGTTAGTGACGAGCATGACTAAATGGAATAAGAAGTAAGAAGAATGATTTTAAATCTTTGGTCAGCACGGGGCATCGGGGCAGCGGGTTGGATTATTCTGTCTACCTCGTGCCTTTACATTTTGTCTTTCAGATCCTTGCGGACGGAGAATGTGGCTGAAGGAGCTGAAGAAGCTGTTTGGTGTCCGAGGGGAGTGGGGGGCTCCTGGGAGGTCCACGCCCCTCCACAGTGAGACGAAGCCCCCCGCCCCGGCCTGCACCGATGGGGGTTACGGCTGGGTCATTGCAGCCACCTGCTTCGTGGTGACGGGCCTCACCTCCTCTGTTGTCAGATCCTTCGGCTTGTTTTTCATTGAGGTCCAGGAGCACTTCGACGAGCAGGCCAGCAACATCTCCTGGATCAGCGCCATCGCAGTGGCCGTCTTCCATCTGACTTGTGAGTTTGTGCATGCTGTGTTTACAGGCTATTTTACTGCCTTTCTCTAATAGTTGGCAAGGCAGTTTGTTATTGCTTTGATTTATTAAGTCATGTTTCAAACCTGATGAAGTAAATCTGTGTTTACTTGGAAACGTCACGTAAACTATCTGTTCCAAGTTTCTCTTCTATGTTATAAATAAACAAGCAATTTCATTACACCGCCCTTGACACAGACTACCCTGCGCAGCCCTGCAGCTGACTCCACCTGTGTCCTCTGGAGAGTGCTAGCCCTGCTCCAGTGATGGGTCTCTGGGTGCTCCATGTTTGTCCCCTGGCTGCAGTGTTGGTTCTCTGTGTCTCTGTCCCTTGCCAGCTCCGGTAGCCAGTGCTCTTAGTGTGTTGCTGTCGCACAGGGCTGTGATCATGCTGGGAGGCCTGTTTGCCATGCTGGGAATGCTGGGAGGCTCCTTCGGGCTCAGTCTGGTTTGGATGTACCTCACCACAGGAGTAATACTAGGTAACACTGCCTCCCCATCTCCCCATGACAAATATGAATAATACATGACTTACTGTACTGCAGTCTCAGCGAGCCCTTTGTTATTTCAACTTCAAAATAAAATACATAAATAAATATAGAATCTATTTCAGCATCTAATGACTTTTGTTTCCAGGACTTGGCATTTCGTTCTCGTGGATCCCAGCGCAGAGCATGGTCAACCAATACTTCAATCAGCGCCGAGCTATGGCCAACGCCATCGTCAGCAGCGGGGAGTGTGTCTTCAGCTTCGTCTTCATTCCATTCTTCCAGTGGCTCATTAACAGCATGGCCTGGAAGGGTGCCATGGTGGTGATCGCTGGTCTCCAGCTGAACCTGTGTGTGTGTGGAGCTCTGATGAGGCCGTACAGACCCCCCGCGAAGAACACGCCTTCCTCTGGGGTGAAACGTCAAGACTCAGAAGAGAAACCCCCATTGATGGACTTTTCCTTGCTGAAGCTTCCCAAGTTCTTGTCCATCATTGTGTTTGCTCTCTTTTCTGTCGTGGGCTTCCACATCCCTGCCATCTACCTGGTTCCCTTTGCCCAGGGTATTGGGGTGGAGAAGCTGAGCGCCACTTTCCTGGTGTCGTACTGGTCTGTGGCGGATCTGGTGGGACGCCTGGGCTGTGGCTGGCTTGTGAACCTGGCTCTGGTGAGGAACATCCGCCTGCTGGCCATGATGACCACAGTGCTGGGAACAAGCCTGATGCTGCTCCCCATTGCCACCAGCTACCCCTCGCTGGCCGCGTTCAGCTGCTTCTGCGGAGTGTCCTTCGGGGCCGCGGTGTCGCTCCTCCTCACCGTCCTCATTGACGTGGTGGGGGTCTCCAGACTGGACAGCGCCCTCGGGATGCTGATGTTCTTCAGGAGCGTAGGCTGCCTCCTTGGCCCACCACTCGCAGGTAAAACACTTTCCTGCAACCTTCCGATTGAAGGTCACTGCCCATTATTAACCGGATGCACTGTCACTCATGTTCAGCACCAATGTGTCCAATTTAAACCACTGCAATGGGTCACTTATCTCCCTATAGTAAATATCATTGGTTGTTGTCAGTTTAACACACATACAATCTAGATAAAAATGATCTTGACTAAAAAAATCAATGCATCACATACGATAATTACAGACTTATAAGACAAAGTTTGTTTAATTTGTATTTTACATGCATTACATTTGGATTAAGAAACACATCTGGTGTGCAACAGCCTTAAAGTGGAGTTCTAATACCCTGAAAACATGACTGAAGAAAGGGAAGGGCAGTCTTGTGGTTTCAACACCTTCGTAGTTTCTCACCATCTCTGCAACTGCTACAGCCTCTGGAAGGTAAATTAGCCCATTTAACACTAGCTATCCTCCAGGTGCCACTTAACCTGCTGTGCAGACCTCTGAATCTGAATCTGTGCGACAGGAGTCGACAGACCGTCCCTTACATTTCCACCCGTACAGTGCTACATGCAGACTTTATTTTAAAATGTGTTTTTAGAATATATAGTCCTACTGATAACATAGTAGAGATTCACTATAGTGCTTATTTATAACCTGAATGATCTGGTTTCCAGCACAGCTCTCTGCTAACAGCTTTGTCCCATTGTGCAGTGCAGTATTTTATGTATATTTAAAGGTGCAGGCATTGTGTTTTATTTCTGGAAGTGTCTGGCTTCTCCACTTCCTGGCTGACTGCAGTTTGCTGGCTCTTGCAGGCACCCTGGTGGACATGACGGGGAACTATGGCAGTGGGTTCTATGCTGCAGGGGGGGCGCTCATTACCTCAGTGGGGTTCCTGCTGCTCACCGACTTCCTGATGACCAGCTCCGAGGGGCAACCGGGGCCAGAACTGGAAAGGGGCCCCCCCGACTCCCAGCGAAAGGGGGTCGAACAGTGCAGTGTCTGTGTGAAAGCAGCTCCACCCCCATAAGGGTTGTATTGAGGGTAACGTGTGACACGTCTTCACTATATAAATGAAAGTGAAGCATGAACAGAACAAGCGAAGAAAACACAGAGAGTGACGCATTCAGAAAAAGAGCTGTACAGTACAAGGCCTGCTATGGTGACAATTTCCCTCTAGTGGATAGTTCACACAACGACTGGAAAGCATCTCAGTGCTGGTTGTGGCCATGGCATCACTTTACTATATATATATATATATATATATATATATATATATATATATATATATATATATATATATATAGCATAAATGTATACTATTATCAAAGCACTGTTACAATGGTTAATTTATAAGAAAGTATTAGCCTTACGATGCAATTCATGTTAAAAAAAAACCAAAAAAAAAACCATTAAACACATTTTGAACGTCTCTAATGGGACTTTAGATCTTGTTTTGTTCGATTTGTGTACAGATCACGTGCACAATGGGTTAGTCACATTGTATTAGTGGTCCCAACACATCCAGGATAAAAGGAGCTTTGAAGATCCCTCCTCTGTCTGATTGGGCTGAAGGGGAACGCTGTCTGCCTCTGTGCTCTTTCATACACATTAAGCATGTTTCTGGCTCTCTGCACAATCCCTGTTCATTCTTTATTGGTTGTTTCACAGTGTGACTCTGGGGCACAAACACTGTTGCCAGCATCCCTAATGGCTTTGGCGCAGGTCTGACTGGGGGAATGGTCCCAGTGGCACTATACAGTATGTGCACACAGCGCCTGCAGCAAAGAACACAATCTTATATCCGCTATCTGTATGTGTGCTGGTGAACTGGGGTCAGTGATGTCAGGTTTTTATTTTTATTATTATTTTTTTGTCATTTTGTGTTTTAAACTAATAACCCAACATGCATTTGATTTTACACAATAACAGTACGCGAGAATGTATAGCCATTATTTAAACTCAGTGATCTGTGTGTAAGAAACTTAATCACTTAGTACTGTGAAAGACATCCTGTCATTTTAACTTGTATAATGAGAATGCAGTGTTCCTTATCTGATTGTATGGAATATGCCAGCACTGACACCATTATCAATGAGCCATCAGAACTGCAACACCATAGTGGGTCCATATTCATAACACACAGGTTTTAGCAAAGCGATGCATGTTTAGTGATGTTTTTTTTTCAATGATATTATTATTATTTATTACACTAGTGGGAACCTTACAAACCCTATTTGATAAAGAATTACAGGTGAGGATTTGGTAGTGCATCTAGGGCACAGCACGCAGGAATGTACTGTACAGAAGGTGTTTGAGTAAAAATAGGCTGCCTGTATTTTGTAAGCAGGACCAGTGCGGGCCGTGCGTGTGTGTACAGAACAAACAGAGAAGCACAGGGTTCAAACAGGTGGACTTCGAGGTCACCTGCACAGGGACGGACTACACTGGATAGCTTCCATATCTATATTTATAGTGCTTCAAACTTTTTCCATTGCAAATGTAACTCCTTCCCCTGGATTCACTGCAGAGTCACAGGGATTTCTGGCACATGTTCCTTTCAAGTGTATTTATTTAACCAGGATAGAACCCTTGAGATATTCTCAAGGGGGTCCTTCAGATCTTCGTTAGGTTTTGCAGGACAGTGTGTGAACTAAGAATCTGCAAAACTAGAACAGAGACAAGCTAAAGTAAGCTTAATAAAACAAAATGTAGGCGTCAGGGTTGTGACACCTACTGTAAAGGGGAAATAGGAATACAATGTTTCTATATGAAATGGGTTTATTATATATTATAATTATAGCTATAAAAAAGACTAACCCTAAAGTATACTACCAAGGTTACAAGATTTCATACATTTATATCTATATATATATATATATATATATATATATATATATATATATATATATATATATTTCAATTCTAGCGTCAGGTAAACTGTGTGCGGTCAATTACAAATCTCTAAGCACAGCAGCATGCCACGCTACTAGTTAAACATTACAAAATGAACTCCATTAGTCAGTCCATTTGTTTTTATCTTCAATGCGGTCTGTGTAATTGGTGGAGATTGAAAAGGAGACTGTATCTTACTTCTCTATTAACCTCTGCAATGGAGAGAGTCAGGGACTGTGTGTCTCTAATGGATAACCCAATGGTTAAGCTTCCTGCAGGGCAGTTAAACATTAACCAGAGTGTATTCAAGGCTCTTCCACTAGCTTTAATATCACATGGGGAGAGAGCAGGGGAAGGGCGATGGCTGGAAAGCAAAGCAAAGCTTCTGAAAGAACTAACATAACATCTATTGAAGTAGAGCATGGTTCATACATCCAGATACAAACAAATTTATATTTCTTGCAGAACAGAAAATTCAGACAAAAGGTAATCGCTTGTTGTTATGTACAGTTTTAACCATACAGTATTTGTGATCTACCATGACTCACTAAAGAGGATTCTGTCTGTCTTACTGGAAAGCACTACAGATCCCAGAGTAATAAGCTGCAGTGGGTGTGCCAGTCTAATAAGGGTTTACCATGGTAAATTTGCAGGGTCATTTTGCAGGGGATCGCTACTCCCGTTCCAGGTCTGACTCGATCTGCAGCAACTCGTCTGTCACCCCGTAGTACAGCTCCCCCTCCTCCCCCTCCTCCCTCTCCTCCCTCTCCTCCCTCTCCTCCCTCGTCCTCTCCGGGGGCCCCTGGAGCACAGCCCCCCGCGGTGGAGGCTCAGCCCCCCGCTGGCAGTCATCTCTCAGGAAGCCGCTGGTGTTGGCGTGGCAGGGGCACTGCTCCTCGCAGGGCGGGGCGTCGATCAGGGCGATGTCTTCGTAGCGAGGCAGCTCTGTGAGCCCGGGGCCTGGCTGCTGCAGGGAGACAGGGTCCGCGGTGGAGAGGCTGGCAGAGTCTTCCATGAAGGAGGCCAGGGGGGCTGCCCTGTACCACTCAGGCACACTGCGGAAAAGAAAGGTTTAAGAAATTGAAGACATCATTAATGTTTTAAAAATCAGCCTCTGTGAGAAGGGAGGAACTGGAGATTCATCTAAGAGAGAGCTCACTGCCTGGTACCCTAATGGAAGCTTCATGCATTGCACTAATTGTGATTGTGGAAATAAATCTCTATCTCTCTCTTTCTCTCTGGATCCTGTATCCTTTCAACCTCCTTGTTTACAAAACAACAATTGTAACAGTCTTTTAGGTTTTTTTTTTAGTTTTTTTGTTACTTTAACTCAAATATTTCCTGCCACAACAACATGAAGTTAAACTTCTGTGTTTGCATGTAAACACACAGCCTACTCTTAACCCTTATGTGCAGAGGAATTTCAGAAATACGGTGGGAGTGCCAATGACAACACGTTCTTCCATCCTAATTAAAAACTGATGCGGTCTACATTTGCAATCTAAATGGAGGCAGAGCTACAGCAGTGTGTACATTTATTAGAACACCCCCATTGCTTCCGTTGTTTTAATTTGTTGTGCATATGAAATCAATAACTGAAAATAGGCAAATTAGTGATTGATTTAATTGATGACTTTAATAGGGCACACATGCAATTAACTTAACATAGTAAGAGAAAATGAAAACATACTGTAACCACAAATAGTAAAATGGATGACACTTTTTTTTTTTAAAGTTGTTTAAGATGCCTAATTAAACGCTCAAAGTGGTCCAACATGTTTTAATGTCACTAATTACTGAGCGGAAATGTCACACCCAGAGGTTTACATGCAGGTAGGTATATAAAGGACATGAATGAAAGGTCTTGAGGTGTGCTAATACATTTCCACACTGCTGTATATACACTACAAGGATCTACCATTACAAGAATCCCATTACCAATTACTCCATCCTTTCCTACCCCTGATTACTGAGCGCTCCCACAAGTAGTGTGTTTAAATAAAGCACAGAAATCCCTACCGTGGAGCAGACAGGGTGTCCTCGCTGGGGCCGTGCGCTGCATTTTCTCCTTGGCTCATCTTGACCCAGTGCACCTCCGCTCTGGCCTGCACAGACCCCAGGCTTTCCTGAGCCCTGGATTCCAGGGAGAGTGCAGGGGAAGCTGACTGCAGGCCCAGCGGGTCCTCGGTTCCGAGCCTCATTATTTCAATCTGGTGGTAAGCCGGGAGGCTGTGATCGTACATGCCAGCTTCTTCTGGGCAGGTGTAGTTTGAAGAACTGGAACTAGACAGAGACAGAGAGAGGCTGTTAATGCATAGGTCCCAATCAGCTGGAATGCTGGTCCAGACTATTTGCTGCAGATGAGCAGGGGTTGTAGGTATCCATTTTTCCAGTAATGCATATACATTATAAACAAAGCAATGATAGTAGTAATGTACATAGCTGTACAGGTACCTTATAAACAAAGCGATCATATCAGTAATGTATATACATTATAATCAGCGATGACCGTTGCCCGAGCATTCCAGCACAATGGGGTTTAACTATTTTTGTTACAATACCCATACTAAAATCTTGGCTAGCACTTTATTTAACCAGGAAAGTCCTGTTGAGATTGAAACCCCTTTTCAAGGGAGACCTGATCAAGAAGGTTACATAATACAAAAAAAAAACAAACAAACAAGCACAATCAATACAAACAAATTAATCAAATTACAAGAAGCAATTCTGGCGCGCCGGCCACAACATACAGGAGGTGTCCATTTTTTTGTTTGAACTCCTTTAAAGGTAACATGACAGTAAGCTTCAGTTCTTATCAAGTGACCTTCAAAACAAACCTACCTCTTTTTATCTGGGACCTCGCTCTCAATGGAAGCTACAGAGAGTTTGTACTTCTGTGCTATGAGGAACTCAGACTCCTGCTCAGCAACAGTTACGAATGTGACCTGAAAGGGAACGTTAGGTGTGTCAGTCTCCGTTTACATGGACAGTAACAGTGAGGTGACCAGGGGCCAATACAGCAACCAAGGCTGCTACTTTCAGAACTCTCATTATTTTAAACGTATTTCAAAGTATTATTTCCCATTCTTTTTCCTTGGTGTGTATACTATGCATTCCCAGGGAAGGAAGAAAATACAAGATGAAACAAAAGAAAGGATTGTGCAAGAGGCAGCTCAGTAGTTACTTGTGTCTCTTTAGCTCAAGCACGTCTTGCCTTCAGTGTAGTAAGAGAGTGGCACTGCCTTACCTTGGGATAGCACTGGCACATGCTCCAGACAATGCCCAGGACCACCATGAGGACTCCCAGGGTGCAGAAGGTAGCGTAGATGTGGGGCTTGTCCACGCTCATGATGAACATGCCGATCATCACCAGGAACAATCCCAGAACAATCAGCCCGTAGCGGAACGTCTTGTTTTCAGCCATGCCGCCTGCTAACCAGCAGCTTTCTCAAATCAATAAAAAAAATATCCCAGTGAAGAAAGCAGGTAACACCAGGGTGAACCGGGCTCAAAGTACATGCCTTCCTTTCTCTGAAGCGGAGTGAAGCCGTGTGAAGCAGTGGTCAGAGCTGCTCTGATTCCAAGCCCAGTGCCCCAGTGTTGAGTGTAAACAGGGATGGTTTTCAGGCTGGCCAGCCCAGGTTGGATCCGGGCAGGTCGGATTGACTGTAATCAATGCAAATGGCCTCATAAGTTTACACACCACTGCCTCTATATTGTTTAACCTTGCCTGAGGCAGCTACACCAGGTATGTGAAGATTTAGCACACTTGCTTCCAGTGGAGTGAATTGAGTCACGCTCAGTACCAGGGTCTAATTAATTGAATCTTTATAAAAATACACCAAATACCACCCCCACCCCTGCACCCGCTGTTAGGGGTGCTGGTTTTCACAACCTTGGCAGACAAAGGGTTCAGCTTTATAGTGATCTAAACTGTATATTGCTAAGTGTGAATAGGATCCCATTCACACTTTTCTTTTTTGCAACTTTCTTATTTATTTAACATCATTGAAACAACTTGAAATATTTAGAATTCTGACAACTTGCCAAGCAAGATACAAAAAATGTATTCATCTACCTAAAATCAGAGTTTACCAGAGGTACCAGATCTCATAATTAAGGAATAGGGATAGTGTTTTTGTTTATAGATCTAATGCACTGACCTTGATTTACAGTAGCTCCCGTGTATATGCTCCCTGTTCTCCTCTGCTTGTAGATCAGGGTTTCGTGTCTTATTGTTGGTGTCGGTAGCTGCATACTGACCTTTGCCTAGCCGTGCTTTAACACAATCTTCAGGTTTGAACAATACCAGTGGCGGGCCGACTAATCTGATGAACAGGAGCTGTTGTTTAGACTGCTGTTATTTAGAATGCTAGTTTTTTGGTGTTTTGCAATTTGGGGTGTAAAAAAAACTTGTGTTATTAAATGTATGTAATAGGAAAGCATTTATATATATTTTAACTGTTTAATTCTTGCTTGTCAGACAAAAAGGTACAGTTAACACAAGAGACCAATACAATCATAACACCGTGTAACAATTTTTTTTTTTTTTTGGTTCCTGGGTAGTAAGTGTTATTTCCTAATTGCTTATGCCTCAAAAGTATAGCAAATGGCTATTATTCCCCACAAACCTTGCTTTTGTGACCAGGACAGTGATATTTTGAAATTTACCTATTTTCCAGAACATTCCAGATAGATTCAGTGCTGAGTAAACTTGGAGTAACTTCTAGAACTTTCTAGAACTTTCCAGTAATATAAATAGTAGTATAAATACAGGGGCCTTAAGCCCACCAGTTCAGTTTAGTTCCAGCTGCCTAAGTGGATACATATCTGCATTTTTCTGAGATGGCATCAAGGTCATAGGAGATTTCAAAATGGTGGCATTCCTGATGGGTCTCCAAGGTGGTTTTACCAAGTTTCCCTGCTATCTTTGCCTTTGGGACAGCAGGGACATCAAGGCGCACTACCACAGGCGGGACTGGCCACAGCGGACCGAGTTCTCTGTGGGGAGGAACAACGTCAAGTGGGAGCCACTGGTGGACCCCCGGAAGGTGCTGATGCCACCACTGCACATCAAATTGGGCCTTATGAAACAATTTGTCAGAGCTCTAGATAAGGAGTCGGCAGCCTTCAAGTACCTTCAAGACTTCTTCCCTAAGCTGTCTGAGGCAAAGGTCAAAGCCGGTGTCTTCGTCGGACCACAGATAAAGAAGATCCTGGAGTGCAATGACTTCCCCAAGAAGCTCACTAGTAAGGAGAAAGCGGCTTGGAACAGCTTTGTCGCAGTGGTTCGGGGCTTCCTGGGCAATCACAAGGCCGAAAACTATGTGGAGTTGGTTGAGACTCTGGTGAAGAACTACGGCACAATGGGCTGTAGGATGTCCCTCAAAGTCCATATCCTTGATGCTCATCTTGATAAATTCAAGGAGAACATGGGAGCGTACTCGGAGGAGCAAGGCGAGCGCTTCCACCAGGATATACTGGACTTTGAACGCCGCTACCAAGGACAGTATAACGAGAACATGATGGGAGACTACATTTGGGGGCTGATTCGTGAAAGTGATTTAAAGTATAATCGTAAATCTCGAAAAACTACTCACTTCTAAATCTTTTGTAGTCATTTTTGTATTACTTTAGTATAAATACATGTTAATTTGGATTCATATGTTGTTTTTTTCTGACTTTATGTGAACGAAAAAGACACAAATTCGCCCGTTTTCTCATTGGAAATAGGTAAATTTCAAAATATCACTGTCCTGGTCACAAAAGCAAAGTTTGTGGGGAATAACAGCCATTTTCTATACTTTTGAGGCATAAGCAATTAGGAAATAACACTTACTACCCAGGAACAAAAATTGTGTTACATAGTGAATCATATGAATTTTAACAAAACAATGTCATTGTATTTTACAGTTCTTAAAAAACAAACATTATATATATATATATATATATATATATATATATATATATATATATATATATATATATATATATATATATATATATATATATAGTAAATTGTCCCAAATGAACAACATTATTTGCAGGGTCATGGATCTTAATCCATTAAGTACCAAATCCATTTTTCAGAACACAAGCTGTATTTCTGTAATTTGATATTCAAAATCAGTATTTCTTCACAGAAAAAAAATGTAAATGCTTTGTTTTAGCTACAAACTGCTGCGTGCCCGTAATCAGAGCAGTGAAATCTCATGCCGGCTATGAAACTTGACACAAAGAAAAGTGAGCTTTATCATCACTGTGCGGAGGGAAACACAAAGAAATGTATCATTTTTATGCTTCAATTTCTTGTTTTGTATTAAGGTGGTATACAAGCGACTGAAGAGCTGTATTTGCAGAATTAACATTTACATTTAGACTTAACTTTTCAAGTTAACACAAATAGAGTAAGTTATCATAACAATATAGTTAAAGACAAGTAGATGCCAGTTAAAAATGCTCAAATGAGGACAATGGCACTTAATGGGTTAAATAAATAAGGCGACAGCAAATGAAGACGACAGTGCATCAACTACGACTGTGGACACAAACGAAGCCTCTACACAGACACCTAAAGTAAAGCATTCTGACAAGATAGAGAAAAACACTTTGTGGAAATACTTGCACAAATTAGATGAATGCATTACCTATTATACGCGTTACTAAAAGTTCAGTACACAAATAAAGTGTGAATTAGTAAAGTAATTCTAGTTTAAGAAAATCGATATTTTAGTGGTAGCTTCAGATTTATGATTACACCAGTGATTGTTTTCCATACACTGTAACAGAATACTCCATGAGCTGTGGTTACCCTCTCTTGACAATGGGCGGATTACTCAGCCATCCTCATTCAATGAATAACTACAGTGCTCCGTGAACATTCGTGACGAATACCCATGCAGAGGCTAGCTTCGCCACACACCAGTCAGGACTCATGCATACGTTCTGTAGGATTGCTACGACTGTAACATGCATAACATACAGTGCATGTGCCAAGGATTCCACTGTGTACAGCACACATCCCCCAGGACATGCACCAGTTTCTGTTCTACAAATAACAATTTACAGGAAACACCTGCAGAGTTCTTTAACATGGGAATGGCTTGTCGAGGAGGGTTTGGCAGGGCTGTGCAATATCAAAAGGCAGCAACAGCAGGAGAGTGAGAACAACAACAGCTCTCCTCTGCAGGAAAACAATCCAGGGTGGAATAGATGACCCTGGGCTGCCGGGAGCACTTCCATACATGGTTACTTTCAGGCAGATGTTTTTGTGATCTGTCTTCTGTATACAAAGCAATGAGGTCTGCTACGGAACACACTGTCACTGCAGCAACAGAGCTGACAGCCTGTCTAGAGCCGCGAGGGAGAGGTATAGACCGGTCACATCAGAATCATTAGAAACTTTACAGTTTAGGTGCTGGTCAGTAACTCTCCCTAACTCTAACCATGTCGGCACTTCTTTTGTTAGCACAATCTTTTTTTAAAGCTGTTTGCACAAGATTCTCTTCGCTGCAAACCTGATGCAAGGCACTGCTGGGAAGGCACGTGATACGGGCAGTATGACTGAGGATTAGTACTGGGTCTCCTGGCTGACAGATTGTGTTAAAAGTGCAAGTCTGAGGCAGAGGTCCCCAATGGACGACAATTTCAGGAGCTGCTGTATGTATCTGGCAGTGATAGAACCCAACATGCTACAAGGCAGACGTGTCTATATAGTCACTACTCAACTCCAGCCCCTTCTTGTTCATTCACACATTACTGGACTTGAACTGTGAACCTGCAGGGTAACCAGGACATGTTCCAGTCCTCAGTTCTTACAGGTCCCTCATTCTGTGTCCATGCCTGGGTCTCTGTCTTGTCAATGCCTGGGTCTCTGTGTTGTCAATCCCTGGGTTTTTGTATTGTCAATGCCTGGGTCTCTGTCTTGTCAATGCCTGGGTCTCGGTCTTGTCAATGCCTGGGTCTCGGTCTTGTCAATGCCTGGGTCTCGGTCTTGTCAATGCCTGGGTCTCGGTCTTGTCAATGCCTGGGTCTCGGTCTTGTCAATGCCTGGGTCTCGGTCTTGTCAATCCCTGTCTCTCTCTCTGTGTCAGGCAGTGTTTGCAATGCTCTGCTGGAGGGCAGAGGGTCCTGTCATGGTCTTCATCACTGTCTCATAGGATGGGGGTAGGTCCTGGTGCATAGCCAGGGTGTGTGCGGTGTATCTAGGAGACACACAGGGGCGAGAGACCGACTCTCTCTGGATTCCAGTCCTCCTCATGTCTTCTAGTCGTCTGAAAAAAAAGACAGGTAAACTGAGACAGTCAAACACAATTGAAACGTTTGTCATAAACTTATTAAGTATTTCTAAACTTAGTACTATTGGGTGTTTTAAAATGGATAACCAGGTCTTTAGACTCTGTTATCTTACTTCTCTTTACCATAGCCACATTATCACTGGCCAGCCTTTTAATCTCCTGCCTCCCAGGTTATTATCAGCCCCTTAAAGCTTGAGGGTCCCCCGTTTAGTATTGACATGCAATGAAGTCTGTTCATGATAAATGACACTGAAACTGAAAACATTTATTTCTCACTTATTTCTTATAGTGAAGCATTAACAAAAACCTGGAAAACACAAGGGCAAAACAAGTTTTAAAATGTTCTAAATGTTTTAAAATTGCATATTTCTGAACCAAAAAAAACCCCACCATTTGAGAATCCTGCCCCCAGTGTACCCCGTTCAAGACTGTAACTGCATGTTTATTTAAGAGTTGGTTTTAGCACAGCAATCAGATACTGGCTGCTTGAGTTTTGCTCAGCAGTTTCAACAAATCAACTAAAAACACAGAATAAGGACATTAATACTCTAGTTTACTATCAACGGGCCCCCTTTAAAAAAATATTAAAAATGATGAAAAACCAAATGGTTATCTGGAGATCCTGAGATAACCCCCTGTGTGATCTCAGGACAAGGAAGACTCACAATGGCACAGTGCCTACCTCTGTATGATAGTCCTCTGGGGCTCCTGCAAGCGGCTTCGGAGGAAGAAGAGAGAAGGGCTGGAAGTGTTGCTGTGGTTCGATTTAACTGTCAGGTAAAATCCAAGGAAAAGCAGCAGGGCTCCCACTAAGAACACACACAGCAGCATGTACATCATGGCGGTCCAGATAGACAGCTCAGCCCAATCCGTCTGGCCGGACAAGAACAGCAACGGCAGGACCGCGACGAACATGAGTATCAGCCCGATACTGGTCAGCTCATTGTGAAACGAAGGCATTGCACCTACAGGAACAGCATGCTCTTTTACACGACTCAAAAAAAAAAAAAAAAAAACCGACACACCTGCAGGATTCCCTTGGCTGCAGATGTCCTCCTCTTCTGGTAGACTTAGCTTCAGTCTGGTAGCAGCTCAGAATATTCCTTCACCATTACACGACTCAAGCTCTGTGTCTGCAAACCTTCCCTACCACTCTGCTGGCCTCTCTAATGCTGGGTGCATCCGAGTGCAGGGGGAGAGACTGCTTCCTCATATCTGTGAAGCTAACCTGGGTTCAATGAGAAAGCAATCTAGTCAACACACACACAGATAGAGAGAGAGAGCTGCTGTCTGCTGTGGACAGTGCAGAGCATACTCCCCGAGACACAGCTGGAATAACTCTGCGACAAAAGCACTCCACACCCACCAGCTACAGGCAGCGTATCACTTTATTAACACTTTATTAGCCCCTATTCACAAAACCGTTTCAAGGAATGTTTTGTTAAGAACTTTTTTTTTGTTTTGTTTTGTTTTTTAAGTCAGTTTTATTTATTTAAATCAGGTTTGCAGTTCTTGAAACCTTTTTCTGGCTGTTTTAAAGAGGGGTTTTATTAGTTTATTCTCAGTTTTCCAAAAGCTGTTTAATCTTCTTAACAAAACATGTATTTGAAATTCTGTGAATGGGGGGGCCTTAATGATTATGACACTAACATGAATTTAAAGCAGGGGCTTTTCTATTTTTTTATTTTAATGCTACACTAAAACACAACGGTTTATAACTAGCAAGTACAGTATTTAACTTCCCTTTGCAAATTATCTTCCTCTCGAAATTAGGTCACATAGGAAACTCTGGTGTGTTTGGATCAACCCCCAAGCTAAAACAAACATGTTTGCTCCCTTAATCTTTGGATAATGTTTAAACTCCAGTGGGTTACTATCTCAACACACACAGTACCAGTAGAGATGAGGAGACACTTCTTAACATTTACTCAACATTTCTACACAAACTGAAGATGATTAATGATACAGATTACAAAAGTTTATTTTGTGATATTCACAGGAACAAGCCCCCTCCCCCCTCCAAGAAATGTTCTGTACTCAAGTGTTTGTGCTTCAGAGATACACTACTCTGCTTCTTTGTGTGGCGTTACAAGGCCAGTTCAGTGGAGAAAACAGTTTTGTACAAATACAGTGTAAGACAGACTGTTTATAAATAACATTCATAGACAGATAGATGGGTATATATATATAGATATAGTTGAGATAGACAACCCGACAGATAGACAGACAGATAGATAGATAGACAGATTTGATTGATTTATCAATAGGCTGTCTGTTTTTCTAGCTAGCTATCAGTCTACCAAGTGGCTATCTGTCTGTCTCTACCATATCTATCTATCTATCTATATCTAGAAATACACACACATGCACACACACACACACAGTTGATGTCTGAAGTTAGAAAAAAGATCATGACCTTGTCACTCTGGCATGGCACAAAAGAGAAACCAATAACAAAGATGTTCCATTAAAACATCACAGCTGGATAAAACAAAATGTATCACGTTTGTGTGGGTTCTCATTTGGTGTGTTTTTTTTATTATTACTTATCTGTAAACATAAAAGAACTATACTCTAATAATATAGATAGTTCGATAATATACTATAGTGTCGTGAATTTACATAGTGTCGTGAATTACATGTGCTATATAACGATAACATGAAACTCGATCACAAACTCCTTGTTGAAAATAATGCATATTAAAAATGTATATATTTTACTTTACAAACGCTAACTTACATGTAACTTTCCTCAGTTATAAGCGAGTGTGCAGATTATTGCCTTTCAAAATGGTTCCAGATTAAATCGAACACCATAATCCACTTTGTAAAAATGACGTTTTGCGATTATCCGACGCCAGAGACGTGGTAGTACTAGAAACTAGTCCGTATCATCAACGAAACGCCCACATCGTTTTGCCCTAGTGATTTATTTTGCTTAGTTTTAACCTAACGATCGTTTACTATTAAATATAGATGTCAGAAAACATGGCTGAACAGATTTCGGTTTGGTTTTGGGAACACCCTCTCGGCTCTTAAAAATAAAACTGTAACTGAACAATATTATAGCTCTGTGTTAACTCTGGGACCACGTTCACGCTGCTGCGCAGTACTAGCGTTTACCTGCTACTGCCCACACAATCTAACATGAGAAAATAAGGAAACGCCAGCCATTGTGATAAAGAATGCTGCATATGCATAGATAGTTGTAATTATTTTAACTTATTGACTATTAATTAAAAACAAAAAAATGCATTACAAGAAATCACTGTACTTATAACTACATACTTACAGCAAACACTACACCATGAAATAGATAGATAGATAGATAGATAGATAGATAGATAGATAGATAGATAGATAGATAGATAGATAGATAGATAGATAGATTTTTTATTTCTTTATTTATTTTTTGTACGATGTCAGGACTCATTCACCATGGTTAAAATGAAACTGTGTGTAAGTGCACAGTGTCCAAGCGCAGGGCTTCCAGCGCGAGGCTAATTAAACACTGCTGACTGACTGCAAAATCAAAGGGACTTTATCATGTATGGGCAGGCACGGGCAGCCCTTACAAAAACTACCCATAGTTAAATCATAGCAAAGTGTAATACAGCACAGGGAAAGCATGGTAAAGCATACATTAAGCATTGTAAAGAATAGTGCGGTATGGTAAGGCACATTAATAAACACGGAAGAGCATGGTAAACGATGGTAAATGCACAGCATACCCGTGGTGAAACTACGAGATATACAGTGGTAAACCTGTTACAAGGGAAGCGATGGCACTTGTTGATGTAATACTACATCAACAACTGTCCGATTGGAGCTTTAACTTTAAACAAGTCAACAGATTCAATTCATTCAGAGTATCTTTACTGGAGTCAGGGACTTGGTATTATTATTCAGAGAGGGAAATTAGACTGTCCATTGCATAGCAGTTTGATGTATTCCTCGTTTTACGATGAGTTTAATAAGACACACGAGTGTGTTACCTGTGGCTAATCAAGCTGGTACAAACACCTGGAATGGGTGTATTGTGGCTGTCAAGTATAATACATTGGTAGCTGTGGACTGCTAAACCTGATTCCCTAATTCCAAAACGCGATGATTGGCTCCATATACAGTGCAGCATAGCAGAGTGTTGTATAGAGCAGACAGAGATAACATAGTTGAAAAGTCACATCATTTTTCTCTGTAATACTGTATAACTAAAACGCTTTTTTCACATTTACAACATCTCTAACTACAGTATGTGCGTGAGTTATTGTGGTGGGCTTTTTCTGTGTGTAAATAAGTAAGTAAACACCAGATCTGGACCAGTTTTAAAATATTAATTGGTGCCTGTATTTAGATACGTCATTAGATAAATTAAATGGACTTGTTTTCATGTGCAGAGTCAAACAGTGTCTCACGTTTGTTGGTTTGGCAAGTTTGCGCCGTGTAGGAGGAACATTAAAAATCTCATCAAGGTGCGTAATGCCACCTAGTGGCTATGGATCAATATTACACTGGTGACTGCTGGCTCTTTTCTCATTTGTAAATGTTCTCAATTAACTTCTTTAACCTTCAAATGTACATGGCTGGCTTCAATTTGCATGGTAGTTTTTCACATGCTTCCCCCATGGCTGTACTATACATCTACCAGGTTTTAATACAATACAATACAATGCAATTCATATTTCTATAGCACCTATAGGATCCCACAGCGCTTCACACACAAAGTACAATTAAACCATTACATTGAAAACACTCCAGACAAAAAATCTGGCTAAGATAAACTAAGATAAAAAAAAAACCTAGTTTGTAAAAAAAAAAAAAAATTTAAAAAATGCAGTTTATCTTATCTATGCAATACAATGTGTTCGCTACGGTTATTTACACTTTGCGTTGGAAACTTTTATAAACTGGTCTATGGGGAAACTAATGAATCCGATTCACTGATCTGCCTATTTGATGACTCGCCCCATTTATACAGCACCATCATAGTTAATTAACCAAATGATATGGGCTTCAACAGCGCCCCCTATCGAAAATAACAAAACATTAAGAATACGACAAAAATATGACCCGGTGTTATAAAGATTAGTTTGAATGTAAATAAATATTATGTATTTAGTTTTGTTGTCATTGATCTTCATAACGTTTAACATGTCATACATTTTCAAATAATACTTTACCTCTCTCCCCCTCGCTTCAGATGATCCAAATGTTTTGCCTGGTTGCCAGGCAGCTGCGTAAGAAATAGTTCTATTAATATTCAGATCCTTTTGGTGCGCTACCAGTACTAATTCTACTAGAAACGCCCGACGCAATGCGGCCATTAGTTCATCAACCAGCACTGAAAAGAACGAAAATTTATATGCCATTGGTTTAGAGAAAGAGAAATGGGTAGTTAAGAATTAGGAATTTGTTTTGTGACGCCACTGGCAGAAAAAATCGAGGTGAATACCAGTCAAGGTCTAGTTTTTTTTTTTTACCGTACTGTCAATCATGTGGTTTGATTCAATGGTCTGACGGTACACTCGGTACCTATTGGTCTAAAGCGTTGTGCGCACCACCTCGTCTCACGAAAATGGCATGTTCCTGGCCAATCATCAGCAAAGGAGGGGGCGTTACAGATTGTGACGACAGCCAGAAGGCGTGTCACTTTACAAAATCTGTCACACAGCGTGCCTTAGCAGTTGTGCTGCAGTTGCGGAGGTGATTAGGGAAGGAGTGAAGTAATAATAGAACAATTATTATATTATAAGAAGGTGTCAGGTTAGAAAAACGCGGTAAACAATTTTGAAGAAGAAAAACAATTAAAAAAAAAAGATTTAATTGTGCACAAAAAGTGTACGGGATATGTGTATCTAGGTTTCTGCACACATCATTATTCTAAGGGTACTTATTTACACTGGACAGAAAGGGAATTCGTTTGCGTAAAAATAATAGAAATTCTCGTGAAAGAAATGGACTCCGTGGTGTATTTAGGAGGACTGGTTGTCTTATTCCTGCTGTGGGTTAAGGTGAAAGGACTGGAGTACGTGATCATACACCAGAGATGGATTTTCGTCTGCCTCTTCCTGCTGCCCTTGTCGGTAATATTCGATATCTACTACTACCTGCGCGCCTGGGTTATTTTCAAGATGTGCAGCGCACCCAAATTGCACGACCAGCGCGTCAAGGACATACAGCGACAGGTAAGGCAGGAACCGTAGTTACAGTTTACAGTGTACTCACAAACAATGCACGTTATGCAGTGTTTTTTGGACACACTGCCTTGTAGTATTAATAGAAGCCAGCTGCACGTAATGATGTCATAGACCCTTAAGCCATTGCATAACAGTTTGAGCCGCTCCAGCTACCGCTATCCTTTCAAGAATGGTGTGTGGTCGTTTCTGCTCCAATGCACCTCAACACAGTGCAGCGTACAATAGAAGCCGGAGCCATTTCCTCCCTTCCTCTGAGTTTAATCAGCAAAATCCTAATACCAGTCGTTCATGTATTCACAATATTTATTTTTTTCCAACCACTGTCTGCAGGTTTGGAGCTGGTTTCTACCACGGCCCAAAAACGTACAGTAACTAAAAGCGCTTTTAATGTCGGTGTGATGTACCTCATGCATAGAAGATTTGTTACAGGGTGTACTTTGGAATGGAATTTGGAGTGTATTATTAGCAGTGGTAGTGGGGTTCCTATTAGATTAGAAGGTTCCCCCACTGTTTTGCTGGGCACAGCACCCCCCCAGAGCGTGCCACTGCCAGGAGTCTGTACTGCTTGATAGTCCTATTGTTACAGAGACAAAGGAACTCACGTCACTGTGGGCACCACATTGTCGAGGATTGTCAGGGCATGAAATCCACTAGACATTAAATAAATGTGCTTTCAATTAAACATTTCCTTTCTCATAGTAGTGATAATCGGAATATGGTAATGGTTTGTGCTGCACTGGCACAAGAGACTACACAGTAAAAAAAAATATATAAATAAATGTGTGTCTGGTTAAGAGACTGCTGCTTTGCTTTGCACACAGCATTCCACACAAGGGACTGGATTCACCCTTATAAAATAGCCCCTTCGTAAAAGCATTGCAAAGTGGAATGAAGCATAGTGAAAGCATGGTTAAGCATGTGTAAGCATTGCACATTTTTTTATTATTTATTTATTAATTTTTTTTAATGGCAAACCATGGTGGACCTTGGTGAATGCATAGTATAACAATGGGAAAAGCATGGGACACCTGCAAGCTTTTTGACCACTGTATGTTGCCTCCTTTCAAATTCTAGACTTTAATTTCAGCATGCTGTTTAGTGCAGTCTCCAACAAACACATAGATTTTAGAAACGACTGCAATGTGCTATGTTTAAATGTAGCTTCCAAACTAAGATAATCTACGCAGAGAATATTACTAGATAAACTAAGAACAATATCATTTTTGCTGCACAGCTGCAGATTATTATCGACAAATCTTAAGCATCAAAGGTGCAATTCCTTACACAAGGTCACATGAACACTTTTCTGCTCCTTGTAACTGAACTCTTCTTTATTGTAAGTTAGATTGCACTTGGTGCGTTTTCTTTGTGGGCAGCCAGTTTATACTAAGAGGGGTGGGGTTGTAATGGCCATCTCATAGCATTCAATTGAAAAGAGCAAGCTCTGCAATGGAGAGGTAAGTGTGCGTCTCATGCTGGTGTCCGTGTTATTAACTCATCCGCCGCTAGGAGGACAGCTGTTACGAGGTACAGTAAGGTTGTCTGCGGTTTGGACTGATGTGTTTTTTTTATCCCCCAGGTCCGAGAATGGAAGAAAGAGGGGAGTAAGACCTACATGTGCACGGGCCGACCTGGCTGGCTCACAGTGTCTCTGCGGGTAGGGAAGTACAAGAAGACTCACAAGAACATCATGATCAATCTGATGGACATCCTGGAGGTGGACACCAAGAGACAGGTGAGGAAGACTGAACCACCGGCAATGTGATCAAAGAGTTAATATCACTGGTGCATAGCAGAATGATATAGCAACGTAGTCTTCATGCAAATGCATGATTTATTCTGCAGGGAATGCGTATGGGTGTCTGGCTTCACAGACCTGCTCATTTTATCTTTCACAGTAGTGCAAGGTTTGTGCCTGTACTTTGTGGAAAAGTTCAATTGCATGTTAACGCTATTTAATCTTCTAGGTTGTTCGTGTCGAACCATTGGCTAACATGGGTCAGGTGACCGCGCTGCTCAATTCGATTGGCTGGACTCTTCCAGTGCTGCCAGAGCTTGATGACCTCACAGTGGGTGCGTGTAATTTGAAATAACCTCCCACTTTGACATACGATAAATATGCTGTAGAATAACACCTGTTTGCTTGTGTGCAAGGCTGGGATGAGAATGAGACTCCCATTTGCTCTGTATAGTTGAGTTTAATGTATTTCACAAGGAATAGACATGCTTGCTTGCATGATGGTCGAGTGGAGAGTTAGACAGCCAGTTTACAGGGCCAGGTTCAGTAAGCCATGCCTGTTCTGCGCTCGTCAGGTGGCTTGGTCATGGGCACGGGAATCGAGTCCTCGTCGCACATTTACGGGCTGTTCCAGCACATCTGCGTGGCCTATGAACTGGTGCTCGCTGACGGCAGTCTGGTCAGGTGCACTGCGGTGAGTGACTTTTATATTCCTCCTAATATTATCACTTGATGCAATGTAATACAGGTGTGTGAAACTCGAGAGTCGATAAGTATTAGATCAAGAATGTTAAAGACAGCCTTGGTGCATCATGTATAATTTAGATAGGTATTACACATTGCAAGATATTGCTTGTGTAATTGTGTAGCCTGCCATGATTCGAATCATGGCGCCTGTAACATTTAAGGTTGATTTTATTGCAAATTTTAGCTTTCAATTGCCCAGTCCTCTTGCTTGAACTCTGAACATCCCTGTCGAAATGCTTTAAGCACATTGCCAAAGCCCCTTCGTGTCTGAAAGCCGCCGCTGCTGTCTCTGCTCCCGCTCTGGCAGGAGGAGAATTCCGAGCTGTTCTACGCCGTGCCCTGGTCCTGCGGCACGCTGGGTTTCCTGGTGGCTGCGGAGATCAGGATCATCCCGGCCCGCAGGTACGTTCGGCTGCGCTACGAGCCCGTGAGCGGGCTGGAGAAGATCTGCCAGAAGTTCTCCAGCGAGTCCGCCAACAAGAAGAACCAGTTTGTGGAGGGGCTGGTGTACTCCCGTGACCAGGCCGTGATAATGACCGGGGTCATGACTGAGGAGGCGGAGTCTGACAAGGTAACAACTGGGGAGAAAACTGGTTGATGCAGGTCCAGAATCCTCCAGGTTTTATAGGTGTCCTCGGTCCTTCTGCCCAGTGTTCCCAACATTTTTCATTTAAGTATTTCGGGGTCCCAGATATTGGTGTCACATGTTTTGTATGTGTTTCATGGTCTCGAGTAAAGCAAATAACGTGTTTCACAGCCACATTTCGTTTTCTTATAACAAACGTGGTCTCAGGACCGAGGAGGTTATAATTAACTGACCTGGAAGGAGATTCAGTTGGTTCAACTGTAACAAAGACCAGGAGGGCTGCGGAACTTGAGGACTGAGGACCAGTATAGTGAAGAATTTACTTGGACTGCATGCAATGGAAAATCTTATTTCAGAATAAATGTTCTTGTTCTTTCTTCCCTCAGATCAACAGCATTGGACATTACTACAAGCCCTGGTTCTATAAACATGTGGAGAGTTACTTAAGAGCCAACCGGAGCGGAGTGGAGTACATTCCCCTGAGGCACTACTATCACCGACACACTCGCAGCATCTTCTGGGAGCTGCAGGTACACACTGGCTACTGGAATGCACCTCTCCGAGCAGCGGGCATGACTGATGGTTTACCAGAACTTTGTGCTGAATGATTTAGAGAGAAAGAGAGTTTAGAACTGTCAACATAACAGGTTCAGACTGCAAGTTTGCATGTTTATGTATGTTCATACCTCTGCATAAAGAACATTATATAAAGTACAATACAAGCTGACCTTAAATGGGTGAAAATCCACATGCTATACTATATTTTTTAGGAATAATCTAAACCGTATAGCTTTAATGTGATGTGTTTTCTGATCTGATACAAGTCATCTGGTATAAATTAGACAGCAGTATCACTTCAATTTCAGGCTACTATTTGTTAGAACAATGAATGGTAAATTGTGTAAGTGAAATCACAAATGATCATGATCTTGTCGGATAAAAATGCTACACTAGCTTGCTAAGGTCTCCCTGGTCGTGTTTTTGCCACAGGACATTATTCCGTTCGGTAACCACCCCGCTTTCCGCTACTTGTTCGGCTGGATGGTGCCCCCCAAGATCTCTCTTCTGAAGCTGACCCAGGGAGAGACGATTCGGAAGCTGTATGAGCAGCACCACGTGGTCCAGGACATGCTGGTACCCATGAAGCACCTGGAGCAATCCATCAGCGCCTTCCACAATGACATCAATGTGAGAGCGCTCTTCTCAGCTCCCTGTCCTTGCCGTCTTTTGCATTTACATTCATAAGTTAATAGGTCCCGTTCAGGGTGTCTCTTATTACAGTGTCCCCCCCCCCCCCCTTTCTAAGGCTGTGGTCGAGAGCCATTGGTAAGAGATTGTGAAATGTGTGTTCCGCCTTATAACGAGAATACAAGTGATAGTGAATTGGCATTATGGGGCAGATGGGAGCCATGACCATACTGCCTTATAACCTGTTCTACGGTATAAAGAGCCTCCTTATAATGAGGGAGCACTGTATAAAAAGAGAGTTATCTTGTGCAGTCTGTTCAAAGAGACCACAAAGTCTGAGCTGCTCAAATTGTGCAAAATGATGTTTCCTACACACAATGTATTAACTTATTATGAGTCCCAAAAGCTAAAACTCTACTCCAGAACTGCAGTACTATTAAACATAATAGACAGGTGTTATTTTTTTATTTATTTTAGAATTGTGTCATGAGATCAGATATACTGGAATTTAGACGGTTTATTTCCGCAAGGTGATTTACAATATGCAGTACATCGCATTGCACTACGCCGTCTCTGAACCTTCCTCCTGTGTTCTCTAGGTGTACCCCCTGTGGCTGTGTCCCTTCGTCCTGCCCAGCCAGCCCGGCATGGTCCACCCCAAGGGCAATGAGGACGAGCTGTATGTGGATATCGGGGCCTATGGAGAGCCGAGTTCTAAGCAGTTCGAGGCGCAGGCCTCCATGAGGCAGCTGGAGAAGTTTGTGCGAGAGGTGCACGGGTCAGTGATGGTCTCCGATCTTGTTACTGTTGAGGGGCTGAGATCCAGTGGCTTTATAATGCTGGTCGCATCTTTATTTTTTCCAGCGTTTTCCTGGCAAGATTATAATTTACCTTTATTAGCAGGTAGCCACAGGGGACCGTAGGGAATGTGGTCGGCACCTTGCATCATATACAGCAGATTAGGGTGTTAGATTAGGGTGTTGTAGGTTTCAAGCATTCCATGGTCAGCTGTTCCTACTGTGCCCTTCATTGCTTTACAGAGCATGCTTTTGCCTTGGCGTAATTGAAAACCTGTTGGGTGACTTCTAAACCCTATGTATCGGATCGTCACGGTTCCAGTCTAAAAGAGTTTCTTTCTTTCTCTGTTGTCTGTGTTCCAGGTTCCAGATGCTGTATGCGGACGTGTACATGAACCGCGAGGAGTTCTGGGAGATGTTCGACGGCTCTCTGTACCAGAAGCTGAGAGAGCAGCTCAACTGCAAGGAGGCCTTCCCTGAGGTGTACGACAAGATCTGCAAGTCTGCAAGGCACTGACCTTCCACAGGAAATACAGGGCACCCATACACAATAATAACCCTAAAGGATAGTGCTGAGGAAGCACGTTTGTTGCAGTCTGCATTACAATGCTGCAGTTTATGATAGCAATACTGCAGTTATTTTTTTAGGGTCAGTTGTTTTGCTCCCAGGTACAGTATTTTAATATTAACCATAAACTTGAGGGCTTCCCATCCTAAATTATTTTGTAAACCTTATTTAACATAGCGGTATGGTTAACATATACAATGAGCACTTACTGCGGATACTGGTATGTGTTCTTTAGCCTCGACTGGGCGCCACATGCTTCTCTTTTTGAAATGGTCTGTAGATGTCGCTGTGATGGATTGTGATTCGAGTGCAGTTCTCTTCATTACCAATTTCCTTTCTTATGATGACTCTCTGCTGGCTTTCACTAGGTTGTCTGTATATGTCTGATAGTTTACTGCTAACTTTCAGTGAAAGCTGTGTACGCTTCCTCACAAGCTACATCAAGTATATCAAGTTTGCAGCTGTATTTCTAAACAGAGAAGAAAAGGATCTGTTTTTAATGAGGGGGAATAATCCTGAAGCGCAAACGGGTCAAATGCAAAGCTGTAGAAGTTTTATATGGTAACCTACGGTGCCGATAAATACAGCAGTTTTCATTTTCTAACATTGTTACTGTATAGCAAAGTCTTATGTATCTGAAGGAGAAAGGTTGGGTTTTTTGCAGCTGTAGTACGTCCTAATTGCAACATTTGTGATGCTAATGACTGCCCCAGCTTTGTGGTGTGAACTTGTATTCATTTGAATTCTGGTATTTTGCTTTCATTTGTGTTGTTTTTCGTTAAAGTCCTCAACATTAATGTCCATATGATATTTACTTGTACCATTTTTTTCTTTAATAGTCTTCAGGCAAAATCAGCCTTTCTGAAACCATTTATTTTTTTGCATTTTTCTCTATTCAGTGTTTTCAGCGCCTTGAAAGAAATCATGTGATATTGTGACCCCTTCAGAGTTGAAAGTTCACAGTAATATCACATGATTTCACCAGAACCTGGAACCAATGACACATTGCAAAAAAAAAAAAAAAACAGACCAGCGATTCATAAAAATATATAACAATCAATACACTATAAGAGGAGCTCAGAACCATTTGGAACGATGGCAAACAGTGGGCAGGGCCTCCTCTGCTCATTGCCAAGCCTTGATTCACAACTGATGAACTTGTATTCTCATACTCCATGAAAGAGGCATTCATTCCTAGCTCATGTGATATTGTGTTTAATCTTTCTGTAATGGGGTTATGAAAGCGATCTGCTGGTTTACTGTCTCTGTATTTTTCTTTACCCTGTTAACTTTCAGATTCTGTGTAGTAACGTGTCCCTTCTACAGTAAACACACACACTTATGAATTGTGTGTTTTGTAACAAAAGTGCAATACAAGTTATACCAATGATTGTTTATCATATGAAAGGTCACACACAAAAACAGAACCCAACCTGGCCTATGAAGTAGCAGTGTATGTATTGATTCAGGTGAGATGTTTCTATTTGTGAGAAACGCTTTGAACATGGGGGGGGGGGGTTGATTTCTCATGTATTTACATGTGGACGAATGAATTCTAAATGTACATGTTGTAGTTTATATCTTACCTGTGTTGCATTCTGCTGCAGATGGCCATGTTCTTGACTTTGGACTTGGGCTGTTGTTCTTTGTGCTCCAATCACATTTTTCATGTGAACGGTTCATGTTTATTTATGGTTTGGTGACAAATAAATTAATTCTGCAAGTTTATTGTATTGTGGTTTTTTTTTTTTTTTTGTTTGTTTTTTGTTTAAGTCCTTGTCTAACCTTTTAGTACTGGAAACTTGTCACTTGAAAAATGACGACCTGGTCCTGTTCATAAGGGGAACGTGTGCGGCTCACCAAATGACACCTTTCAATTACCAGCCAATCTAACCGATATACCTAATCCAAACATGGTACTACTGTAGCTCTTATCATTCCCAATACCGTGAACACATTATCAACTGTAAAACAGACACCTACACTGAATAACAACACTGTATACAAATGCGTATGTGTGTTGACTGTTGTTCTTGAGTCTTGTGTTTAACAGTTCTGGTGACTTTCTGATGGGCACGATGGTCAAGCCCAGGGGCAGGGAGTGACTAGGCTGTGGCAATAGAGTTCAAGGTTTTCATTTCATACAGCCTCTCCGGGGGGATTAGAAACGTTCTCCTGTCTGCTGGAAGATTCAGGGCTCGTAAACGCTCTCTAGGAAAAGAAAAAGAAAAATGAGAGAGAGAGGCTGTACAATGAAGCCTGTGTCTACAGTCCTAGTGAGTGTGCAGTTGGGTTCAATAGAATTGGCACGCAATCTATTTTCTTTAGTATACGATACAGAAATAGACACCACAGTACGGTATAGCTATATGGAGCTATATCATCAAATATTGCAGCACCGACAACACCACTCAATAGGGGCACTAACACTACTGCTTCTGTTTCTGTTGCTGTGACGACAGGGAGATCAAGAAACAGGAAGCTTGACTGAAGAGCTTCTGTTCACAGGTTTCTAGTTTGGTGTTGTGTTAATGGCGTTCTCCTTTCTGTCCAAATTTAACAACCAAATACTGTGCTGTACTGTATAAAATATTGAAAATAGCTGAAATAAAAGTAGTTTTGAAAGGGGGGGGGGGGGTTGGCTTCCTCATATGAGGTCATCATGCATTTGCCTCTTACACACATCCCCATATAAAGACTAGAAGAGTTTTTTTGTATCCATCCCCATATGAGGTCGCCATGCATGAAAAGGTTAAAACGCAGACAGATCTTATAAATGAAACGCAGCCTTTCTTACTTCATGTAAAAGTCTCTTCCAAGGTTGCTGAGGTAGCGCTTGCTCTCAGACTTGAAGGCAGACCTGTGCCCCATGGCTGTCCTGCTCCTGTCACTCTCAAGGATGTTGTAGCGGCCTGGACCTGGGTTCTAAAGCAAGAGCAAGATCAATAATAACAACACCATCTCCTCTGACTTTCAAAATCACTGTTTTTAAAAGATACCAATAGCTTATAAAAAAAAAACATTGCTGCAGTAACACAAATAACATGAGCAGTCTCTTTGTGTCGTTCCCCCTCCTCAATACTAGAACAAAGTAAAAAAAGCATTAAAACAGTAACAGCAATGTATAGTGCAAGCAAGCGCATCAAACCACAGGTAAGTAAAACAAACAGCATGGGTAAATAACATGCACAGTAAATGCATTGGAACAGTGTGGTTTTCAAAGGAGTGCCCTTTCTAAGGGATAGAAGGCTATACAGGACAATATTTTACTGCTGTGCGCTCACCAGATTCTTCACTTTAGTGTCCGTGCGTCGGGAGGAGCAGAGGAAGGGAGCCGGGTATGTGGTCTGTGGTCTCGGAGCAGGGCTAGTATTGTACCAGCCCGGTCCTGGGAAACACTGCCATCAAACAGAGGAAGAAAGCACACGTCACTGCATTGTGACAAGACTACACTATGATTCAATACAAAAAATACATACAACACTGCATGCAGACAGGACTACAGCCTCTATAGATAGCGCAATCCAACCAGATTTCCAGACACTGTCAATCCCTCTCCATGTAGCAAGCAGCACTATACTATCTTGTTAGCACAAGAACCTGGACATTTCCATTTTTAAAACGTTAGTTGGCAAGTTTAAATGCATAATTACGTGCTCCCAGAAGCAGAACTAATAGCATGAGGGATACAAGAAATGCATGTGTACCGACATGAGATTTATCTCTACTGTCTAGTCAGGCACCCATCGGCACTGCGTGGTGTGTAATTTACCTGCCAGGCATGTGAAATGCTGAGGTTGCTCTGGTGTTTAGGAGTGCCTTTTGAAAACAGCTCACTGTCTAGATGAATAACAAGCATGTTTGGTAGCAACAGTGGCTGATCCTGCCTATGAGTTTTGAGAAATAAAAATGTGTTGATTGTTTTACAGTTTACTTCAATTATATTTTTTAAGTGTTTACTGTATGATTGAGCTGCGTGGGCAAGCCTTGGATTGTGCACAGTGTGCAGTGTAAATTGATTGACAGGTAAAGATGTGACTCACTGCGGGGCGAGGGCAGTGAGAGAGGGTGCTGCAGCCGACGCGCTCTGTTGGAGTGGAGGGGTACTGCAAGAGAGAGCTGAACTCCCCACTCTTTTTCTTCTCTTTGCTCTGCAAATTTTCCACAAAAGACTTGATCTCGTACTGACCCGGGCCCAGGTTGGTAGTTTTCTGGTAAGATACAGTAAAACAATTCAAAGTTGAGTTACTTATTCCTTATAAACCAGCACATACTTTGAGATCAGTAAATGATGGCCTTTTGATTATTCCAAGAACCTAACCTGCTGAGTGTGTCAGTATTTTAAAATCTAAGCTCTCTTTGATCTGGCCTTTCATAGCAAGCATTTCCTGTTTTTTTTGTTTGTTTTTTTGTAAAGCGCCCTGGGATGCTTACACATAAAGGACGTTGTATAAATGAAATCGATATGGCATGGTATGGTAAAGTCTGATTGAAGCAGGATCCATTTATAAAACAGCTATACATGCTTTGCTGAGAAATAACACTTTGCTATAATAACATGTTAGCTATACATTACTACAGTCAAGCTTCATGCCATGTTATAAAGTAAACATCATTCTTTTTTTATAAATTATTAATACAGTTGCCTTATAACACTGTGTCGCTATAGATTAATTAGTTATTAATAAGAACGGTCTGGTATTGTTTATGACATACAACACGTTTAGATATAGCTGGGTTTTATTAGAGCATGTTAAAGCCCTGGAGAAACACACTGTATTGTAACCGCCTGTCTGTGGTGATCTTAACACTAAACAGTAAGTGGTTGTTACAGTCAGAGTGATTCCCTGATACTGGACAATACTACAATGAAATCCAGCTGTGGCTTATCAGGGTATAGATTGACTAAACCAACCCCTAAGTCCCTTTAGCAAACGTGTGGATTGTATTTAATTTGCCTGCAGGATATGTACCAACACCACATAATGTCCAGTAGAGGCATGTCTGCTGCGCGGCCCTGTGAACACGTCATAGGGTCCTCTCTTGCTGACTGTGCGATTCAGCAGCTCCTGCAGTGAATCCTTTACCTTGTAGGTGCCTGGCCCTGGGACACACTCCTGCACACAAAACATGTCAAATATATAAAGACAGCCAGCAGTAACCATACACTTAGAGACTTGCAGCAAGTCCAGCCTGGGTGATATTGGAGTGAAAGAGTCTCCCAGCACTGCCACTCTGCTGTATCACAACAGAGAACTCAATAAAATACAGCATGCTTTGGCTTTGACACAGGCACAGACACACACACACACACAATACTGGGCTCTATTCAACTGATCTCTACAGTTACATTTATTCCACAAAGCTGCTGGGTTGCAAGCCAACGAATGCACTTTTGTAAAGCTACTGCACTTTGTAAGACACTTCTGTAGGGGCTCATGTACATTATTTGTAGCAGTTAAATACTCACTGAGGTTTGCAGAGATCGCTCAGAGCTGGGATTGAAGTCCATTGACCCGAGGGCCCCTGGTGATTGCCTCTGCCTCTCCTCCAGCGAGGCGGAGGGGATGCCTCCTTTCCCGTAGGTTCCGGGACCCGGAGTGCAGCTCTGAGACAGGGACAGAGAATCACAGCCACTTCCCTGAGGCTCAGCCCTGCAGGCATCCAGGTTTATCTTCAAACATCCTGCGCTATACTGCTGAAACCTCCTCTAGCTGCACACTGTCCTGGGTATCAGTACATTGGCTTGTGTGTGTTTGTGTGTGTCATTGTCTAACCATTAGTACTGGAAACTTGAAAAACAACAACTAGGTGATCTGGTACGTTTCAAAGTGATATGCAGGAGGTCACAGTTGGTATAATGCAGACAGGAGTCAAGGGGCTGGCACTAAGACACAGTGGGAGGTAGCGTCTTTGATAACAGGTATATAATCAAACATGCGAATCAGTTTTGCAGTACAGCACTGTAATCTGAGATTGAACTCAACAGAGATTGTGACTAACATTTGAAAATAGCCTCTAGTGTGGAAGGATGTGATCACATGACCATTTGGAATCTGTACTTGTGAAACTAGGAGAGCAGCACCTGCTTGCTACAATAAACCCTGTGCTCCTGCAGCAGGAATCTCTCACCTCCGCAGTGATGCTTCTGAATCTTCTCTCTCTGGATTCGCACACCCCCAGGACGCTTGCAGGTCTTTCCTCGCGAAGCTCAATGAAATCTTTCATCTTGTAGCTTGCAGGACCCAGCTTTCTTTTCTAAGAAAAAACAACAAGTACTGTAAACAAGCAGAAAAGTAAAGGCAAATGTAATTAGCCCGTAGTTATCAATACAGAAGTACAGGTCTTTATAAAACTACTGTTTAACCTAGGAAAATATTTATAAACAGCAGTTCGAGTCATACCTGCTTTTACTATGATTTTAATAGATACACCTGAGCTTGTTACCTATACACTGTGGCTAATCAAGCTTGTAGTAAAACCTGGAATGGGTAAAACTGTTGTGCAATAGGAGTCTTGTTTGCATCCCTGTGAATTGTATTGTGCTTCAAACACTTCCCTGTTGGAGGCACATGTCCAACACCAGCTCCTTTTGAAATGGCTCCGGTCAGCTCACTCACTCACCAGGATCCTCTTTCTCTCCCACAAATCTCTGTACAGAACGTGTGGGAGCTGCGTCTCCCTCAACGTCTCCTGCGCTCTCTTCCACCCCGGCCCGCCAGCACGCCGCAACACCGCGGCTGGGCTGAAGTTACCAGTGTCCGCATTGTAGTTACCAGGGCCGCGTCTCCTCACCTGCAACCGAGAGAAACACGATACCATCATCACTGCACCCTCTCTACTGACCGCCACAGGAGCGCAGGGCGCTGCATTTAGCGGTGCAGACAGTGATAACAGTCATCAAAATGATCTTTGAGCATGGTTTCTTCCTAGAAAGAACTGGTTGTTGAATTGCTACTGATGTTCTTATTTAATAATAATAATAATAATAATAATAATAATAATAATAATAATAATAATAATAATAATAATAATAAACAAGATTACTTACCAACTCACTGGTTGCTGTTTTACAGTAGGGTACCTCGGTGTATGTTCCGATCTTCTTCTTGTCGGGGTACACTCCAGACACGTCGAATCTAATGATAATACAAAGAGAATTTAGAATCCTTCAGGAGGACGATTTAGAACGCAAATGTTTGTAGGAATTCTGTTATTGCTGTTTGTTTAAACAATAAATCGGCTTGTGTATAAAAAAAAAAATATGATTTAATAATATATGTATAAACCTCAGGTGAGTTCAATTCTGCAAAAAAAAATCTATTTGTCACCTTAACTAATTGTAAAATTAAATAAATCTTAATCATGTATTTATTTATTTGTATTTGTTTTACAATTTGAAGCCTATCCCTAAATGTCATTAAATTGTATTGTTCTTGAAGGTGAAGTGAATTCAATAATAGGCTTATGAATTACCTCGCTGTCTGTGTTCCAAAGGGCGCTCCTCGAAATGTTTTCTGTGCCATTAGAACTTATTGTATCTTATAGAAAGATCATTGTTTACTTTACCCGCTGGTACTGTACTGTAGGTCACTTGGGTACAACAGACCAGTGGCCATAGCAACCAGGACACTCGTTAATTATGCAATTGCGTGGTCTGGACGACACAGTAGCTGTGCAGCCTCGTTGCGGTGGAGTTACAGAAATACAGTACAGAGATTTTACGCGGTAATGCTATACTGTACTGTGAGGTTGCAATATTACTAACGCGACGAATTGCAATGTATTGTATCACTACTGCCTGTCAATTAAAAAAAAAAAATCTTAGAAAAGTGTCGGACTGCTACTGCAAAAGTTAGAAACGCGTTTTTGAAGCACCTACCATAACATTGTCAAAAGGGTGTCTGGTTACTATATGACACCATGTGCCCTAGGACAGTTTGGGACAGTGGAGGCTTGTCAACTCACACAGCAAAGCATCTGATGCTCATGACTGCATTTGAGTATAATCCAATGAACAGTTGATTTTATACCTGTTTTACAAATACTTTACACAGTCATTATGAGAGCCTTCTGCAAGTGTGTGCATGTGTGTGCACTGGTTTATGAAAAAGTGAAGTCATATTTAATTAAGCAATAAAGAAACCTGCATCTCAAGCTGCTCCCATTCAAGTTCAGCAGCTCCCATTGCCAGCTTGAACTACAATAAACCAGAACTTCAGGTACAAATCCACATCCACCTACAAATGATGCAAGCAGACAGGAGTGCAGGGGAGAGCAAACACCCTGCCTGTGCTTCAGTATACTGAACATGGAGGAAAGCAGCGCAGACACAGACATCGAGACCCTGATCGATGAGATGGACTACATTCCCGGACACTTCCACCTGGAGCTCAACCTGAACTGCGAGTCGCTCACCCCGGCCAAGCTCAGGAGGAGAGACATGGTGCTGAAGAGGGACAGCCTGCAGTCCGAGCTCGAGTCGGAGACCGGTTCTCAGCAGTTCGCAGTGAGGAACCTGTTGGGGCTCTTTGCCTTCCACCTGGAAGAGCTGAGCCTGGCCGAGGAGACGTTCCTGAACATCTGCAAGGAGGACCCCAGGAACCTCAACGCCTGGGCCAACCTGGGCTACGTGTACGACCGGCTGAAGAAAGAGCCGGAGGGGACGGAGAGTGTGGAGAAGGTGTTTGGTCTGATGGGGATGGGGGCTGGGGAGGCCGGCGAGGTTGAACCCAGGCTTCAGGCAGCCCGCTGTCTGGCAGAGCAGGCCTACGCCCATGCTTATGATGTGGGTCTGAATACCGAGCAGGAGCATCTGGAAAAACTGATCACAGCCGTTAAACTGTACGACAAGGCCATCGCTTATGGGGGCCAGGAGGTGAGCAGCTTGACTCTTAGCATTATTATTATTATTTGTTTATTTAGCAGGCGCCTTTATCCAAGGCGACTTACAGAGACTAGGGTGTGTGAACTATGCATCATCTGCAGAGTCACTTACAATTACGTCTCACCCAAAAGACGGAGCACAAGGAGGTTAAGTGACTTGCTCAGGGTCACACAATGAGCATGTGCTAAGTTCATTGAAAATGAACTGTGTGTTACCATGTGGTCATGAAGGTTTACACAGTACAGTTGAATTCATGTATTGCAACCAGGAAAGAGACAAAATAGTCTGTTTTTCTAAAGCAGCCGTTCACTTCTTTGACACTACTTTGAGATAGCATGGATGTGATTGGTTGTAGGTCTCTCGCGCAGTACTATGGGTATCCTGAGCAAACATCTGATTGGCTGAACAGACAATCAGTAATCAATATCCAATATGGAGAGGGTTGGTAGAGGCTATTTTGGCTTCCTGGCAAACTTCACTGTACTCATATTGTGTATCCTCATAAAATATTTAACACCCAAAACTGATATGTGGTCAAGATCCTAAATGCTCTGGTCTGCTGCATGTGGGTTTTTAAACTTTATTATGTATTAATAATCATAATGGTGTTCTTCAGATCCCCTTGGAAGAGAAAAGAAGCTGGTATTTCATAATGGCAACAATGCATATAAGGTAGGGAAGCTTAATACATGTTCTTTGGGATCAGAAAATGCAAAACTCTTAGTTGTGTTCTATAAAAATGTATTTGTGTTGTATTGTATTGTATTGTATTTTATTGTATTGTATTGTATTGTAAAGCACAATACAATCTTGGTATAGGACAGCTGCCCCTCTGCATTGCAGATTGAGCTCCACACACACCTGTCTTGTGTCTCAGGCCCACACTAAGCCCCATGTCTCTCACAGACTGGACGGAATGCTGAAGGACCAGGAGGATTCTGAACACAAGAGAATGACCTCCTTCAGCAGGACAGTGAAGCTGCTGCACGAAGCCATGAAATCCAGCAACCCGCATTACAAAGGTAGTTAACACAGTCAGCCGCACTGAAGAAGAACACTGTATATGAGTTGACGCTCGGTAAAAATTAACATCATTCCTCTGTATTTACAGTTAAGTGTCTTGGAAATACACTACTCTCAAAGCATTGGCAAACCCTGGCTTTACCCTATTTCTGACTGTGCCAATACTTGTTAGAGTATAGTCATTGACTAACGTAAACACTACCATCTATTGTAAATACTAAACTCTGCAAAATCACAGGCAGGAACAGTGTTCATGAACAGTAAAAAAAAGCTGTGTATTTGCAGTAAACACTCGTGGTTAGAAACATGCATGCTCTAATGTACGTGTGTTCGCTTGCCCCTTAAGCCCTTGCCTGGTGCTATATTGGGTTGATGTTGGAACGCCAGGACACCTTCCCTGTGGTTCCGATGGGGATCCATGACTGTGGGTACTCTGGCACAGACCCCCTGGAATGCTACTGTAAGGTGAGTGCATGACAAAAGTTAACCGCGGGACAACCTCAGGGTAATTACCATACCTTATTTTCTAATTGTTTTAATTAAGCAATTTAGAACAGGGCTGGCACAGAGACCAGGAGTGGAAGGGCCAGCTTTGGATACCCCTGCTCTTAGGGGTAATGGAAGCACACAGGCAAGTACTATGGTATGAGCTGTTGGAAGAAGACCCATATTTTGGCTTACCACTCTTATGAACCAATACACACTGGAAATCCATTTCAGTACCATGGTACCATACCTTCAATGGACAGTCTGCGACCATGTCAGGACCTCTGTGCAATGTACAGTATGCAGCACAACCCATTGTGCTGTCATTTCTGGAAATTCAGTGGTAGATCTGCTTGGGTTTCTTTCTAATAAACGCATGATGGGCCATTATGTTCTCCCCTATTTGCAGGCCATTGAGACAGCTAAAGAATCCCCTTTCATACTGAACCGGCTGGCCAAGGTGTTCCTGTTCCTGGGGAAGGTGGACATGGCCACTGGGATGTGTAACATGGCCCTGGATATCCTGCCTGACCCTGAGCTCAACTGGCAGGCGTACTGCACTCGGGCCAAGGTGAGACAGCCTGGGTAGAGGGGTATGAAAGTTTAAATCTTGTGCATTTAAATAGGGCGAACTGGCAGCCCCACACACCGCGAGTAAGCGTCTTAATCCCAATGCAGGAGAGCCGGACTCGTCTGCATTCGTAGTTTTAGAGATTTTAACTTCATCTCATCTCATCTCCCCAACAGGGGAGTACGTCACACAACACTGCCGTTACATGCAGATTAGTCTTTTTCTGCTACAAGTACAATTAAATACAATTAAAAGTGGTCCTTCTATCCTTGTGCTTTAATGTAACACAAGGAAATATAGACAGCACATGCATGGGCAGTCATCCGAGTGCTTTTAATAGTGTCATATCTCTACGGTTTTTACTCCTATATATAAAGTCAAAGACCAGTTTGAGTGAATTTAATGCAGAACTCTATCTCATTTTATCATAAGGTCTACATCACAACGTACGTGAAGGACCTGGAGCAAGCCAAGCTGGGCCTCGCCGGGGTTCCAGACAGAGAGAACCTGAGCAAGGCAAAGACAGACCTGGAGCACATCCTGCAGGCCTGTCCCTGTCTGAAGACATACATGGACATTGGACAGGTGAGGACAGAAAGCACACCTTGAGCCTTATTCATCCAATAGGAAACATTGATAATATTACTACTATAGTACTGACAACCCATTAATATTGCGAGTTTATTGCAACAATATTGTATCTTGATTTATTTAACTTGTGCTCCTTACGGTGCTGGCATTGCAGTGTTGCTGTAGTAAACTACATAAAGCAGAACATTAAAATCCAGGATGAAATTAAGATATAGGAACTTTTAGAGTCTCAGGAAGGCATATTGAAATCCTAGGACAATTTCTCAAAACCGGGATGATCCGGGAAAAACAGGGACAGGTGGCAACCCTACCCCTACACCTACCCCTGCCCCTAACCCTAACCCTAACCCTAACCCTAACCCTACCCCTATCTCACTGTTGTCTTACTGCCAGGTCTATTACTACATGGGTGTGGATGCCATGCAGGAGCGCCTCCTGGTGGATGAGGCTGCTATCAACACCGCTCTGGTTTCCTTTGCCAAGGCCTTGGAGCTGGAGCTGGGGGACACCTTACCGGAGCTGCAGCTGCTGAGGGGGAAGTGCCTGCTGCTGAAGGGGGAGGAGCAGAACGCAGCCGAGTGCTTCAAGAGAGCCATGGAGCTTGAGGAGCCGGGCTCTGACCACGTAGAGGTATTCCGCTGTCTCCTGGAGACCCTGCTCACCCTCTTCATCCAGAGGAAACTGGACCCAGGGGCTGCCATCACCGAGGTGGAGGAGTGCATGCGGAGAGCGGAGGAGAGGCACCGGCCCGAGCTGGTGAAGCAGGAGCTGCAGCTGCTGTGCCGGACACACACTGCGGACATCAGCGAGCTCTCCAGAGCCATGATCCGGGCCGGCAAGCTGGGGCTGGTGAGGAGGCTACTGGAGACCATGCAGTCGGGACAAAAGAAACAGCTGGGGAGGTCCTACTCCTTATAATAGATGCACAGGCAGGCAGGCAGGCAGGCAGGCATACAGGCAGATAGGCTGGCAGGCAGGCATACAGGCAGATAGGCTGGCAGGCAGGCAGACTGGCAGGCAAACATGTAGAAAAGCAAAAAGAAAAGAAACTGTCATTGTCATGTTGAATTGAAAGCTATTTGTACTGTAATTAAAAGTTATTGCTAAGTACAAGGGAGACCACGCTTATAGCCTGACTGGTCAATCAAACACACTGACCTCTGTTAAAGATGTAAAGATCCGACATTGGGAATTGTATCAGACAAACACAGCTGCTCTGGCTTATTTACTGTTTCCTTGTTATTATTCCCCAGGTTAACGGGGCAGACTGCTTCAGCACAGCACAGCTGACACACACACACACCTTTACACTGTGAGCTTCTCTGCCAACTCACGGGGCTGTACAGTGAATGGAATATTTGTATAAAATAAATCTTGGATGTTTTTTGTTTTTTTTTTAAATACTGTGAATACAAACCTGTGTGTGTTTATGTCACCATCTTTCGATTAAAGATTGTTTAAAATGAATGAACCAATGAAACCCTCTTACAAATGCTCTGTTTCTAGTTCTCTCTTAAACAATAAAATAAAATAATTAAAAAGTGAATCTGGAGTTCTGGAGCTCTGGTTTCTAGTTCTCGGTTCTGACGGGCTCAGCCGAGCTCTCAGTAAGTGGATATCCACCAAACAGCTTCCTCACAGCTGACACAGGGATTAAACTGTCCCCAAACTTGCCGAGACACACCCATTCAAGTGCTGGATGTCACTTGTTAGGGTTATCACATGACTCCACTAGGACAGTTTGGGACAGTTCAGGCTTTTCAGCTCACACCACATGCAATGCATTCTGGTAAGTGTAGTCCTGGTGTGAAAGGTACCTGAGACAGGTAAAAGGTACCAGAATACATTGGGACGTGAATTGAAAAGCCTGGACTGTCCCAAACTCTACATACGGTAACCCTAGCCTTTGTCACCTTGGTGTGCAGCCAATCTCTGGCTTCCCACTTTTTGGATTAGGGATTGGATTTTAAAAACGGGTTTGAATAAGTGACCCCAACTAAGAACTGAGGGAAAAGCCAATCTCAAACAGAAAAAAATGGTCCTTTGGGGAAAGTAGAAGTTTTATTTATATTTCTCAAGGCTTGTCTCTCATTATTTTTCCTGTAGGTTACAGCCTGGTCTATCTTCGAGGCCCCTCAGCGTTCCCCGGACCCCAGACTGAGACGCACTGCTCTATACTTAGATAGCGAAAAAACGCTTTATGACACCATAATTAAGTTTAAAAGTGTACTATTGTTATTGGAATTCAAAGCTCTCTATAACGCAACTTGCTGTCATCCTCTACTGGTGCAATGGACCGGTAAATATTTCACCGCCTGTGTTTAGAACAGTGGTTTGTCCCTCTTCGGCGTCCGTGCTCGGAGTTTCACAGCAAACTCCACAGTAGTATCAGCGGAAATAATGTAAATCGCATGCAGTTTACAGAGGGACGTTTCGTATTTTATATAAAAGAAAACTCCACACTCCACAATTAGAATTCATTGAAACTGTGATAACCTTGAGGGCGCGCGTTTCATTACATCACTGGACTGATGGTAAGACTTCCTCCTAAATTATGTATATTCCGGTGATTAAATACCACATTGGAAGTGATCAATGTGTATGTTGCCACGGTATAGTTCTATCCAAGTTGCGATAATTCTGCCCGTAATGCCTATCAGACTATCCAACACAATCCTCACAGACACTTGCTCACGATGAATCCCTTAAAGAAACATGCACGTTTTGACCTTGGCGTTCTATTGCTAACTGTATATGTATAATAAAACTCTGTACGCTGTATAGTTACCGGTATGCAACTGTAAGTTATGTTTATAGAAAATACATTGCATATTGATTAACTTGGGCATGCTGCAGTCGTCCGGTGCATAAATAAAACCGGATCAGTCCATTTGCATTATAGTGTACTAGTCTGGTTAAACAAAGGGGAAGGGGAGTGCATAGCTAAGAAGAATCAGGTGATTACTCTCCTCTGACATCATTGTTTTTATTACGTCATATACGGGCACTTTTACAAGTCTAGTATCAAAATGTTATAATTTCTAAAGATTTTTTAAAAAAATGCTTTAAAGTCAGATATAATTACATTTCACAGAACATGTACTGTATGGGAGCACCTTGACTAATTTATGAACCAGGAAACTATAAAACCGCCCCATGCAGAACATGTTTAGGAGGAGCTGCGCTGCAGGGTCTCAGGGAATGTATCTCTTCAGTACTCCCAGCAATAGAGCTTGCTCTCAAGCAGCAATAAGAACTTGGGGTTTTGTGTTGTGCATATGAATTGACTCAAAACTTATCGTTCAGTTGTTGAGCATAATTAAGATTGTATATTATTTCAGATAAAGGATACCACAATTGTATTAAAACTAAATGTGGCACTGTAGAAGAAAAAATATCTGTAGCTAGTATGATATATATGATTGATTGATTGATTGATTGATTGATTGATTTTACTATGGATAAATGCTTAACCCAGTTAAACAGTTCTCTGTTTCTTTTTCACAGTTTGATTGCATCTGCACCCATGATGGAAATGCTTCTCAGGCAATGCTCCAAAGGGTTTCTTCACTTCACAGCCTGCCTCCAGCCCTGCAGACTCCAGCACTGCGGTCAGGGACACGGCCGGCCCGGGCGGCTCCTGGTGTCTCGCCTGTTCCAGCCAGCGAACCTGCGGGAGGAGAGGGAGCTGGGCGTGGAGGGCCGGCAGGGGGAACTGACCTGCAGGAGCCAGCGGCTGATGCTGCGAGCGGGGCTCATCCACCCAGCCAGCCCGGGCTGCTACTACTACCTGCCCCACACGCTGAGAGCCGTGGAGAAGCTGGTGCGAGTGATCGACCAGGAGATGCGAGCCATCGGAGGGCAGAAGCTCAACATGCCCAGCCTGTGCGCCGCTGACCTGTGGAAGAGGAGCGAGCGCTGGGACCTGATGGGCAAGGAGCTGTTCCGCCTCCGGGACCGGCACAACGGGGAGTACTGCCTGGGGCCCACCCATGAGGAAGCCGTGACCGAGCTCATAGCCTCCCTGGGCAGCCTCTCCTACAGGCAGCTCCCCCTCCTGCTCTACCAGATCACCAGGAAGTTCCGGGACGAGCCCAAGCCTCGCTTCGGGCTGCTGCGTGGCCGGGAGTTCTACATGAAAGACATGTACACCTTCGATGTGTCGGAGGAGGCAGCCAGGCAGACCTACGATACCGTCTGCCAGGCCTACTGCCACCTGTTTGAGCGGCTAGGGCTGAGCTTCGTCAAGGTGCGGGCAGACACAGGCAGCATCGGGGGCAAGCTGTCCCACGAGTTCCAGCTGCCGGCTGACATCGGGGAAGACCGACTCTTGATATGTGCGAACTGCAGCTTCTCAGCCAACGTAGAGACCGTGCAAGCGGGTGAAGCGGACTGCCCGGAGTGCCACGGGAAGCTGACTGAGACCAAAGGCATCGAGGTAGGGCACACCTTCTACTTGGGGACCAAGTACTCGTCCATTTTCAGTGCCTCGTACAACACGCCACAGAACAAGCCTGCTGTAATGGAGATGGGCTGCTTCGGGCTCGGGGTCACCCGGATCCTGGCGGCCTCCATCGAGGTGCTGTCCACTGAGGATAGCATCCGCTGGCCAGCACTCCTCGCCCCCTACCAGGTCTGCATTCTGCCTCCCAAGAAGGGGAGCAAAGAGGAGGAGGCGGCAGGGCTGGTGGAGGCTCTGTACGATGGGCTGGGGGAGGCTGTGCCCGCTCTGAGGGGAGAGGTGCTGCTGGATGACAGGACTCAGCTCACCATCGGGAAGAGGCTGAAGGATGCCAGCAGGCTGGGGTACCCCTATGTCATAGTGGCTGGTAGGAGAATCCTGGAAGACCAGCCTCACTTTGAAGTCTGCTGTCAGAATACAGGGAAGACTGTGTTCCTCACCAGAGAGGGCATTTTTGACTTCCTGAGTAACATACAGACTGGGTGACTGAGGTGTGCTCCAGCGTAATCGTGTGTGTGGCACTGGTTTATAAAAAAAAATACTCCTGCTGCTGGTAATAAAGAGATTTTTATATATTGTATCGTGTGTCTTATTGGTATTTGCTGTACATCCTTGATGAAGCCACTAGTGGAAGTCCATGTTAGTTACCTTGGAAACAGCTGTTCTATAAATGCAGTTTCATGTGTGCGTGTTTCAGACCTCTCCAAGTAGCAGTGTTAATGCAAGCTGGCAGAGAAGAACCTGAACTAACTCTGATTACAATCACAGACCGTTGCTAACTTCAAACACACATTTCTCTCTGTTTCAAAAAAGTGTGAGTTATCAAGTACTTGCACCAACAGCTTCTCAAAGAGAAGTGTGTGCTTAACACATACTGGGGCCGTTCAGTTCTCACCAGGATTGAAGAAGGGCTTGGGAGGGTTTTGGTGGGAACATACTGAAACACTATATTGTTCATTGTTTCACTTAAAACCACACGAATTACACAACAAACACAGCACCTTTGAAGATGTCAAATACCATCATACAGGTCAGGTGTGATCTAATTCTGTTTTAATGTTTGGTTATGGAGTCTAGAGCAGAAACAATCACACATTTTATTAAGCACACCTCCCACTGCTGCAGATGGACGCCACTGAAAGGACAGAGAGGCTGGTAAAAAGATACTGTTTTAACCAACACCCACATTTAAAAAGTGTTTTTTTGTGCAAACAATGCAGACTTTTATCAAGTAACTTGTTTGTTTAAATATTTAATCAATATACTGACACTTCCACACAGGCTTTTTGGCAACAAATGAAACCCACTGATACATTTTAGTACTGCATTAACTGCAATGATATTAACTGGGTGAGATTTATATATATATGCAAGAACTTGTAACTCAGGCTATTTTTTTTTTTTTTATTGAACATTTGGATGTTATTATTTCGTGTTATGTTTTCACACTGGACACTGCAGCCAGTATTCTTACTTAGAGATTTAATACTTTTGACGTTTTTCCGTGTAAACCGTTTACTATGGTAAGTTGTATTTCACTATTCTTTTAAATATGTTTTGTGAATTGCACTTCTTCATTCTTTAGCATGAGTGTGTGCTGTGCTCTATCACTGAATTAGCATGCCTAATTGTAAACTTAAGCTGTCTACCTGATGTTAAAAATACTCCCTCTGCAATAATGCTCGATTTTTCAACGTCCCCCACCCACACCATTACCTCCTGGGTGTTGACTTGGCAAAATCCGGTAAATACATTTTATCCTCCTGTATTATTTTATATGACATTGTTTTACAGTGCATTTTGCTCTATGATAAATGGGCACAAAAGCGTATCGCAACAATAATGATGCATCATGCTGTACATTGTCTCTGCGCTTGTTGATAGTTTTCGAACACGTCTCTCTCTCTGTTTTCCAGGAGTTTGAGAAGGTCCCCATGTTCATGAAGAAACCTCCAGAGGACACTGACCCAGTGAAGAATCCAGAGCTTGCCTGTCTGCAGTCCATCATTTTCAGCGATGATACACCCCTAGAAGGTAGCTGAAAAGATGCTGCTGCTTCCTGTTACCCAGTGGCATCATGTGTAGCAGGCTGCCGTAGTCTATCTGATGGCATTCTATTTGATGTATTTGCATAGGTCTTCAGCACATATTATTAGTACAGATAATGAAAAGAAATGGATTGTAAAGCATTGATTAGCACGATACAGCCCATGTTCAGAAGTACATCGATTCATTAGTAAACAGTTCATTGTTACACCTCTAGTAAGTGGCACATTTCTTACATTTTGTTTAGTGTATTGTTTTATATTGTTTTTCTTTCTGAATCAGGTGCTTTGTGCCTCATCGAACTAAAAAGCTTGCAGCTCAGACTGCAAGCTGACCAGCTAAGAGTGAGCCTTGCCTTGTTACAAAACATCTCCTTGTAGAAGTTATTACATTGTGTGTAGGGTACGGTCTCTTGATAATGATTTCTCTAACAATAGGACACTATACACATGATGGATTCATGTATTGTAACTCACAAAAACAAAGTATGTACTCGGGAATTACTGCACTACTTAACATAAAAAAGGTTTTTCAGAACTTTATCATTGCGTGTATCGTCTTTGCACGGAATGACATCTGTTAATGGGGCAGCAGTGTGGAGTAGTGGTTAGGGCTCTGGACTCTTGACCGTAGGGTCGTGGGTTCAATCCCTGGTAAGGGACACTGCTGCTGTACCCTTGAGCAAGGTACTTTACCTAGATTGCTCCAGTAAAAACCCAACTGTATAAATGGGTAATTGTATGTAAAGAATAATGTGATATCTTGTAACAAATGTAAGTCGCCCTGGATAAGGGCGTCTGCTAAGAAATAAATAATAGTAATATCAGTTACTTTATCATACATGATTTATAATGTAAGTTTAACCTTTTCATTTTCAACCAAAGTGCTTAAATCACTAGCTTACTGTTTCTGTACATCTGTGTTCTGTAATGCTGTTGTTGTTGTTGTTGTTGTTGTTGTTCTAAATCTATAGAGAACTTGGGAACAAGATGCCAGGAAATCAAAACTGAAAGAGAAAAAGAAGCAATGTGAGAAAGCAGCCTTGCTGAAAGCAATCAAAGTAAGTCTTGAGAGGTCTCACAAGGCACTTTGAAACCATGTCATTGGTGACACATCCATCTGCAAAACTAAGTCCAGTCAGTGTTTGGGTGATGTAAAGTACTGAACACATTCTATTTGGGTTCATTTTTGGGACTGGGATGTTTAAATGTTACCATTAGTGGTGTTATTAGCCAAGTGTTAAGCGTTTAGAGGTTTACCTGAAGGCTTAACCATTGACAAAAATATGCAGGCCAAATATAGGTGTGAGCCTTAGTGTGAAGTGCAGGCCAGTTTATTTCAGGTTTGGTATTTCTTTACAGTCTTTTCCATATGCAGTTAAATGCTGTACACATACAGTCTGATACACAAATATTCTGATGGTGACAAACATTCCCAGCACGTTAAAGTCTAAACGTTTCGGAAATGAAATGGAAACTGACACCCCTGTTTAAGATTTCCAGTCATCCCTTTAATCCAGTGTCTTCCCAACGACACAGGATCGAAAGATCAAGCTGTTCGCCCCAGCTAAGCTCCGGAGACGCAGCTCCGATGACGAGGAGGATGAAGAGGGGGTGTCTGGAGCGCTGGCGGAGCTCTCTCTCGACGGGATCTGCTCGGAGAATGCCACGGGAGCCAGCGTGTTTCTGGATGAGAGCGACAGTATGAACTGACCTGTGCTCTTCGTGTACCCGGAGTGCGGGCAGACAGACTTCATCTCCGCCTTTCACGAAGGAGCAAGGTAAGACTGCACCCCCTCGCTGAGCCATCCCCCAAAACACAGGACCCATGTGGAAGACCTTAGTGCATGATTACAGTAAATGGCTACACTTACTCAAATATTGCTTTTTGATATAATCTGTATGATGCTTTAACCTGCTAGATCAGATCAGACAACGTAATTTAGTAAGTAAGCAAGCACCGTCTCATGCTCAGTTGCACTGTTTACACTGTGTATTGCCAAAAATACAATCGGAAGGGGGTTTATAAAGAAGAGGAGATCTCCATCGTGTTAAATTGCATGACGTTCATCAGCCTCTCTCAGGTGAACACAGGATTCAAGTGGCTTTCTGAAAATCCTTGTGAAACCGCGCCGAGCTGATGCCCTTTGTCTTCTTTTCAGCGGTCATACAGCAGCAGCAAGTCATTCAGGGACAATATTTTAACATTGAACTGGCATACAGAGGCTTCAATTTAAACCCATGGGCGTCTAGTTTGTTGGCACCCAGTAGGTGGAACTTGATTATGTCCATGGATTTTAGACCCCATCCTGTTATCTGTAAGACTAAATATACTGTACCTTGCTCTTGAGTACCTAGACTACATTTATAAAATCATTTCAGTCAAGCTCGTCATTTGAAAAGCTGCTGCTGTCAACAGCAGAATGATGTAAACTAGGAGACGAGACACGGATTGAGAAGCAGGCCAGCTGTCTCTCCCCAAATTGTTGGTTTTTGTTTGACGAATTTTACTAACCTTGTCTGTTTTATTTACTTTATTTAATTTGTACAATAATCAAACTGAGTTCCAAAGTCTGTCTGCCCAAACAAATCGTCTCTTGAATAGACAACGTCAAGAAACTTTTACAGCTTACTGTAAATATCAGAAGCCCCACTGGCAGTCATTTCCAAGTACAGTATTCGTTTTATTTGTAAAATAATCCTATGCTTCAACTACCACTTTACAAGGGGGTTGTGTTTAATGAAAAATCAAAGCAAAAAAACACTGTGGGTGTTACCCCCATTTGTCATCATGCATTATTGTTTTTAATGGCATTTGATAATTTATCTCAATTTGAATTTAAATAATGCACACTTTTTTCTGTAACAATTGGATTTGATGTGTGTACAAGTTATAGATTTTCAAACAGATAATTTATAAAAAGCCTAATTTAAATGTTTTAGGTCTATTGCAACACCATTCAAACACTGCTATAATGTACAAACGTTATGCTTTTACAGTATGTGTTATATCACGAGCAGACCTTTGCTTTGGATGGTGCTGCCAACAAGAAACACGTCCTTCTCCTCTTGCTACCAACATTATCACTGGCTCCTTTATGCTGGGATCTTTTTTCAGGCTATGGGGATTTTTCAAATACAGTACTGTAGCTTCCTGATTTAGGGTCGGAAATAATTGAGGTAAACTAAACAAGCAAAAAACCAAGAGATCTTGAGTTCAAGCAAAGGCATGTCTAGTGATCATGTTGATAGTTAATAAGAAAATGCATTTTAAAGCCTTGGTTATCACCCCTTTAAAATGCACTTTCAGTGACAGCATCTGATTCTGATATGTTCCTCCTGAAAGAAATCTTTCTAGATGCCCCAATGTCAAAATTTAAGGTCTTAAAAACAAAAAGCAACAGATTTGTGAAAACGGTTATATTTCCACAATCCACAAGGTTACCTGCAAAACATAGACATAATTCCAAAAAATGTGAGGCGATTCAGTTCAGCCTAAAATAATATGCCCTACCACCAGCAAAGCATTTACATCAGAGGGGTAATGGCATGTAAGGGAGTTCTAAAACATAGAAAGAGCTTATAGTGCTGTCCCCATGCTTTTTGTGAAGTTACATACTGATGTCTCACTGGCATAGCCACTGCATGCTACTGTTCATATCCACTGTCTACACTCTTCATGTCCCTGAGCTAGTAGTTGTGATGGTGGAAGTGGTAAACAACGATCTAAAGAAGCAACAACAGAGAAGCACACACACACACACAACAGGATGCTGTACACAGGTAAGAAATGAAACAGCAGGATGATAGTCATTTTAATGACATATTTGTCAGTGCTTTCTTTGGTATGTAAAACAGAACTTCTGTAAAGTAGCACATTTACTGCACACTCGCACTGGGCGACACACACCTGGTTCATCTTTAAACTATACAGCATACAAACAAAAAACTTTGGTGGAAGATTCAGATTTCATTGGTGTCTCTCAGCTGTGCATTACAGCGTGGACATGTTAGCAGCCAGGTAGTAGAGACTGGTGCCGTTGCAGAGGATGCAGCAGAGGTTGCAGAGGGAGGAGAGGCTGTGGTACAGGGTCAGCTTGCTGGCCAACTTTTTGTATTTGGGGTCCGTCTCGCTGAGCTTGGCGTAGGCCTCTTGGTTTGAGGACAGGCCTATGTCATGACCCAGCCCGCAGCCCTGCTCAATCAGATGCATGTCAGCCATGATCTCCGAGGTCATCTGACCGAACCACTGGGCGTTGACCGCAGCTACCGTGACGCACACGAAGAAGATGAAGATCTGAAAAGGGGAAATCGAAGGAAGGGTTAACCACTTAGTGCCATGGTCCTCTTTTTTTTTTAATGAGCATTTTTAACTGGCATCATCTACCTGTTATTTATATTTTTCCTTTAATTATACTGTTATGATAGCTTTCATTTTGTTACGGTGCTTTTTATTATTTTTCATTTTTACGTTATTAATACATCATCATTGTTAGCTCAGTCCACTATCACACAGCACTGTTATCACAGGCACTCGAGATCACAGCGATGACTGCTGCGGTTTCATCATGCAGTTTCTGTTTGCGAGACATCTGACTTGCAAGGCAATGAATCCCTGGTGCTCTGTACCTGGAAGGTCTCCTCCTCGCTGAGAAGGTCGCTGGGGTGATGCATGGCAAAGATGGTCAAGTTGAAGAAGGCGCACGCAGAGCCAATGTGGAAGTAGAAAGGGAACAGTCTGCTCTGTATGAAGCCAAAGGTGTGTCTGGACAGGTTGTTATCCATCACAAACCCTATGGGTAGGGAAACAACAATGCAATTGGCCAGCTCTGAGCAATTCATTTTCACACAGTTAGTTGGGTACTGACAATGCAAGACAAAAATAATTTACTGAACACTAACGTGCGCTAAAGAATGTCCAAACCAGGTTTCAGTACATGAATAAGGGCACCTCAATCAATCAATATCTATTATATAGTGCCTTTCAAGATAAATCACTTTAAAGCACTTTACAGATATATATATATATATATATATATATATATATATATATATATATATATATATATATATATATATATAAACCACAAACCCTGGTTATAGATGCCTAGAAAATAGAGAAGTATTCAAGTTACCTGCTATGAAAGTGACCCATATCTGCATGCCCCAGAACGTGGAGAGGAAGATGAGGTGAAGGAGTTTAGCCATGTCAGAGGGGTCCCTGTCCACAGGCATGGTTATGTTGGGTGCAGACATTCCCCGACGGGGCCTGGAGTTCTGCTTGTTCAGGGGGGCTTGGCTTCTTCCTCTTACACTCTCCTGCTAGTCTCTCTCTCTCAGCCTCCTTCAGGGGGGTCCCAATCACAAAGAGTTTATTTTTTATTTTACAGTCTGTTTCTATGGATTCAGGTTTTACATGCAACATCTCTCTTAACCCAGCACTGTATGCACCCCCTGCACCTGTCTGCATGCAACGGTTTCAGCAAAAACAACTATAGCACCCCCAGCAAACTACAGCCAGCACAGTTTCAGCAGCAGGTTATTATGAAGAAATACTGCATGCAACTTGATCAACAATGCTTACAGCATTTGCTGTGATTTACTGATACACAAGCCAGTAGCGTTTTCCAATAATCTATTACCTACCTTTGACTAAAAATAGGATTTACCTTATAGGGTAGCGTGCATCCCACTTTTAGTTTTACCAGCGTAAAGTGATAATACTTTATTTAAGGCTGTCTTAGTATTCCTTACGCCCTATTTCTAGCAAACACCGTACCGCACTGGTGTAATGGGTGGTGCGTTGCAGTAAGTTGACCTTGACAACTTTTCACCCAGCTGTTTTTCTATTGTTAATTATATTGCTACTTTGTAACGCATTAAACAGCATGCCACCAACATGCATGTATGCTACAGCCATTACCCTAGCTAGTAATCTACAGCAATCAAAAGGTGCAGATTTAAAAATACACATTATTAAGCCTACAATGGGGTCGTTTATATTTGTTTATTATCCGTTCACTTAAAATTTAAATATTCGTTACGTTGTTTTTCTCTATATGTATTCGCTATGTAGAACTAAATGGGACAACATCGCTTTTTATAGTGTATCGGTTTTTAAAGTTTTACTGTAGGTTGCACCAAAGTTTCCTAAACAAGTGATTGTTTGGTTTTTAAAATGTTCCACTTACATCTGCCAGCCTGCCAGGCCATCATCTCGCCAGTCGTGACTCTTTCGTGTTTGACAAATTAAGTAATTTTACATTACCTGGAAGTTTTACCCGTTGCAAGTTTCACGTAGTTGTCCCAGCTCTTACGTAAACAGTTCTATTTACACTTCACGGTGCACGTTCCCAAACCACACCCAGGCGCTGAGTTAGCAACGCTGCGTTTTTATTGGAAGGTTTCTGTGTCACGTTTCATTAAGCAGGCTGAAACGACAGCAGAAATGTTAGTGAGGTCTCGCTGGAAAAAATGGGGTTTGAGATGTCAAAAGTTGTCCCAGTATGGAACACAGGTCCAGGGTGGATTGAACCCCTTACCATAACGACACAAACTCGTAACTGCTATCCACGGGTCCTGTGGGCCCAGACCAGTTTAAAAATGCATAACGCTCTTCTGCTACGCACAGCCGCTCACTGTACCCTCGAAGTCCATGTTAAGTCAGCTTCTTGCTGGGCTGCACCTCCGAGTTTCTGCACAGGTGGGTATTTGGGTCAGGGGACCCGTGGATAGATCTTTATTACTCGTTTTGGTGGATAGTGGTTACGTGACTCATTAGTTAATGTTGGGTAAATCCGTCGTCTGGGATATAGAACAAATTATTGAGATACAGAACTTATTATTATTGTTATAAGTTTTTGTTGTTTTTTAGTTTTTAACTAATTGCTTTAATTGTTTTTTTGTGCCGTGTTAAATTAAACGAGGTAATAGGTTTGAAGAGAATTTTAGGTTAATTGTGTTTTTTTTTTGTTTGTTTTTTTTTATTAGCAATTATGGGAATTAGAGAATAATAAAAATAACAATTTTCAATGAAATATATATTTATTATGTGTCCAAAACTACCCTTTTACAACTTATTTTCAATATTTCAATAGAATATAGTAGATTTTTGCCGTATAGTAGACCATTAAAAAGTGGGTGTGAGAGAGATGGGGACTGTCTCTTCAGAGGTCTCCTTTTATCTAGATCCAGTCAGTCTAGCTTTACTGGACGGGTCATTCCATGACAAATCACCCCAAAAAGATTTTAAACCCTACCGTCTCCAATTTACACCAAACTTAGGGTTCTTAGGGTTGTTTCAGGCAAACAAGCTCAGATTTACATTTTCAGACTGATCAGGTCAAGGGTTCAAAAATTATAGAGAGGTCATAATGCTTGTAATTTTATTTGTTATTGAATCGAAATGGTAACATTACATATATTTTAGTCAGTGAATGTATTTTTGATTATTTCTTTATGTATTTTAATTGACGGTTTCTGGCATTTGGCAGTGTTGTTGGGTCTGGTGGCCCTCAGGGCTGTTTAGGGCCACACATGAGTCCCTGCTGTTCATTTCAGTAGCTCACCACTGATCTAGACCACACTCTTTACAGAAGCTTTGCTCTTCAACTCCACACAATACAAAAACAACCCCAAAACAAACCATTTACAGCACTGGCATTTTTATTTCTCTTAATCTAACAAACACAAGCTGAGCCAAATAACTCAAATCAAACCTGACATTAAGCTTGCAATACAAAAAATACAAAAAAAACACATTCTGGAAAAAGGAAAACACTGTGATTACATTTAACTGTAAAGCAATGTAGCTAATGCAGATCATTCAATGTTTTTTTTTGTTTTTTTTTTACATATTAATCAGCTCTTATGTATGCAGCAGCATGCTTTGGCTATTGGTTGTTTCCCTATAAGCAATGACTCTCTAAATGAACACAATTATCCACCAAAGCACACAGAGTTCAGTCACATTTTTCATCATAGCTGATGTCATCAAAGTAGTTATCTGCGAAGCGCAGCATTTGGACGATGGCGCTGAGGAGCAGGATATCGGTGTTGCAGTCCAGCTCTAGCTCAGTGGAGTAGTTCCTCACTGGGACGATGCAAGACACGGGAATGCCAAGCCGGGCTCCAACCTCCTGCATCTAGAGAAGAAGAAATAGCAGACCTGTTACACGCAGCGCACAATCTGTGGAAATCACAAGGGGGAGTTCCTTCAGCACTAGGAGAAACTGTTAAATATGAAATGTTCAAAGCTGGGAGAAACAAACACAAAAACAACACATGAGAAAGTAATACAATCCTAACACTTGACAACAGTATAATACTGACTGCAAAACTTTGTAAAGGCAATCTCTAAGTTGTTAGTTTAAGGGAACCTAAATTAGCCCAGTTTTTGTAATTTAAGCACTGAGAAATGGTTACCTGTTCAACATAATTCAGTCCTACATCAAAGCAAATGTCTTGTCAAATGTATATTAAGGTATTTTTTGAGGATCAGTGTCTGGCAGTACATGAATTATGATCACTTTAAGCCACTCAAAGTCCTCCTCACCTTCCCTTCGATGAATCTACTTTTGTACACACTTGATACGTCGCTGGCCACCAGCTCACACGCCTCATCCACCTTAGTCAGAAGAACAAGCTGAGGAACACCTGGAGAAAGTGAGCAATTCAGCTTCTTTATTATTACTGTGAAGACACTGGATAGAGAACAACAAGGTCCAAGTGGGGTAAACCCAGGAAGCTGTGTCATCTCAGTCAATTGTTCTGCTTAATAAATAATATAATAATTTTTATCTTTAGAGCTACTGTCTTCATTTACATTTACACACGAAAACACACTGAACATTTCTGAAGCGTAGTTGCTAGTACTGGTTAAAAATAGAATAGTACTTTTTCATTGATTTAAACAATTCCCCTGAATTTGCAGAGAGACTAACATGCCATGCCTCGGTTGGCCTTCTCCAGTTAACAGGTTTAATAAACCAGAATAAATCTCTGGTGAACTGGAAGACCTCACCGATGAAGTTGACCTTCTTCCGAATGGCACTGAATTTTTCTTCCAGCTTGGCCGACATGATCTTCACTTTACAAGCGTCCATCACAAAGGCCACACAGTGGATTCTGTCCTTCATCTCTGCTGACTTTATAAAGCCTGGTGTGTCTTCTTGTATGGCCATGGATGGGTTAAACTATGAAAAAAGTACAAATAATGCTATTAACAAACATCTCTAATTATATATTTTGCTACTGATGTAGAGAAACAATTCACGAACCTAGTACTGGTACAATTAATACATAAGTGGCAAGCGTTTACAAATCTCCACCTTCCCCCTGCTTTTCCATTGTCCTCATTACCCTTATTAAAGTATACTGCAATACACCATGGGAAAAGCTGTATGGAGCAGTATGAAGTAAAGACCAAGTGAAAGTCATAGGAAAGCAAGTGAAAAATGACCATGCAAAGTAACCTGTGCTGAATCACCAGGATCCTTTAAGACCCAACTTGACAAAGTTTTGAGATCAATCAGCTACTAGGAACCGGACGAGTACAGCTGGTCCGAATGGCCTCCTCTTGTTGATATATCTTCTTCTGCTCGTATGCACCCTGTAAGTGTTTACCTGATACCTGTCTGGAACATGCCCCTTTATGATGCTGACCACATCGTCCACATCCAGCCCTGCCCCGGTGACCTCCTCCAGCCCCATGCTATCACACAGCACTACAGGCAGGGGCTTGCCATCCCGGCCAGCCTTCGTGAAATAGCTCCGGAACTGAAACACACACGCATCATACACACATTTCATATCATGGGTGTCTAGAGTAGCCAATTAACACATTGCCCATCAAATCCAAATAAATACTGATCCACATTTGCTTGTGACTTATTGCATGAACGATTAATTCCTAAAATCTGCCTGCTTACCACACAGAAAGGTAGCTTCCTGAAGTGCAGTGGAAAATCCTACATGACCGCTTCTATATTTATTTATTTAGCAGACGCTTTTATCCAAGGTGACTTACAGAGACTAGGGTGTGTGAACTATGCATCAGCTGCAGAGTCACGTACAGTTACGTCAAACCCGAAAGACGGAGCACAAGGAGGTTAAGTGACTTGCTCAGGGTCACACAATGAGTCAGTGGCTGAGGTGGGATTTGAACCGGGAACCTCCTGGTTACAAGCCCTTTTCTTTAACCACTGGACCACACAGCCGCCTTTATATGCTTCATCCATAACTATAAAACACTCAGGGGTAGATGTACTAAGATGGGCCAGTCGCAGCGCAAACATACTGCAATTTGCATTTTTGTTGTGACAATTCACAAAATATACATTTTGTCGTCTGTACTAACAGAAAACATGTTAATGAAGAGGGCCGCAATATACTAATTTAAATATTTGTTGCGACCTCTTAGCGAGATCTCTAGCATTGCGAGAGTCTTTTTTGGAATAAATAATTACAACATTGTGATTTCAGATTATGAAAAACCAAACAGAAACTGATTAACCACTTTTGTTTTGTTCTGCAGTTCTACTTGACAGTATCTAACTATGCCAACTGAACTCGTAATTCTAACTCAGTTACTCTGATCAATGTGTCTTTGTTTCACATTCTCGTTTCCAGTACCTTAGTAGTCAGACTGGTAGCTGAACTCCCAGCGGGAGCCTGGTTGGTCACATGACCTCGGAAGACTGAGTTAACAGAGTTGAAGAAGCTGGATTTCCCGGCGCCAACCGGACCGACGAGCAGAACCCGAACTTGCGGGACCAAGAGCACAGGTGGTTTGTAACTCCTGATGGTGTCAATTAACTCTTTCCTTTTCCTGATCGTGACAGAAAATGAATCACTGTTAACAAGTAGCAGACACACACTGCTGGGGAGTTGGTAAATTTGTTTCACAATTATTGAAGAGAGTGCTAATCATGGTTTGCAATGAGAATATGTACCATTACTATGAATACAGATCATTGTTAAGAACTTCAGGGGCTATAGTGCAAACTATTATCTGTCACATGATGGTGTTTTAACAAATCCCAAGATGGATTTTAAAACTAAGGTTTAATATATATATATATATATATATATATATATATATATATATATATATATATATATATTGCCAGTAAGAGCAGAGAAGCAAAACACCTTATAGTGTTACTTGGCAAAGACCTCCCTCGTAAAATCTACCATAAAATCGGGTTTAAATCAGGGACCATGGACAAGAGCTCATTCCAGGACTCAACACAGCAGCTGAACCTGTAATGTAATGAAACGCCACTCACTCTGCCTTCCACTGGACAGTCCTCCACGGCTTCTCCAAGGCATATCCAAGAGCTTAAGATAAAAGGAAATAAATCAACAAACAACATCTTCAGTACACTAAAAACAACTACATTCAGTTGAGCTTCACAATACCATGAACAACTACATAGGCACTCTGACTGGATACCCTACATATTGCTGACTCAAAGGACTTCTTGAACCAGACTTAATGGTAAAGACATGCGGTACACTTACGTTCGACTCGATACACTTCACATTCAGTGAGATTTAAATCATCCCCGTGCAACTCTGCAGCATTGAAGGTGTAGTACTGCCCTGGGTTTGTGATGACTTCTGCCACATTGCCATTAAGAAATACAAGTGCTGCCCCAAAACTTGGCCCAAGATTATTATCAAGGATGGCATATTGGGCATTGACAACAGGAATCCGGAGAGGCTGTTTTTCTGGATCATTCGATTTCCAGCTGAAAATGAAGGCTTTCTCATCCGCCAGGTACTGCCCTGTCTGGGTAAAGCTCATGCTGGTGTATCCCCCGAAGATGAAGCCGGAGTTGTTGTACCCCACAGTAAGTGTAGGACCTTGTCTGTCACATTTGTTGTGAAATGCTGCATTGTTGTAGCCATGGACGCTGGCTTTGTAAAGAAGACTGAGCTTCACCGGCTCAAAGAGAGACTGCAGCTGACTCTCTGCTTGTTTGGACAGATTTGATTTGACCTCGGCCATTCTTGAATCTGGAAAAACAATTACGGGTTTCATAAGTAGCTTAAACTATGGATTAAAGTAGCAGACTGTCCCCCAGGCATTACAACTTGTGATAGGGTTCATTTCAACAGCACTGTGGCCTCAACAAGTGACATGGCTATTACTAGACACAATGCCAATGCAAATGTCTGTCTGAGATTTAACTTTTCTGATAAACTACTGACACTGCCCTAGGTGCTGAAATCTGCAGAGTTAGAACCTGGTTCTGTTTGCACAGAACAGCAGTAAGAATGGCAACTCTCCAGATGGGCTGGCTTCACTAAGCATTAACTCCTGTGCTGTGTAATTGCATCTTTGTCCACTAGAGTGAAGAACAACTGTTTGCGCCACCATTTTGAAGAAAGAATCTGAAACATAAGTTGTCCTTTCATTTTCCCACACTTACAGAAATAAAAAAATAGTGTGACACATGGAATCACATATTACAATATATTATGAAATCGCCACATATACTGTTTAATACATGTATGAAACAATATACGGCAAAATATATTTGAATGTATTACACAAGTAAAAGCTATAATTACATTTTCTTTAAAAACCTAACCGTTATTCACATATATTACCCCGTTAACAGAAACGTATATCCGAACAGTAAAACGCATTGTTAAGACGACAAAGAAATAATAATTGCATCCCTGTGATAAGACAATCGGGCTGATGTCAAGATTTTGTATCCCCCTGGTTTGGCATGCACAAAATCATCCACCATGCATTGGGCCAGATGCATACACGCAGAATGACTGTAGTACTAAATATATTTCAAAAACAAAAACAGCAACAATCAGTCGTTTATGGGTCATTTTGAATCAATCATATTAAGTATTGTTTTACTTACTCAAATGAACACACACTCTTCCGTGGGCAAAATGCTTTTTACACGACAATGGTACAAGTCCCGTGAATCAGTGTTTTTAATAGCGTCAGAAATCGAAACTTAATCTTAAACGAAAGTGGAGAAATGTGAAGTGACGTTGTGTTTCGGAGACTGAAATTCCAAACCTCGAATAAGAGCCCTCGTTTAACCATTTTCGACTTGGAAGCTAAGTCGAGTATTACTCGTTTATGTGCTTTAATATATATTGATTTGGGCCCCATGTTACTTTTAAAATGGAAATGTTTTTACTGAACCAATAGTTAAGGTGGCTCCGTGTTTAGCGGGACAGTTTGGGATAGTTCAGGCTTTTCAACTCACAAACCCAATGCATTCTGGTAAGCGTAGTCCTGCGTCTCTTAAAAGTAAGAATTGTACCTGAGACAGGTAAAAACGTACCAGAATGCATTGGGTTGCGAGTTGAAAAGCCTGAACTGTTCCAGACTGAGCCATATGGTCACCTTACCAATAGTTTAGGTGATCAGATTTCTAAGTCCTTTCGACAGTATCGAAATATTGTGAATAGCATCCGAGCTAAAGGGCTCTAGAGTTTTTTTTTTTATTTTCACTTTGGCAATGTTTGATCGAATATCACAATGAAAGTGAATGCAGAGACTCATCGTGATATTCAGAGTAGTATCTTTACTTTCAGAAACTTTTTTTTTTTTTTTTTTAAATTTAGGGCCAAGTTTTCAAACGAGATGTGACGGCGCAGCGGGCTTGCCCTGCTTTTTTGTGCGCAAGGACAGAGTCGCAGCTGCGTCAGATTTTCAATATCAGAGCTGAGTTCAGGTTTTGTCGGACTCTTGTGGGCGTTCTCGGTTTTTTTGACCCATCTACCTATGTGAGCAGATATACCAGCTTGAAAAACAGGCTAATGTGGCAATAATAATAATAATAATAATAATAATAATAATAATAATAATAATAATAATAATAATAATGTTATGACCAAACATGGCATCAGGAGTTTTACAGTTCAGAATGTTTGAGGAAAGGAGAAGGGCTGGGAGTAGAAGGCCATACCCTGCTAATAGAATATACAGGACCAGAGTGACGCTCCTTGGCTAATCAGATGTTCATGTCATGCAGAGATACCGGCTTGATAAACAGGCTATAGGAGACCTGTGTTCTGAGTTGAAGACAGATTTGCAGAATCCTACTGCCAGGAGTTGTGCCATTCCAGTACATGTCAAGATTACAGCTGCCTTAACATGTCATGCCACTGGCTCGTTCCAAACACCGGCTGTGGATATTTCTGTTAGTCTGCCATCTCGAAATGCATTAGCCAGGTAACGGCTGCTTTGGTTAAAAGAGCAAATACATACATCGTTTTTTCTTATGACCCCTGTGCAGCAAATTAAGTTTCATTTCAAAATGTACTCTGAGCCATCGATTGCACACACGTTCGTATACCTTCTGAAGACATTTACCGAAATAGAAAGTGTTTTCACTCCATGAACATGCAGCTAGTCTGTGATAAAGTTGTCTCATCACCAATGTGGTCGCAAAATATCCTGGGTCCTGTCATGCTTCTTTTATATTGAACAAGTGCACCCTGGTTAACCTATTTCAAAGGAGTGTCACAGGTGGAGGATGGCTGCTGGGTATGTCTAAGAACATATGATATTGGGCAGTTATCTGTAAATTGTGCCACTATATCTTTATACATATTAAGGATCCTATTTGCATGATAGATGTGTGTGCTCCAGATGACAGCTGTTCATTTTTATTGTTGTCCATGCAACCCCCTTTTCATATTAATACAGTTAAAGCTGTATATTCATCAGATGGTGTACGTACATTAACCTTTAAGTGTATTGAACATCTTTTATTTTAATATGAAAATGTTAATAACATACAGTGTTACAGTAAGCGTACAGTGGATAATATTCATGATACTGTTGCAGTTTAGCAAGCAATGAATCTCCTATTGTTCTATATACCAGGATTGCACCATGTCATTTTCACTATTGATTGCAAGTACAATTGATATCATTTTTTTAAAGCTGTATGACGCATGTTTTTGCACACACAATTATAAACTACTCAAACGGCTGTGCTCAGCTGCTAACAAAAACATTTTCAGTTTGTTTTTTTAAAAACATGTCTTCTATTGGCATGGTACTTTTTTACACACACTTATGCTCTTAGATAAGTTTATGTTCATCCAAAAAAGCGTCTGCGTGTAGCAGCATTAGATTTACTGCACTCAGTATCAGCATGTCAGTGTTGTCATTCAGCTCCAGCTCAGAAGAATAATTCTTCACGGGGACAATGCAAGAAACTGACATGCCAAGAAGTTTCGCAGCCTTTTGAATCTGTAAACAACAACAACAATAACAAAAGGTTTATTAAGCATGTTGGGACTGGTGGGGTGGGGGGGGAAACTTAGTGTATGAGCCCCAAAAGTTATATTTAACTACATTTACTTCTTTCTGAAACATCAGCTGTGTTATTTTGCACTGGTAATTCTGCCCTGTTGTCTCTGTCACTTAATGTTGAACTCTGTTTTTTAAAATAGTTTTACCTAAAACAGATCAGGAATGTAATAAACCATAAAAGACTTAAATTTAAATAGTTCAGCTCTTTTGTACAGCGGTATCGGCGCTATGCTTTAGTGCGAGAGGTCCCGGGTTCACGCCCGTCCTCCGTCTGTGTGTGGATTGCCTCACCCTATGTGATGTGCCTGCCAAGGGTTAACCGAGATCGCTACAGTATTTATTGAAAGTTGTGATTCGAAAGTAACATCACTATATTGGTACGGTCTGTAAACCACATTGTCCCTGTGTGTGAAGTATGGATCAAGTGTTTTAATAAAACATTTTTGTATTCTGTCTAATAAATTTAGTAGACACTGATCACGTATTTTACTAGTATCAGTGTTTTAATTTAATAAAACAGCTTTCTTTTTTTCAATGTAAAAAGGAGGCTTTACCTGCTGCTGGATGAACCTGCTTCTGTACACATATTTAACATCTTCTCCGACTGCATGGCAGACTTCATCAATGTGGGTCAGCAACGCAACCTGGTGAACGCCTTCCATACAAAACACAAACCAGGAATGAATTTAGAAGCTCCGGCCCATCCCACTGCCCTGCCTGCGAATGAATTCCAGTTGATGATGTCAATGAACGACTGGGCCACTGACATCATCTGAGGAAAACAAAGTGCTAATGTTAAGGAGCTCTAAAATGACCCTCTGAAGCTTTCTATCATTGGTATAATCTTAGCATGAGGGTAATATCTTTGTGAATATGACCCATAGAGCCCCACCCCTTCACAGTCAACACCTAGTGTAGGGCAACAACTCTTAGTCCTTGTTTTATGAAACTTCAACTTAAAAGCTAGTAAGTACAGTATTTCTACTTACCTACATCGCTGATCTCTGATCGGAGTTCCTGGAAGGTTTCTTCAACATGTTTATGGTAAATGTCCAGCTTGCACGCGTCCAAAACAAACGCAACGCAGTGGATTTTATCTTTCAGCGCTGGCTTTTGAATGTATTTTGTGGCGCCAGGCTCAATGGCCTGTGATGGAATGAACTGGAATATAAAAACAAGATACGCTGGATTACAGAATGATTATGAGAACATTGTAACACTCACTTCATAACAACTGTCAAATATCCTATGCACTGCATTCTCTAATGGGCCACTTAAAACATGTATTATGAAGCAATGCAAAAACACATTTTCTGAGCAGAATAAAGCATTTGCAACAGTATTAAAATGAGCCAGATTCAACATTGGTATGGGTAAGGAATGACTTAGTTTAAGAAAAGTTGCTTTAAAAAATAAAACTGCTTCAGCCCTTAACTCATCTCTGAGCATTTTACAAAGCAATGATCTTTGAACAACAGAACTCACTATTGAATGTCCCACTGAAATTGCCTCAGATCGTTTCATGCATATGGATTTTTTTCTCCACTTTCACGCTACATCCTACTGTACCTGGTATCCATCCTGCACATGTCCTTTGAGGACACTCATTATGTCTTTCACTTTCACTCCAGAGCTCTTCGTCTCACCCAGACCCATCATATCACAGAACACCAGGGCAGTCCCATCACCCCCTCTCTCTGCTCTGATGTTGTAAGACTTCAACTGTGAACAGCGTGAATTAAAAGAAATAATGAAATTCGGAACATACTGTTAAGGAAACTAACCTGATGTCTGCAAATGAGTGTGCACAATACCAATTGCTATGCTATGTTTCTATTTATTGATTGCAATATTTAAAAAAGTTCCACACATATAGCTCACACATTTATCATGAGACACAACAGTGTAGCACCAACTTACAAACAGAAATCAGAGAATGATCGGAATGTTCTGGGAGATGGCTCAGGTACAGAGATGGTCTGTTGTCAGCAGAGGATTCAGGAAGCTGAACTTTGTGAACTGCTTACACTGTCTTCCTATCAATATTTAAACACTATTTCTTGGTATGAATTACAATGTTGTTCCAGACACAGAACATACATTGGTCAGATGTACCCTAGTTTATCAATTCTTTGTTCCTTTGTGTCCTGGCTTGGTTGAGTTGAAACTCAATCTCCCACAATTCTTTACTCTAGAGCTGTGCTTGAGCAGTGTTCCCAAGTGTGCTCACAATATTAGTTAACCTTCGTTGACCCCTACAAACTATATATCATTGTAGAGGAGGCTTACATTGCATCTACAACCAATGCAAGCATGTACTAGAACTGAATTCACACAAAGAAAAATTGAAATCTACCCTCTTGGTGAAGCTTCCTGGCCCAGTACCAACCATCGCCAGGTTGAATACTTTATTGCAGAATACAGAATTCACTGAGCTGATGAAACTGGACTTCCCTGCTCCAACCGGACCAACCAGCAGAACCCGGGCATGGGAAACAGAGTCGACGGATGGCTTATACCAGGTGATGTCCGTCTTTTCAAACAACCTCGTCGTGTAGGATCCAGAAAACATGATGAACAGTTAATGCACAACCCATTTGAGTTATGTTAGGGTTAGGGATAAGCTGTTGTTGAAGAGTACGAAACATTTAGCAAAGTTAAATTACTCAAGTCATTGTTCATAAAGCACAGTGGTATCCATGGTGTAATTGCTGGAGTTAGGTGAAAGTGGAGAAGCTTTACAATTTAAAATAACACAAGAAAGATAATACTCACTTATTTGTCCAAGAAACATCCCTCCAAGGCGAGTCCAGCAAATCTCCAACGTCTAAAAGAAATGCACACGTAACAGGGTGGACACTTTTGCGACACGTTTTTTGTCTTTGGCAAATATTACCATACCATACAATTTCATTTATATATCATGCTTCATGTGCAAGCATCCCAGGGCACATTATAGAAATAAACTGCTCGCTAGTGAAACCCCAAATCAAAGAGATATGTTTTGAGCTTAGATAGAAAATACTGACCGACTCAGCATTCCGGATCAAATTTGGAGAAGAGTTCCAAAGTGAAAGAGCTCCAGAACTAAAGGTTTTTAAACATGCTCTTGGAGTTACCAAGAGACCATAATTTGCTGATCTTAATGTACGAGCCGGTTTATAGGGAATAAGTAACTCACACAGCAAGGCAGGGCCAGAGCCACGAGCAGCCTTGTAAGAGAGGAACAGCATTTGAAATCAACATGCTGCTTTATGGGAAGCCAGTGTAGTGACCTTAAAACTGGGGAAATATGGCAAATAGACTGTATTATTATTATTATTATTATTTATTTCTTAGCAGACGCCCTTATCCAGGGCGACTTACAATTGTTACAAGATATCACATTATACATTATTTCACATACAATTACCCATTTATACAGCTGGGTTTTTACTGGAGCAATCTAGGTAAAGTACCTTGCCCAAGGGTACAACAGCAGTGTCCCCCCACCAGGGATTGAACCCACAACCCTCTGGTCAAGAGTCCAGAGCCCTAACCACTACGCCACACTGCTAGTATTCTTGCCGCAGCATTCTGTATATTGACAAATTATACTGATTTTCATGTCTTTTTTTTTTTTTTTTTTGAACAATTCTGAGAGGCATTACTCTGAACCCAGCGGTTTGTACAGTATATGGGAGATTATAAAGTCACTCTGACACTCACAAAACATTCACTGCAGAGCAACAGATCTTGCCATGTAGCAACATCAGATGATAGACAACAAGATTCTAGGTCTACCTCCACATCAAGGGTATTTGTTGAGGGAACACCAAAAGCAATATGCAAAATGGTCTGCTTCTCTTATTTAGCAAATTACATACGTACATACAGTATTGTGCACATTTATTAGAGCACCCCATTGCTTCTGTTGTTTTGATTTGTTGTGTAAATAAAATCAAACCACTGAAAATCTCAGAAAATTGTCAAAATAGGGAAATTAGTGATTGTATAATAATTGATGACTTCAACAGAGCACACATGCAATTCATTTAAAATAGTAAGAGAAAATGAACACATAGCCACAAACAGTAAAATGCATGAGACTTTTTAGAAGTTGTTTAAGATGTCTAATTAAAGCACAAAGTGGTCTAACATTTTTACACACTGGTGCCTATTATTTCTATATCACCGATTACTGACCAAAAATTGAAATTCTCGAACCCTGAGCTTTTCCTGCAGGTAGGTATATAAAGGATATAAATGACAAATCTTCAGTTTAATAAATGTGTACACTACTGTACATACATACTGTACATTCTAGGGCAGCAGTGTGGTTAGGGCTCTGGACTCTTAACCAGAAGGTCGTGGGTTCAATCCCAGGTTGGGGACACTGCTGCTGAACCCTTGAGCAAGGTACTTTACCTAGATTGCTCCAGTAAAAACCCAACTGTATAAATGGGTAATTGTATGTAAAAAAATAATGTGATATGTGGTAACAATTGTATGTCGCCCTGGATAAGGGCGTCTGCTAAGAAATAAATAATAATAATAATTCTATATGCATACCACACACATACATACATTGCAGTTTTCATTGTTTATAATAACTTTGCAATCCTGTTACAAACCGTGCATATACCTTGAACACGATAAACCTCTACATCCTGGAGAGAATGTTGACCTTCTGGTAATGCTGATTCGTAGTTCTCATTAGAGGATATAGCAATATAGTTCATGTTGAAATTTTTAGGATTACCAAAGAAGAAAGCACCCCCAAAATTAAATCCAGTGGAAAAATTCACAGCATTTTCAGGCTTCTTGACTGGAAAGCAGCTTGACTTTGTTTCATCGATTGTGAAAATAAAAGCCTCTTTATCCTTTATAGCTTTGCTTTGAGATATAAAACTTTGACTTGTGTAACCCCCAACGATTAAACCCGACTCCAAGTACCCCACGATCACAGTGCGCCCTTGCTTGGCACATCTGGATTTCAATTCAGATTCACGGAAACCATGAAAGCTTCCTTTGTAAAGCAAGCAGAACTCCACATTGTCTTGAAACAGCTCTAGCAGAAGCTTTTCTTTCTGCTTGCTGAGTCTGGGCGCTATTGTAGACATTCTGAAACGTAAAACCCAAAAAATATCAGAGCAGTGAAATCAGTGACATCAAAGAAATAATAACTGTATCCCTGTGATAAAACAACTGGGCTAATCTCAAGATTTTGTATCCCCAAAATTGGCATGTACAAAATCATCCACCAAGCATTGGGACAGATGAATACACGTGGAATGACTGGATGGGATAAATACTTCAATCGTGACTTCCAACACTGGTGCAGTGAATGTTAGACCAGTCTTGACAGTTGCCATTGCAAAAACTATTCTGTGGTGCACTGTACAAAGAAGAACCAAGGTCCCACCCTGCTGTACTATGTTGGTATTGTGAACACTTGAAACCTATCTTAAACTGGAACGCCTTGTTGCAAAAGGCATTGTGTTATCTGGCGTTCAAAATCTCTGATAATAAATAAATGACAACATTTTACGATGCTGAAGTTGACTTCTTATTCGCCAGCTTCTTATTCGCATCACGCAAATGTAACACAATTTGAATAAGTAACCTGGGTATTTCGGGGGGTTAAATAGCTTTGGGCCACTGATTTCAAAGTTGATTCTCACAGAGGGGGAACCCCTCTATGTCACCCATGTGTATTTATCCCGACCCAAAACGGATTTTGATACAAAAACTGCGGGCAAACATGGCACAGAGCGCGCATCCCAGGTTCTGATTCACACTGCATGTGTTCCCACTCCTGCACAAACAAAGCCGGAGACGGACACATAGACATAAACCCCCAGGATGGCCATCCAGTTTGCAAGAGACGTGTTATTTATGGAGAAGAAACTAAAAAGTGATAAATCAATTACAAGTATTAAATCAATAATAAATAAAACATGCACTCATCAAATGTAAATGTAAAGTTATAAAAACAAAACATACAAGTGACAAATAAATATGTGAAACATAAAAGGGGCATTACTGACCCCGTTACACTTATGCCCCAAAAGTGCCCTTGATAAGAATATTGTGATGTTTGAAAAGTGACCTTTTTTCTCAATGAGCCGCTGTTTTTTTTTTTTTTATCGCCGCTTCACAACCGTTGATGTGTGTCCACCAAGCAAAGCGGTATGGCCGCGCGCCGCCCCGCAAGCGGAGCCGCGCCGCTCATGCGTGTCCTAGTCTTTGCAAATTATGTCTCCCGGATTTAGGCTTTGGAAAGTTGGAAACTTTAAGCAGTAGCGTAGTGCATTAAAATCCGTTTTGGGCTGGGATAAATACCCATGGGTGAAATAGAGGGGTTCCCCCTTTGTGAGAATCAACTTTGAAGTAAGTGGCGATTTAACCCCTGAAATACCCCAGTTACTTATTCAATTAGTGTTACATTTGCGGTACGCGTATAAAAAGCTGGAATGCGAATAAGAAGCTGGCCGAATAAAAAGCCACCTTCAGCATCGTCAGCCCTTTCAGGTTTAAAATAACGCGCTTTCTTTTGCAAAAGACACACACACACGCATATTAGCCTATATATAACATGATATACACACACAACTCTTCACCCCAGAACCAAATGAGAATTCCTAAACGGGTCGTCCGTTGGAGCATTCAGCACATTTATGTTTTTTGTAAACAAAGCATTCTCAAATAGATCACAACAATGAAAATGTTAAAATGTTAATTTTTCTCGGAATATAAAATACACCCAATTAGCAAGCTGTTTCATAATGTACTGATACCCCTGCGTGGAGCGAAATGGGCAACAAATACCCCACATCGTCGTACGTGTGCCTATGTTTTAATCAATAATATTAAATTAAGTTTTACTCACTGGTCCCAAATGAAGAGTAGGTCACACTGCTCTCTTCCTGTGGCGAGACGCTTTATCCGACAATGGTTTTATATCATTGGGAAACTTCTGGAATCGAAACTAAAGTGGGGAAATAGAAACTGACGTTGTGTTTCCGGAGAAATAGAAAGTGAAGTTGTTTTTCGGAGACAGAAATTCGAAACCTTGAAGTCCTCCTCGTTTAATCATTTTAACGATCTTTTGATCCGGGCAGTAGAATGTGTACTTGCAATAAGAAGAAACCGCAACAAGACCTTACTGACTCGCCCACCAGGGGATTGTGAGAAGTGTTCATTCGTGCATGAATACATACATACATGTGATCAATACTATTCGTTACAAAGGAACATGGAATGAATCTGGGGCATTAAATCCACATGAATTACCAGGGCTGAATTACTTTAAAACTCAGAGGAAGTGCAGAAGATATTCAGGTGTTATTCCCGCATTCGTTTCCAATTTGCGGCCCTTATTATAAAGTGTTACCGTTTATCACCAAGACAGATTTAACAGGTGACAGCCAAGGCAGTAGTCGCTCTGTGGTCAGTATCTGAGGAATATTATTTTCGACCAGTTTTTGCTGCAGAAAATGAAGATGCGGAGGAATAGTAAGATCTGCTTCCAGTATGTTTTGCTGTCGCATATAAAACAGTTGTTCTGGCTGCCCATGGTGGAACAATTAGAACCTGTCTTTAAAAACATGAGGGGTGGGGGTGGGGGTGTTGGGGTCAGAAAATTCACTTAACTCGAACCCGATCTCAAGATCATTCGAAAACACAAGCAGTGAGCAGCAACGTCACAGTGCGCGTCGGTGTTCTAATTAATGCTACAGTACCTCAGTATCTGCGGATTTCGGGTTGGGGGTCCTAAAAGAGAGCTATAGAGATAGATAGATAGATAGATAGATAGACATATTAAACAACACTTTATTGTTGACTCTTGAAATACTTTATTTTAAATTCTAGTCTCAATGTTCTTTTGAAGTGAAGTTACACATGCCTAGAGTTCCTGGCAGTGGCAGTGAAACAGTTAATTTTACAAGCTAACTCCAGTAATGGAATTCACTGCAGATGGAATGGTAATGAAATATCATATCTGATTGAATGCCCCCCCCCCCCCCCCAACATAACACTAAAAAGTTATGTGCCCTCACAATGGCAGTCACGTTAGGTCGGAAGTCAATGTCATGATAAATATGAAGTCACAGTCTCATATGGTGTCTGAGATATGAAGCTTTGGCAGTGTGGCGATGGCAGCTTTGTGGATAGAGCACAGCGTCTTAATTTAATTTCTGTCTGTCTGATGGAATGTCTCATTGTCTCTGATTGGTGCAATGGTGGAATGGTCCGCTTGAGTCTCATCACACCTCTCTCCTCTCTTCCCTCTCCTCTCTCCTCACTGACTGCTCAGGCACCATGCGGCTGCGTTCCTGAACATGGTGAGCCAGGGTGAGTGGACGAGGGCGTCTCTCATCTCCACGGGGGCCCAGGGCCACTGCCAGCCCAACACGGCCCGCTCGGGGTGAGGCATCATGGCCAGGTGGCGCCCATCCGCGGAGCACAGCCCGGCGATGCCACGTGGAGAACCGTTGGGGTTTTGTGGGTAGTGCTCGGTGGGGGACCCCGAATCATCCACGTAGCGCAGAGGAGCCAGAGCCTGGGAGTCCAGCTGGTCCAGGAGAGCCAGGGAGCGGAACTGCATGTAGCCTGCAGGGGGAAGAGGGAGAGAGTGAGGAGGGTGAGGGAGAGAGAGCAAGAGGAAAAGGGGTTGTTTGGTCACACTCACCCTCTCCGTGTGCCACCCAGACGCCCAGCGTGGATCCCTCCATGCCACGCAGCATCAGAGCCGGGGAGGGCAGCAGCGCTACACTCACGAAGCGAGACTCAAAACGACCCGACTGGTTGTGAGTGAGCAGCACGCCCTGCATCAGCGATCCCTCTGGAGGGGAGAGAGAGAGAGAGCAAACTGTTACACAATCAGACCAAGTACAAAACAAAAAAAGATTGATCTTTATAGAACTCCTCATGAACCGACTGTGCGATAAAACATCTAGATATTTAAAATAAATAATTATTTGAAATAGGTTTTAACAAAGTGTCACGAGCATAATGTTATCTTAACAGATAAATACACCTGTTCATCTTTACAGCAGGATTCCTAGCCTTGCTATTCAACTCCCCCCACACCCCCAGTAAGTACCTTTGGGGTCTCTGTCCTCACTCTCGGACCCCACCCAGCCCAGCAGCGCCATCAACTGGCAGCCGTTACACACGCCCAGACTGAATGTGTCCTCCCGCGAACGGAACGCCGCAAACTGGGCGCGGGCACGGGGGTTAAAGGTGACAGTAGCGGCCCAGCCTGGAGAGAGAGGAGAGGTGAAGGGTCAGATTAGATAAAGGATACATAAACACAATCTTCAATAAGTGTCTCATGACATCATTATTACATTTCTGCACTGAACTTATAATATCAAAGTAGAAGCAAAAGCCGCCTTTTTGTAGGACCTTTTCCCTGCCACAGTTCTGCAAGTCATTTTTTGCGTTACCAGTAATAGCACCCCACCTGAGCCTTCCGCTCACATGCTCTGTTGCACACGGGACACCACACTGAGGACTGACCTTTCGCTGACCCCAGGACGTCCGCATAGCTGAAGCCGCCCACAAACACCACCCCCCGGAAGGGGTCAAGGGTCACTGTGCCGGAACAGAGGTCCTGCATTGTCACGTCCCAAACCTGAAAGGGAGGTACAGGTGATATTTACACTCACATACAAAAATCATGGAACAGAGATTCACCATATGAGAGTTTGAGACACCACTGAGCGATTTACAGTCTTCCTGGTTTCAAGTCAGATCTATGCAGTGTGTTAACTGGGCTAGGACAGCACAGAGAATTCTCAAAGCCGACCCCCATGTCGAATGCTGTTGGAGGGCAAGCGTACCTCAAACCCGGCCATGAGCAGTGAGGCAGCCATCTCACGGTCTCCGTTACTGCCCTCCTCACGCACCACCGCCACTCGCGGACGCATCTCACCTGAGAACGGGAGCGAGTAAGAGGGAGAGGCAGAGAAAAGGAGAGGCAGTTAGTACGAGGATAACCTCTGTGCATTTTGTGTATTCAATGAACTGGCTTTGGCAACACAGCGCTACCTCAATGTTTCACCATTCGATAATTCATTCATTTGGTAAATTCACTATTAGGCAGCTGTGCGGACCATAAATTGTACACATCCTGCATTTTACTGTATAAAAGGCTCTTCACTAATTCACTGTTTTTAATATCCCATGTATTTTGATGTATGACACAGATCGTGGTACGCAGAGGGAGAGCTGTACTGTGGTTGTACAACGTGCTGTGCAGACAAACACCCCTTGGTTTGAGATTGATGCAAATGTAAAAGCATGACCTATCAGAAGGCAGACTTGTATATCTAAAAAAAAGGTCACACTACTGTTTTAAGGTTGCTTCAATGACCCTATAGAAATGTATGATGACAGACTTTAGTCTGCACAAGGGTTAAGGTGCTTTAAAAGCCTCCTCTCTGTTGACCAAAGGAAGCCAAATCATGCCTGCTGTGGAGTTCTGCTGGCACGTGGCGCCGTTCCCTCCCTCCTGCAATGCTGAGCACTCCTGTGATACCTGTGTATTAAACTGACATGAAAACCCCAGGTGTTGTGCCAAGAACAATAACCTGCCTTCAGATTCATTCCTTTATTTATTCACTCATTCATCTCTCTGAATCTCTGTTCTCACCCAGCTCCTTGAGGATGGAGGGGATTACAGCAGGGTCAAAGGTCAGCTTGTAGTTCGGTCCCGTCCGATTGGCTAGTCCCTCCTCTTCCTGCTGGACGCAGACAGGATTGGCCTGCAGCCTCTCCAGCTGGAAACTGGTTGACTCCCACAATCCTCGGAGGCTGGTCATCCGCTCACAGAGCACTTCCTGTCCACGCACGCTCACTTTCACCTGGAAGAGGATCATTCCGGGGTCACTACATTACTGGGGGGAGGGGGGTAATCCCTGAATCACAGTGGAGATCAGGCTAACAAATGCGCTGTGTATGAAGAGAACACACAGAACAGGATTTCCTTCAGTATACTGGGAACCAATTCAGAAGACCTCTTTTTACCAACAGGTGTTCAGTAGTGTCATTTGTTCATCAATAACGCAACCAAAAACACAGAATAAAACAGAAGATTTTTAAATAAATAAGTAAATACAAGTAAATGATACAAATGATGTCTGGAGTCCCCCAGGTTTCATTAAGCCTTGGGAGGAGGTTCAATGGGTTCAGTAATTCAGGGTACAGGACCGCGATGCTCCCCTGTCCTGTACAGCAGTGTCTTACCATGGAGTAGGGTCCGAGGCCTCTGGTTCTCCCGACGGTCAGGCAGCTCAGCCCAGCGTCCCGATACCGCTCACACACCTGGGCCACAACGGACTCTCGGACCTCCAGAACCAAACCCAGCTCCTCCGAGAACAGAACCTCCAACACTGAGCCGAGACACAGAGTCAGGGGTCACAGAACCGAGCTGATGATTTCTATTCATATTCAAATACTATTACATTTTTAATTAGCTGGAAAACAGGTATAATTCGTACCATATTACAGTAAATATATATATATATATATATATATATATATATATATATATATATATATGTTGCGAGTAAAATAACCCTGGCACCCCATACCTATTAAAGAAAGGAGAGAAAGACTCCACTGTGCAGCAGAATGGCTTATTTCAGACGTCATTCATGAATTGCTTTCCTTTGCAGGATAGGCTTGGTTTTCTTTTATAAACTCTGCTATCTGAACATGATCCTGTTTGCCACTGTCTACACTTCAAGCCGTGTTGGTTTGTCCCAGCAGTATGATCGCTTCTCACCTCCAGCCCCGTCCAGTGGCAGGTCCACCTCTATCCCACGATTCCCGGCAAACGCCATCTCGAGCAGACAGGAGATGAGCCCTCCGTCGCTGACATCATGTCCTGAGCTGAGGAGGGAGTCTTGGGGTGGGTAGAGGGGGAAGGCAGGGTAAAATACATTTAAATATTTTCAGGATTACCCCCCCTACCAAAAAAAAAAGCTTTTTTGTAGGTCAGAGGTGAAGGGTGAGGGGTGACTCACCTTGCAGCAGGCTCTGCGTGGTCTGGAAGCAGGCGGTCAGCTTGTCTGGATGGTCGAGGTCCGGAGTGCTGTCCCCAAGCTGAGAGAAGCACTGAGCCAGCGCTGACCCACCAAGCCGGTACCGACCCGGGCTCAGAGGGACGTAGAGCAGCACACCTGAGCAGAGAAGAGGAGATCAGTCAGAGACACCCACCCACACCCCACTCTCCCATCAACGCCAACCACACCCCATACTCCACCCCCCACCCCCCAACCCCAACACCCCCACCCCCACCCCCACCCCTTACACTCCCCAGCAACCCAAACCCACCCCACCCACACCCCCCTCTCCCATCAACCCCAACCACACCCCACACTCCCCCCCCAACCCCAACACACACACTCCCCAGCAACCCAACCCCACCCCACCCCCCACACTTGCCCTTTGGCCTCACCTTTTCCTTCTGGGTCCTTCAGGTCAGGGGTCACTGTGGCTGTGATGTCCGGACAGACAGCATAGACCGAGACCACCAGAGCACCTGTGCAAGAGAAAGAGAGAATACAGATTACACTGATGACTGCAGGGCACACGTTTAAGCCACTCCAGGGTTTTGTTAGTGCGAGCCTTATTAGACACAGCGTGCACCTTTTGAACAGGTAACTTACAATTCAATCTCAAAAGAAAAACCTGTCGTGGCTCAAACCTGTCGTGGCTAAACTGGATGTGCTGCTAATACTGTTTTCTTATAACATTTATTTATTTAAAAATAGCTCAACTAGCTAGTTGTGGACCTGGATATCAAGTCTTATGCATCTGTCTTTTGTGGTCCTATAGCATCCCCTATTGAGTACAGCGTGTACCTGGAGCCTTGACAGTCTCATCTCGAACCCGCGCTGCCATGCTCAGAGAATCCTTGCCCCCATCCACAGCCACGCCTAGCTGCGCCATGACATCACACATCGCAGAGCACGCCTCTAGCAGAGCAGCGCCCTCTCCTGGCAGCTTCGCCGCCCACATCCAGTTACCACTGCACTTCACATCCTGACAGACAGAGGGAGACAGAGAGGAGAGAGTTACCACTGCACTTCACATGCTAACAGATAGAGGGAGACAGAGTTATCACTGCACTGCCTCGTAGTAACGTTTTGCACAGAACTCCAGACAGGCAAGTCCAGAGTTGCTCAGCACTCACCCTGAGGTCGGTGACTCTGGCGAAGACCAGGTTAGTGAGCGCCTCTGCCACTGCCATGCGCGCGCCCGCCGCTGACGACACCAGCCCTTTGATTGGCTGCTCCCCCACTGCCGTTGCTGCCCCCACCGTGCCGAAGGGAGAGAGAGAAACCACTGCAACATCGGCCAGGGGGGTGTGGAGGGGACCCACACACTGCTGCTGGGCAACCAGCCCTGTCACTGAGCGATCCACCTGGGGAACGGGAGCGAGAGAGAGACAGAGAGAGATATTGAGGGTCTATTCAGATAAACTGGCAACACAAAATAAACTACAGAAAAAAAAAAAATAATAATACATGCATATGGTACTTGAGACCAGTTTGCACAGATTTCTCCTCCCAGGGCATTCCATTTTCAGTATAATTTACAGGAAAGGAAATACTGGTGCAGGAGTGGAAGAATGGCAATGCAGGGAGAGAGAGAGAGAGAGAGAGAGAGAGAGAGAGAGAGAGAGAGAGAGAGAGAGAGAGAGAGAGAGAGAGAGAGAGAGAGAGAGAGAGAGAGAGAGAGAGAGAGAGAGAGAGAGAGAGAGAGAGAGAGAGAGAGAGAGAGAGAGAGAGAGAGCGCAAGCTCGCTCGCCTCACCTTGTTGGTCAGGTATCTCTTGCTTGCCACAGCTGGTAACCGAAGCACACGATTCAGCGCGTCCCGGACAGACAGATCAGCGGGTAGAGTCAGGGGTCGCAGGTCAGGCGTCCCTCGCTCCAGAACAAACTCCTGAAACCCGAGAAGCACAGACTAATCCTCTTTGAATTCTCAGTTTCTATCTAGGAGGGACAGACTATGCACCTCACGCTATCCAGAGACGGTGATGAAGCTGGCCTCTGGTTCCTACCTTCTGAGGCATCTTCCCCAGCACCCAGTCCAGCTGAAGATCCACAGGGGTGCGGTCACGCTGCTCCACTCCTCCCTCCAAGCCTTTCCCCTTCTCTCCATCACGATCATCAACCAGAAGAATCTGCAGGGATGCACGGCAGCAGCTCAATCACAGTTTATTTTTATACACAGCTATTAAAACACTCAATAGTACAATATCAGAAATACTAAAAGATGCTAAATAAATTCAACAAAATACCCTTCAACTAAAAGACACACAAAAATAAAAATCCTCGAGTCGAAAACGGTTCACTACCTTTCTTACAGTATTTCTTAAAAGCATTGAAGACACTGAACAAGATTTCTTTGAATTTATTAAGATTCTTTTAGTATTTCTAAATTGGGGTTTCTTAATGAGCAAGATAGACACACAGACTGACACATTTACCCGATGACAGACAGAGAGCCAGAGAGAAAGAGAGACCAAAGCTGCTCACAAATCGCACTCCTCAAGACAGACGCACCTTGCCGTCCCCAGTGACGCTCCCCACGAAGTCCACAGGACACTTCTCTCGCTCGCACACCCTGCGCAGGAAGGCCGTGTCGGCGGGGCGCACCAGCATGGCGTTACTCTCCTGGTACTCTGCACCCCAGATCTCCAGCACACTGAGCGTGGGGTCCCCTGTCTGAGAGACAGAGAGGGGTGGGGGGGGAAATATTTGAGAAGTCTTGTTCTTTTCTATCACACTGTTAGCCCCACCCTTATTTAATGCCATAACAGGAAACAATGCCCAGTGTCTGAGAATAAAAGAGAAAGATACAGAGATTATTCTTGTATAACTTAATATATACAGCTAATCCTCTCTTATGGTACAACAGTCCTCTTGTGAGCACTTTGGGTGGGCAAAAGGATTATGAAGCAAAGCAGAGAAAGAGATGTCACTCATAATCCAGAAGAGACAGGGTCAACTGTACATATTAACTTACTATAAATCATCTTTTAAATAGAAAAAAAGACAGTATATGGTTAATGCTCACCTTGAACCTGCTAGCGTAGATCACAGCTCCAGCCGGCTCACTAAGTTCTTTCAGGACGTTACCTAAAGAGCAGGAAACAGGAAACCACAGCATGAGTTACACCTGGCTAATACAGTTCCTCAATGATGCTACCTATACAACAGCGAGAGTGTTACATTGTCACCCTTCCCCCTGGCTCACAGAGTTCTTGTCTTGTGCCGCACACTTACCATTCCCCCCGGCGCCCTGGTCGTGGATGCTGCACACCGGGTTCCCAGCACGGTTCTCGATGCAGGCTCTCAGTGCGCGGTTCATCTTCTGCTCCATCTCGGCATCGCCCCGCTGCACCGCCCCGAAATCCAGATCACTCGAGTTATCACCCTGCACCTGGGGGGGGGGAGGAGAGGAGGGACTGAGCAAAATCAGTTGTGTGCTGGTGAGAAAGATAGAGAGGTGTGCTGTGTACCTGTATAGAGGAGGCAGCCCCTCCCCCAACCCCAATTCGGTAGACAGGACCCCCGATCTTCACAACCTCCATGCCTGAGAAGAAAGGAGTATAAATAAATATATATAGTAAATACTTTTGCATATTTCCTACATCAACCCTGGCAATACTTATATGACTTGTTGACTTCAGGGCCATATAAATCTGAATTAGAGACAGATAGAATATTCCATCACTTCCTGACATCTCAAACAAAGTGGAACCAACCATGGCTCCTCCCTTCCCCACACCCACCTACCTAGCTCCGCCCCTTCCTTTGTGACATGTTGATCCTCTATGGAGCCGACGCCCCCGCTGAACATGATTGGCTTGATCCACTCCCGCCTCTCGCCATTGGGCAGCCGCATTCCGAAGGAGCGAGCGAACCCTGGAGAGAGAGAGAAAAACACTTTAAACGTGACTTTATATTAGCGTGCCATTCACCATAGCTTACATCATGTCAATTTCAATTCATTTAAATATCAATTTAGTTCAATCGTTACCGGCTAAGACGGGCTCCCCGAATTTGTTCCCATAGTCGGACGCTCCATTGCTGGCCTCGATCGCCACCTGCAGGGGTCTTGCAAAGCTGGGGGGGTACTCAAACCCAGGCTCCTCCCACGGAAGGTTGTGACCTGATGACAGGAGAGACGGACAGAAGATTGGCTCCTGGTTGACTGGATCTTTGATTGATTTAATCCAACAGGGCTTGAAAGTCACACTACCCCTGATGCACCCAGTCAAGGGTTTTAGAACTACCTTCAGATAAATATTTCAATGAACAAGAGCCAGAAATCTAGATTCTACCGACAACTGAGAAACTGGGGTCTGGAAGTCTAACTGGTTCTGAATTTCTGGGGTTCCACTTGGAGCCGGGAGGGATTTCTATCCACCTGGAATGAGCAGGTTTCCGAAGCAGTATCCCGCGGTCCCTGCGATGACGTGCGCGCCCCTCCCTGTGCTCTGGACATCCCGAATTCGACCCCCAGTTCCTGTAGTGGCACCGCTGAATGGAGCGACTCCTGAGAAGGGAGGAGAGTTTAGAACCAGACAGATGGGCAGAGGCAGTTAAGCCTTTTATTTCATTTGAGTTTAAGAAGCGAGTGGAAGCGAGCTCCTGACCTGTAGGGAAGTTGTGTGTCTCGGCCGTGAAGATGACGTGTCTCTTGGAGGGGAGTCTCTGGTACGCACTGGCCTGGGTCGGGTCTGTGGGGAACAAGCTCTCCACCTCCCTGCCCTCGATCCCACTTAAACACACAAAAACAAACAGGGCTGAGAAACAAAAACAAACAGCTCCTACACCTTCCTCTTCAGCTATCAGCCAGCCTCCTTCCCTCCTTCAGCCTGAACCCGGACCAGCCTCATTAAGATCCCAAGTTCTATTCAAGAGCACCACACTGCTTGCCTCCCTCCCAGTCTCTCTCTGTGTCCCTCCCTCCATGCTTCCCTGTCCCTCCTCTCTCCTTCCAGTCCTTACCCTCTCTCCCAGTTCTTCCCAGTCCCTCCTCTCTCCTTCCAGTCCTTACCCTCTCTCCCAGTTCTTCCCTGTCCCTCCTCTCCTTCCAGTCCTTACCCTCTCTCCCAGTTCTGCTCTCCATGCTTCCCAGTCCCTCCTCTCCTTCCAGTCCTTACGCTCTCTCCCAGTTCTTCCCAGTCCCACCTCCCTCCTTCCAGTCCCTCCTCTCTCCTTCCAGTCCTTACCCTCTCCCCCAGTTCTGCTCTCCATGCTTCCCAGTCCTTCCTCTCTCCTTCCAGTCCTTACGCTCTCTCCCAGTTCTTCCCAGTCCCTCCTCTCTCCTTCCAGTCCTTACCCTCTCCCCCAGTTCTTCCCAGTCCCTCCTCTCTCCCTGGTTACCTGCTGTTGTCGCAGAACTTGATGACGTTGTTCTTGTTGCTATGCTGCTGTGTCCCCATGATGAGGCTGAACAGAGTCTCCTCCTTCTCCACTCCGTCGACCTTCATTCGACCCCTGAAGAACCAATGGCGGCTGTGCTCACTGCGGATGGGATATTAGTTATTTACAGTATGATGGAAAAAGTGTAGGCTTGCAACATACAACAAGTTCTTTTTAAAAAATACACAAATAATATCATATAAAAAGACATTTACAAAAGAGGAACAGAACAAATACAAAAATGACAGAGCAGAACTGGAGCCCCTGGTCTGGAATGAGTTAAATCTCTTGCCTAAATGTTTGTGATGAAATCAGGTCCCTGGGTTCAAAGATGGGGGTCTAAAGGTTGTAGTAATCCCAAAGCAAGCAGGGCTGAAATGTGCCCCTCACGAAATCACTGAGCAAACACGGAGCCTCAGCAGGGCTCCCCTGGACTTCAGGAGTGTGTCACAATTCAGACTCTACCCCGGCAGATATGTGCACTCCACACACTAGATAAACAGACTAGCAGGTCACTAACTGCACGAGCTTCTGTTCCCATTGATTACCTGTTGGACTGCGCCAGGTCGAAGCATTCCACACTGGTGGGGTTGCGCTGCACTCTCTGGAACAGCGCGGTGTAATAATCCAGGTCCCAGGAGTCAAACGCCAGCCCTGAAACAAGAATGCTCATGTTATAGAGCTGGACGAGCCAAACCTGAATTCCTTTGCTCCCTGATTGGCTGGCTGGCCGATCCCACAGTCCTTACCCAGGTCCTGATTGGCTTTCTCCAGCGCAGCCCGCCCCTCCCCCAGGATGTCCACCTGGAAGACCTTCTGTGGGCGGGTCTCCACAGCGAACGATTCTATTGGTCGGGAGTAGATGCATTCGGTCATCTTGTCGAAGAGGATGCTGGTCAGACTGTCCACCTCTCCGTCCAGCAGCTTCTCCTTCTGGCCATCCCTGGGCTGAGGACAGTACACAGATACACACTGCATCAACACATGGTTCAGTCCCATCAGAAAGTACAGTCCTTGCTTATCAAATCAGCCACACTTTTAAACACTCCATCACACATTCTGCTGCAAAATTAAGTAACTAGTCTGCATTTGCCTTGTGCCACAATCAGTGACTGATTACACCAGCTCTATATTGATAAAGTACCCGTATCAGTGATTGATCTCATACCCTAATTGCTGTATTCTGATCAGTTATAGTGCTCTGTAATGCTCTCATATCCTGATCAGACTGCTCACACTGTTCTGTAATGCTCTCATATCCTGATCAGACTGCTCACACTGTTCTGTAATGCTCTTGTACCCTGATCAGACTGCTCACACTGTTCTGTAATGCTCTCGTACCCTGATCAGACTGCTCACACTGTTCTGTAATGCTCTCGTACCCTGATCAGACTGCTCACAATGTTCTGTAATGTTCTCGTACCCTGATCAGATTGCTCACACTGCTCTGTAATGCTCTCGTACCCTGATCAGACTGCTCACAATGTTCTGTAATGCTCTCGTACCCTGATCAGACTGCTCACACTGTTCTGTAATGCTCTCGTACCCTGATCAGACTGCTCACAATGTTCTGTAATGCTCTCGTACCCTGATCAGACTGCTCACAATGTTCTGTAATGCTCTCGTACCCTGATCAGACTGCTCACACTGTTCTCTAATGCTCTCGTACCCTGATCAGACTGCTCACAATGCTCTGTAATGCTCTTGTACCCTGATCAGACTGCTCACAATGTTCTGTAATGCTCTTGTACCCTGATCAGACTGCTCACACTGTTCTGTAATGCTCTTGTACCTGGATGAGGTGTCTGCGGGAGCGCTCTATCCGGCTCACAGCTCTCAGCCCCACACTCTGACAGATGGACACAGCGTTGGTCGACCAGGCTGTGGAGAAATTCAGCCTGGAAACAGAAAGAACATCCACATTCAGTGCAGAATTATTTACATTTAAGGTCTTCTTCAGCTGCTTAAGACACGATAATAAACCTTGAAATTTCTATTACTGTACATTGAGCTTGGTGAATATAGTATTTGCTTTATTCATTAACTCATTTCTCACCTGGGGCCAATCTCCACTAGCCTCTCTCCCTCTGCAGGGGTCAGGAAGGGCTTCTCTCTCACAAGCTCAGGTTCGAAGGGGGAGCTGAAGAGCCAGAGCAGGGCCTCTCTCTCCTCAGGGCTTGGGGCAGAGGTACCTGGGGGAGTAAGAAGAGGAGCTCCGTCTCACACTGCTTCCAGAGGGCTAACAATGACATGCAGCACAGATACACACACACACAGCTTTTACACACCACACCTGCTTAAAAGCAAGTGCCTTTACCAAGTGCTACAAGTGCGGCTAGGCTGTAATGTGCATTTAATCCAATCCTGGGTTGCAGAACTCCTCTTGTATAGCTATATAACCGATCCTGGTAAATCTGCTCTAAATTAACTGACTGCACTTATTATCACAGCATGAATAAGTCACACCTGAGCCTCTAGGTTAACTTACAGGAGTTGTTTGTGCAGCTATAAAGGCCTGGTCAACAAGACAGAGACTTTTGTTGCCTGCGTGTTCCCTAGTAAATACTATAGACACACGAGAGACAAGCCTCCTGTCAACAAGGGGTTAACTATCAAATATGATTGGCTACTATTGCGTCTATTGCTGTCCAATCGGCAGCATAACAGAACAGTGTCGTAAACTGGGAAACGCGCTGGTGGCTTGTCGACAGCATGTAGATCAGGGTGGTCACACACAACTACACAAGTCTTCCTCTTGAGGCCGTCAACAAAGACTGCTAGTGTGACCAGGGCTTAAGAGAGGAACTATCATGACTCCTAATCATTTCAATAATATTCTTGACTGAGGTTCTGAAAACTCTGGACTGGGTGCAGGGCTAGCACGACTTTCAATTCAAGCCCTGCCATAATCACTTCCGTACAGCTGAGGATGGTTAATCAATTCAACATCAAGGCTGAAGACGTGGTTTGAAAGCAGATTACAAACCAAATCAAATCTGTTTTAATTGCATCTTTTCAGCATGCTGGAATGCAGTGGCACAAGTAATCTCTTTGTTAAAAAAAAAACTATTTTGGGATTCAATTACAACAAATTTAAACGAGATGAACTTAAGAGTTCAGCTACCAGAAGGGAAGCCGTACCCTTGGAGTTAATGACCAACACGAGACAAGAACAGACTGACTGTCAACCTGACGGGACTCCAGTCAGCTGACATTCAAGCTCATTCACTCTCCCTCCCCTTACTGAAGAGGGCGCTATCCAAGCTATCCTGAACACTCTTCACACATGATAGTCCAAAGGTCTTCAGCTGCCCATACAGCTCTATATGAACATGTCATGCACAGGTATTGGAAGACTAACCTAATCCCCAGCGGTATGTCTTAAAGGTCATTTCTAAGAAGACCAGAAAATGAAAATAAAGATGAACGACATCATTAAAACTTGAGTACATCTCTCCCACTCCCTACCTCACCACTCATTCTCTCCTCCCTCTCCCAGTCCCTCCCCTTGCTCACCGCTCCACTCCACGTTGAAGCAGCTCTCCGTCCGGATGGTAATTTTGGGGCAGCTCTGTAGCGCTCGCTGCAGGCCACTCCCCTTCTCATCCTCTCTCCGGTAAAAGTGCAGGACCACCATCTTTCTTCAGACCTGGAATCAGAGAGACAAGTCTTAAGGAGGACCCTCCTCTTGAAGCAAAGCAAATAAAACAGTGTGCACGGGACAGAACCAGCAAGAAAGAGCTTGCAGTGGCAGGAACAAAAGAGGGTGCCGTTAAATGATTGAGAAGCTTCCTGCTTGTTGAATACTGTTCAAACTGTTCTTTGTGCTTGCTTCATGACTAATAGGTCAGAGCAAGGGACACATGGCTATTTCGACAGCCAGATTGATCCATGGTGGAAAATAGTTTGTTAAAGTTTTTCCATAATTGGGTATCCACAGGATCTAAACTGCACCCCTAAGTAAAACCTTTCCTGTAAGGCACAGTCTAAACCAGTGCTGCCCAAACACGGTCCTGGAGAGCCCCTATCCAGTAAGTTTTGTAGGTCACCCTAAATCGCTAATTTCTAAAGACTGAGAACACATGGAAGTTATTGATCAATTAAGCAAATCATTTGTTCAATTAAGGGAACTCTGGTCATTGGGCCAGTTTACATCCTGGGAAAATGTCACGACTTACTTGTTTACTGTCATGACTTATTTAAGGTGGTACGGTCTGGATTACAATTTTAATTAGTTTTGGTTTATGTTTAGTTTGAATACAAATGTAATACATTATACAAAAATCAAATACAACATGAAGTTTCAACGCAGGAATTGTTAAATTAAACAAACCAAAACTATATAAAATTATAATTCAGCTGTACCACCTTAAATAAGTCATGACAGTAGACAGATAAGTCATGACATTTTCCCAGCATGTAATCCAGGCCATTGAGGGCTGAAAAGGGCAGTTCATTTTTTGTACAAATGATCTCTAAATTATCTCTCAATTACTTAATTTAGCAAATCACCTGCTTAATTGATCACGATGAAATTGGTCCAGGTGTTAAGAAATTAATGATTAAAGGTTACCTATAAAACCTGCTGGATAGGGGCTCTACAGGACCGGGTTTGGGCAGCACTGGTCTAAACTCTATTCTGGATCTGTCTGATCCAGTCAGACACCACTATGGGCTCTTAATTCCGGTCCACAGAGGCATAAGAACGGTCCTGGTTTTTGTACAAACCAGATTACACACAAATAAATACAGTAAATACTAAGTATTTGACACGTTTTATAGCTAGTGACATGCTCTGGATACACTCAACAAACTCTGTACAGACCTAGCTGGGGTGGCTGCTTTTCTCGTGCATAGGAAAGCAGTACAGCCTGAAAATTAATATTGAAGACTCCTAAGTACATAATGCCACTACTACTAAAATAGGACAGGCATGCTTAGTTAAGTTAGATAGAGATGGTGCATAGTACTTTAGATGCAACGGTGATCATTTTGTCTAAGTTAGTAACATACAAAGTGAGCTTCTGTATGAAAGAAACCCTACTAATGCGAATCACGTGTAGTTAAAAAGTTTAGCGTAAAAAAAAGTCGTCTCTTAAGCAATGGATGCATGCATCCATGCATAGCAAGTTTAAAACAAAATTCGAGTTGTATGGAAATCGATTATCTCATTATATATAAATATATTTTTTAATTAATAAAATGCAACACGGTACCTTTCTGCTTCCGCGATCCTTGACTGTTCCTTTCTGCTGCTGCACAAAATTGATTTAACTCTGCAATCCACGTGGCCTGGCCCTAGTCAAAAACATGTCTTTCTGTAGTCTTCTACGCATGCGTCAGTTCCTATTTTAACTCCTAAAGCGCCAAATGGATACCATACATTCAATATAAGGACACGGGTGATTACTTTAGGAGAAACATCTTAATGTTTTAGTGTGTGGTTTATTTTGTAGTTCATAGCATTCTACCAAGTCCGTTTTCAAGTTATAGCCTGCACCATCAGTCACGTTAACATAGCATTTTTGTATAAAACACTGGGATTGATACCACTATCAATACACGGTAGCCCATTAAAATTGTCTGGATTTAGGATATATATTATTTTCAATCATTTCGCAACAAGATTCTTTAAGTTTGGGACGTGTTTTTTTCAATGCAATCCATTTTAATTGAGGCAGACGTTATACTACCACGTCGGATTTGTACTGGCGATTCCGCTCAGTAGCTGCACAAAACACACTCATAATATAACCACCCATTTCACTTTCTCTAAACTTGAAGTCAATAAAATATTAGTATTTCTCTTTCTTCAGCCCTGACGGTGTTAAAACTACTGGCAGCAGTCTGCGGCTTTGTGCTGGCAGTTGAATTTGTACTGGTAATAGGGAAAAAAAAGAGTTTTAACCACCCTGTTTAATTAAACGTAGGAAAGGCGTAAAGCAGCATTGTTTTATAAATGAGAGAGGCAGAGGTAAACTACCCTTACACCAGTACAACGAGATCCGGACAGCATGAGCTTCTGGCCCCTAGTTACGCAGTACCTTCTGCTCCTAGTCCTGGCCAAAATATTGACTCGAGAGCGCAGCTGCGGGCCTGACTCAGCTCAGCGGCCATGTTGTGCCATTAAACACGGGAGCTCCGGTATCTGCAGGTTAGAAAAGCTAGGCTTGCTGTACGTTAACGCTAAGACTCTGCAAATATCTGGTCCGGAGCTGCAGAATGACACGTTGTTTCTCTTGTTAAATATGGCCATCAGGTAAGATTGCTTCTGTGTAAAGCGGTTTTATACAGTGATGTCATGACAACCGCTCTGCTGGGTTTGTGTTGACAACCGAACAGCTGTGTGTGAGGGGATATATATTGACATCAGAGTCTTTACACGACAAACAGAACACCGGGGTGATTTTTTAAAAGTAGTAATTTATGTTACAAGCTTGATACGAGGTTTTTATTTTAAATAGCGACATAGTTAAAAATTGTACGTTAAAATTGTAACATTTTTAAAAACCATTCAGCTCTTGGCTCCCGCGGGTCTTGCTTGCGTTGCGTGTGTTATGTTGGCTGTTTTGGAAGGAAGTGCTCGATCATCAAGTAATACACGTTGCTTTCTTTGTAATAGTTTTTGTTTTGCTTTTGAATTGCCCGAAGTGTCCTAAAATACGGTAGGTTATTGTAGTATTTATTTGTACGGTTTTGTACAACATGTGTGATCTTCACAGTGCATTTGATAATAATTGAAGCAAATCTTTTCTCAAATATTTGTTTGCTATTGCCATTTTTAGTCACACGCATTTTATGTTGAATTTGAAAGTGCATACGACCATAGATAAAGTGCATTGCTTAAAAACACGGATTTAGGATTACATCTAGGGCGATTGCCCTTATAGCTTGCTGTGAACTGCACTACTGTTTGCTTGGGCTAATGACATGGTTTGAGTAGCTGTTTGTGTACAATGTGAATGCCCTGTGATCACACCCCACTCATTGAACTTTCCGATGGCATGCCCAATGATATTCCTCAATGTAAACTGCGCTCAGACACCCGTTCGGAAGCCTTGTTTAAACATTCACGGTTCTTGTTGTAAACAGGACCGCTCTATTCAATTGAAAATGCAACATGTAGTGCCCCCGCACTGGGTCCTGGGTCCTGGAGTTGTTTAAACAGAGATCACAGAAGAGAGGGCAGGGCTAAACAACATAGGGAGCTCACACTTTACACAGGGGTGCTGAGAGATGGAATAGGGTGAAGTCCTTGTCAGCAGCACCTCTTGCTAAGTGACTGAGCAGGTCACTGATTCCTGTTGTGCATCTTTTCTCTCTGCATTAAAATAAGAAGACCCCCCCCCCCCCCAGAAAGGAACAAGCTTGTCTCAGGTAGTTCAGTAATGAGTTTCTGCTTTCAGGAATGCTGCGCTTTCCTGAGGAGGTAGAGGAGGAGGAGGAGGAGGAGGAGGGTCGCACTGCTGGTTTCGTGGGGTTAGCGCTCAGTTGACGGGCCTGCTTGACTGTCCACGTTGTGTTGTGTGTGTTCAGCTTCACCTCGAGTCTCCCCACTATCATGGATCAGGACTATGAGAGAAGGCTGCTTCGGCAGATCGACTTCCACAATGTAGCAGACAACGTCCCGTCACCAGTAAGTGTACACAGGGATACCTTGCTCATTATTATTATTATTATTATTATTATTTATTTCTTAGCAGACGCCCTTATCCAGTGCGACTTACAATTGTTACAAGATATCACATTATACATTATTTCACATTATACAGATATCACATTATTTTTTTTACATACAATTACCCATTTATACAGTTGGGTTTTTACTGAAGCAATCTAGGTAAAGTACCTTGCTCAAGGGTACAACAGCAGTGTCCCCCACTGGGGATTGAACCCACAACCCTCCGGTCAAGAGTCAAGAGCCCTAACCACTACTCCACACTGCTGCCCTCATTAGACTGTTCCCTTTGATGTGAGATCAGTAATACAGACTGAGCACATAACAGTAAGGGTGGGTTCCTAGCATAAATGCTGTCTTGTATCTTTATATATTTCTTGTTTGTTGTTTTTTAGATAGATAGATAGATAGATAGATAGGATTCAGAGGTGTAATGTCTGTAACTCTGTAATGAAAATATTATCCAAAAATAAAAGCAAAAAATTAAAATAGAAATAAAAATCTTACCAAGTTAATATTGATTGGTTTTAGTTTGAATTTCTTGTTTTGTTCTGCTGAATACCTTCCAGCCCGGCTTTACTAGATAGTTAATAGGATTTACCTTCAAGTGCCACCGGATGGCCATATTGTAATTTAATATTCCAATTGCTTTGATTGGATTTACTGGACACATGCCCTCCGGTGGACAAATGAATGATGCTTTCTTGTTCTTAAACTGGGGAAATGAATCTGCAGGATTTCATAGACTCGTCCAGCTTTTGTTTTCTCTAAGCATTGGTGCGGTCTTATAAAAGAAGCCTGGTGCCTGACTCGCTGCCAGAGCTCACATGTCTCTGTCTGCCCTTTCGTATTTGTCAATAATCAAATACAAAAAGTAAATTATGTGCAATTTAACATTTAGATGTGTTTGTTTCAACAATGCCATTCTAGTTATAATTCCATGCCCCGTTTATCTTTAATTGACTCGTACTGTGTCTGCCGATTCTCCTTCAGACTGGATCTCTTGCTCTGTGCTGGTGTTTCTGTGTGATGTGTAAACGTTGCTTTTATTTGTAGTCTGCGTCTGTGAACTCTCTAGCCAGTCTGCACAAAACAGGAGATCGCTTCATACCAGCCAGGGCCGGGTCCAACTGGAGCATCAACTTTCACACCATAAATGTGAGTCACGGAGCCCTGTGTGGAAGCGAGCCTCGTCGCAGTGTCAGGGAAGCTTGGGAAGCACTCTGTTATGCAGATATTTTAACTGGTGGTGTGCAAGACTTTACTGTGCTTTGGAGAACAAGATTATGCACAGTAATATTTCAGTGTTATTGCTTGAGTAAACTGTATATTAGGAATAAGGTGAGCTGTATTTAGAGTACCTTGAAACATCCCTTAAAAGCCACCCTGCAATAAAGGCCATACTTTCACAGTCCCAATTCCATTGACGTCAGTGTTACTAGACCTTCAATATCAAGGCCAGCTTCTATTAAGGCCACATTATTAAAGTCCCCTGACTGGCCTCAAAAGACAGGTTTCACTGTATCTGCTGTATTCCCAATAATAAAGGAATATCCTTGTTCTGCATATCTGCACTTCCAAGCTCAGCGCATGTTCACATATTCAGAACAGCACTGTAAACACATTGAATGAGAACGTAGCATTCCCACCCACCCATAGGGAGAGAGATAGTGGCGGCTGGGCACTATGCAGGTTTATTGATGAGGGCCTGCTCTTACCTCCCTCTGTAGGAGAACGGAAAATCTCCAAACCAGAACAGAGTGTCAAAGGAAGCCAATTCAGACAGCGGAAAAGGTATTGCTGGATTCATTTTCCATCCTTCCATTTGAATGCTTTAAAACCAGAAAGTAGAAAAGACTTCTGTGCACAGGATGGGGGGGGGGGGGCTAACCTGTCTTTGAAAAGTATATTCCAGGGTCTGTATGTTTCAGAAGAAAATCATGATACCACCACCTTCCTCTTATCATGTTCAGAGTTTTCTTGCGTGTCACACACCTATCTTATAAAAAGTTTGCGGTCAGCAACAGTAGTGCTTGAAGCAATGTGAGCTCTTTTTTACTGCAGGAGCTGAGAACCAGCTGCTTGAAAGAACCTGTCTTGTTCCCACCTGCCTTCTCTCTTAATTAAGACCTGGCTTTTCATTCTGAGTTCACACTGTTCTGGGGAAAGGCTGTCACTGACTCTCGACAGTGTGAACAAGATCAGTGTTTATCTGGGAGCCAAGAAGAGCGAGGAGATGGTGTCATTATTCTGCCCTTTTCTCAAGAGGCTAATCTCTGATTTCATTGTGTGCCAGTCTACTGTATCTTATAATAGTATTGACCCTCATTATAAGCATTACTAAATGCAATAGGAAAGTCTGTGAAAGAGCAGGTTTATCAAGCAGACCCAAACCCCCGTCCCCAGCCCTGTGGGTCATGGCACCTGGTCCAGGGCTGAGCTCCTCTCCTCTGACCTCCTGTCTCCTGTAGCAGACAGTGTTGCCTACGCTGCCCTGCTGAAGAATGAGCTGCTGGGAGCCAGCATTGAGAAGGTGACTGACCCCCAGACTGAGGACTGCCGCTTCCAGATGCCCATGCAGGAGCGCAGCAACCTGTTCAGGGTGAGAGCTGGGCAGAACACAGCCATACACGCACACGCACACATCCGCACACAGTGCACTAACAAGACAGTCATCCAGAACTACTCAACACGCAATAGTGCTACATTTAGAAATACTAAAAGAAACTTCATAGGTTCAATGACAAACGTTTCCACTAGAAGTCTTTTACAACGTCTTTAAGACATTGAACCTGTTAAGTTTGGTTTAGTATTTCTAAATAATAAGAGAGTACTGTGTGCCGGGTATAAGCTGCAGCAATAAGAACTGTATTTTCCCTTTATGGTAGAAGTACATACAGTCTGTCTGTCTACCTTGCTCTCATGCTTTTCTTAGCAAAATTCGATCTTTGAGGATCTTCTTCTGGAACTGAACTGTAATGCATGCTGCAGATGTTCAGGGCTAGCACTGTCTTGCTCACGCAGTGTGATTGCACACTTCCTTGTGTGCTTTACAGAGGATACAGATTTATAATTTTTTTTTTCTCTCCCTTCAGTATGCTTTGAACTGCAAGAAAGCACCAGCTGACGATGGCAATGAGATCTCTCCTTACTCACTGTCCCCCCTCAGCAATAAAAGGTGAGTGTCGGGGTGGGCACTGTGGTGCTCTGTGCTTTTCAGTCAGTCCTTCACACAGCTCCTAGACTCACGGGCCCTGGTTACTGCTGCAGCACCCTTTCCAGGGCTGTAGCAATGACGGATGTTTTTTAATACAGTTTATACAGTTGACCTTGTCTGTTATGGTATAAAGGCGGTGCGTACTTGAATCTTGTGAGCAGCAGACAGTTGCATGGCTAGAGAGACTGGAAATCGCCCTCAGCAACGGTCGCTGAAATAAAATATAAACCAGCCTTAAAAGTGTCTTATTTAGAATACTTTGGCGTGAGCAACAGGGTCACGAAGCAAAGCTGATAATACAGGGACAGCTGTACATAATGCATGAGTATAAATCCTTGTTTTAATTTTTAAAATAACACAATACGCACTTAAATGCAAGTGTCCACGTCTTTAGAATTTTTGTCAGTGGGTCGTCTGCTGGGCAAAATAAGATACTGGAATGTCCTGAAATCTGTCATTCTGATGGGCTGAGAGGGGCTTTGTGATCTATACATGTGAATGTGTGTTGCACCATCGGTACATGCCTTGAAAATGCCCTTGAAAATGCAAACCCTGTTAAAACATGAAGAACCGGATTTAATTGAATCCCGTAGTGAAAGCTTAGCAAAGTGTAATAAAGCCGAGTGAAAGCACTGGTTAAGCCTGGGTAAGCATTGTAAAGCCCAGAGAGGTCTGTCTGTTTTCAGTCACAAGCTGCTGCGCTCTCCGCGGAAGCCCACCAGGAAGATCTCAAAGATCCCCTTCAAGGTGCTGGACGCCCCGGAGCTGCAGGATGATTTCTACCTCAATCTGGTGGACTGGTCCGCCTCCAATGTGCTGAGTGTGGGGCTGGGGGCCTGCGTCTACCTGTGGAGCGCCTGCACCAGCCAGGTGAGCCAGGGGAATGGCCAGGAAGGGGTGGGGATACCACTGAGAGAACTGTGAGGTTAGAAAGAACTGTCCTGGTTTGTTGTTATATCCTAAGATCTGAATGAAGCAGGCCGGTGTTTTACAGTGTTGCGTTGCTGGCGTTGGCGTGACCGCGTCTCTCCTCTTGTTTCCAAGGTGACGCGGCTGTGTGACCTGTCGGTGGACGGGGATTCTGTGACGTCGGTGTGCTGGAATGAGAGGGTGAGTGAGTGAGTGCAGCTTTACACTGGGGCTGCTGAGAGTAGTGGGGAAGCACAGCTTCAGTTTGTGTTGGAGTTCTGGTGCCTGCTGGACCCGGGCCTGGTTGCTCACTTGATTCCTTACCGCTCTGCAGGGGAATCTGGTGGCTGTGGGAACGCACAAGGGCTACGTGCAGATCTGGGACGCTTCGGCCGGGAAGAAGCTGACCTGTCTGGAAGGGCATTCAGCCAGAGTGGGTGAGTGAAGGGCAGCTCTGGACCTCCCATAGACATGTAGGTGCACAGCAGGGTTATACTGTGTATTTACCACGATTTGCCATGCTTTTTTAATATGTTTTACCATACACCTCTGGGTATTACAGTGTTTAACAATGCTTTATTACACTTTGATATGCTTTTAATCCTTTCATGGTTCCTACAGCCACCAGGTTCCCCTATAAAGCATAAAAAAAACTGAAAACATTTTCAATGAAAAATATATTTATTATGTGTTCAAAACTTTTTAGTTAGTTTCAATATTTCATGCATGAAAAGGTTAATATGATCAACTTTTATAAGGGAACTAAATAAATTCAACGACGATGACGATGACTCCTGACGCTGTGTGCCGGCCTGTTTCAGGAGCGCTGGCCTGGAATGCAGATCAGCTGTCGTCGGGCAGTCGGGACCGGCTCATCCTGCAGAGGGACATCCGCACCCCCTCCCTGCAGGCAGAGCGCCGGCTGCAGGGGCACCGGCAGGAGGTCTGCGGACTCAAGTGGTCTCCGGACCACCAGCACCTGGCCTCGGGGGGCAACGACAACAAGGTGTCAATCTCCTCCATTGAATCAGTGCTTCTTTATCAGTGCTGTTCTCTCCAGTGCTGCTGAATGAGATCAAACCACTCTTTTATTTATAAGCCTTGTACAGTATAGCAAAAAAAACAACAAGCTGTGTAACATTTTCTGAGAGACAACATTGTTTCCATGCTACTCATAATGATAAGACAGCATTCTGTGAATGCTTTGTATATTTGTACGCTGTGGAAGTGTTTGTGGATGTTAACAGGATCCTGAAGGATTTTTTGCTATAATTGATAGTGAACCCTGATACAGATACAGCCGTCTGAAATGTGTATATCTGATGTAAATTATATTTAATTAAAATTAGCTATATTGTACAAGCTGATTTTCACTAACTCAGAACAGCCAGTAAGCCGACTCATGGCAAAGCCACTGTGACCTCTGAATCGTGGGGTGAATATCAGCTTGCATCGTACAGCACCGTATACGATATTCTACATGTTCTGCATTCCTAAACCCTGCTGGCTGACCCTGTGTCCCTGCTTCTCTGTCCCCCTGGCAGCTGTTTGTGTGGAATAACTCCAGCCTGAGCCCAGTGCAGCAGTACACGGAGCACCTGGCCGCGGTGAAGGCCATCGCCTGGTCCCCCCACCAGCACGGGCTGCTGGCCTCCGGGGGGGGCACTGCTGACCGCTGCATCCGTTTCTGGAACACGCTGACCTGCCAGCCCCTGCAGTGCGTCGACACGGGGTCCCAGGTGTGCAACCTGGCCTGGTCCAAGCACGCCAACGAGCTGGTGAGCAAGCCATCCATCCCTCCATCCCTCCATCCAGCCAGCAAGCAAGCGCTGCAAACATTCCAAAGCAATTCCCAGCCTCGGTCAGTTTAAGATCAGTAACTGGATATTCTAGATTCCATAGTATTTGTGGCCCCCTGCTGCACTGCTGTACTCCACAGCCAGTCTCTCACTGCTTCTCTCTCCCTCCTGCTCCACAGGTCAGCACTCACGGCTATTCACAGAATCAGATCCTGGTCTGGAAGTACCCTTCACTCACACAAGTTGCCAAACTCACAGGACATTCCTACAGAGTTCTCTATCTGGTAAGAAAAACTTTCCTCTAGCCTTTATATCACCAGGGGAAACCTGAACTTGCATGCGGCCCGCTTATTGGAGCTTTCCAGGAGTAGCTAACGAAAGCGATTTGTGTCCCCTAGGCTATCTCTCCTGACGGGGAGGCGATTGTGACCGGCGCCGGGGACGAGACCCTGCGGTTCTGGAACGTCTTCAGCAAAACCCGATCCACCAAGGTAAGCCTTCTCCTCCCTCTGCCCTGACACACGGCCTGGCAGAGACTGATTGGAACTGGAACTCAGGAAGGCTGGACCTGTCAGCCAGGCTTGAGGCAGAGGCTTGCCCTGCTCTCCAGGAGCTACAGCGTCTGCACAACTGAGTGTTGCCTCTTCCTGGAAACCTTTAATTGGGTCTCATATTTAAAATCATTGTTGGATCTGATGGACAAGAAAGAGCAGCTTCCTTAACAGGTCTGTACTGTAGTCACCTGATACACACAGCAGCAACAGCTGTGAGAGTTGCAATTGTTTTAGTAGATAAGTGTATCTTCAAGAAGGCATTGTTTGTATTATATGTATATGTATGGAATAGTGACAGCGGATAGCTGTATTGGCCGACTTAGCTATGTAGAAAACAAGCACAAGTTATAGAAGTTTAATACTCTGTTCAGATCACTTTGGTTTTTATATTCCAATGTATTTCCTTGTTTATTTTAGGAATCCAAATCCGTCCTGAATCTCTTCACGAGGATTCGATAGGGAGGGAGGGATAGCAGGCTCTGTCGGACTGCAGCAATGCATGCTGGGGAGCAGAGAAAGCCTCGATCCGAGAGCATTGGGCAGAGAAAGGGCCTCTCGCCCATCCAAGCGAGCGGTCAAACGGTCAACAATACCGACTCAGCCATCTGGACTCTGCAGTGCCAGTCTGGAGCTGACCAGTGAAGCCATGGCCAGTTCCCAGCTCATTACTGGTTTGCCAGTGAAATATTCTATTGATTTATTTAGGGGGGATTTTTCTTGCATTATTTGAATCCAGTTGGGTTCTAGCTAGACACTTTTTAAAGTCATGACATTTTTTTAAAAAACACTAGAAAAAACACCAACAATTATTTTATTGTATGGACAGTTATTATAACAAAGGAGGCCTTTTACTTTGACTTCCGTGGACCTGTCTCCAAGGTGTTCTCCCTGACAGTGTATGTGCAATAGCAGACTTCTTGTGTCTTTCCATTCCCTGGCAGCTGGAAAATGAATATCCCTGAAACTGGAGGAGTGTGATGGAATGTTACATTACTGCAATACATCTATCTGTGAGCCCTTTGAGGACTGTGGGGTTTTTTAAACGCATTTTTATTAATTAAATCAAGTTTGCAGTTCATGAAACCCAAGTTTAGAAAGCGCTTATCATTTTTTAAAGCACCGTTTGGCATAGGAGAATGTTTATTACTCTTCAAAACAGTTCTTACAGTAACAGCACCCAGTAACTCCAGAGGCATGAGTGTAATGAAACCACCCTGTATCACTTTGCTGTATAAGCAGTTGACAGAAAGTGCAAAAAAAACAGTAGACCAACCAATCTCCTAGTTTGTGCAAAGGTTGCCTCTTTCTCTCCCAACGAAATAAGAAACTCAGAACACTAACTAATCCTACTGTACCCAAGTTGTTACTGTGCTACTTCAATAACAAACCAGTGTTGAGATAATATTCAGCCTGGCGGCACTGCCCGTTTTTCATCAGCTTCATGCTAAATTTACCCTAAAGCTACAAAGTTTCAGGGAGATTCAGTCCTCCTTCTGGATCTACAGGCTGTAATACATTGTATGCATTATTTGCATATTGAGAAGTCTACAGTGAGCATATCATCTGGTAAATATCACTAGTGTGACTATATTGGTCAGAACTAAACTAGGATGTGATTGTTTCAGGGGAACCTCACAAAAGGGAACAAGTGTTGCATCTTTCTGCTACCAATACACCCTGATTGCAAAATAAAAAGGCAGATGTATTAGCAGAAGAATGTTTTTAAATTTAATTTTTTATATATATATATATATATATATATGATTTCCATTACACGAGAGTAGATGTTAAAACTTCATGCTGATTTGAACTCGGCTCTCGCCAAGATAAGCACCAACCAAGACGTAGCTTTACAGTAAACTAATGTGATCCATATGTGTCTCCATCCATTTATTATATAATTATATAAAACTTAAAAAAGAAAAAAGGGCCATGAAAAATGAAAAACGAGTTACCTTCTAAAAGAAATTGCATATTTATTTTCTGGTTTGTGAAAATGCAGCTGCTACAATATCCAACAGTGTGTCGTGGTTCAGAATTCATTTCGAAAATGTATCATTAAAAGGCCAGAACAATAATAGTGAAGCATCTAACCGTGGAACTCCAGTCAGGGCCCCCTCGGTATGGTCAGGGCTAGCAGAGAGGCGACACCGTACTGCTTGGGGTAGGGGAGCTTTACCAATGTAGTGTAGAACAGGGGATGAAATATAGCACTGTCTTCATGCACAATAAATACACTTGATTAAAACATACTGAGTAGTTACTGAAGTGAATTAATTCCTGTTACAGGGTTGCTAGAAGTTCAAACACACTTCACAACATGTTGTCTGGCACTTTATGTTGGTGTTTCTTCAGTATTAAAAAAAAACAAAACTTTATTTTATGTCATCGGGTACAAAAACTTGCCTGTGTGTTTTTTTGAGGCTTGCAAATTCTAATGATACAGTAGATCTGTTTAAGCAAAAATCTCAAAAAATATGATGACTCAAAATCAAACACACTGCAATATATTTAATAAATTAAAACTCGGTACAAAAAAAATGTACATAACCCGTATTACAACAGGATGCCTTCATCTATGTTTTACAATTCAGACCCCGCAGAGCTCAGCCCAGCCACACTCGCACATTGGAGCTGCAGGGCAGGACAGGGTTTACAGCCTGAAAGAGGAGAGCCATCTTCACGTGGCAGGTGGGCATTAGCCCCTTATTTGCAATTGTCTGGCCAGGAGCCCTCTAGAAACAGATGATTCCAGTTGTGCTTCTGCAAACTATTCCATATTCAATAAGATGGTGGTTTGCAACGGATAACGCCTGTGAAACATCCTTCATCAACTGTAAAAACCAAATAACAGAAAGGCCCCCTCCCCAAGATATGCCTGCCGCTTAACGTTGCAGAACAGCAGGGCACATTAGAAGCCATGTTCGCAGCCTGCTTTACACAAGTCGTAAAAAAACACTGGTCTTGTTGGATGTTGCAATTGTAGGGTCAATCTGGAAATGTCACAAGCGATTAACGAGGGAGAGGGGAGTGCGGGGTTAAGAAAAAACATTTGGTTTGTCTGCATGCTAGTGGTTAATCTTTACGAAGCAGAGCAATGCAGGAACGTTTGCCAAAGTGCAGAAATACAATATTTAGCATCGTTATTATTATTGTAGTCGTTGTCATCGTCTCAATTTAAAGGTTTTTTTTTTCTTTCCCCCTTTCAGCAGCAGTTCATATTGGATCTCATCCACAAGGAAGTATAGTAGTGCACATTCTACATATTGTTGTTCATAAAGGTGAAAAAACAAACAGACCCCACAGAATTCACAACTGTCATCACACAACTTTAAACACACACTGTTTTAAAATCACATACACAGAATACCCAGTATGTTAGCGACACGCAAGTCAGCACGCCTACGCTTCTTGATGTCTTTAATAACCAGCAGTTCCTACAGCTCCAAGTTCAACTTTTAAAAAAAAAAATCAAATCAAATGATACGGCTAAGAATGCAACCTCCATCCTACGCTTCCCTCCCTCACCCACCTCCCTTTCCTTTCTCTCACACAAGTCCAACAGCAGTGCAGCTCCAAAGGTTGTTCTTAGAAAACAGTCTTTATTTGTGATGCATCTCAGGAAGAAAATTTGAAGTACTTGTGCTGGGTTCAGAAAGCATGCGTTAGGAAAGAGTCTGAATTTACCAGGGCAGGACTTGCTCCTCTATGCGGTGTGGAGAAAGAGAGAAGATTCCTTTACAACATATATATATATATATATAATTATTATTATTTTTTTTTTTTTTAAAGAGGGAAGAATTCTTCTTGTTCTTCAGAAGTGTCTTAAGTTTACTTCACAGCAGCACTGTGTGTCAGGATACCAGGGGAGCAAGCAAGAAGATGATTGGATCTGTTTGAATTCTTTACATGTTGAGTCTCTTACGGGAAAGTCTAACTGACCCACGCAGGTCCGTTAAGCGCTGGGCAGTGCGGTTCACAGCCTGGTCAGTAGTCAGCCACGTACTCTGTGCCATGCAGACCACGGCACAGCAGCGTGAACTCCTTCACCATCTCCTTCACTCGCCGCTTGTTCACACGCTCCCTGAAACACACAACCCAGACATTGCACTCTGTTAGAAGAAGACTAAACTGACAAACGTGGCATGGAGAAATCCAACCCAGTCTGCCTTTCAATCTCATGTTGCTTGAATTATGAATTACAAAATGGTGATAATAAATGAAAATAATTCAAGCAAGTCTTCAAGGGGAATGTAGGGAGGGAGGAGTTGATGTAGAGGGAGGGAGTACATGAGGATCTGCTGGGTGAAGGTGTCTCCTGGATGACACTGTGCAAGGGGAATGGAGGAAGTACCTGAGGATCTGCTGGGTGAAGGTGTCTCCTGGATGACACTGCAAGGGGAATGGAGGGAGTACCTGAGGATCTGCTGGGTGAAGGTGTCTCCTGGATGACACTGTGCAAAGGGAATGGAGGGAGGGAGTACCTGAGGATCTGCTGGGTGAAGGTGTCTCCTGGACAACACTGTGCAAGGGGAATGGAGGGAGTACCTGAAGATCTGCTGGGTGAAGGTGTCTCCTGGATGACACTGTGCAAGGGGAATGGAGGGAGGGAGGGAGGGAGGGAGGGAGTACCTGAGGATCTGCTGGGTGAAGGTGTTTTTCTGCTCCTGGGTGACGCGTGAGGAGGGGAAGCCTGGCTGCTGCAGCACCTCCTTGAGCCACAGCGACAGGTAGCTGAAGCAGTGCTTGTTCAGAGCAAACAGGATCTCTGCAAACTGGTCCACCAGGGTCCGGGAAGACTGGCCTCCGATCCCCTGCCAGGACAAGATACTGGGGTCAGGTGCTGCTGTGTGTGTGTGTGTGTGTGCGTCCTTCTGTCTTTTTTTGTTTTATTTTTTTTTAAATCAAAAATCGTAATTACATTTGTCAAACAAAATAAGGTTGTCATACATGCAAATAAAAAAGAAAAAAGTAAATAATCAAGGAGCAGCACAGCGGTCGGCTGGGTCTGCCCTCTCGTCTGCTCTCCTCTCACCTCCAGCACAGCCTGCAGCAGCAGCTTGCCATCTTCATGCACTACCTGCCCGATGGGAGGAACATCTCCACAGCGAGGCAGCAGCTCCGTCTGAAACAAGACAGCGAGGGGCAGGACTCGATTACACAGAGCTGGCATCACACTGCACACAGTTCAAGACGGTACAGTTACGCAGAGGTGGCATCGTCACACAGAGCTGACAACCTTCAGTTCAGACAGCATCTGTGAACCTCACAACTCTCCACTATACTGGACTATATGGCACCCTATTGTACCAGTACTTGCATCAGCTTGTACTCGTACTGAACTGCTACATACCTCGCCGTATTCTACTACTGCTCTTAATTATAACTATTCACTGTATCTTGTACTTGATTCTACACTCAGATATCCATATTCACGTTTTTGGTAACTGCTCTTATTTGAAATTGTTCTTATCCTTTTATCGTGCTCTTACTGGACTTTACTCGTATAAGCAAATATTTTTACTATAAGTTAATTGCTCTTAGTCGAACTCGCTCTTAAATGTAATTTACTGTATTCTTTGCTCTTATTTGAATGTGATCTTATTTTCTACTGACTTTGTACTATATAACTGCTCTTAACTGTAATGTGATTTTCTGTAATGTGATATTTTGTAAGGTGATTCTTTGTATTGTGATATTTTGTAATAACTGTAAGGTCGCCCTGGATAAGGACGTCTGCTAATAAATAAATAATAATAATAATCATACTGCACACAGTTCAAGACAGGGCACAGTTACACAGAGAAACACAGCACAGCTATTAAGGATAATCAAGGCTGAGTGAATGAGCCTTCAGGTTGGATCGGTGACACGCAGTTGCTTAATCTCTTCCAGGACCGACCCTGCTTCCAGAATTTAAATGGCCCTGCCAGGACCTGGAATCTCTGGTGTATCCTGCAGGGCGGCTTCGAGAAAAGCTTGTTTTGAATAGTGAAGGGAACACCAGTAAAGTGACAGGGGCAGAGTGTGAGCAGCAGCGTCTCCTTCAGGACAGCGCTACTTACAAAGAAGAGACAGGTGGCCTTCACTGTGGGTGCCTCCGGGAACTTGAGGGACAAGACTCCTGTACAGACACAGAAGAAAAGCTATTGAGACATTTGTGGGGCACATCACAGGAATGGGGAAATACTGACATAGCTTTACATACAGGGAAAATAACCAAAGAAATAGGTCTGGTATACTCACCGCAGTGAAACACAGCCTTCACATCAAGATTCTCAGACAAGAACAAATTGGGTTTCCTTTTGAGAGCCTACAAAGCAGACAAAGCATTTGAAAAGAGCAGACAAGCTTACTGACGGAGCAGCTGGCAATCTCTGAGTCACAGGACCCAGTGGACACCTCACACAAGGCCTCACAAACTCCACTTACCTGCCTTTCATTTTGGTGCTTATTGATTTATTTTTTCATTCTTTTTTTTTTTTATTTCTGACTAGGTCACTTAAGGGTTTGTTTCTTTTGTTCTTTTGAAATAAAACAAACAAAACAAAATCAATATAAAAATATTAAATGCAATAACAAATTTAAAAAACATACTGCAAAACCAAACAGTAAAATTTAAATTAATTAAAAGGCATGATGTGTTTTTTTTTTTTGTTTTGTTTTGTTTTTTGATCAAATATGTAACAAAATCATTACATGTAAAAGACAACTGATGTTTCAGAAAAATATTTTGGATGGAACGGGAAAAGTTATGAATTTTCAAAGATTTTCTTCAAAAAAGGTTGAAAATAAAGAATAGGATAAAAAAAACAGAAAAAAAACAACATATTTTAAGGAATTTGAAGTTATAATCATTTGAAAACACTAGAGGGCACTGTTCCAGGGAGACAGGGAGTACTGTGGATCCAAACCCATTCACCACGACCAGAACCCACTCCGGACCTCCAGCTACAACCAAAGAAATAAGAACATACTGCAAGAACACAAGAACGTTTACGAACGAGAGGAGGCCATTCGGACCATCCTGTTCCAAGTAGCTGATTGATCTCAGAACTTTGCCAAGTTGGGTCCTAAAGGATCCAAGTGATTCAGCCTATATTTCTGCATATATTCACTAGAAAATATCAAGGCAGAGTTTGATGTTTTGTCTTATCCAACTGTACAATTTCATAAAATTTCATTAAAAAATCTCCAACAGGTTCATCAAAAATCTGACATGTAATTCCCAGCAACCCAGTCAATTAGCATTAATGAGGAATACTGTCCTTCTAGCACTAGTCCTGGATGTGCCCACACTGAACTGAATCTTTCTCCAGTTTACCCGCACAGGTCAGCACAGCACGGGGCATTTTTCTTCTCACGGAACCCCTGGTCGTTTACATAAAATCATTTTATTTTGCCCAGACCCACACGTGTGCTACACTAATTCACGGCTTTCAATCTTTCACATTTTGTGTGTAAATCTTTTGGAGAGTAAGGCATTTATTGTTTGTTAACTTACTCGTCTGTTGTATAACATATTTCTTTTGAGAATAATAATGTTATTTGATAGCATCTGAGTATTCAGCTCAGTCAGAGGGGATGAATTTGTTGTCTCAGTTGTTAACTGTTGTCTCTTGAACGTAGTGTATTTATTTGTTTTTTGCTATCTACTGCTGTTATATATAGCATGAGCTTTAGACTTTTGGCCGCCTTTTAAGCACCCCAGTGATCTCTCTCTCTCTCTCTCTCTCAGTACAGCTGGTACCCCAAAGAGTACCCATTATCTTTTAAACATGCAGTCTGGGATCCCTATCAGCCCTGTGTCTGTGACGCAGCCCCTCAGATCCAGCAGTACTCCCAGTGCCAGCCTGGACAGACAGACAGACAGACCGCCCTGCTATAAACACCCCGCTCAGATCAGCATGCCTCAGCAATTAGCAAGGCTGCTGTGTGACACGGGAGCCGCAAAACAGCATCACAGCAGGGCACGCCATTAGTGCCCACGCAGAGACTGTGGTCAATGGAAAAGAATACAAAATAAGAAGGATCTAAATCGAATTTAAAACAAAGAGAAAGAGAAAGAGAAGAAGAGAGGAAACTGAAAGTGAATGAAATAAGAAACTAAAAACACACCTGCGCCTGGAGTTGCATAAATGAATCAACAATATCAGGATGATCCCTGGGCCCTAAAATATAATAAAGATGTAACTTAAGAAATAATAAGAAGAATAAGAATAAGAATAATAATAAGAGGAAGAATAATAATATACAAAGAGCAACTCAATTGTTTTCTAGTCATGTGGAAAAAATCATTGAAATAATTAACAAGTGAAAGGAGGGGAAAAAGGACATGTGAAGCTCAAAGCAGTTAAAAAAAACAAAACAGAACATACAGAAACATGAAACTGTTCAAAACCTAAAATAAAAGAAAGGAACTGCGAAAAGAAGGTGTGTGTGGGAGGGTGCGGAACCCAGGAGCAGGGCAGGAACGGCAGACATATTGTTCTGATGATGAAGCATAATGCCCTGGCCTCACAGCCTGCACTAGCTACAACACACCTCTGGAGGGTGCTGGAGAGGACGCTTTCCAAACAACCTTGATTTTATTTATTTATTTATTTGTTTTACCCATGTTATCAGCAACTTGACCCAGGTCTGAAATATCACACTTATCTTAACTAATGTAATCTCCTCCTTGTTTAGAACTGCTGGGCATATCATTTAGTGTTTGTCATTACAGTAAAACTTTAACATAATGGCCACAGATTCATACTGAATTCCAGCTCAATACCACAGGGATAACACTTGAATATTATATGCACTTCCTGTGCGTTCTGAAGCCATTCACTTTGAATTCAGCCCTGTTACAACGATATTGATTGCATATATAAGGCATGCATTCATACCCTCTTACTCGCCCACCAGAACTGTGAGATGTGCACACATGCCTTATAGATGCGAGTAGCGGAGTATTAGTAGAGAGCTGTGGTATTTCAGAACCTGTATCTAATAGCTCTTCAAACACTTCACCACACACTAGTGTGTAGAATTGGAATTCCTGCATACAAAGATAAGCATAGGTAACCCTCTGCCAGCGTTAGAAAAACACAGTCCAGCACAGGACTTTCTATTGAACTGTGGAACATCACTGATGTTTCCTCCTTATAGTCTGGTTGTTAAACTAGCCAGTTTGGAACCTCACTGAACACTCTGGGCTCTGTTCACAGTTTGGAACCTCACTGAACACTCTGGGCTCTGTTCACAGTTTGGAACCTCACTGAACACTCTGGGCTCTGTTCACAGTTTGGAACCTCACTGAACACTCTGGGCTCTGTTCACAGTTTGGAACCTCACTGAACACTCTGGGCTCTGTTCACAGTTTGGAACCTCACTGAACACTCTGGGCTCTGTTCACAGTTTGGAACCTCACTGAACACTCTGGGCTCTGTTCACAGTTTGGAACCTCACTGAACACACTGGGCTCTGTTCACAGTTTGGAACCTCACTGAACACTCTGGGCTGTTCACAGTTTGGAACCTCACTGAACACTCTGGGCTCTGTTCACAGTTTGGAACCTCACTGAACACTCTGGGCTCTGTTCACACAGCATTCATTCCTGAGTTATTTAACAGGTTTGATTCTTTGTCTCTACGGTGTGAGACATGAAACCAGCTTGGCTGCTCAGCGAGATCCAGCCGCACCGCCCCTGGTTTCTTCCCACCGTTTCCATGTGCGATCCCTCCGGCACCACGCTTCAAAGGCACTGCCCCAGCACTGCACTGCACTTCACAAAGAACCCCCTTCTCCACTGACAGCACAGCGTTAGGGGCCTCTTTCCTTTAAAAGATCCCCCAGGATGCTCTACAGCAATGCTGGCCTAAAGGTAAAGCAGATCTTTCCTTGTTTGTTTATTTGTTTATTTATTATTTCGCAGTTTTTTAAAAAAAAATTTATACAGGGTGTTAGTGTACCAATATTATTAAAACAGTATTACATTAAGACATATTATTATGATGATGCCAAACCTGCACCAGTATCTATGCTGGAAAAAGCATCCCAGTATGACGAGCCTGCCTCTGATCCCTCCCTCCCGCTCTGCTCCCACTGTCTCAAACCACTCATCCCATTCCTCTCTGCCTCTAACCCCTCCCCTTGACCCCAACCTCCTCACTGCCTCTCACACCCCCTGTGTGTCTGTCTGCCTGCCTGTCTGTCTGTCTGTCTGTGAACCACTGCTTCAGCGGCAATGAGCCTCCAGGGACATACCTTGTTGGAAAATAGAGAGCGTTACCGTGGTAACCAGCTGAAAGAGCGCTTTGATTGGTGGGAAGTGGTCAGTCTCACTGGCAAAGATATGGACCATCTGAAAACAGAACAAAGAGCGATTAAGAGCTAGCGTCGAAAACCCAAAACCAACCCAGCAGAGCATTGCAAACGGACCGGCCCCCCACCAGCACTGCAGACAGGAACCAGGGGCCAGCTGCACAAAACACATTCCTACTTATTAATCCCCGTAACTTAGTAAGGACCCAATTCATTGTTTTTTTTTTGTTTTGTTTTTTTTAAATCACACAAATACACAAGTCTTAACTTTTGTGGTTGACAAAATTGGAGAAAGTTATCATAACAATATAGTTGGGTTACCTGGCGAGTGCGAGGGAGTGTCTGGGTTACCTGGCGAGCGCGAGGGAGTGTCTGGGTTACCTGGCGAGCGCGAGGGAGTGTCTGGGTTACCTGGCGAGCGCGAGGGAGTGTCTGGGTTACCTGGCGAGCGCGAGGGAGTGTCTGGGTTACCTGGCGAGCGCGAGGGAGTGTCTGGGTTACCTGGCGAGTGCGAGGGAGTGTCTGGGTTACCTGTCCAGAGCGAGGGAGTGTCTGGGTTACCTGTCCAGTGCGAGGGAGTGTCTGGGTTACCTGTCCAGTGCGAGGGAGTGTCTGGGTTACCTGGCGAGTGCGAGGGAGTGTCTGGGTTACCTGGCGAGTGAGGTCCAATGCGGAGGCCTGAGGGATGGTGCTGTACATCTGCCCGAGCATCTCTGACAGCTGAGAGATCATGGGGGTGAAATCATGGAGCAGCGTCTTCACAGACTTCTCAAAGATCGCACACACCGCCTGCAGCACCACAAACACACACACATTTATTATTCAGCAAGGCATTACCAGGCAGACCTGGGCTCAGTTATAATTACAATTACAATTACAATTACAGCAGAATGGTTTGAAGTAGCTTAACATTTGATTCTGTTTTCTCTCTTGGCAGGAATGATTAATTCCTTGACAACCAATTACATGACTGTCAACATTATTTTAATTTCCCCTCGGTGTCTGAAAATATTTACAGACAACGCTGGAAACTACAGGGACTACTGAGAGAACAGGAACAAACGCAGCTTGAAATCTATTCTCGATTTCCAGTTAAAACATAAATAAAGAACAAATCACTCTCAAGAATCATATCTCATTTACTTGCCAATAATCCAACACTGCATGATTTAAAAGAAGACAACAGGGTTCTTCAAAACTTTGTTACCATAAATAGCCACATATTAAGATGCTCTTGCAAATTTGCATAATCATTGTGGACAAAAGAAGTCATGCACGACTGACTTGGCCGAGCTACAGGATGAATACATCCCTTTTCAGTGTGCCGCTGCAGAAATTCATTTCCCGTCTTTCTGCTGTCATATTTCAGAAATATTTTGCAAGATTTGCATTGTACAAAGCCACATGGACTTCGCTGAATACAACAATGTCGTAATTTTTCCAAACAGTGGATTTAGAAGTACCCTTTCCAGCAACGGAATGTTCCACTGCTACATATTCTTCTTTTCATATATATATATATATATAATATTTACTTTTTTTTTTTTTTAATCCATCAGCCTCAATATTTTAATGTACGCTAGAAGTCCTCGCCACTCACAGCAGTGCTTCACTTAAGCAAGATGTTTTTAAACAGGTTAAAAAGAAAGCAGGAAGCGAGTTTTAGGAAGCACTTGCACACCCATAATCTACTCAATGACCCAAGCCAAACTATAATATACAAAGTACACCCGAGCCGAACTATAATATACAAAGTACACCCGACCCGAGCCGAACTATAATATACAAACTACACCCGACCCGAGCTGAACTATAATATACAAACTACACCCGACCCGAGCCGAACTATAATATACAAACTAGCCAGTTTGGAACCTCACTGAACAATATGGGCTCTGTTCACAGTTTGGAACCCCACTGAACACTCTGGGCCGACCCGAGCCGAACTATAATATACAAACTACACCCGACCTGAGCCGAACTATAATATACAAACTACACCCGACCCGAGCCGAACTATAATATAAACTACACCCGTCGGGCTCGGTCAGGCAGCAAGGCTCTACTCTGAACCAGCGCGTTTCAGAAGAGATTCAACATGAAGCCAACTCAACCAGTGTCAGATCACAGTTTGTACACAACCGCCTTTCTCGCTCTGTTCTTCGGTCTCTTTTGTTCTATAACCTTTTTTTTTTTTTTTAAAAGAGTAAAATAGCCTCACACATACCATTTACCTTCTCCCTTTGCTTTCTATGTCTCCTGTTGCGCAAAGACCTCATTGAGTCTTTTTCATTTTTCCCTACAGCATTCTCTTAACTGTTTTAAGACTTGTCCTATGATATCTGCTTTACTCATCACTCACAACAACCACGAACATAGAAAATATAAAAAATACAGTTCTGCAATGCAGTGGACTGTTCCACAAACCGCTTGAACTGAATGACAGGCTTGCTTAGAAATCATTGAAAGCACCATTGAAGCACATCAGGAGAGGAGTATAAACGGTGCTGTTGTCGTGTTAAATGCATTGACTCTCTTAGAGGCACTCACCTCAACCACCTGGGAATCATTGAGCCACTTGCTGAGCACCGTCTGTATGAGAGCGAAGACCTGCTGAAGCACGACCACCACCTGAGAAAGACAGACAGGCACAGACAGAGAGAGAGACAGACAGAGACAGACAGACAGACAAAGGCACAGACAGGGAGAGAGACAGACAGACAGAGGCACAGACAGGGAGAAACAGACAGAGAGGCGCAGACAGGGAGAGAGACAGACAGACAGGGAGAGAGACAGACAAAGCCCGGTCAGCAATTCAAACAATTTAGGAGTAAAAAGCTGAACTAAGCAACAGCCCTGTATGCTATTGCACATGTATATTGTTCCTTGCATCACAATCATGCACCTCTATCACGGAGGCTTCCATTCCCATGGTACAACAGCAGTACCATTAACATGCAATGCCAGGGAGTTTCCAGGGGGTGAGGTTTTTCCTGCATTTGTATTCTGTGTTGGGGAACTGTTATGAAAACCTGTAACGGAGCCCGTTTTCTTCCCCCACCATCATGAAGCCGTACCCACATTTCCACATCAATCCAGCACTGCGTTCACACATTAGGAGACACGCTTTGATAGAGACATCGTCTAAACAAGGAAACGCATAAAAACAACATGCGCTCCACAACACAGAGACACACAGGGCTGCTGAACATACCGTGTGAGTCAAATCAGTTGCCATCTTCATTACACATGCTAGGGGAATTGAAGAAACCTCCTGGAAAGGGATTTTATTCTGAACGAATGACCTTGGCTCAGCAAGTCTGGAACACACAGCCAGCCCAGCAGACTGCCTCAGTGACCTGACCCCCTGCCTCCCAGCACAGCTCCCGTCTGCAAGGCTGCTGAGAAGAGCCGGCAGCAGTGAGGCAGCCCAGAGAGGCTCGCTATTTATATACGGGTCATTCTCTATGATAGCAGTGTGGAGTAGTGGTTAGGGCTCTGGACTCTTGACCGGAGGGTTGTGGGTTCAATCCCAGGTGGGGGGACACTGCTGCTGTACCCTTGAGCAAGGTACTTTACCTAGATTGCTCCAGTAAAAACCCAACTGTATAAATGGGTAATTGTATGTAAAAATAATGTGATATCTTGTAACAATTGTAAGTCGCCCTGGATAAGGGCGTCTGCTAAGAAATAAATAATAATAATAGGGATATATATGTTCTTAGCATTTCATTATTTCTTGATGTGTAAGTCAGACATCAAAAACACATGGAAGCATTGTACATCTTTTATCTATCTATCAATCAATCAATCAATCAATCAATCAATCAATCAGTTATTCTCATTCTTCATTTGTAGTTATTTCATCCAGATGCACTTGTGTTGAACCAGTAAGCCATTATCCCTGTGAGGTCAGACTGGGGTGCCTATTGAGAAAGACTTGAATTTATTACTTCTAAATTTCTCATGATTGAGTGTTTAACAGCTACGGATGATATATATTCTGGATGCAAACCAGTTTTGAGCTGGAATTGGGGGTAAAGGGGGTTTCCATGGGATTTGAGAAGCACCGATTCCTCCGAACCCCACTGGGTTTGGCATGTAAACCCTGCACATGGACTGTACAAGGGCTTGATTCCCTGTGCAGGTGAACATGGGAAATGGGTGCAGGCAGCAGCTCTGCTCACCGGGTTGGGCCCGGGCTCGACCAGCTTCTTCTTGACCTCGCTGCCCTCCCCGGAGTCGTCGTCGTGGCGCGTGATGTCCAGCGTGGTGAACAGGTTGGACAGCAGACCCAGGATGTGAATGATCGCCAGCTTGTTGGAAGGGTTGGGCTTTACCAAGAAAGAAAACAAACACACACAAGGGTTAGAGCCGCGCTTCTCAAACTGAGAAAGAAAACAAACAAACACACACACACACACACACACACACACACAAGGGTTAGAGCCGTGCTTCTCAAACTGAGGGCTACGGTAAACTGCAAAATTACAGTACTCACAACATTAACAACGATAATGAAAAACCCAAACAGCAGCTTCCAAAGTGAAATCAGGAAAGCCTGCAACACTCACACACACTCACACATGATTACTAGCTGTCAGCTGATTGTAACGGAAGCTTTTCCGATCTCCCCCTCCTGCCCACTCTCCAGCCCTAATGACTGTAATTAATGAGTAATTACACAGTTGTTTTAGGGTGCTCTCTTCCACACAGGCGTCCGCACTTTAGTGCTGATGATGAATGTTCCGCTGGCAGCAGGGATCTGTGTACTAGTAAGAGCTGGCAATTAGAATCTCTGTGGGGTGCACTGGGACTGGCATAAATCCACAAGCTCCTTCCACACCCCTTCCCTCCGCACAGGGCACTGATCTGCCTTCTCTGATGGGATATGAACAAGGCACTAGCTATGGTTCATTGCACTGATATAGTGTGCCAGCGAGTGTGAGATTGGGGACTCTACAATTAACACCAACATCATCGAATAATTTAACAGCATTACAAGCCAACAAAACAAAACTGAACACATTAAAAAGCACAATGAGTTTTATGAGGCAGCGTAAAAAACAAAGCAAATGACTCACAACATTCACTGTAGCACAACTCAAAGGAGCTCTGGGACAGCACCAGGGCAGACAAGTTCCAATTATCTCTTAGCCATCAACGGACTTGTTTAAACAGCTGTGTCCGCAACATGGTTTGATCAGACTCCAAAAGGTTATTTTTCTCATTATAATTTCATGTCAGTTTGTTTAAGAAGCGGCACTTGAGCAGAATCCCATCGGCACGCCGACACAGGAGGGAATTGGAGGTGTAGTGGAGAAGATAATCATGCAGTCGATAAATCAGACGACTGACCAAAGGCACAGCACTGCAGAGACAACGCTTTCAAAGTTTTTGCTAACCTTTCCACTGAGAAACACATACTGCTGGACAGCTTCTCGACTGACGAGCGTCTGCAGCGAGGCTGAAAGGCGCTATATGATTTCTGTAAGGAGAGTGGGCTCACCGTCTCACTGGCTAGCTTCTCCAGCTGCTGGATGTAGGGGGAGATAAGGGACTGCAGGTTCCTCAGGATCTCCTCCACAGGCAGTGCAGACAGCAGGAACCCCAGCGCCTGCATCAGCCACATACACTGACTGGTCTGTGAGAGAGGGGAGAGGGGTGGGGAGGTTAGCCACAGTGATAGCATGCACACACGCTCACATATACACAATGGAGCAATCAACATTCTTGTATATATACTAAAATAAAACTAGAAAAAGATGTGCTTAAAACACAGAAGCTGTTTTAACATTTTCAATGAATGTGAATTTACCAACCTTGTGAATCTGTTTGATCAGCACCTCCTGAGGAGAGATGGTGAGAAAGACATGAGGTTAACTGGGCTTGTGAATAAACAAGCATGGCACAGGCACACCAAGCAGCTGGAACACATTCATTATATACATAGTAGAAGAAAAAGCAACTTCTAACAGATCCCTAAATAAACATAAAACCAAGGAGCAATGCAAAATACATTGACAAAGCCTTCCCATTGAAGAAAATTATTGCTACTGTATAGCCACAATATTCATACAAACCACCGTTTTCATGGTAAGGTTATTAATCCTGTCCATGTACAAGCATGCATTAAACTGTACAGGACACCAAGGTCTGAACATTGCTCCAGACACAATACTGAATTTAATTATAAAAGTTAAATCCTAAAACACAGACATTGTACCTTCAGTGCTGACCTAAACTAATCTTCTCAGCATTAGCCAGCCGATCACTGAGCACGGTTCATTATCACAGTGTCTCTAATTGTGTTAAAAACTCCCCCTTTGAGATTTGAATGTGGTTCCAAGACACTGTATTACAATTAATGGATGCATAATCTGGATGGATGCTAATCGTGCCAGCTAATCACATTCACACACCACACAGCAGCTTCCACATTTTCTTTCTGAAAGTTGCAAGATCTTGTTTTTCATTAAAAATAAACATTTTACAAATGTTTAAAGTGATCTCCATTCTCTGGGGAACACACAGCTTCAGCCCCTGGTGTTAGCTGAAGAGCAGGGCTGGGGGCAGTTCCATTTCACATCCCCATTCCCTTTTAATCAATTCCAACACATCATTGAGCACAATTGCAATTAGCAGCATTCTGTTCAAATGAGCTTCCCAGAGGCAACACTGTTAGTCAATTAAATTGGCTTCAAATGTACATGTTGAATAATCGCAACAATGACTGTGTCTCTCAAATAACAATCCAATTCCTTCAAAAGAGAAATTGGGAATTGATTTTAAAAAGGGATTGGAAATCAGGAATTGACCCTGACCCTGGTGAAGAGTTTTTCCTACGTTTATACTATTACCATATTTACAGTGGTTTGCCATGCTTTTATAATATGGTTTCCATACCTGTCTGTGCATTACAATGCTTACCTCTGCATTACCATGCTTTCACTGTGCTTTATTAACTGGCCCTTAATATCCTATAGAAAACTAACTCCAGCTGTCTGTCTTTGGGGTCCTGATTGTTTAGTTTTTACTCACAATAGTTTATAGTTTGAAAATCCACTTCATGAGCAAAAGCAATGGCTTACTTTCACAGTTCATTTATAATGCGCCATAATTATCCTAATTAAATTATCTTTCAAAGCTCAGATTCCTTGCTTTCATGTGCGGACAAACAAAGCAGGGAAATAATGACATGTTTATCTGTTTACTGCAATTGTCAAATCGTCATAATCCAAACTGGACACATCCTTACAGAGCTGTTAAGACACTGTATTCATCATCACCAGTCCAGCTATAAAACACTGCATTCCCAGGATGCCACATCAAACTTTTCTTCTCTTTTGATATTTTGTTTTCTCTGATTGACGTTCTGAAATCCTGTTTGGGGTCTGACAAATATTCATATTCGTATCTCCCTCATTTCCCATAGAGGCTGGTGAATGGTTATTTCTTCCCTGGCCTGGACATTTTATCCATCAAGCCTCTTTTGTTTCTTTCAAATAATCTCACACAGACAGAGTGTCTGCAGAGAACGAGCACAGAGAAACAACGAAAATGAAATATGAAGAAACCACACCGCTGACAGCAATGCAATCCTTCATCTCATCTCTCAGAGAATGGGACTGTTTGCACAGGGATAAAGGGAGGGGGGCTGGGCACATGCTCTGCTCAGTGTAAGCTGCTTTGCAAACCCTGTAAAAGGAACATCAGTGATGCTTTTTCTTCCATAAAACTGAGCAAGCAAGCAAGCAGGCTGTGTGTGTGTGTGTGTGTGTGTGTGTGTGTGTGTCTCCAGTAACTGCCTCACGATGTCACTCTGGTATCCAGACATCTTTAGTGTCACATTATCATCTAGAAATGCAAATGACAGTTTTCATTAGAAAGGATCAGAGTAAAATTACCTTCAGCAAGACAGGGGAGGAAATGTAAAGCAATGAATTGAACTGCACTCTTTAGAAAGGTACTTTTATAAAAGATAAAAAAAAAAAATTTAAAAAAGAGCCAGGCGCAGCAGGAAACAAGCTGGTACCTTATTAGTGCTGGAGATATTTTAAACATGAAAACTCGCTAAAGGGACAGCCAGTGGTTTTTCTCCACTGCTCACCAAAACACACCATCTGCAAACAGGCAGTGGTCGTGGCTCCCATTTGCCCCATAATGCCATTACAGTAGCCCTTGCATTCTGTTTAAAAGGCGGAACACAAACTGCACATCTCTTGTCAATGGCTCCTGAGTACAGCGTTATAAAGGGGGGCCACTGTAGTCGTATAGCAGTGATCCTCACAGCTGTGCCTGTGAGACCACAGTGTTCACTGTCATAACAACAATCAGTAACAATGTAGACTGGTGTACTGGGAGTGGAGCTGAAGTCATTGCAGTCTGCCTACTGATAAATCTGTAAAAGAAAAGGTGGTATTTTACAGCACTGATCTGATTCTTCCAGGCTGTTTACATGTCTGGTTTTGCTTTGAACTTCTCTAGCAGGTTGTTTGAATAGCCTGAGCTGCACCACGGCTGCAGGTTCACTTTAAAAAAAAACAAAACAAAAAAAAAAACACAAAGAGTCACCTCGATCAGAGCAGACCAAAGCACAGCGGGTCACACGGAGGTCAGACCACATTCCCTGTAATGGCCAATTAAAAAAAGCAGCAGCCACTAATTAGGCAAGGTTTTCGAACTGAAATGCCTTCATCTATGAAACATGATTCCTCCAAAGGTGTTTCTGTTTTAATCTGTGACTGGGTGGACATAAACCCTGCCATCCAAATACAGATGAAACCCAAATAACAAGACAAGACCCCAATGGCTGCAGGACTTCAACGCTGCTCAACACACACACACACACAGTAAAACATCTGTGATCCAAACTAATTGGGATCAGGGGGATAATCACATTGTTAAGGTAATCCAATCACAAATGGGAATTATGTTCAATGACTTTCACTTATAAATACATACAGTAGCGCATTTTCTGTGAAAACAGGGCAGAAGAGCACAGAACACACAAGAAGACAGGTTACCGAAGGGCAGTCTGGATAATCAGGGTTTAATTGCATTGGCCAGTCTTGGTGTGTGTGTGTGAATCATGTGTACATGTAATTCACACTAATGTACCAATGCTCTTTAGCAGCTTAAACAACTTAAGCCTGCAGCCAGAACAATACAGTGTAGGTATCACTACCAGCCGTGCCCTTAGATAAATACCCGAAAACTCAGTTCTGATTGGCTTTGAGAACAATATTTTGACCCCCCCCCCCCACCAAAAAAAAAGAAGGATTAGCAGGAATTTAAAAATCCTGATTTGTATAGTTTCTAATATAAAATAAATCCCTAATGCCCGAGTCACTGTGCCGCGCCGCGCTTGCTCTCACCTGGGACACCGCGACGATGTTGGCTGCGTAGGGCGGCAGGTCGTACTTGCACTCTCGACAGATCTTCTTGAGTGTGGACACACTGGAGATGGAGAGCTCCGGGTTACCCAGCGCATGCAGCACCAGCGGCAGGACGTTGTTGATCATGACAGGGTGGTCTGCCAGCCACTCCGCCAGGGCCCCTGAGATGAGAGGGAGGAGGAGCTTTATTGGGTTAAGCACATTTAGAAACAGCATATACTGTAAGTGCTACTTCCTGTGCAGCATGTCCTGTGACCCCCCCTAAGCATCACACTGACTGCATGTGAACCTGTGTCGTGGCTGGATAATCCAAAACCAGAAAAGTAAGGAAATATGTACATAGACTCTTGCTAGTCCAAACTGCGCTGCTGTCATAATGAAAATCATGCTAAAAGCAGCTGTATAGAAACCAGACTTCATCATGACAATTCTATGAGAATCATGTAAACATTTACTGCTGTATCTGTATTTTTTTATTTAAAGGGTTACTAACATCTTCTGATAAATATTGATATATAGTAAAAGAATTAAAAAAAGACTAGATAAGGCATTTCAGCATGGACAGATACTGATCAGCTCTCTGAACAAATCCCTGAGAGTGAGAGTCTACTGTACTGCAGAACAGAAATCAATGCCACATAGGAATGCTGCAATGCCAGCGAGGGCCGCAGTGCAGTGCAGTAATTGCAGTACAGTAACAGTGCAGTGCAGTTCAGTAATAATGCAATGCAGTGCAGTAAGTGTGCAGTACAGTAACAGTGCAGTACAGTAACAGTGCAGTACTGCGCACACCCATCCTCTGGCAGCAGGCAGGCTCGTACCAATGGTGAACATGACGGTGTCTGCCAGCTGCACGTTGTTGATGTTGATCCTGGGGATGAGCCCGATGAGGCCGGGGATGACGTCAGAGTAGTTCACATCGATGGTCTCTGCGATGGACTGGAAGCCGTACAGGAGGGCCTCTGTGTGCTAGGGGACAGCAAGAAAGACAGGAGTCAGGGCTCAGAGCCGGGTGACCTGCAATCACCCCTTCGTCGAGATTACAGAAGAGCGTGACCGAAAGAGATTCAGAGGAGACGATAGGTACAGGAGAAATTCCATTTCCATTTCCAATTCCTTTTTAAAATCAATTCACAATTCCAATTCCTCTGAGGGACTTGGGATTGATTTAAAAAGGGAATGGGAATTAGGAACAGATTTTAAAAAAGAAATTGGAATTGAAGAAAAGGTACACCTCTGATTGTAATCAGGCTACTGATCTTGTGATGACTATGCATGTGTCTGGATTGCATTTCCTCTTTAAGAAACTCACCACAATAACAGCATACAGCAATGGCTTCGTACTGTTAGCAAAAGAGCCCATTAAAAAAAAAGTGCCATTAGTTATCCCTAATATTCACTGTCAGTGCATCACTTATTATACACTACTGCTTTCACCAACTCTCAGGATCTCTTCTCCGGGACTGGAGTTAATTTTTTTCCCATGAGAAGAATAAATAGCTGACGGTGTGTATTATTTCCCCACACCTCACTGATAGATACACCACTCTCATTCAGAGATGAACATCACATGTCTGTTAAAGGCTCATAAATCAAAGGACCTAGGGGCCACGGAGTATCTCTGAAGCCATCATGTCCCGGGCAGCGTGATGAATGAGCGCGGTGCACCTTCACGCGCTGCCTGAGCAGCAATGATGAGGCCCCAGTGGCAGCAGATCTGAGAGGAGGCTGCGCTTCTGGCTGCTCTCAGACTCAAACAAGGTGCCTCCATTCACTTTCTAGCTGCTGTCAGCAATGCATTTATCTGATCCGCTTCTGCACCTCAGCGATGATGGGTTTGTAGTCCTCAGCAGATCTTACAGATTCTAAAGGGAACCTGGAAGCACTGCTTTAAATACTCTACACATTCAGAGAATCCCAGGTGACTGTAGTAGTGGCCCCACTGCTGACAAACATACTGTTAAGGTATTGCAAATACATACTAATTGCATCAGCTGCTTCTTGCAGTTGCCTACCTATTAGTTACCTACCTAAAATCCACAATTTACGGATCCAGAAACGAGCCAGAATCACATATTACAAATGCAGAACACAGGCAATCAATTTAGTGTTCAAATGATGTATCGACGAGACAGACCTCTCTTCTGCTGTGCAGTGCATACCTGCCAGGACGCGGGCTGCTCCGTGCTGGTCAGGAGGCGTCCCAGTTTGTCATAAAGGTTACTCAGCAGCTCTGCTCCCAGCATCTCGTACACATACATGAGTGTGTCGGAGATATCAACCCTGCGATGAATCCACACAAGCCAGGATCAGTGCCACACCAAAAACTACACACAGCACTGCAAAACAACAAAACAGCTGCAACACACAATAACTCTGTGTGATCAAAGTTACATTTCAGTATTGCTGTTGTTGAGATTTTTAAAAAATGTACACAAAAAGTTTAAAAGATTAAACACATTTTGGATATTGTGTTATTATGCTCACAGATCTATTGAAAGGTTGCAAGTGGTTGTTTTCTGGGTTTTGGGGGACACCTTGGTTAAAAAAAAACTGCAATTGTGCCTCTTCTGCGCTCTCTATATAGACACTGTGTGTGTGTGTGTGTGTACTGTATGCCTGTGTTTTACTGTATGCCTGTGTGTACTGTATGCCTGTGTGTGTACTGTATGCCTGTATGTGTACTGTATGCCTGTGTGTGTACTGTATGCCTCTGTGTGTACCGTATGCCTGTACCTGTAAATCCTGAACTGCTCCTTCTCGTCGGAGGACCAGGAGCTGTACTCCTCATCGGAAGGGAACTGCGCCTTGTGCAGCAGCACATCCACCAGCTGGAAGTAGACAGGCCGGTACACCTGCATGTAAACCACTTGCTTGTTGGCCTCGAAAGACATGATGTCATCCTGGAAAACACAACACAGGCCACGCTCAGCCTTTACTGCAGTGCTCTCAGGATGGAGGGCAGGCACAGTACAGCGCTGGACTCCCTGTTCAGAGTGGAGACGCCACACTCTTCACCCAGCACCACAGAGGAGCTTCAGAACTGTGACTCCACACCCTCACAGCCACGCACACATGCACACATGCACGCACGCACCCTCACAGCCCGAGATCAGGGATCCCACAGCTGCCTCATCAATGAAGCTGCAATGAGAGCAGTTCACAGTACAATACAATATGCACGTCGCAATACAATCTATATCAAGGTCCTAATGAACTCATTCGAACAATCAGCAATAAGATAACATTATCATTAACGACAGACTTTGCTTGTTAAGACTTCCTTTACGTAGCAGCTGCATACAGCCATTCCAGGGTTATAATGGGTGTTTACAATATAAACCTGAGTTTGTTATTATCTACACATGGTTGCTAAAGCCTGGAATAGATCCAACTGCTACTCAATGGGAGTCTTATTACCATCTCTGAGGACTGCACTGCATTGCGTTTCTGTGATGGTATCGTCTCAGTAGCTGCTGAGAAAGGCACTGTAGACCAGGTGGTTGTTAAACTGTTGCATATCCTGGTGTTGAGAAATAATCAATCTATTTGTGAATTAATGTTGCTAACCCTTCAACATCCAGTCTTTTCTGACCAGTCAATGGCATTCTGAATCGGCTGCAACACAAATACTGAAAGCGTTTTTAAAATTGCTAATGTGAAAGGGTGAGTGGTCTTTGATGTGTGCTCGAAAGAAAAAGCAATTAAGAAGCATGTTTTTTTTCAAGGGCTTCTCTCCCCAGCTGAAGCTGCTGTGTCTGGCTGTGAAGATGAGATCACAGGGCTGAGTTTGATTACAGACCCTGTGCCATGCCCTGCAAGGAGTCTGGACACAGCTGCTCCTTGTTGGTCAGTGCTGGACCAGACATTCAGTACACCATGGTACCATTGTTAAACAGGATGGACAGAACAACAACTGTGAGGCACGCCCATGGTCTGACACACGCACACACGCACACGCACACACACACACACACACGCATGCATTCACGCACGCACGCACGCACCCACACACACACACACACAGACACTGCCGCCCCCTCATCTCATCATCCCATTTCCGCCATTTGCGCCAGTGAACACCAATAAATATTTCATCCCTTCTTGAACAGGAAAGTTTCATCGTCATTCATGTTCTGAAAATCCATGGTCTGGCCAGGAAAATGCGTACGATGGTTTGGCCTTGATGTCGTACACCACGCATGGTCTTGCAATGCTTAACCATAGTATATCATTATAGATTACGTTAACAGTTATTGTGGGGTTAACCTGTAGCCTCACAATGATTGAGGAAGGCGTGAACATGTCAGAAGCTTCATGAACTGAGCTTCCTCTCAGCAAACACACTACCCTGGGACTGCACTACAGCACGCCGGCGTGCTCAGCAACCACTTACAGGAGGGAGAGGATTTATTCAAGCACACAGGACATACTTCCATTAAAAAAAAAGAAAGAAACATTCCATTAATGGTTTCTTACTGAATGAATGATTTATATTATTCGAAGGTGCTGCTTTTATCTTAAAGGTATACAGTTCACCTACAGTAGCACGGACTACAATGACCTGGATGCTTGTGGAGTAAAAATAAAAAAATAAATAAAAAGGATTAAAATAAGCAAAAATCTTAGTTTAATTCTTCTTTTTCTTCTTCTCCTTCACAAAATGCCTCACATTTTTATAATTTAAACTGTTTTTACAGCATACTGAAGACCTCTTCAAATCATCAATTTAGTTAAGATCTATATTCTTCGAAAGCAGAAATGATATGACTATAGGTATACAAACAATGTTGCAATGGATAGACTGGTGTAATATTGCAATATTGTACAGTATCCTATGTGTGTGAGTGTGTATGTGTATATATATATATATAAATTGGTACACTGCTATACCCACACACAGAGAGAGAGAGAGAGAGAGAAAGAGAGAGAGAGAGAGAGAGAGAGAGAGAAAGAGAAAGAGAAAGAGAGAGACACACAGACACAAACACATGAACACAAACTAATTTCATTATTCCATTCCTCTGCAGCAAGCACCAATTCACAGCTCCAGAGGAAGAGGGGGTGGGCTCATATTGGAAATGAAATGAACAAGCAGGAGAGAAATTGAAATATAAAAACAAAACTCATTTTCCTACCCCACCCCCACCACACACAGCATTGAAAAGCTCTTAATTGTCTAAATCTCTTAATAACAGAATAAAATTGCCATCGCTTGATATACCAGGAAACAAAAAGGAAGCAAAACTGCAGAGACGCGTCTCTGAAGATTCTCCGTCATTAATAATGCAAGCTCTAGAACTCCAGCCATTAACATAAATATCGGAACCCTGGAAATGTCAGGTAGAATTATAGCGATGTAGTGTTATTTAATTAATTTTGTTTTTTGCATTCATGCCTTTATATGAACACTGCACAGCTACACCAAGCTGAATTCATTATAAAGACCCTCCATGCTAGAAACAGCACAGACCTTTTTCGATATGCTCATTTAGAGCCTGTGAGATACCCGGGCAGATTTCATCAAGTCCATATTACTGTGCTGTCTCTTCGAGACTCGAGTCTGGAGACTAACTGACTGACTGGCTGGCTGGCTGACTCACTCACTCAGGTAGGCAATGAGAAAATCGCTGTGCTGCTAGATCGAAGAGGAACAGCCATCTCTATTAAACATCATTTCTATTTCAGAGTAGAAGATAAACAACAGCGGGAGGAGCAGCAGTTTAATCCCCTAGCCTTGCCTTCCTTCAGGCTTGGATTGGAATCCTGCTCGAGACACAAATGAGGCCAATGTATAAACTTACAATAATAGGAACAATAAAAACTGCCAGTGAAAATCGCACAACAGCATATTAAAGCAGCAGTTTATTCTAGCACCTGATCAGTTGACTAAATTGCAGTTCAAATTTCACTTGCAAGCAGTCTAACATATGTTCATAGCTACATCTATATATATGAGAGTGTCCCACAGCCTTGCTCCTACCTGCAGAGAGTACCAGAAGGTGAGTGTGAGGGAGCTGGTGGTCTCGTTGACAGGGTAATGTCCCGGGATGCCTGTGCAGAACATGATCATGTTGACGAGCGCCAGGAAGCTCTGCCAGTGGTCCACCTGCTCCAGCAGCGCTCTGCAACACAAAGACGGACAGACAGGGTGAGGCAGAGCAGGGTAAATCAACACCAGCACTCAGTACAGCCATGCAAGGTCTAAGCTACCAATAACATGAGGCAAAACTGCTCAGAATACTGCAGAGATGGGCTTTAAAACAGAGGCTTTGCTACTGCTTTGATTGATAATACGTTGTGCATATTTATTAAATGACAAATAATTTACTTAAAAAAAAAAAAACCCTCTGTACTCATCCACTGCTATTAAACATAAAAAAGTGTTTTCTATGCACGGGTTGACAACTACATTATACACATGATAAGATGCACTGAAATTTTGACAAACTCTGAACGACGATTGTCCGATTTCTCATACTTTACAGTCCAGGATTAATAATCTCCATTACAAAGAGGGAAGCGCTACCTGGAGTGGTTCTCCCCGAGCGCCACAGCGATGCGGCAGATCCCGTGCGAGGTCTCCATGTCTCCGCTCTGCACCGCCTGCCGGAGCTGCTCCTGGAGCTGCAGGACCTGCGGGATCAGCTTGAGAAGAGTGTTCACATACCTGCCAAGAGGGGGCGACAGAACAGGGCATTACTGGACAATCACAGGGCTCTGCTTTAACGAAAAACCCTTTTAAAACAATGCCATTTCCTCTACACAGATCCTCTGGATCCTAGTCACAAAAGAGGGTTAGGAGTTTATTTTATTTATTCTCATTTCTCATAGCAATGTTTAACCTGCAGAGGGGGGTTTAGCTTTGTTTTCATTGCAAGCCGCTTCATCTCATTTGATCCCACTTCAAAGACATTATTAGTTGCTAAGAGTAATGTGATGTTGCTGATTGAGTAGTTTGCAGATTTATTTCACACAACACATTGCATGGTGCTGCTGCCACTGTGCTTAAAATAGACCAGCCCTGTAGGATATCATTAGCATGCAATGTGTTGGGCAAGTAAAGCTAAACTACAGACAGGACAGGACAGTGTAGAGCAGAGACTACAGTCTACAAACAGAGACTCAGTAGAAATACAGTCAATTACCCGTCAATAATATCAGCCTAAAAATACAGTATAGAGACGTCCTCAGAGACTGCACTCTTACTCTTCTGGGGCTTCTGTTGTGCTGCGATTATAAAAAACTTGCTCTGACTAGACCCCATAAACACTGCTGCTGTAGGCTTGAGATGACTAGACACACGAGAGTTCAAGTCCCAGGGATGCTGTTTACACCCCTTACAGGAATCTGGTCATTGAAGATCAAATGCTTTTCACTCATTTCTTGAATGACCTGGAAAACGATCCCACACGTCCATTTACTGCATGCCTTCTGGTCCTTCTCTCTCTCTGTGCAGGAGTTTGAAAGAGTTACCCTTCTCTACCCTTGACATGCACAGCTGTGTTTTTCAGGCTGGTTAGTCCCTACCTGTGACTTCAGATGTGCACAATGCCTCAATCTGGGCTGGCCAGTCACGTGGCCTAAATGTTACTGAGCAGCTGTTGGGTGAGAGGGTGTCAAGGAGATGATCTCCCATCCATGAATGACACAAGGACCTCACACTCTCAAAACAACACTGTCTTGTGGAGATTGAGAACACAGTGTAGTAACTGCCATGGCTTTAGTTTCCCTCGCTATTCCAGACCATGTTAGCCGCTGTCATAGGCACATTCTGGTCTCTGGGGCACAAAGCGAGTTTCATTTCTAATTTCTCCCTTCTCTTCATAGTGAGAAAGACAGCCCGTATACTTTATAAAGGTTTACCATGTTAAATCTGCATGGCCATTTTGCAGTTTTTTCCCATGGTTATACTACATATTAACCATAGCGAACAATGCTTTGCCATTCCCCTCTGGGATTTACAATGCTTGCCTATACTTTACCATGCTTTCACTATGCTTTTGTTACACTTTGCTATGATATAGGAAACTTTGCTTTGCTTTTGGAAGGGATGACACTTCCATGCAGTTGTAATGGCCAGGGACCCCCACTCTAAAGACAGCTGCCCCCCACTCTACCTGGAAGGACTGAAGTCCACTGAATTGAATGAAGTGACTGCAGTGAGGATCTGAAGGGTGTGCGATTGAATTTCCCTGGGGTCGCTCTCCATGCTAATGCACGCCACAGAGGGAAAGAGCAGGTTTCAAACAAGCAACAATCTTCTGGATAATGGAAATGAGACTGGATTGTAATACAGGCACCGCGTTGTCATGGCGATCAGTGTTAAACAGGCGCAGAACGGCGTGATTTGTTACAAAGCTAAGGGTTCTTAATTGAAGAGAGTTTCAAGGTGATGGAACACAGGTACCGAGGAAAGGTTTATTTCATTAGCGCTAATAATCAGGCTCCGCTCAAGAGGTTCTCCAAGACAACCATTTCTGTCTTGTCAGCTCATCAGTGGCAAGAAATGAAATTTGAAAGCATCATCTCTAGTGCTCATACAGTACCATAATGATAGTGCTGCACCATAATCATAGTCGAATATGAACTGCGAGGATCAAGGGCAAAAAGCAGCTGTTAATAGTTCAAACGTTAGCCAAGCATTAAACATTTTGAATTTTTAACCCGCTGTCAAATACGCAGGCCAAATATAGGCGCTAGCTTTTGTGCACAGTGTACTGTAAGCCAATTTACTTTGGATTCAGTTTCTTCACAGTCTTTTCAATATGTAATTAAAATTCTACAATCATGTGATCTTATAAACAAACACTGTACATGGTGCAGTAATTTATAAAATAGAGAAGGAGGGCTGGTAAAAAGGTGAGTGTAACACCACTGAACAGCTGCCATGAGACTTGGATGAAGGCAGGCAGGCACCTGAACCCAACAGCCTGTGAATTATGAAATCATACTGGCAAGCGAGAAGCAGTTCAGATTTATGTAAAGCAGGGGCCCTCAGGGGCTTCGTGAGATGAATAGGTTATCAACATCTCTTTTTGAACCTCTGCCCCCATACATGTCTGTACTTTGCACCGCGATGTAGAACACCAGTGATATCCCTTTCTTTTCTAAATCAGGTTTACATCAGAAGGTATTAAAATCATGCACGCCCCCGCCCCCACCCCCCCTTCAGCGCTCTGCAGAAATCAAAGCTGTCATTTTCGGGTACAAAATAAATGAAGAGATTTAATTAAATGCACGCTGTGGAAGATGCTCGGTAATGATGTTACAGCACACTAAAATTAGACAGCCAGTCATTTTCTTTCAGCTAACAAGTAACTAATAAGAACTGCTGTGGAGTAAAAACACTTCCAATGAATATTATATTAATCCGCACTCATACAGAGGGTCTCGTAATTATCCCACAGCACCCGAAACATGTCAAATATTCAGAGAAACATCAATTGTACCCAAATCCAAAGGGTATAAAACAGGCTGTGTATGACAGGGTTTGATTGGCATTGGTGCAAAATCAAGGCAGTTCCCCATCGAGTTCACTGTGTAGTGAAGCAACGTAGCACTGGTAATACTATGGGGCTACCGAGCTAGATTATATGCATTGTACTTGTATACCACCTGGCCAGTATAGGAACACCCATAAGGCACAGCAACGAGAAGCCCAGAGGGAAGCTGTACTCCACATGAGACAGTCGTTCTAGTATTTCACTACAAAGCAGCAGTTGCCGTAGTGTCAGATGTAGCAGCACCATCTTACATAAATGCAGACTCTACAGCAGGGGTTTCCAATCCCGGTCGTGGAGAGCTACGGGGTCTGCTGGTTTAACTTTCAACCGAGTTCTCAGTTACTTCATTAACAGATGAACACATGTTCCAGATCTTTAGCCACTGATGATGTAAAGACACATATGAAACCTGCTGGAGAGGGGCTCTCCAGGACCAGGGTTGGAGAGCACTGCTACACCATTTAGGATGTACAATTTTAAAACCCCAGAATGTGGTCTCCCTTGCACTGGAAGGTCCTTATACCGAGGTGCTGCCACAGTGGCTTTAATTGCGCTGGCTGCTGTGTGAAACGAACAAAGACTGAGCAGATGATGAGTATTGCACACACAATACGGAAGGTGAATTACTATTTCTAATCTGTATTACAGTGGCCTGCCTACTCCAACAGCCGACATGTAGTCTACACAAAGAGTACAATGCATTTCCAAATGATGCACATTCATCCCATAAAAGCTTTTTACAGCTCCCCGGCAATCTGAACTGTCAGTTACAATGTACTTCCAGTTTGCAGAACAGAGACACTAATCCAGGCATTTCTCTTCTTGACGTACAGCAGCAGGGAATTAAACTGGTGTTTATGTTTTTAGTAAAGCTTCAAAATGAGTCTTAAGCTTTGAACTGCCCATTTATTCCAGGCGTTTTTTTCTTCCTCCAAAGTGAGATCTGACCTTTCAGACAGGGTGGTGGTTAGCGGTACACTCTTGACTCCCTGGGCGGGTGTTTGAACTGTGTCTTATCCATCCCGGCAGCTTCTAACAGAACTCGGAAAACGATTCCTTCCAGCCGTTTCTATGTATTGATTCCAATATTCAAAGGCTACACACAGATAGCTTAAATATTTAATCGTAGACACAACAAACATGGCACCGAGTTACAAACAGAAATCAGATAATGATCGGTTACCTAATGTTCTGGGAGATAGCTCAATTGCGCAGACGGTCTGTTGTCAGGAGAGGATTCAGGTAGCTTTTTCTCACTAGCACTAATGAGTGCCTGTCTTATATATCTTACCTAACTGTGTGTGTGCAAAGCTGAACTTTGTGAACTCTGCTTACACTCTGTTTTCCTAACAATATCTACACACTATGCATTACTTGGCATGAGTTACAATGTTGTTCCACACACACAAGATCAAAATGTACCCCCGTTTATCAATTCCTTGTCTTGAGGAGTAAATCATCTCTCTGCAGCTGTGCTCAGGACTGTGTTCTCTTCTCAAGAATGCTCACAATGTTTGTTTAACCTTCGTTGACCCCTACAGTCACCTAATATGAAAACCCACCAAAGCCTCGATTGTTTCAGGTGAACCTCCCCCCCGTTTTAAAAACATAGAGTGGCTTCACTCTGAAGTCTTGAAATTTGGCAGTAAAATATTTCTCACGACTGACTTTAATCATCCATAACTTCAAAAACTGGCAATCAGAGTTTCAAGGTAAAACTACAATAAAGTCAAGTAGACAAACGTTTCAGCCAGAGTCTTCAGAAGAACGTTCTTATCCTGGCATTGAAACACTTCCTGATTTTCCTGCAGGTTTTAGGATCAAGTTGGGAACCCATCACCAGGAGGATCGCCAAGTATTCACACAAATCTGTCTTGTTCACCCTTCCCAGTATTCCCATAGGAACAGCGCGCCTTCTCAGTTACAGATGGTGTGAAGGGTAATTTCAGTTCACTTCAGTTAAATCTGCCTGGAGCCAGAAGGTGCTTTTGCAAGCTGTGTAAAGCTGTTAAAACGCTGACTTCCAATCTAAATAGGCACTGTCCCAGTCATGGTTGTTAGGTATCTGGATAAACAGAGGTTATTGCCTTAAGTCTCGTGTTCTGTCACATTTGTGCCACCAGTTAAGAAGAAGGAGCAAATATCACAGAGTTGAGTGAAGTTATTAAAAGGTCATTGCTCAGGAGTGGCATAAAAACTGATGGATTCCTGGCAGCAATCTATTTCTGCCACATGGTTTTAGTTCTGTGAAAATGTTTTATTGCACAATGTATTATGCATAAAAGGTCTATTTTTTTCATGTACAATAAAACAGATCATGAATATTTATTTCCCCAAACGGTACAACCAGGCAAAAGCATTCTTGAAAGCCCTCAAATTCAATTCCTCAATTGTTAAATTTCACATCTTGCACCTTCAATGGGTGATTTTCTCCTTTCCCAAAAACAAGAACGATGACAATGAGTCGAGTAAGCTTTCTGAATCTCCTCCCCCCGGGGGGTGTTATAATGAAGAGCATTGCCACTGCAGCTTTCAATCCACTATGGAACCAAATACAACAGCCTTGCATCTGTGGGGGTGATTTACCAGAGATTTGACAGGAGTGTGATGATTCTACTATCGCTCGCGTAAAAACACACACACACACAGATATATTAAGACAGTCAGCCAAAACTCATTAGGTTTCTATTTCTGGATACCAAGTAGTCACAAGGTGAGTGTTTTGCAATGCTGAGGATTTCATGCAACTGGGAAGCAATGGCCGCTTACAACAGCTCAGAAAATATCCCCTTCACTGTGAATCTGAGGATTTAGAAGCTTAAAGTTTTAAATCCATTTGTAGAATCTAAAAGTCTATCTCGTTATAATCATTCTGTGTTTTTTGAAGTACAGGGTGTGGCAACTTTATCAGAAAGGTGTTCCTAACAGGAGTGACCATGCCCTCAGTATAGGGCCACCCTGTATTCATGACCCACAGTTAAAAGGCCATGCTATTTATGTTGGGCCAATAATACCGCTTTATAACGGGAGAGCACTGCTCCTGTCTACTCAGCTTGCTCACGGCCTGGGTTATTGTGTGCACAACGATCTGTCACTAGATTTCTCTGACCATGTACAGTAAGAAGGAGCATACTTGTACCGCTTCCACAATGCAGAATACTCTGAGCATGCAAGCATGGAAAATAGACTCCACATGCAAATCATAAAGGGGACTTCCTGTGACCCTGCAAACAAACCGTGTATCATTTGGAGATCTTTAACAAGCCACCCTAAGAGGGATTTATCCAAATATCATTCTGCTTCAGTAAACCTGTAATGTCTGAAGGGTGTTCGGGCTGGGGAATGTTGTCTGTAGAGAAATACCTTGATTCAAATGCCTTACAAACAGGAGTCCCCGAGTGGCTCATCTGGTAGAAACGCAGCCTCGTGGTGCGCAGGGCGAGTCATACAGCGCAGGTTTGCGTCCTGGCTGTGCAAAGTGGGGAGGTAAAACCAGCAAGGACTGCTTCTCCTCATCGCTCAGTGAACCCTGTCCTTCAGAGGTCGGTAGCTCGCTGACATCCGCTCTGGAGTTCCTGGGTGAAAAAGGAAGCTGGCTTGGTCGTGGGATCATAGGACACCCACTGAATCTTCGGGTCTCCCGAGCCATGTGGAGAATTGCAGCGGTGAGGAGAAAAGCGATTGGGGCATTCCAAATTGGGAAAAATTACAAATTTCAAAATAAATAAATAAAAAGCCTTGTAAATAAAGCACATTATTATTACTTTATTATTACTATTATTATTAGCAGAGTGAACAGCTCTTTAATATACAATTACCGACACACTGCAAAGAGGTAAACGCTGCATGCAAGAAAATCAGAACGCAATTCACCGATAGCACTGCATCCTGATATGTACAGGCTTACACTATTCAGCAATACCACTGACACAGAATCCACCCACCATGCCAGCTATTAAACACACACTCTCGCACTGGGAGGAAGGCCGTGTAAAAACTAGTCGCTAGGCAACAGAATACGACTAGTCCAATCACATCCTAGCATGCCGATTATTGTTACTGTACCTTAAACACATCAGGGCCCGGATACAATTTTAACTGGCCCAATAATAAATACAAAACTCTGTCACGCTGCTCGGCAAGTTAATAGCTGAGTAATTTATTAGGTTGTGTGTTAGCGCCATTCAAAAATAAAATACACATTCGTATGGGTCATTTGTTTAACCATTCTGATTATGTGTATACCATATGTTTAAATGGTAATAGCTGATCTGTTTTTTAAATCTGGCTTTTTGTACATTTAACATGTTTTGACTAGATGACAATATAAAAATAAAGTAATGAGTTATCATCTGCAATAAATTGACCCGATGTTTAATTTTTAAAACTATCATTGTGTTATTTTATACACTTAATTTTTGGCTTCTGAGTTGCTATGTCCCGTTTTTCACCGTGGAAATCCGGTAATCCTGAACTACATGGACAGTGAACTGGACAAAACTCACAAAATAGTGAAATACATTCACAAGTAGTCTTTTCTCAAATTACTTTGTTTAATACCGACATTAGGAGAACCGTGCAGAATTGCGCAAACTGCATTCTCCTACTGTAGGCATTCATTCAAGACATGTACTCATTAAATTAGCGAAGTGCTCCCCAGTGCATTCTTCCACAGCAATATGTAAGAATCTAAAACATGTTATATTAAATCTGGAGCAATACATCAATAGCTGCCATCTTTCACGATGCCTTTCAGGATATTACAGACATCTGGTTCACACCATATAACGAGCTGAGTGCACTTGCAAACTGCATTGTGAACACAAACGGACCTCAGTCCTGAAAAAAACCGAAAGGGGTAAAAAAAAAATGACTGTTTTTTATTTCCGTATGTTTAGTAATGTGTACGGTAACCAAAGAGAGCCCACGTCTCAAATAAAAAAGTGGCTAAGCCTTTGAATATATGCTATTGTATTATTTCAGCCATTTAACATGCACACATTGGCATGCTTGTCAGAAAATGAAAACGCTGTATTCAAGATTTGAAAATGCATGTGTACAAATGACACTCGTTTTTTACAAGCAAACCCGCAACCGAGCTGTTACCATGGTATCAGCAACGCTAAAAGGTTAACGGATTTATACTAATCCTAATAAACACTTTTCAAACAATAATCACAATAAAAATAATCGTTCTCAGAGCGTTGTCGCTTGTAGCCTCTCCCAAGTCCGCACCAATCTTACTGCTGATACGAACGAGCCCTGTAAAGATTGGGAACGGCATTTCTGACCCGAACCCATTGTATCTCAAATCTGTGATGTCACAGCGCGGAGTGGTCCGGACCACAGGTCACAGAATGCTAAACCCCTTCTCACAATTCGATCCCGTTGTCCAGCTTCCACGTGGCGTATCTGGGTATCCATCGGTGCATCTTTTTTTGCTGCAGTCACAGCAGCAGACAAACACCTGCTAACCTTGCAAACTATTACTGTGAGACTGGATATGAGGGCAACTAAATGTTGAATTCCCAACATAAAAGCTGCTGTTTTATCTGCAAGTCTGGGAAACTGACATTTGTTTAACTGGTATTATGAAGCCAGATTAAATCTTCCGTCCACTCCACTATATTTTCGTCTTTTTTTTCATAACTTCTTTCTTTATCATTATTGACACTTTACTTTTGGCTTATTGGTGCAGTTGACGGGCCATGGTTAATGTCGAACCCTGCACATGTGTGAGAAAGTCGGGGGTGGGCTGGTGTAACTGCCAGGCAAACTCACCAATCCCCCCCCCAGCATGACTACACAAGCAAGGACAATGTACCCCTATTACTGTATTATCCATCTCTCAACACAGGGCACTGACTGAGGCACTGGGAGCACAGGAGTCAGTGTGTCAGCGGCTGCAGTGAGGCACTGCGACATCCCTGAGAAAAATGTCACTCACAAGAATGCACGTCACATCTTCACAAACAGCTCGTAATTGCAACTTCAGAAGTTAGCCAACAGGGAATCGTAAATCAACTGCCAGGTAAAACGGGAACGCGGACAATCCTGACTTAAGTCTCAGCAAATAATTGCATTACATGAATTTTCAGGCAATAAGATGCACTGTCAAAAAATATTCATTAAGACATCTTTCCATGTGAGAAATTCTCTAGGTCAGTGATCCACAGAACATCTTTCTTTTTTCAGATTTCAATAAAAAAATGAACATTTAAGGGGAAAAAAATCATCTATCACAAATGGCTCCAGGGTATATATTTAAATTATGAAAGAAATGGCAGTGATCTTTAAGAAACGTTGAAATGAAGAAAAAAAAAACAATGACTCTCTCTGCTAAGCAGCTGAGTCCATTGCATGTTATACAGTGAGCATAATAACAATAATAATAATAATAATAATAATAATAATAATAATAAGCATCACACCTTATTGTACTCTAGCTACATAGACCAATCTTAAAGAGTAAGTAGCAATTTTTGAAAAATACAGCATCCTTACAACTTTTTACACTTATAACTTTAAAGTCTGTTTGAAAGCTCTTTTTAAAATGTCCGCTCTAGTGCACTGGGGTTTGAGATCTGCCCTCTAAAGCAGGGTTTCTCAGTACTGGTCCCAGGGAGCCCTGTGTCTGCTGGTTTTCATTCCAACTGTGTTCTCAGTTACTTAATCAAACCCTGAATTGAACAAATAATGTGCTTAATGAGACCTTTTTAATTGTTCTCAGCTCCTACAAAGTTGCCAATTTCAAGTTACTTAAACATTGTAAAGTTAACTTGAAATCTCCAACTGTTTAAAAGCTAAAAACAATTAAAACAGTCTAATTAAGATAATAAATAATTCAATTAAGGGTTCAATTAAGTAATTGAGAACCAAGTTGGAATGTAAACCAGTAGACACAGGGGTCCCCCAGGACCAGGATTGGGAAACCCTGCTCTAAATCACTGCAGGAAGAGAAAAATTGCTCTGGCTTTTCTGTTCCGTACCACATCATGGATCGTTATTGCCGTGTTACCTGTTTGACAATATGGGCAATAATCCTTACACTTTGAGTGCACTAGAGCGGACATTTTGAAAAGAGCTTTAAACTGACTTTAAAGTTATAAGGGTAGAAAGTTGTCAGGATGTTAACAATGAAAAGAAAAATGACAGGTACGTCATTTAAACAGTTGTAGCAACACGTGGGGACGTGTAACATATTGATCAGAACCCCGCTACTTACTCTTTAAAAGGTCAGGTGTGCTGGATTTCAGAGATGGAATAAAGATCCATACTGCACAGATATTTCAGACATTCCAACCGTGACTATGACCTTAATTAGACAAATCTGAGTATGCTACCGTGGCAGACCGCTCAGCAATGGGAAGACTAAACGTTTAGAGATTTACAGTACACTATCTAATAATTTACAGTACACTCTCTGCAAAGGTGTAAGTGTAGTTTCTATCAATGCGTTCTAATGGGGACTGGACTTGCTGTGCTCAGCAGCACCAGATGAGCTGTGGCTGGAGCAGGTTGATGGGAGGAGCTGTGAGATCACACTGGAGGAGAGCTGCATGCAGTCGACTTGCTCGTGTCCCTTATACCCCGGGGCACCGATACGGAGCATGAAAATCGTTTGGAAACTGAATTCCTCTGCGGTTTCTCGAATTTGCCCTGTCTCCATAGAAATGCAGCAGAGCACGCTGGGCCACCTCCACGCTCAGCGGTGAGAGTTACATTTGGCCTCTGTATTACCTTGATGTGCATCTGATGACCTTTCTAGTTCTCAATATTTCTAATGTTAAACAAATTACCGGATGGAATGTTTCTTTCATTCTTAGGAACTATCTTTAATCAAACTGCATTTTAATGGATACTGCAATACATACTGTGTCCCCTGTTTGGAGCTCTATCTAAAGAGAAGCCGTATGCAGGATAAACCAGCTCTACAGCAAGCCGTTTGCCAATGTATTGTTCTTGCAGTGACAGTTTCAAATTCACATATTTGTAGATCGTCATCTGAAATTGGTTCAAACTGACACTGGAAGGTTTCTGATTAATAGCAGCATAAGCCATTGCAGTTGCACTGCAGGTTGTGTATATCTACCCTTTTATAATTGTCACTTCCCATCCGCACGTAACGTCAGCAGAGAGCTATCCAAAACTGCCACCGCAAGCTGCTTCTAGAGATGCAATAAGTCTCCATGTCTTAATTGCCTGTTAAAACCCACAAGCCCCGTAATTATCCCTTGATGCTGCCGAGCATTCTCACACAGACATTGGATGACAAGCGGAAGATGGGAATAATAATCAGTTTTCAAAGCAAATAAGTATGCAGGACACTGTCAGAACTGCAGAACCTAAATCTAGCTCCAGCCCTAAGCCAGCGCTGTCATAACTGCAGAACCAGAACGAGGTAACAAGGAGTGCTGCATTGTGCTCTGCTCCTCACCAGGGCTGGGATCAATTCCAAATCCAATTCCCAATTTCATTTCCAAATCAATTCCAATTCCAATTCCAAATCAATTCCCAATTCAATTTCCAAATCAATTCTAGATTCCAATTCCCAAGTCCAATGTCTTCAAAGGACATGGAATCGGAATTGATATTTTAGAGACATAATAATTGTTGTGATTGTTCATCTGCTTTCATCTGAAGCTAATTTAATTGACTAACAGGGACTTCAAATGTAAGTAATTTGTTGCCACTGTTAGAAGCTCATTTTAACAGAATACTGCTATTTGCTGTTTTTAATCAATGATGTGTTGGAATCGATTAAAAGGGAATGGGAAATGAAATTGGGAATTGGAATTGAAAAACAGGAATTGACTCCAACCCTGCTTCTCATCCAGTCAAAACTCTTCTCCCCTGAAACCCACCATCTCTCTACCGTAGGTTCCCGGACGCTCTCTCTACCACCATCTCTCTACCTTTGCAAAGTTCAACAGCTTACTGACTCTGAAAATACAGTTATGAATCTCTGCAGGGGATTCTTAATAAAAAAATAAAAAATTAAAAGCAATTGCCATGGATTCAATCCCAGAAGTAACCGAGATGCGTTTGATGTTTGCATCGTCGAGGGAGGCTGCCCTGTGCTGCGGGAGGGTTTTAAAGAGCTCAACAGTGATTGCGTTGTGTTCGCACTACACCCACCTGTGCTGTGAGGGGCCTGGTCAGACACACACTGAGCTGCAGCACACACTGGAGCCAGCTCTGGGAGGCATGTGATCACCCCCCGCAGCTGTATTTATTACCATTCTCCATACACTGCAGATGGACTGGGACTGTGCTATTACACAACACCACAGGAACTACAAACGTCTGCTCCAACACGTTCAGTATGGTTTAGTATGTTCAAGGACAGCACAGGTCTTCAAGGTGTCTATTTACACTAAACCATTTTCACAGAGTTTCCCATATCCCCTTTTGCTGTGTAAAGTTTCCTATCTATGTACTTTATAAAGTATACATGTCTTGGCAGGGAAACTTCTCGTACCACATAAAGTTCACATCAATGATATAATCGTAACCGCAGCAGATATACAGGCTAACTAAGAAGAGCCAGGTAAAGGCTTGGCAGTGGCCCGGGGAGAGTCTCTTACCTCTGCGAGTCGGGCTGGGAGATGGCGTTGACGATGGCCTCCACAGCCGTGTCGAAGAGCTCGGGGTCCTGCAGCGATGAGAACGCCACCTGCATCAGGCTCTCGCAGTCAGACAGCGGCACGTCCAGCTGCACCCAGCTGGAGAAGCACTTGAGCACCTTCTGCTTGATGAAGCTGGGCGAGTCCTGCTGCTGGAGGAGCTGCTGCAGGAGGGGGAAGACGGCCCCGGACTCCTGCCCCAGGGCATTGCGGACCTGCCCCTTGCGGTACTGCGGCAGCCGGCTGGTCTGGAACTCCTCGGGCAGCACGGTCAGCAGCTCCAGCAGAGCCAGGCAGCGAGCCTGTCCGTCCACGTCACAGCTCTCCGTCTGGAACATCTTGACCATGTCGCTGACAGCCGCCGGCCAGGCTTCGGGCATCATGTTGAGCGCCAGCGAGGCCAGGGCCACGCACAGCCGGGTCAGCACGATCTTGGACCCGGAGGCGAAGCGCGCGATCTGGCTGAAGAGCTGGCTCTTGAGGCTCTCGTACTGCTCTGCAGGGATGTCGTTCCAGTAGCGGGAGATCTTGGTGTGCAGAGCGCTGGCGCCGAAGTACTGGATCTCCGGCACCTTGTCTGGGCTGAGCAAGACCCAGCTGAACTGCCAGGCCTGCGGGGACACCTGGGCCTGCATCAGCCACTTCTGAGCCAGGTTCTTGTTCTCTATGTTGGGGTCGTAGTACAGCTGGTGCAAGGCCTGCAGAGACACAAAGCGAGGAAGGGGAGGGGCAGAGAGGTGAGTGGTGAGCTTTCTAGGTCCAGATGCAGTGTGTGCAGCAATTATTATATTTATATATATACTGTGTGTGTGTGTGTATATATATATATATATATATCTTTTTTTTTTATTCCCTGGTTTGACCTTCAAAACAACCACCCACCCCACCAAGATCACACACACAGGACCATCATTCAAAGTCTGAAATAAAATCAGGGGTAAAAATGTTGTTAATTTTAACATTTAGGCTGACCTATAAGAGCGAAGCTTTAATTTGTATTAAAAATGAGGACACTTGTGTATGGAAAGCATGGCTTCCCTACGGCAGAACCATCCGTTTGGCCTCAGATCCGAGTGCAACAAAAACAACAGATACGCACATCCCAGGCAATCGAATCACTGCCAGCCAAGAGACCAAGAAGTGAGCAAGACCAGCAGGCATACTGACACTAATGTAGGACACAGAACACCAATCCAATTACACTCTTTCAAACCTGATTTACTGCAGAGCTACTCAACATTTTCAGCTAAATAAAGCCATGCCAATCACCAGGGAGTGCTTATACTGCACAGCCACACAACACAACATCACTAAGCAAACAAAAACCAGCATTAACTACACTCGGACACATCTCCAGTAGTTTCTTGCTGATTTAATCAGCGTTTTCACTGTACTTGCTTCTACCCCAGATCACGGATTGCCTGGCAGTCTTTCCAAACCCATTAAAAGCCTTAAATGGAATACTTCACAAAGAGCCGCGTTATGGAGTTCAATGGGCCGTATAAATGGCTCAAGAGCCATCCGTTGTAAAGCTCTGGTTTACTGTACTAATCCCACGACACAAATTACTCTGAGGCCGGTAGTCGAGGTACAGTATGTGTCCTGTCCACTGGGAAGCAATGCAGAAATAAAATATTTAAGTGCCAGTTGAAATAAATAACAGGGATCCACTAGCCAACATTCATTTAGTTACAGGGATGGAAATAAGACTCCTATTGCATAGCAGTTTCACCCATTCCAGGTTTTAATACAAGCCCAAAAAGACAGGAAGATGTTTAAATTGCTTAAAATTCACCATCTGAAACTGGCAACGATGCATGCATACCATGTACAAGAACGCTTCAGTACAGCGTCAGTTCGAGTAAAATGAGCCTCAGGTTTATCTGAATATGCTTGTATTCTGATTGGGTCCCAGCGGTCTGACCATGATGCAGACTATATGTTTGTTTGTTGTTCTCCTACTCCACAATCCATGTGTTGTAAAGCTCCAGTAAACAATACACAATGCCCGGTCCTGTCTCCAGTGGGGACGCACATCATGCGTTACACTATTCCTGGCTTTGCATGGCACCCAGGTGACCCCCAGCTGGAGGGAAGCCCTGCCAGTTACTGCATCCACAGATATTCAGAGGAGCGCTTTGAATGTGTCTTTATGAAATAAATTCCCATTGTAAAAGCATTGCAGTGTATTGTAATAAAGCATCCAATAAGTACGTCCCGCCTTGGGCTGTATAAACATTTACTATCTGCCCAAACAATGCAGCTGTAACCTTTATTGAAATGTTACCGACCCCCCTGAGCGAGCAGGAAGGGGTCACGCGATGCCACTCTCTTTCAGGGAGGTCAAGTATAACAAATGCAGTACATTAAACGTGATACCTGGTACTACACTGGGTTAGAGAGAGCTCTCCGTTTCTATTGCATCCAAGCCTGCTACTGTTTCAGATCCTAGCAGTGTCTTCGGGGTGTTCCTGTCTGAAAGCATGTCAGTCACTAGCTGGCTGGTTAATGACAGGAAAGGAAGCGGTCGAGACCATTTTACTGTCCAGGTGAAATGAAAGAGGAAGGGCAAGCGTTACCTGAATGAAAGCACACAACAGGCTCCATTTATGAAGTGATTTTATAAGCTACAATCACTTTAATGAATTAGTCTTGTTCTGTCTGAGGCTTCACTGTGGATCTCAAGCCGCCCTGTACCCAGTTATCCCAAACCCTCCCTCCTGTCCAGTATCCGTTTCCAAACTAGTGTTCCACAATATGACACCAAAATCCCACGATACCTAATATCGGGTTAAAATAAAAATATCATAGTATCACGATTTTTCGATACCGTGTTTTATTTATTTATTCATTTACTTATTTTGAGCTTTTTAAAACAAAACTCTAATTGTGTGCTTTAAAAACGATATGATCTCAGCTTACCCATTTCCGCTTAGCGGAAGTGACCAGCTACCCTGTGCGCTCTGGGAAAATTCAATTACTGCAGCAGTCATGGTGAATGCCGGAGAGAAGACTGGAACTACTCTGGATTTCAGCCAGCTGACAACAGCAATCTGGTTGAATGCGGACAGTCAAAATGTCAAAAGTGTTTTAAAGAAGTGAAAAACAAAATAGAGGATATACCACCAATTTACTGAAATATCTTTCAGATTGCCACCCCGATCTCTTTGCCAAAGTTCACTTTGACTGCAGTTTCTTCCGTTCTTTTAGTTTAAGTGAATTCCAGTGCATATTACTTATAAAAAATAAAGTTATAGCAAAGATAAACACATAAAACAGGATTGCGCTATAAGCTGATCAAAAGGGAGTTCATTGATGCTTGTTTACTTCGTCATTACAGTGCACTTGCTAGAAAATGCAAAAATAACATTTTCCGACATGTGTCATTAAAACTCTACCGCATGTCAAATGTTAGCGACGTTTTTATATTCTTTGGATTTTGTGTTAATCCGTATTTTATGTGCATGTAATGTGACAGCTGTGAGACTCCTGTATTTTGAATTCTATGCATTAGCAGTGGAAAGACCAGGATGAATACAGACTTCACTGCCAGCCTATCAGTTTCCCTAACAGGATCAATGTGACGCCTCACCTGCAGAGGGTCAGAGTCACACAACACAAGTCCGCCCAGGCAGGCGGCTACAGGTTCAGGATGAAAGCAATGAAAAGTAATTGCAGTTTATTATAGTAAGTATAGTGGTTGTCTTTTGTCTAATCTACTTTCTTTGCAAGACTTTTAACAACCAAACGAGCATGATGGACCGAATGGCCTCCTCTCGCTTGTAAAATGTCTTATGTTCTTATTTAAGGTGCACTGGGGCGTTGTTTTGACGCAGACATTTGGCTTGAAACAGAATTCTGTTCTAATAGCACGTAAGAGGAAAGCATCTACATTAGTGGCCCATTTGTTTTGTTTTGGAAATGTAGCATTTAAGTATTATGCGTTTAATTTTTCACTATTGAATTGCGTATGTTAGCAGCGGTTTTAGCAATGCAGTTTGCCAGAAATTTTTCTTTTTTTTTTATCCTGCTGAACTAATTTTATTAAATTATTTGTAAGTGGCGATTTTCCAAATATCTAACACTACAAAATTGTAAAACAAACGCAGTGTTTAAAATGAAAGAATACAACGTTTGCGTGTATTCCCTAATGCAACACATTACTGTGTGTGTTTAAAAAGAATGTTTTACACTGTACATGAATCAATCAGACTAGTCTAGCATTATACTCTGTGTTTAATTGTTTTACTTTCTAAAATATTTGCATAGTATAGATTCATGGAGGTGTTATGTTGTAGTGACTTTTTAAGAACATAAGAAATGTTACAAACAAGAGGAGGTCCATTTGGCCCATCTTGCTCATTTGGTTGTTTATTGATCCAAGCAAGAACCTCATCAAGCCATTTCTTGAAGTACCGTGTGAATCAGCTTCCACAACAGTGATTCATTTTTTCATTCCTTGCTCACATTTTTAAGACTTCTAAGATACCCCTGTATGTAAAATCACTTTTGAATTCACTGGAACTTGTTTTCAGCAGTGTATGTATGTATGTATGTATGTATGTGTGTGTGTGTGTCAGTCATTTCATATATATATATAAATAATTAACTGTGTATTAGCGTCTTATCTACTTTGCACTTGCAAAAAAAGGAATTTGGCAGCCATTTAACATGTAGGCTTCCTTGAGACAGACTGCATTGAAAGACAGAACGCTGCCCTCCAGATCACATTACACTAACTCCTAGTGATGACAGCAAACCACAGCCCAGGAAGACGATCAATAGAATACACTGAGGCAGGATTCATACACCGAGCTACACCTACTGAATCACCCCACCACTACAGCACATGGCACCAACAGCAAAGATGCACTTACTGAATCACCCCACCACTACAGCACATGGCACCAACAGCAAAGATGCACCTACTGAATCTCCCCACTACTACAGCACATGGTACCTTTGCTACACACCTGTGCAACCTGTGGTCTGTACTAACATACTGTTTTGAAAAGCACATTGTTTTATACCACCTTATAAAACAAGACTCAATTGCATGGATGTATTATTTCAGTGACTGCCATTAATAACAGTGTTTTAATGAAAACATACAGATTTTAATACAGCATAATAACCCGCTAACTGCAATAATTAGTTAAGCAAGCAAGCCATGTGGATATTATTTAACAGGCTTTCATAACATTATTTTTATTAACTGCTAGTCAGCTACTGAGTTCCAGGGAAGTAACACACAGTACATGTTTTCTCAAATGAAGCTAAAAGCAGTCATTGCTGGGTTGAATGTGTTTTTTATATACCAAATACTGCTATGATGAAAGCCAAACTGAATTCACAAAGCTGTGCATGCCTTGTTTTAAATAAAATTAAATATCATTGCCCCTCCCCATTCCTCAGGGACCAGCAGACTGTATCTCCAGAGCCCCTCAGCCCTTGGGAACTCTGCCCTAGCAACCACCCGACAACATGGCAACCAGACAGCAAGCCATAGACAGTACCTGCAGCACCTAGACAAGCAAACCCCTGCAGAGATGACTTAACCCTGCCCTCCCTTTCTGCAAGCTACTGCCCCAAAGCATAGCTTTACTGTCCCCTTCTAACAACCAAACCCCCCAAAAAATAAATGCTACATTAGGGTTAGAAAATCATACTAGTCCTGGCTTTCAGAACTTGTTCAGCTATATTATTGAAAGTAGTAGTAGTAGCAGTAGCAGTAGCAGTAGTATTATAGGAATCTGGCTCCTGGTAAATCTGCTCTGAATGAGCTGATCGCACTTCTCATCACATCATGAATAAGTCGAACCCGAGTCACTAGAGCCCCTTTCACATTGCTTAATATTTCTTTTAAATGTCAAATCTGGTGATGATTAGTTGATGTTGATTGACGACCTTTTCAGTGACAGCATCACTCAGCCGTATTCTCTCTAAGTACAGCACAGCAGTTTGAGCCCTTCCATCTTTTGGATCTATTTTAATAAGGCACACCACGCATCTTCAGTTCAGTGGCCTCGCTACTGATGCTCACAATCAAACTGCTATGCGACATTAGACATGATTTCTAGCTGTAGTGACAGTAAAATGAGCTAGAGCAAGGTGCAGGGCACAGCATGAGATTTGCAAACATTTATCACATGACTTCATTGTAATCATATTTATATTACAAAACATAGGGGACAGTAAAAATGTGTAAATGTATTAGGATGGCTGACGCATAGCAGTTAGAGCCATTCTACAAACCTGTGTGTCCAGGCTGCTATGCAGTGGGTGTTGTATTACCATCCATGTGTATGGCACCCTTAACCCCATATGGCCAAATGCTGCTTTCAGGCAACATTCTGTTTTAATTGATTTTTTAGCATGTCCCATAAGCTGGTTTCCAACAACTCTGGTATATTGATGAAGGAGTCAAGAACCAATGGTTGGGTAATGATAAAGTTGTAGGCTAGCTGTAGAGGAGTCTGTATAATGCTGATACCCTGCAACCTGATTTCTTACAGTACTGTATTCAAGCACTGCATTTTGTAGCTGCGTGAATATACAGCATGGATGGATGGCATACACCCCATACTAATGATGCACATCAGCATTGTGAAAACTGCTGGTAATCCAAGGTCAACAGCAGCTGATATATAATGAGACACTGGGGAACGAAACCTGCAACTGGTAATCATTACATCATCCACTTCAATTGAAGAAATGTCACAATGCAGAATTTCCAAGTGCAAAAGATTGAACTAGAATATATCTCATTGGAGACACAGAAGCTGCATTTCAGTGAGGTCCCAGTTTAATAAAGGTTTTGTAAAATGGTAACTGGATGTGCATATTATCAGGCCTAGGGGCTGTTTTAGGAAGTAGTCATCCTGCTGCAGCATAATGACCAGTGCATTTTTCAGCACAATGTTTTCAACCTCATAGCAAACAGGCCTCCTGCATTCCTCTGCTGGCTACACATTAATACTCCAGCCTCCAATTGTAGAATGTATTCACAGCCCTCGTGTTCCGCATTCGCTCTATTGACAGGTGAGGATGCGTGCTATTGCCAGTCCTGCAGGCATGGCAGCACTATTGACAGGTAGGGAAAGGGAGTCAGCCAGCCCACAAGAGTGCGGTACTCAAATCATTTGTTAATCATTCATCATTAGCTGTGGAATGGAAGTAATTAATGGTAAAAATAGCAAAACACAAATTCCAAATTGTATCCTGCATCCTGCACAGACACCAAGTAAAGCACTGAAGAGCAGAGTGCTGATTCACCTCTAGAGGTTATTATGGGATATTCAGCTTTGTCCTCTACAGATCTGTGTGGACTGATACACCCTGGGGAGTCTCCATAGCAGGTTATCAATCAGATGAACTACAAAAACTAAAGAACATAAGAAAATACTGCTTCTTGCTGTTGTTACTGGACTCCGGTGTGTTTCTCTCACACTCACTCCACACACAGACTGTACAACAGAACGCCTTTAGAATGTTACTATATCGCCTAGGTTTCCAAAACGATTCCACATACATGGTGAAGCAATTTCAACGTCCATATTACTATCTATCTATCTATCTATCTATCTATGTGACACACACACACACAAAATAAAAAATAAAATTAACTAATCCCTTGGATATCTCGGTCTGGTTCTGTAAACGTATCACCAGCTCTGGCTTCAGAATTGCAGTGTGGGGCGTGCAAGTGAAACAGTGACATTACAAATACATTAAAATTAAAATTAAAAACTGCGTTCTCTTACCTTTTCCACATTCTCCACTGTGAAGTCGAGGCTGTCCGGACTCTGACCTCCTCTCCCCTGATCCATTGTTTTTCGGGGTGCGATGAGGACGATTACTCAGTGCAGAGAATGCAGCTTCACCTAACTGTACTGCTCAGCACGCAGTAACACGGACTGCACAGACAGGCGGGAGGAGACAGCTTATAATTTGCTGCACTATAGCAGGATTTTTTGTGTCCCTCTCGTATGCAATTGAAACGGTCCAGCTTAGCCCGACTCTGTTTCAATGAAAATAATAATTCTGACAGCTCCTAATCGACGCCTCCTTTCTTTAGAAGCCGATCTTCAATCTCTGTCCCCTTTCGTTAGCTGCTTGCTATAGAATAAATACGAACTAATTGGATGCGCAAGCCAGTTTATTCTACAAATGTGCATGTAACGCGAATTATTTTAATATCTCTCTACCAGCGTGATTTAAAAAATATAACAGAGCCGAAAACGTTGCTTGGAAATGAATACGCTTTTACACGACCGTTGATTACATACATATACAGTAAACTGTACAACAAAAAGAAAAAAGCCAATCTCTCCCGTGCTATTCCTGCGCTGCACCGGTGAAGCTGCGGTAGCTACAGTGACAGCCTCAACATGGGGAGTCCTTGCTAAAAGCCAAGCTGCCCAAGAATTTCAGGGAGAAAAAAACTAAATAAAATCTAAAATGTGTAACAAAAAGTTGCCAAGGATAAAATGTATATAGTATAAAAACGTATACACAATGTTAAAAAGGCATTTGAGTCTCGGGATATAGTCTACATTATTTGTTTTGTTGAATTGTATAGTTATTTAAAGCAGGAACATTTATAGACAGTATGGCGTTGCATGCTGGGGGTTGTAGTTTCCTGGAGGGGTTCGGCTTCAAGGTATTCGAAATGAGACAGCGACGCTTGCTGGTTATGAATTGGATGACAGCTTTTTCTTGCAGGTGCTGTATTGCAGTACTTGTCTCAAGCTTAGTAATACAATCTCTAGTGGTGTGTATGATCATTACACATAGAAAACTCTGATTTCGGTGTTTCAGCATGACCAGTGGTTTTCGTTTGACCCTGTCTAACACTGGATTGGGGGTTACAAAAATGTCCAATAAATAATGAGCTTCAAATGCAATTCCTCCTTCATTTGTATGGTGTTTGAGATCTTTTATTATTATTATTATTATTATTATTATTATTATTATTATTATTATTATTATTATTATTATTATTATTATTTATTTATTTATTTATTTATTTATTTATTAGAAGTCGCCCTTATCCAGGGCGACTTACAATCGTAAGCAAATACATTTCAAGTATTACAGTACAAGTAATAATACAATTAAGAGCAAGATAAATACAATGACTTTGGTTCAAGCAAAGCTTGAACCAAAAATTGCTTCACCATGTATGTGGAATCGTTTTGGAAACCTAGGGGATATAGTTCAGCAGATAACAGTGTCAGTGATAGTTACATCAGGATATGATTAAATACAAAATACTACAGATTAAACACTTGGCAGATTACAGTACTCTGACGTACAGGATTAAATGCAGTAAAATAGGGGGCAGATAAGAGCAAATAAAGCGCATTTAAAGAAGGGTGATAAGTGTCCCAGGCGAAGAACAGAGGAGTTCTACAGGTGCTGTCTGAAGAGGTGAGTCTTAAGGAGTCTTTTGAGTGGTTCTGTCGCTCCGATATTGATATTGCAGAAACAGAACCAATAACCACTGAGAATGGTTGCAAAGACCATATACAAGTTATATACTCATTTAATTTGGCGTACTGCTCTGTGTATCGGGCAGCAGTGTGGAGTAGTGGTTAGGGCTCTGGACTCTTGACCGGAGGGTTGTGGGTTCAATCCCCAGTGGGGGACACTGCTGTTGTACCCTTGAGCAAGGTACTTTACCTAGATTGCTTCAGTAAAAACCCAACTGTATAAATGGGTAATTGTATGTGAAATAATGTATAATGTGATATCTTGTACAATTGTAAGTCGCCCTGGATAAGGGCGTCTGCTAAGAAATAAATAATAATAATAATAATGTGTATACTATCTCCAATAAGAACATCTAGCGTAGTTAATAACACACTGTCTGTAGTCTTCATAGATCTTGCTGTTCTGGTGCCACTCCTTTCAACAAGCAGTGGCGACGCATAGGGGGGGCACGCCTGGTCACGTGCCCCCCCAGATTTCTGCGGGCAGTGGCTTAACCACTGTGTTAGGATCGTTCACACTTAAACATGTGTAAGAAATTGAAATATTGTTATATTTTTCGCTTCCCATTATAGTCTACCTGTGTGTACACACAGGACGCAGAGCGGACGCAGCACGGGCAGCGCTGATTTTTCTTTTCGTTCACGGAGCGAACTTTTTATTTACCGCGTTGCTATCAACCAATGAGAATACATAAGCAAGCTGCACTCGCTCAACCCCAAACACAGATGCATGAAACATATAGGCTATGATTACTGTATATGCTATGTAGCCTAGCTACTACACACATAGATGTGGTAGAGGACATCTACTATGTAATGAGTAGCCTATGTATTTACATAGAATGCACTCGCCTCATGACATATCTTATTGCCAGCTGACCTCTCCAGCAGCCAGCCTACTAATAAGATTATCATTTTTCACGGATTGTGCAGCCAGCTTCATCAAGGGACGGTAACCAAGTCCATCCAGGTCTTGGAGATGGAGTGGTAAATGCACAACCTATTATTAATTGAATAGCTAAAGAAATAAATTAGAATGAAAACAGTTCTGGACGCTGCTGAGAGAAAACCGGCAAAACTGTTTCAATTCCTGAGTTCGGTTACCTACTTGTTTTCATTCTGATTATTTGTTTAGGCTACAGCGTGTCCGTCAGCTCAACTAGCGAATGTCAGTGCAGTGTGATAAATGAGTGGTTGTATTTGCTGTCAATCAACCCAAGTTTTTTGTTGGATCAGCTGTTTGTACATTTTTTTTTTGTTTTTAATAAAGGCGCTGTAGTTATACAATGTAGTTAATGCAACTGTGTGCACAAGTCCCTCCTCCCCCGAACCTCCAGAAGATTAGGTAGCATCGGCAGTCCTGCGTCAGTCAAAGAGTAATTACATTAGTCAGGATTTGTGAAATTAAATAAAATGGTTTGCTTTGCTTTGAACACCAAATGTGAAACGAACAACCATAAGTACGAATGAAATTATATATAATTATTTTTATTTATTATCATAATGTGAAATTGAAATCTGATGCGCATGTTAAAAGTTCAAGTCCTTTGCTTTGTATTTCCTTTTTTTGTTTTTAATCGGAAGTGTTCTAAACTGAACCTTTTTTTTTTTTTTGCACAACAGTGTATTTGGTTATTGGATCTTCTGTTAAAAAAAAAAAAAAAGTTCTTTATTTTTAGAAAATAAAACGTCAATGCACTAATAAGAAATCAGGTTGCCAATTTCACCACTGTGACTATTCACCTTAAAAAAGTTACCATTGCCACCCTCTCCCGAAAAAAAATCCTGGCTACGCCACTGTTGTCAGGGTTTATTATTTAAAAATGCGCAGTTTATTTCAAACTTTCAAAACATAATAACATAACAAAGAGTGTCTAAGACCCTTCACCGTTATATTTGTTCTCGTGTGTTGACACTTTTTCAGTCAGCGAAAATATGTGCTAAAACGGAGTGAATTTGAGCCCTGTTAAAATGGCAAAAAGACAGCTACGTTTGGAGTTTTTCTACAACAAAAAAGCTAAACCTCCAACGCCAGAGACATCAACAGAAACCGAACCTGACTCTTCTGTAGTTCAGAATGTTACGAACAGCACAAGAGTGTGACGATACTTCCATTTCAAACGCTGAGGTTAGTGCAGGTGTAGCTGTCTGTCGATAAGAGACTCTTGCCTGTTAAGTGTTGTTTGCAGCTCTCTTGTGACAATCTGGCGTAGAACTGTTTGTGATGATAATGTGGTAATGTTAGAAAGCTAGCTTAATGTTTACATAAAAATGGTTAAAATCGGGCATCGGGTTTGAGCACGTTTTTTTTTTTTTTTTTTTTGGGGGGGGGGGGGGGGGGGGAGGGCTGTGCCCCACCAGTTTTTCAAGCCATGAGTCGCCAATGTCAACAAGCATGTAACAAGGGCACGCTTCCTACAGTCTGCAGAACGGCAGCAGTGACACCTAGTGTACAGACCGCGCCGCTGTAGAATATTGTCAGTCTGGAAGCTTGCTCGTCACGGAAAGTCGGTGAAGTTGAGGAGCAGATGGTTTTGGCGGTGGCCGGAGTCATTCCTCTTTCATGCAATGTGTCTAGCACCAGAACACGACTTCTGACGTAAATAAACAACTTTTGTTTTTGTAACCTCACCCGATTTGGTAGCGCTGTCCGCTACACACTATTGATGTGTTTCTGCAGGATGTTTGTATTGTTAGTAATATTTTGAATAGATAATTCACTCATTTGGTTTTAGTCACTCTACAGTATTTTACAGTAAACTGTAGAGTGCTATGCTTTTATAAAGAAGGACTCTACGAATTCATTAGTTTCCATATTTCCCTGTTTTTAGATCCGTTCTTGCTCTTTCATGGAGCCAATGCATTTTCTTTTTTTTTCACTTGTATTAATGTACATGTTTCTACCGTATTGTAATGAATTAGCGATGAAGGAACAAACAGCGGCAACAGGAATCTTCCAAAACAATAACACGTTTATTGTTACAGCAGCAATTCTGCAGGCTACTCACAGCGACAACACACAGCTCTCTTCCAACACTCCCACTCCCACTCCCACTCCCACTCCCACTCCCACTCGCACGCTGAGATTTTATAAACCCCGCCCCCGTAGCGTTGCTTTCAGACGGAGAACATAGGTGATATGGGCGTGGCATTTAAACGGCCTAGAATTCTGACGACCAATCAGCTTTTGCCCTGGGTGTGCCTGTTTATCCGGGAGGGCTCGTTAACTGTTTCGTTCAATTAAAATATTGCAATCCCTGATTGAAAAGAGGATGCGGGTGTGTCAACAGCGTTAGTGGGAGGTTTTTACTTTGAGAACAGCTGTGTAGCAGTCCTAGGCTATATCGCCCACAGTACCAGCGGCGTTTGTCAGAAGTACATTAGAAACTGCACATCAGTTTGGTTTCGTCTCTTGATACTTTGTGCACATAGACCCACGTGGCAGTTTTGACTCGCTCGCAGTGAAAGATCTAAACTCTCCCTTGGCGCTATTCATATGAAATGCCACACAGTGATCACTCTGCTTCTGCACCCTGATCCCACGGATATTAATAATAGCTCCTGACTCTGACTACCAGTCTGCAGCTCCATCTAGAAATAAAATAAAATACAACATACAATATATACATAGGAAAATAATGGAAAGAATATCGCCATCCGCGTTGATCTGGCTTTTAATAGCAGTCGTGTTCTGCTATGTTGATGTTTCTGCAATTCAAGGTAAGGATATTATTATGTTCTTTTGTGTTTCTCGTCTGAATATATCGATAGTTATTCTGTATTGCTTTGTATTGCATTTGTTGGTTTGTTTATACCCGTTTTGGTCCATGTCAATTTCAAATGTAAACTGTTTCTCCAACTTTAAATGCTGATTTGCTGTATCGATTCACCCTGAAGTTACCCCGAGTCCCTGTCACGCTACGTCACTGTGGAATTACAGTATTCGATTAATTATTATTTGGTCCACTTTCTGAAACCTAATCTGTTATATCCCCCAACATAACTTTAGCAGGGTGCAATTGTGTTGTTCGGTTCTTTCAGCTGTATTTAGCAATATCATTTTGGTGGCTTAGCTATGTTGTAGAAAAAAAAAGCTGGCTCCATCTGCACATTTCCTTTTGTGGTCATACGTTATATATTTTGGGTAAGCGGTCATCGGTTTGCAAGCAAGGCTTTCTGTGTGCCGCTTTGCTACTGTACTGTGTAAGCTACCGTGTAGCTGCATGAGAGACTCCCTCCGTATCGATCATTCTCCAGCGGCTATGATTGCTGTAGCGTACCATGAGGCTGAAGACACGTTTTTAAATGTATTTAAATTAGCTTTAACATGCATTTTTTGACGCGTGTGTTGTTTTAGAACAGTGTATGTTTTGAGGGACCAGTTTACTTTTATCAACCCCACCCAAACAAAACCGATCAAAAATAAATTAATACTGCCTTGATCCGCATGTAAATTTCTCTACCATTCCCATATGTCAAACATAAAATAGTACTGTCTTTTAAAAAAAAGACTCTGCAAAAACAAAGTGTTCTTTGAAAGCTTTAAGAATCATATTATCAGTGGTGTCCCACAGGACTTCCTGTGCGAGTTCCACTCAATCCCAGTACATAATGAATAGTTTACTGATAATGCTCTGTACGTACAGTACATGCAAACCTGTATTGATTAAGGCTGTGTTGCCATGCCTCCAGTGCCCGTGCTTTTTTAAATCGAATTACAAAAACTGCATCCCTTAAACAAGAGGGAGGGAGGGACTCGGCATGTTTTATAGCTGGAAGTTAGAAGGTGTGAAAACATGTTTAGGATGATCTTAAGTATCGGTATCATGTTCATTTTTAGCCGACAATAGTTAATAACAGGAAATGTTGTTATGGCCCAGGCCCACATTAAATGCCACTGTTTCCGAGCAGCAGGGTAAAACTGCAGAGGCAGTGACCGCAGCTGTTGCAACATGAAGCACATCGCACGCACTGCATCCTGGGTTTGGCTTGGTTAATGTGAATGGTGCCAATGCTCAGGATCAGTGGGAGTAACATGTACCTCAATATTGACTCCCATCTGACACTTCCACTAACCTGAGCCACATCCTCACTGACAGAGTCTGTATACACCGGGATAGCTCTCAGATTTCCCCTTGTTCTTCAAAAATGCACCAAAGTACTTGAGCATTGTAAAGCACAGAGAGGTAAGGAAGCTTATGTTAAACATGGCAAACCATGGTAAACGCACAGTACAACAGGCACGTTTACTGTGGTAAACGTTTATGAGGGAGGCATGGCTGCTGTGTCCGTGTGCATTAAATCAGTGGGGAGCACATTGGCGAATGAGCAGCCTGCATTATCAGGAGCTGTTTAAGTGGACCTCCGGCTGAGCCAGTTCCTAAGAAACAGCACTGCCATCTCGCCATCTGCTCACACCTTACCCCAGGACATCTGAATTTTCCGCTTGATGCACGAGGCCAGTGGCTCATTCAGCGCATGCAGCCAGCCCCCTTCCAGCACTGCCATCTACCATGACGTCTCAGTTCTGCACGTCATAACATTTAATAACGTGTTGCAACTTAAGCATTAAAAATAAATGTAATAGAAGTGCATAGGAGACTGCAGCCCCCCGGGAGAGAGGTCTAGATAAACTGGGCTTGATGAAGCTTTAGGTGCAGCCTAAAGCAGTCCGCTAGCAGCAAAATTAGAGAAGTTAAAGCTTTATTTTGCACAGCCTCTTTGGAAACCCTTGTGATTTCATGTTTGACAGTAATGTTCACAGTGTAAAAACGTTTGAAATACATGTGGTTTTTTTTTTTAAGAACCTAATGCATTATTTAACAGCTTTTTCTAGAAAGCCCACATGAGGCATTTCTCTTTTTCAGCACGGTCAATCATTACAGAAAATATGATGCAATTATTAGAATCTGGGGATATAAGAGCATTGAAATAAAGGAAGCAGTGGCAGCTACTTTGCTGTAGAGCCTCCTCGTTCAGCTTCATTGGAATGAAGGATGGGTGTGATTTTATATTTCATACTGTAAGAAATAATATCATAAGTAACAGGCATTCTACTGTGCGGAAGAGCTTACCCCTGATTGAGGGATATATTCTCCACTGCAGGGCTATATTCATTGCTTGGTGCTTATTACACATTTTAGGGAAGTCAAACCCTTTTAATATCACTTCAAAGGGACTGAACTAAAATGCTGCCAATAAGTGCAGTGACATTATCAGGAGTTCACTAAGAACCTGCCAAAGTAAGCAATAAAAAACACAGCATGCCAGCTCTGCTGTGGACATCTGAATGTACAGTAATACTTGATATTGCATTGATTACAGTATAGTCTAACGCATGTATAACGCAGCTGACACGTTGCTGTGTTCTCTATGCTATATTGTGCTACCTTGTATGTCATTGCTTTTCCACACATTACAGCAACTTACTTGCATGTGAACTTTGAAATCTTATGGGTTTGTATCTTCAGTGACATCAGCTGGGGTGTAAAACCAGGTTTAAGGCTGTGAATGACCGGAGAGATAATGACTGAAGTGATTATCAGGAGCATGTCTACATTGACTCCCATTATAGTGTGTCCGGGACGTTTCACTGTGGTGATTCATAAGCAGAGAGTGATATTATAGTGTGCATGTTTTGAATATTCATTGGGATTTTGAAACACTGTTTGGATGTGGGAGCTGCATGTCGGCACCTGTACTAATCTATCAGTAAACATGGTGCAGAGTTCCGCTGGCAAAATCCACATGACATGCCCTGGGAAGCTGCTGCTTTAGCTCCAGCAGGCTGCCAGTGGTCCAGTATCACAGAGGAAAGTGTTTGGCATTAAATCATAGTCTGCTGATCTGAGTGGGTGTGTATGTGTGTGTATGTGTGTGTCAGTGTGCTGTGCAGTAACCCCAGACTGTCAGCAACATTTCACAGATTAAGCCATCTGGCCATCACAATTCCAATATTGTTATCGTGTTGAAGGCTGATTTGAGCTGGCAGTCCAGTGTTTATGAAAGCTGGCAGAATTCTGTTCCTGATGCGTGATTCCAGGGCTGGTTAGTGCTCTTTCACACTGCCCCAAGGATCCAGAGCACTGGGGTGCGGTGGCTTAGGGGCTGTGCTTCTTTGGCAGCAGGGTGCTTACTGAGTCAATGCTGAAGACTTGCTTTCTTTGTAACTTGATATCGACTGTTCGCAGAAGCAGCCCCAGCCGTGCTTGATGGCAGCAACAAATAATCATGGACACCCTGAGAAGCCTTACCTGGGAGAGCTATAATTACACACACTGCATAGAAACGACTGCAGTTTAACTGGATTAGACTGAGGCCAGCAGCACTTTAAAAGTGCAGCAGAATAGGCCAAGAAAAATTCTGCTCAAGGAGAAGTGTTTCTAGCTAAGCTAACTGAACGATTGAGGCGAATGCGCCAATCAAAGAGCAATATGATGCTGTTGTGCACATGAAATAATGTGAATAACGAGCTGAAATGTTCAGTCAGCAGATACTGGTAAGCAGATAAGGTGGAGGAGACGTTAACTTTTTATCATCTTCTCATCCAGAACCTTTTAGAGAACCATTTTTGTTTTCCTTAATCCTGGCTTGAGATTCTTGCACCTCCTTTCCTGTGATCACATGGCTTGAATCATGTTTGATAGGTAGACTGATCAGTCTTGGATCACCCCCCCCCCCCCCCCCGCCACAGGACGTTGGTCTTGTTCGGCGTCCTTGTTTGTGGTTCTGTTCTGTGTAGGTGGTTTATTGTTCTTTAGCAAGGATCTCCTCCTCCTCCCAGCCGTGCTTCCCAGTTGAAGAGGGAGCAGGCAGTCAGTGCAGCGATAATCTGGGATGCAGAGCAGGATCTCCTCCACACCTCACCTCTAATCTAGTTCCGCAACATAGAGGTGCCACATTCCACAAGTACCTGCAGGATCGCTCTCTGCTTGTGATAAGATGGAAGAGCAGTATGAGGCCGTTTTAAGGTACGCCAGCTAGCAGTTGGGGCTTGGCATGGCCATAGATGCCACATCAGAGATCTGTTTGCATAGAAGAGCATCAATGAAATGGGTTCAGACAGCACTGTGAGTGGTACTGGTCATGTTCGACATTGTACAGCTATACAGCAGTTGAAGTGCACTCTGCGGCTCCCCTCGGTTACAGTGAAAGTGCAGTCTCTGAAGGGGGAGCCCAACTCCTTCTTTCTGGTTTTGGAGTTGTCTTGGTTCAAGCCAGGTCTCTCTCTCACATCAGACACATTCATACATCTGAGTTTTATTTTCAGATTGTTTGGTCATTTTTAAATATGTTCAACTGAGAGCATTTTCTAGAATATCTAGAATTATTCCCACATTGTTTATGAACTGGCACAGTTTGTAGTGACTTCAGACTGTGTAAACACCCCCTATACACCACTGGTTACTTGAGACAGAGCAACTTGGTACAACTTTCTAGCATGCATCCTGTTGTAAGCAAATAGTTGCAGAGTGCAGGGATAGGCTCCTCTGCTCCAGTCCATTCCATTGCAGGGCTTTGTTCCAGCCAGTTCCTTTATTGTTTCTGTGACCCTGCTAAAGATCATGTGAATGTTTCTTGCAGTGCAATGGGCTGGAATCGCCAAGGTTGCCTCCCCTTGCACAGATATATCAACGGGCTTTGAAGTGGTAATACCCAAGGCTTTTAAGGACCCTTCTACCTACCTGTCATTACTAACATTCCCACCTTTATCTTATCCGTTTGTTAAAGTTTTCCAATGGCGAGGGAAAGCTCCCCGTGTGGAGATCATTGCTGTCTTGCTGCAGCTCGGCTCCCCACTCCAGTTTGTCTTGGAGTGGATGAGTCACGTTGACTTGGGCACGGTTCAGCGGGCTGCTAGGTGCTTCGTGCCAGTTCACAGCAGAGATGACTTGGGGCGGATGGGCAGGTTCTTGTTTATTGTATCACAGCAGGGGATGTGTTCTCTGACTGTGACGCTCTGCCAGTCTGCCCCTTCAACACATCCTCCTCTTGCTGTTTTTTTACGTAACGCACACACTGTCAGATTTAGTGCTATTGAGGACTAGGACTGACATTCAGTTTTGCTTATTTTCTCTATAGTAGAGCACTCCCTCTTTATTAAGCTATCTGACTCGCATATCAGAAAACAGCCAAATATTTAAAACGGTGAATTCATGAAGGGCCTTATACAGTAAAATATAGAACTTGTATAATTTACTGCTAACATGGCCTTACAGTGAATTAACCAAATTTCAGAATTATTGAATCGGAAATAACGAGGGAGCACTGTATTGAAATGGAGACTCCAGAGCCACACTGTCCCTCAAAAGCCAGTTAACAGAAATTCAGGATTTTATTCCAAGAGCCATACTGATCTGTTCCTGGTAGTCCTATTTATAATATTTTGCCTGGCTTGTCGAAGGAGTTGCATTCAGGATAAAGGTCAAAATTGGCAATGTATTTGCCATTTGAATCTATTGGTTGTTTCGTATTCTGACGGTTCTTGGTATAAACCTGAGCCTCTTCCTTGTAAACCCTTAGCGTGCGGATTCAGTTGCGTCACAAATTCCAGATGCGAGCCGCTGTCAGAAATGATTTTATATTTAGCATTCACACTTCATTATATTGCGAGATCAGTTCGCAGCCAGAGCTGTGACATGGAGGTGCTGTTCAGGATAATTGGCAGTTTCGATGCTGATGCTTGTGGAAAGTCTTAATTGGGCTGCATCCTCACTTGAGTTCTGTCTCAGGATCTGGGATATTTATTGTGTATGTTTTATACAGTGTGAAAATCACTGATGGGGAAGAGAGACAAGCCTGTGAATGAACACTGACAGCTCTTCAGGGAGGAAAGTCTGAAGACATGTCGGCAAAAGCAGCACGATCATGAAAACCCTGTTCTGCAGTTAGCCTGGCTGCACCCACTCTCGTCAGGGCCTGGGCACTGAGGGAACTTGCAAACGGTGTCTTGTGACTCTGCACAAAGGTTTTGGTAGCCCTGACATGGTCACGTTTTACTTGGGTGCAAGGGAACCTCATGTTAATTATATATTTAAATATCTCAAATATATATTTAAATTATATATATATATATATATATATATATATATATATATATATATATATATATATATATATATAATCACTTTATGGTTTTAAATCATTCACACTGCTTACTTCTCAGGAGCTGGTTTTCAGTACTAGTTGCCTACCTTAGATTTCTGTCTAATTTTATATTTAATTAGCCTATACTGCATTTAAACAAAAAAAGAAAATAAGTGACTAGCAAACTGTGCGTGGGTGCTAACTGAATGGAAATCTTGATGAACGTTACTTTGCAACGATTCTATGCAAAAATAATATTCGTCATGTTTGGTTTGAAATGTTTTTGAAGGATATCCTCTCAAGACGGTTTTTGTGTTTCTTACAAGCGAGTTTACTGCCCTGATTCGGGGAGGGAGGGTTTCTTACAAGCGAGTCTACTGCCCTGATTCTGGGAGGGAGGGTTTCTTACAAGTGAGTTTACTGCCCTGATTCGGGGAGGGAGGGTTTCTTACAAGTGAGTTTACTGCCCTGATTCTGGGAGGGAGGGTTTCTTACAAGCGAGTTTACTGCCCTGGTTCGGGGAGGGAGGGTGGGTTTCATACAAGAGAGTTTACTGCCCTGGTTCGGGGAGGGAGGGTTTCTTGTTTTCGTGACTTATATAAACAGCCGGAGACTTCAGAACTCTAAATAGCAGCCGTGTTGCTAAAGGTCATGTCTTTCAGCAGCTCTGGTACATCGCATCCAGGTTGAGGCCTGGAGTAGCAGCCGGTTGCTTGGCAACCCTTCCGGCATGTGGTTGGCTGGAGAGTGACACAGCAGAGAGGAGCAGGATCATTGCACTTAATTGTGTTGCTTTCTTTTTTGTAGGGATAATGGTCCACTTCCAGGATACCAACAGTGTTTGGATTGTCTTATTTTCTTAACCAGCACACTCTGTCTCTATTAGTGAGAGAGGCTTTGTTTATCCACAACCCGAGATTCTGTCGCTGCTTGGCCACAGTGATACAAAGCAGTCATGTCTTTCCTGGTGGTTTTGAAACATTACGAGGACGCAAACACTTGATTATATTATATGATATATACAGTGGTTTGCAGAAGTATTCACCCCCTGCAAAGTTTTCACATTTTGTTGGCACTTGAGCATACTCCACGACACTTTCAAATTAGACTTTGCATGTAGAATCTACACAAACTACTCCACATTGATAAAGTTAAGAAATGCATATGGAATATAAATAAGTAAGATTTACAGAGAAAAACAGATTAATCTCAGTTGCATAAGTATTCAAACCCTTTGCTACTGCAGCCCTAAATCAGCTAAGGTGCAAATGATTCGTTTGAAAGGTCACAAAATTAGTGAAATGGTTTCAGCCTGTGTGTACTCAAAGTGGTTTAAATTGTAGATAATTTCCCTCAGGTATATAAAGACTTTCAAGCTGCAACTCACATAGTGATCCAACAAAGCAACCATGAAGACCAAGGAGCTTTTGAAACAAGTCAGGGATAAAGTGGCAGAGAGGCACAGACCAGGAGAAGGGTACAAGAAAAATTTTAAAGGTGCTGATTATCCCTCTCAGCACAGTGAAGTCCATCATTAAGAAGTGGAAGATGCATCATACCACCCAGACACTACCCAGATCAAGTCGCCCTCCCAAACTGAGCAGCCGGGCAAGCATGAAACTGGTTCGGGATGTCACTCTGAAGCCAACAATGACCTTGAGTGATCTGTGTCTGAGATGGGAGCCAGTGCTCACACATCAACAATAAGCCGGTCTCTACACAAAGCTGGCCTGTATGGACGGGTGTTTGCAAAAAAGCATGTAGATGATACTGCAGACATGTGGAAAAAGGTTTTGTGGTCAGACGAGACAAAAATTGAACTTTTCGTTCTAAATTCCAAGCGTTACGTTTGGCGCAAGCCCAAGACTGCACATCACCCAGTCAACACCATCCCAACTGTCAAGCATGGTGGTGGCAGCATCCTGTTATGGGGATGCTTCTCGTCAGCAGGGACTTGGAAGCATGTCAGGATAGAGGGGAGAATGGATGGTGCAAAGTACAGGTGAATCCTTGAGGAAAACCTGTTTGAGTCAGCCAAGACTCTGAAACTGGGGAGGAAATTCACATTTCATCAGGACAATGACGTGAAGCACAAAGCCAAAGCCACACTGGAGTGATTGAACAAGAAGAGAATTAATGTTCTTGAGTGGCCCAGTCAAAGTCCTGACTTGACAGAACTGGAGCAATTTTCCCCGTGAAGAATGGGCAAAAATGTCACCATCCTACTGTGCAAAGCTAGTAGAGACCTATCCAAAAAGACAGTAATTGCTGCAAAAGGTGCTTCTACCAAGTACTGACTTAAGGGGCTAAATACTTATGCAACCAGTAAATTTCATTTTGTACATTTTCTTTGCAAGTTTTGCTGACATTTAACCTCCTCCTCATTATAACAGTGTTTAGTTTAACCACTACAGCTTTGAATAAAAAAAGGTTTGTTTGAAAAACTGTGCATACATTATTTGTCAACAAAATGTGACATTATTGGTAGGGGGTTAATACTTTTGCAAACCACTGTATATAATCTCATATCATAAAAACAGCAAACCACTCTATATCCAGGGACAATCAGGATCCAACGGGATACTCGTCAATCACTAGAAATACTAATGAAGAAGAAAGCAACTAATTGATAAACTAAAAAGATAGTATTTTAATAGATATCTACAAGTTTGCACTAAATTGAAATCTGAATCTGTACAGTATGCAAAATGTCTGAGTAACTTAAGCGGGCTTCCCTTGTGTTTTTTTTTTTTTTTTTCTTTTTTTTTTTTTATTCACCTGAAGCCTCAATCTCTCCAGATGTCACTCCAGCCCTGACGACCAGCCCGTCGGTGGAGAGCACGATTGCGGAGGGACTGATCTCTACAAGCCCCCCGCTGCCTCCAGCTGCATCACACATGACCCTCCCGGCAGAGAGTCCATCAACCACCGTACAGAGCACAGACACACTGGCCAGCCCAGCCAGCGATATCGAGAGACAGGCCAGCACCGGGACATCACTGAACAGCAGCACTACACCCCCCAGAGCCAACGAGACCCTCCCCACGCTGCCTGAGCTCAGAACCAACGAGACCTTCCCCGCGCTACCTGAGCTCAGAACCAACGAGACCCTCCCTGCGCTGCCTGAGCTCAGAACCAACGAGACCCTCCCTGCGCTGCCTGAGCTCAGAACCAACGAGACCCTCCCTGCGCTGCCTGAGCTCAGAACCAACGAGACCCTCCCTGCGCTGCCTGAGCTCAGCCCCATGGCTAACGGGACAGAGGGGAACACGAGCTTGGAGAGTGCAGCAGAATCAACACAAGAGCCGGCCACAACATTAACACCCTCCCAGGAATCGGAAGGTAATACAACTATTCAGTGTCGTTACAGGGCAGGGATGAATAGGGGTAGGAGGCAAGGGATACAACGGTGTTGTGGGGGTAGGGGGTAGGGGGTGGGGGTGGGGGTGGGGGTGGGAGAGGGGGGGTGGTGGTGCTGAAGCATAAGATGGTCCACTTCACCTTCCTAGGTCCAGCTCTCAGACCCACACTACGGTGCAAGCTGTGCCTGCCACTCTGTTTCATGCCTGAGTTCTTAAGCTCTTGAATTCTGCACACTGCAGACTGGATGAGGTGCAGTGTACTGTTGGAATGAGCTGTGTGAAGCACTGGTAACCAGTCCCTCCCAAAGCCAGCCAAGATCAGATGCTGCAGTCACAGCCCCCTCTCCCCTCCCCAAGGGCACCGTGGGGAGACGGAGCTGTCTCTGTCACAGGCCAGGGATTTGGTTGCAGATTTAGGTATTTCAGTGTGCCGACACAAAGAGCAGCAGCAGCAGCCCCCTCTGGAATCCGACTCTCATTTGTCTCGCTGGCCAGGCAGTTCCACTGACTGAAATAGCAACAGGAAGTCATGTGCTTCTCATTTAAACCCTTTCCAGCCCAACAGACGCTGTTCTGTCTTTGCCTGTCTGTCAAGGTTTCTGCATGCAGTTAAATGAATAGTATGGTGTGTTAAACAGTGTTGGCACTCTTAACTCTTTCAGTGCTGAGTAACTTCACTTTAGATTAGTTTGCTGGTCTGTTGTGGTGAGAGGAGTTCTCATTCCTAGATCTGTATACATGTCTCAAGGGTTGAAAGAGTTATGTTTATAAGGTAAACCTTTAATTTCTAATTGTATACCAGTGCTAAAGTACATTTCACCTTAGTAATTTAGATTGAATGGTTTTGAAGTTGGGTTTAAAAAAGTTTAACTTCATGGTCTGTTCTGGTTTAGTCTATGGACAGCATGTAATACAAGCAGACTGATTTCATAAATGTTTGTTTACAGCTTCCACAGGCAGCCTGGAATATCCCCCTCAGTCAGCAACCCCCGCTAACGTGACGCTGGGAGCCAAGTCCCCAAAGACTTCAGAGAGCCCAGCGGAGATCCCAGCTTCCCCCAGTTCAGCAGCCCCCACCATCCCCACCCTGCCACCCACAGCCCCCCCAGCACGAGAGACCAGCCGCCCCCACACCCCTGGAGCCTCCACCAGCACCCCCGCACCCCCCGCCAAACTGAACCAGGTCTCGCCCCCGGTCTTCGATATTGGAGACGACCAGAGCGGTGAGACACTTTTTCACAAAACCGGATATTTTCTAGTTTGAGTTTCTTTCATTCAGAATTAAGAATTCTTAAGCCGTTTTGCAAAACGACAATAAAATGAATTGTACTGTATTTTAGACACTGTAATAGGAAAACCAGTTAAATATGGGGCGTGCTTTGGCAGTATAAATGGTGCGTGTTCCTTAATGTCTGACGATCGGTGAGCTGCAGTTTTAACCTAGCAAATTTGTTTTGATTAATTTTAAATATTTCAGCAAGAAAACAATTGACAGTTTATAAGAATCTCTCTCTCTCTCTCTCTCTCTCTCTCTCTCTCTCTCTCTCTCTCTCTCTCTCTCTCTCTCTCTCTCCCCACCCCCACCCCCACCAGTAGTGTCTGCTCAGAGCCCTGCCAGCACATCCATGGAGCCCCTAGTGGCTGGTCTCATCTCCCTCTTCATCATCGCGCTCGGCCTGGTCTCCACCCTCCTGTACCTCAGGTTCCAGCAGCGCTGCGTCCGCCCAGAGTTCCGGCGCCTCCAAGACCTGCCCATGGTGAGAGCCCAAGCTGTGGGAGAAACAGATTTTTTTGTAATTTTTCAAACAGTTTGTGTGAAGTTCAAAAAGTTGCCTTGCCAAAACTTTCAAAAAGTTATTATAGATTGATATGGACTGTAATGCATTTTAAAGAGGAAGTGTCTTTTTTAAGCTTGTGGTTGTTTGGAATCTGATCATGTTGGAGACACAGCTATTGGGATCTCGCACAGCTGCTGTGAAGTGGAGTCCCTGGGGAAGCTTTGTCTTCAAGCAGTCTGCATCCACTGTCTCTCCTATGCAATTCCAAGCAACCAGCCATTCAAAATCTCAAAGCAGCAGCACTCCAAGGGTTAGCTGGAGATTCAGTAACAGACAGAACTGCTGCTGCATGGAAAGCTCTCCGTTGTGCCTGCAGCCCTGATAAATTCTGGAGGAATGTGCCACAGTTTCCTAGGCAGGGCAGAAAGCCAAACCACATTCCATTGTGATTTTTATAGAGCAAAATCATCACCCGGGGACATATATGGCATGGTGTGGTGAGAGAGAGAGCAAGTAAAATAAATTCACAGGATAGTCAGGGGGTTAAACCGCGTTGCTAGTGCTATGCATCAGAACACTGACGCAAAATAGAACTCCTTAGAAATTCCTCTCCAGCCAATAGGTGTAGTCATGTTTTATATATATATATATATATATATATATATATATATATATATATATATAATGTGTGTGTGTTTCTATCAAAGATTAATAATAGAAAACGGTTCTGTTTTTAACTAAATGTTCAGTAAAACTTCTGTATTTACAGAAGTGGTAGAACAGTCGGAATAGCAGCACAGAACAGAGTGCAGTACGGCTGCTCCTAATCCCTGTGTTTGCCTTGCAGGATGACATGATGGAGGACACCCCACTGTCCCTCTACAGCTACTGACTGGTCCCCACCGCCACAGCTACACGCCGCCCTTTCCAGAATGCACACGATTAGTCATGTAGAAAAAAGAAGTGCTGATGATGACGATGAACATGCTTATTTTCTTATAGCACAGCCCGTATTTTCAGGCTAGCCTCAACCGACTGTATGTATTAAATAAACAGTGCTCTGCAGGGATTTTAAAAGACCTGCCTGTCCTGACCAGGACCCTAGGAGGTGCCCTGGATCTTCTGCCAAAGTGCACCCCTCACGACACTGTCACCGCTACCCTGCTCTGAAGAACCGCCTCGTATCTGCCCTCTCCTGCAGTGTTCTGTTTTGGTAAACGCCACTGAAAAAAGAGCTGCTTATTAAAGGTTTTTAAATGAACGAATGTAAAGGGGATGGCCGGGGGAGCGATGGGAATAGGATGTGTTGCCTTCCCCAGCCCTTGCTGTGTTCAGACTGTTTTGGGGTGTAAGAGTGAAGCAAGCACTGTGGCAGGGACTGGAGAACCCCCTCTCTCCCCCTTTGGAAGAGCTTCCCCCAGGGCAGGGCAGTGTTGAGGCACATGGATTAGTGTTTGCTAGAAGCACCCTTCAACCTGCACCCAAAAGTGTTCCAGACTGACCATGTGAGATATTGCCAACAAGCGTGTGCCATTTTCTTTTTTCAAGGTAAAGCCTGTGCAGGTGTTTTGACAGTTTAGTGCTTTAAAAAGCTGTTGGGCACTGGAACAGGCCTGGGAAAGGGCTGTGTGCGGTTATTTTATATTGGATGCTGGTTGTTGATGCACTTTTTTCTTTTTTTTTCTTTCTATGACGCTTCTCTGTGCCTGCCGTTTTTTTTTTTTTTTTAAAGATTTTTGGGAGCAAAGTCTCCATGCTGAAGATGGATCTTCTTTTTTCTTTCTCTTCCCTGCAAAACTTTGTTCTTTCTTTTCTGTAAGATTTAATAAGAAAATACAGTGCTTTTTCTCAAGGATGTTGGTTTTTTGTCTGCTGGGAAAGTCCTTGCAAAACTACCCTCTCCCCAGGAATTTTTTTTTTTTTTTTTCCAACCCATTCACTTTGAAGAGCTTCTTTTGTAGAGAAATTTTAGTTGTAGATCGTACATTTCTGTGTGCATTAAAACGGGGAGGAGGTATAAAAGGAGCAGAAGATTTTTTGATATGTATATATTTTTATTTTTTCATATGAATACAAAATTGTAGTTCTGCTTGAGTGAATAGAGGAGCGTTTTTGTTTCCTGTATTAGTAATAGATTGCAAAAAGGACACACACAACGAACACCCTGTCAGTTATTATTATTATTTGTTTATTTAGCAGACGCCTTTATCCAAGGCGACTTACAGAAACTAGGGTGTGTGAACTATGCATCAGCTGCAGAGTCACTTACAATTACGTCTCACCCGAAAGACGGAGCACAAGGAGGTTAAGTGACTTGCTCAGGGTCACACAATGAGTCAGTGGCTGAGGTGGGATTTGAACCGGGGACCTCCTGGTTACAAGCCCTTTTCTTTAACCACTGGACCACACAGCCTCCTAGTTGGCATGGCTATTGTGTTTGGGTGATGTGCTTCTGTTATTGGCAATGCTGACCCCTGCAGGCGATTCAAGACCAGCACCCCAACTTTTATAAATGAGCCCCCCCCCCCACACACACACACACCACCCCTTCAGTTAGCATCAGATGCTCAAGTCCAGGGGCTGTTAGTTTGAGCTTTGAGCTCAGGCCCCAGATTGTCATCATCGCTCCTGAGTGCAGAGAGGACAGAGTTCATCTCTTCCCCCTCCCCCCTCCTTCGACCGGGGCGTTCATAGCCTGGGGTGCAGAGACGCACGATCAGAGAGGATCGGAGATTAGGAAAGGGGTTTATAGAAAAAGAATCAAAGGCCTGTTTGCTGTGCTGAAGCAGAGGGTGTGGAGGCAAGCAAACTCCCATTCAAGTTGAGCCACTATTTGAGTTGCTATGCAGTTTGGGGCTGGAGGGGGGATTCTGTTCTCTCGATGATTAAGTGTGCTTTACTTTTTTAAAAGTTTCTTTCATCACTCCTTGTTTAGATCATTGAAACAATCTCTTTGGTTTTCTCTTCTCATGATGAAGTCTCGAAGTTGGCCTCCTTCCCTCCTCCTGTTTGTACTTTTGCTTCGCTCTGCTTTTGCATTTAAGAAACGTTTGTCTTTTGCTGTAAATTGTGCCTGCTCTTGCTCAGAGATTCGAGGGGACTGCACTTTATAGTTTCCTTTTTGTTTGTTTATGTAATGTAAAAGTAATGCACTTTGAATTGCAGTTTCCTGCCTTGTACTGTAAGCCCAAAGAAACCATTAAGAATGGGTTACAGGATTAAATAAAATTAAAACTGGCAAACAATTCCGTTGTATTTTCCCCTGCTTTTTTAATGACTGTCCAAGTCAGGCTGTATTGTAACTCCATGTTAATTAATCTGGATTCCAGATCACTTTCAAAGCTGAGCCACAGGAATCGCAACTGCATTACTGAATGATGATCAAACTGAATTCCTCTCTGCAATCCCAGGTCTGTCCATCTGCATTATTTGCACAGTATGCAGGGGTGTCTATGTAAATCTATAGTTTATGTTTTATACTTATACCTGAGTTTTTGAATTAATCATTCTACTGCTTTAACTCGCCTGCACATCCGCATCTAAATTCTCACGTATAGAATGTATGGTTTAATTCTGCCCCGAGCTGGGAGAGAGGGGTGGGACAGGAGAACATGTCAATGCAGCCTGTCCAGGTCCTTCATTACTCCATGGTCCATGAGGCCAGGACTCTACACTATTCTCAAGTGTTTTATTTTCTGAGTTGACCTCTCTCTGGCTCCCTTGCTGCCTGTTCTTGACAGCGTGCAGACGCTGTCAGAGTGACTCGGCAGAGTAATCCCTGGAGCTCTGCTGCTCGTTTCAGGCTTTGTTCCTGTGCTAACCGCCAGGCAGCACGTGATTCACTGCCCACAATCCGGAGTTGCGCCAACAAGGTCTAAACAGAAGCAATTAAACGATTTAGAAGATCGCAATTCAAGAACAATCCCATCTTTTAGCGCACACACATACACCAAGCCAAACGGAGAGTGTAACTGCCCTGGTTCAGTGTGTGCGTGTGAGTGTGGGTCTCCCTCGTCCCTTCTATCTCCTAACACTCTCCCGCTCAGTGCAGCAAAACAAGACCAGCCCACCCGGAATGTGCTGGCAGGACACGCAACCCCAATCCGTGACGTTTATTCAGGGTGCAGGCGGCCCCGCTCACTGTGTGACCTCCTGGAGCAGTTCTGAAGGAGTAAATAATACATAAATACAGTATATGTTTATTGTTGTTTTATATGGGGGGGAAATGAGGCTAGCATGCATTTGTGCCTCCCATACGTCCCAAAATAAAGACCAGAAGTTTTTTTTTTTTCTAAAGTTCCAAAGTGCTTTGTTTGTCATTATTATTTGTTCCCCTTGTGTCAGTGCTTTGCACAGGTGCAGTACCTTAACTAAGTTTACTTAAACTCAGTGAATTTAAAGTTGATTAAATGCTGATTAATGTTACAGGAAACGGGTGTTGAAATGGGTGTTTCCAGCATAGAAACAGCCTTGGTGAATATGTATTAAATATTTCTAAAACAGTACAGGCGCTAGAGGCCACCTTTAAGCCAGACAGATGCTGTCAGTAATCATGTCTGTATTCATAGTATTGTTGCTTTCTCTGTCAGCCCCTCACTATATGTGCCTGGAATGTGTAGTTCTGTGGAGCTGGCAGTCAAAGGCATGATTACAATCTACATGCACACTAATGCAACTGATGAGTGCATATGATGAATAATCCAAGGGCTGTCAGAAAGTACTTGTTAAATATTTAACAGGGACAATCCTACAGCCCTCTATTCAGACTCTGATAATGCAGGTAGAGCTATATGATTTGTTACTTATATACCGGTAATGTATATTCTCGCAAATGTGCTTATGTAATAGAAGTGAGGTTAAACACAATTCTACCAGAAATAATATTATTTATTTTTAATATAGTGCCTTTCACAATAAAAATTTAAGCAAAGCGCATCACATGAATAAAAACATTGACAAGTATTAATAAGAGAATGCAATAACGAAAGAAAAAACATAAAAACTAAAACCTTGGCAATGCTTTATCAACGTTACTGTCTCAATTTACTATAGCAGTTTATAGTAAAGCAGGTTTAGAAGCATCGTTAGTCTTGCGTGTACACTTCCCTTCAGCTGTAGGGGGGATGTACTCAGACAGACCCATAGGCTTGTATATTGTATGAGAGCAAAGGATTAACTGCATGTTGATGGAAGACAGTGTGTCCCCAAGGATGAGCCCATCTGTCTATTTGCATGAATATACGGTATGTATCATGGTGGTGAGCAGTGATGAGGAGATGGCACACACTGTGCTACAGATGGGACGATATTCACTGGCAGCACAGAAACTGTATACACTGCTGTTTATTCATTTAAAGCCATCTGAATCTGATTAGGTATCGCTTATTGGATTTGCTGCCAGGCCTAATAGAGACCTCCTGCAGTTAATGGACAACTGTTGGTTTGTTGTTTCCTTGAATAAGAATGTGTTGAGATTCAAATGTAAAAACCCTCACAGCTCGCTTTCCAGGGGGCCCTTAAATGCACAGTATTGCATCAGAGATGCTACTGTACTGTGCATGAGGACAAGAAGCAGACTGGGTTCACACTGCAATACAATCCGGTTCTATTTTACATCTGTACAAACCTGCCACGTGGCATTCTCTGCTATTCAGGTATCAAGAAAGAAATCAAATGTCTGTCCAAAGTAACTTTTCATTACCAACCACATTCTGAGTAAGAAAACAGATTCCTCCATTGTAGATGGTATGAATGCCAAGAATGATTTGACCGAAGTTGAACTGCCTGTTTCACAATTTCAAAGATACTGGTTTAAACATGTTTTTCTGAATCTGCTTGTTGTACAGTATTTGATCATACTTCTCCTCACCTCAATTAAATGTAGTTAGCTTTTGCCAGAGACAAAATAAAGGCTATGTTTGTATATTGCATTGGACACTTTTCTGGACCCCTATAGCAGAGACTGGCACATATGCCATTGGCCCAGATGTCCCATCCACCACTAAGCTGATGTTGACTTTTTTTAAATATAAATGTTCTGGTGCATTCTGGCAAGTAACATAAAGCAACATTGTTATTTTAATTACAATTGTATAAAAGAAACAGCAAACAAATCTAACTCATGCCAGGACAATGATCTTAACTCCATGCCAAAAAACTCATTTTTTTGGGAACGCTCGGGCAGGACATGAAGAGAATCCAAGTTGTTTTAGATGCAGATCTGCACCCAAGGCGTGGAGGAAGCAGCAGTCCGAGACAATGGCTGGGTTGAGTGTCCCGAGGACTTGGATGCAAATTTGAGAAGGAAAGTTTCTAATGATATAAACCACGAGAGAGAGTGGTGCACTTGCATAGCTGTGCAGAGTTTAACAGAGACAATGACCTCTTACCATTTAAAATGCGAGCATTATTTACCAGAGAACACTGTTAGCAGATGTGCCAGAAAATTATTGACTGGTTTCACAGACTCATCTTAATATTGGACTACCTAAGTTGAAGTTTAGTGCTAATTGGGGTTTGTAAAACTAGCTGTATAAGTTAGGATGATGTACCACTGGATGCTGTCTACACTACCTGAATACTGCCCATTGAACATATGTTTAAACCATGAGATTGCAATTCACTTCATTTACAATCACAATTGAAAACATGAGAAAAAAAACAAAAACAGAGCACTCATTATCGTACGGCAGTGAGGGCGAGTCGCGTTTCGAGTGTTTTTGAGTTTCAGAACTGCAGAATCGAGGGGAAAGGAAGGGGGGTGAAGCATAAAAAATAAACAGGCAAACACCACATGGCTGTGCTTCTGTTTTTATTTTAGTTTTTCATTGGGTCCCCCCTTACAGGAAAAAAAAAGCAAAAAACTAAAAACAGAACAGAACATGCCAGCAGCTCAAATAAAATGCCGCATGACAAGGGACACAATGGACTATCTATTCCAGGGACTGTTTCTGAAGTGACTCAGTGTGTGTGAAGGCTGCCTTTAATCTCTATCCTATGTTTTGCTGTGAAAATACACCAAAATAAGGCACCACCCCAGCTCTCTGTGAGCACGGAGACAGGACGTGAGCAGTCATGAGGTGCGGTGCCTGGACCACCTCCCTCACAAGCACCTACACAGACCCTAACCCCCCAGTCAAAATAAACAGATCCTTCAAGCTGGAACATCAGTCCTGCTGCATGGAGTTGTGAAGCCGCTCCACATTGTCCTCTGAGACTCAAGTCATGTCAATGGGAGGCTAAAGGTCACTGAGGTTAAGTTCACAAGGGCTGTCTGATAACTCGTCCAGGTGGGCAGCAAAGCTGGCGACATCACCGTCATCTTCCAGGTCACTTCCCGTTTCACCGATGTCACTTCCTTCCAGCTCAGAACTTAGTCCGGTGGCATACTTGGACTCTGGAAAAAAATCAAACAGGAATTTTAGGTAACTATTAAAAAAAAAAATTAAATAACATTACACACACACACAACTGGATTCCACAAACTATACCTGTGGTGTACTTTGTTACGCATTTAATACTACATTTCAAGCAGTGCTGGTTCGATTTTTCTAATATTTGTCAAAGAACCGTCAGGCGATGTCAGCATTTAGAGCAGCTGTTGATTCACCAGTCTGAATTTCTCACAGAAGAGAATAAAGCTAGCTGTCTGTTTGAATTGGCACAGGAGTTTTACAGGCAGGAAACACACAGCTTAACAAGCTTGGGGCAGTGCTGGGGTAAGCAGTAAACCTCCACAAAGAGCCAATAAAACATTCATTTTTATAATTGTGTGTTCTTAAAACTCAGGAAAACCTTCAAACATTGTATATGCGTGTCTGTGTATGTGTGTCTAGCTTCTAATAAAAACAAACAGTCTTCACAAGCACTATTAACATGTTTTCATAATGAAAGGCTTCACTTAGGACAATTTATTCTCCCTACTGTTTTAATGTAAAAAATAAAATAAAATACCATGTAGGGCTTCTGGTTCACGGTCAAGGTTTCATTAAAAAAAGAAGGGAATAAGGGGAAGCCATAACCCACTTACTGCCACTAGTTAGCACAGGCAGTCATTTAGTGATTGCTCTAATTGCAGAGCTGAGTAAGCTTTGTGAAGGCCCCTGGGGGAATGAAGGCAAGCTCTCACCCACACTGCGTTTGGACGCACATCAAAGGTGGGTTTGGCAGTCCTGTGAGCCGAACAATGACTGATCTTAATGTAAACAGTGTTGCAGCCCTTGAAAATCCAAGGCAATTATCAAAAGATATATGCCGGTACACGTTTTGACGCAAGACATCATTTTATAGCAGCAGCATTCTCAATCCCAGCCAATCTACTCTACAGCACAGCAGCGCTTCAAATAATGCTCTCGTTCTGTTACTGTATACTGGCCACCTTGGCAAAAAAAAACCAACTAAACACATAAATAAATATTTATCTTTTAACAATGAGATACCCATTAATTAGCCAGCTAAACAAGTTTCTTTTAAAGTTATTTACAAGCTTATAAAAATATATATTAGGCTAGATTAAGTTGAAAACTGTTTCACTCAAAAGTGTAAATGACATCAAAGATTATGAAAGAACTTTCTAGTTTTGTAACTTGTGCAGGTGTTTGAAGTAATTTACACCATGGAATAAAACGATTTGAAAATCCCTCATCTCCATGAGTCTAGTGGTTAGAACCGAGGGAGTGGGAGGCAGAATTTTATATAACCAACGTGGGCTTAATGAAAAAGCTGCAGCTGTGTGGTGCTGTACCTGCTGTGCAGGGCGCTCGGCTGTGCAGGTCCGGGAGGGAGGACAGGTCGTCAGAGCTGATGTCCCCCAGGCTGGGGCTGGGGCTGGGGCTGGGGCTGGGGCTGGGGCTGGGGCTGAGCTCCAGGTCGGAGTCCCGGTCTAGCGTCTCAGGATGGGGCTCGGCCGCTCGCCGGGTCCTGTGGCTGCCTTGAACACGGCTGCTACTGAGTCCTGCGGGAGGGAGAGACGCTGAGCAGAGGTGCAGCAGGGGAAAAATAACATTTATTATAGGTCGATTTGGTCAATGAATTACGATACAGTCAAAAAGTTATTTGTTTCCATTTATTTCATAATCTACCATGTAGGAACAGCTTCCAAGTGATCTATTCACATGTGGTCTATGCATTCAATCAGAACAGCGTCCTGAACTTTTCAAGAGTAAGAAACTTGGGACCCGAGGCACAGTAAATAGAAGGAGTGCTTCATCTACAATGTGCAGAACAGCACTATAGACAATACCTCAGGGGAGCTCTCAGATACATTAAAACAAGCATGCCTAACCAGTTACATTCCCCCCACCACAGCTGTGACTACCAAATTAGAGCAATCAGTATGAACAAGTAAATCACCACGACCTTCACATCCACAGTATGTGCGCATGTAAAAATGAAAGTGCGACACGCATTGGATACACAGCACACATGCTGATCCAGAGAAGTGCCCGGCTCTTTGTCTTACCCGTCCTCGTTGTCAGCATGCTGCTCTGATCCAGTCTGCCGACACTCCGCTTCAGGCTTCTCACTTCTCCCTTCAGATCCATGACTGTTGATCTGTGAACACAAGGAAGCACACTGGAGCTTCAGAGGTGAGAGCTGGGCAAGTGCATGGGGCGTGGTCTAGTGGTCTGAGCAGAGGGACTGAGAGGCAGTGTGGTCTAGAGGTCTGAGCTGAGGGACTGGGAGGCAGTGTGTTCTAGTGGTCTGAGCTGAGGGACTGGGAGGCAGTGTGGTCTAGTGGTCTGAGCTGAGGGACTGGGAGGCAGTGTGGTCTAGTTGTCTGAGCTGAGGGACTGGGAGGCAGTGTGGTCTAGTGGTCTGAGCTGAGGGACTGGGAGGCAGTGTGGTCTAGTGGTCTGAGCTGAGGGACTGGGAGGCAGTGTGGTCTAGTTGTCTGAGCTGAGGGACTGGGAGGCAGTGTGGTCTAGTGGTCTGAGCTGAGGGACTGGGAGGCAGTGTGGTCTAGTTGTCTGAGCTGAGGGACTGGGAGGCAGTGTGGTCTAGTGGTCTGAGCTGAGGGACTGGGAGGCAGTGTGGTCTAGTGGTCTGAGCTGAGGGACTGGGAGGCAGTGTGGTCTAGTGGTCTGAGCTGAGGGACTGGGAGGCAGTGTGGTCTAGTGGTCTGAGCTGAGGGACTGGGAGGCAGTGTGGTCTAGTGTTTTAACTCGTAGGTGTGCAGAGGCTCTCGTGTTTTAACTCGTAGATTGAGCACTGCAGTGCTGTCTTTCTGAAGAGCCGAGACCGCTGAGATCACACAGAGAGGGCTAGACAAGAAGCTGGCTAAAAGCAATACAAAGACTGATGTGCTTATCAGGAAAAAGCTACCATTCATAATACCAGTAATTGCGTTAGAAAGGCAAAGAACTGTGAACTAAGTTTAAACCTGAAAGAAGCAAGTCTATAACAATCACACACACACACACACACACACACACAAAGTGGCACAGACAGTTCTTTAAAAAATGTTAAATTAGAACACAGCTGTACTTAAAACATTGGGGATAAGATTGCGAGTGTTGTCCCTCCCCTGCTGTACCTGATGTGTTTGAACTCCTGCTCAGTGTAGTGGTGACTGGAGAGCACTTTATTCAGGTCTACGGAGTGAGACCGATACCCATCTGTCAGCCCTTCCAGGGTCTGAGAGAAAGAGAGAAATCAGCCTGGTCGAAAAGGGGTTAGGTTTGGACGCCCCCCGCCCCACTGCTGCTTTTGCCCTGTCCTGCATACAGTATATATCCCTTACTATTGTATGGTGTTTGCAATCATTATAAATGGTTCTGGATTATATTGCTCCAATATTGAAGATACTTACTGGAGCTGCAAGTTTAGAAAATGTCTTATGGTCTCAGGCACCTTATTTACTAAATATCTTGGTATCCCTGAATAGCTAATCATCCCCTCTTTAAATATATGTAAAAGATCTTAAAGATCAAGACATCTCACAAGTGCTGTGGTACAACGGCTAGACCAGTTTTGTTCCCACTTTATTGCATTGATTTATTTGAAGCACACCTCACCCCTTGCTATTAAAACCCCTTCCCCCCCCCCCCCCACCCACCGCCCCAGAGAAGCAGCGATGCTCAGCTGGACATGAGTCATCCCTACAGGACACTTACCTTGCTGTTCCTCTCCTGCGATCGTTTCATCTCCCTGGTTTCAGAAATCTTGTTCAAAAGCTCTTCCTCCTGCCTCCCTTGGGAAAGCGAAGTGAGGGTCAGGACATTCAAAGAGCTCTGAAACACCTTTCACCGGACTGAGAGCAACACTGAGAGCAAAAGGCTTTGATGCATCCCCCTAACTTATATAATAACATATGGTCTACACAGAATATAGCAATATATGATCTAAACAGCACACAAGAACATACAGAAATACATTGATCAAGACTCCTCGTCAAAATGTTTGTTAGAACTGTAGAGCATTTTTGATGGATCGTTGGATCTTAGTAGTGCTGAACCTTAAGCTTGTAACCCTGCTGTATCGCAGACCTGCAGTAAGTAAACAACAGTAGGGTTACTATAGAGCTGAAGAGTGGAGGTATTTATTCAATGCTCTTTACATTATCAAAATAGACCACCTGGGCCCTGGTGCACAGAACTACAGGACAGTAGCAGACTTTCATTGTTAACAGCAATCTGAAAAGAAGCATGGACACTAACATGCAGCACACAGCTATGATCAGGAATGACGTACTCCTGCAGTGAACAGTGCAGGCGGTTCAAAGACTGCTGCACCTGGAACACAGCTGAGATTACACACCCCAGGCAATCACACTGATGTTTACTCATTATTCTTGATGAATGCCGAGATGAATAATTTGACTGCAACGTGGGTGAAAGTTGCCAGCCCACTCTCTTTGAAAAGGGTATATTGGATCTCCTGTGGCTATCCAAATACTAATAAACAAAAGCAGCCTGAGGGTAATAGCAGGAAAGAACTTCAAAGAAGAAAGCTGTTCAGCAGTTAAACAGTTAAAGTGTGACTAATGCTGCAAATGAATGGCTGGCGAATCCTGCATTAACACATGGGCGACACTGACAAACCAAACTAAGCATCAAATGGAAACGGTCTTGTTGAAATAAGCATGGATGAAGTGTCTAACACCTGGAAGGAGCCTCTTTTCAGTTGCCTTGTAAGATGTTTTCTCATTCAAACCTTCTTCGAATCCGAGGCACAAGCGAGCACCTATTCTGGATCAGGGTGCTGCGCTGTGTGTGTGTGTGTGTGTGTGTGTGTGTGTGTAATGGAAGCACAGCTCCTGAAGTGATATAAAACCCATCCGCAGTGCATGACTCCCCTTCCATCAGTCCCCCCCACGCTGCTAATTAAACAGCTCTGTAAAGTGTTTTCAACAGGTACGGAAGGCATTAAGCTGCGCACTCTGAAAGCAGCGTTCTAATGAGGAAGCTGCCCTCTGTGGGTGGATGTGAGCGGATACAGGTGGAGGGTCACTTACTCAGCTGCAGTTTAATGTGCTCAACCTCTCTCCTCAGCATCTCGCACTCCTCACGCAGCAGCTTCTTGCTAAAAAGAACAAAGGGAAAGAAAGAAAAGCTTGTATGTTGCAGTTATCCAGGGTGTGATCCTCGGCACACAAGTTCATTCTTGTCGAGATGTTGCTGGGTCTGGTTGGCATGGGCAGAGCAGCTGGTAGCTTAGGGAGGGTTTTGAAAGACTAATTGTTTTAATTTTTTAAAAAAAACATTTGTGCAATACACAGCACATCTCCTGTATCTGCCCTTGCAGTTGTCCAACCACTTGGGCTAAAAGAGCCACACTGATGACATGGAGTTCTTATAGAACCGTATCAAAGAAGTCAAATATCACAAAACAGCATGACACTCTGACACAGCTTCAGTGGTTTTGTGTGCATTAAATGGTAGATGTGTGGCGGGGAGCCCAGCCCCTATGGATATTGGTGCACAGCTTTGTTTGTTTTATTATATTATTATTATTATGATTTATGGTATATAACGGCGAGAAGCCAGTATTGGTATTTTATTATTGACCAGCAAGGTGCCGTTCGCCATGTTAGCGTGAAGTATTGTTTAATTTTAGAATTACCTCGTGGGAATGCGTGACTGATCAGCTACTGAGTATTTAATTAGCTGACAGTCACGCATCCTTATTTAACCTGTGCAAAACGTGACCGAGGGATAATCAGATAATTGTGTTAGCCAGTTAGTCCCTCGGTCACAACTATAAAGATCTGTAGTTTATGCATACGAGGAGGGTGTTCGAGAGTGGAGAACGATTGTGGAGTTAGGAGGTAAAAAGATTATAAAAAGAAATAGCAATTGCTACGCGTGCTGGCTTATAAACCAGCACAATACTTGTTATTATTTATTGCTATAATAAAGTACTAGTGTAGTGTTTCAGTTTAGCCCCACCATTGCTTGTTGTGGACTCTGTTTCTGGTTTGACGTCACCTCTACAGCCAGCCTGATCACAGATATTTAACATTAATGTTGCTGCATTGTGACTCTACCCAAGGCTACAAAGTGCAACTGCAGTCTTTTCAAACCCATTAACCCTGAAACGGGATACTTCAGAAGATAACGTGGAGCTCAATGAGCCGTCGCTGGCTCTGGAGCCCACCGTTGAACATCCCTGCTCTGAATTCTGTTTGGTTCACCTGTCCTGTATCTCCTGCTGCCCCTGGCTGCCGGCTCTCTCTGCCTCTCTCTGTAGCTGAGCTCTCAGGCTGTACAGCTCGCTGGTCACCTCCCTCTTCCACTCCTCCACTCTCCTCTCCAGCCGCCGCTCCGGGCTCCTGCGCTGCTCCTCCTCCCCGCGAGTCCGCAACCTGCGCACCTCCTCTGCAACCCCAGGAGAGCACAGCGAAGCTGAGCATGTGCAACAGTCTTACCTTTGTTTCTGAGTTTGGCTTCTTCCATGCCTACGTGATCCGCTGTGACTAGCACCACTCACACATCCTGCAGGGTTAACTGATAAATTGCAACATCAGCCCCCACACCATTAGGAGATCCGCCATGCTTTACCACCTGGGAGGCTGGAGTGCACCTCTACCATCAGGGATGCCAATAAGACTCCCATTGCATAGCAGTTTGATCCAATACCTTTTGCACAACAGTTTTAACCATTCCATTTCACTATGAGTTTAATAAGACACACCTGAGCTTGTTACCTATACACCGGGGCTAATCAAGCTCATATTAAAACCTGGAATGGGTGAAAATGCTATGCAATAGGAGTCTTATTTCAATATTGAAGACATGGAGAAAGACTGCCAGTCGTTGAACTTATTACGTTTCTTTGAGTATTTCTAAATTGAGCTAAGCAAACACAATGAAAGAGATCAATAGAAGTCGTGGGGCCTGACCCTCTAGTGTCTGTATGCGGTGCTGCTGCAGCTCCCGGTCCTTCTCCAACTTCAGAACCGTCTGAGTGAGGGACTCGATCGCCTGGAGGGAGAGGAGAGGAGAGGAGGAACAACACGATGAACAGGCTCCGTGCATCACAGCTACCTTTCACATGCTGTCAATGTGTCCCTGAACAAAACCGAACTTTCAGCACTAATACAACCCTCCTAAAACTTTCACAGATGGTTCCACAGACCCTGATCAGCACTAATTTGGGACTACGTAATAAGTGCAAATCGGGGTCTGTGAAACCAGTGCTAGATGTAAATAAGTCATGCAAACCCAAGACCGGGTCTGTGTAAACCAGTTCCCTTTAGGAGCCTGATGCATTTGGGGCAGCCTTGAAAAAGAAGACGCTTTAGTAAAGCCTTGTTATATACTACGCCCCACCCCACCCCGACAGCGGCATGCTCTACGTGTCTAACAGAGCCCAGGGGCAGGCAGCCACAATGAGCGCCAGGTTTCAAAGGCTGGGGTGATTACAGGCAGTGTATCTGGGGCTGCCAGGCTTCAAATGAACCAACCCGCCTTCACTGAGAGGCAAGCAAACACAAGCACGCTGTGAAGGGCAGTGCGTGATCACTAAAGTGTACTGCAAGTCATGTCTGCGTTAAAGCCTGTGTGAGCAGCAGCTGCACTCTGCTTAGAGAGGTGTCTCTATGCCAGTGCATGCACTGGTGTTAAAGCAGGTTTCACTGTAGTTTAAAAGCAGTCTGTGTCAGGGGGTATACCACTAGCGCCCTAAAACCTGAAACCTACTACCTCTTTCTACTGAATAGGTATGGTATTGGATGGTATTGCATTGTATTTTGTGCTCTCTTTTTTTTCGCAATCTGACTAATACATCATAAAACAGTGCAATACTGAAAACATGGAATTAGTGAAGGTCCTTTCTACAGGAAAACATTTTCCAATGTGACATATAAAGAGTTGTAAGACACGCAGCCAGTGGTACTGTGCAGTACGTCGTCCTCACCTGTGACTGGGACTGCAGCTGCGTGTGCACCCCTGTGAGATCCCCCCTCTCCATCCTGGGGGGCAGGGGCTCCAGGTACGAGGGGGAGGGCTCCTGATACAGCAAGCTCTTCATGTGCAGCGAGTCACCCAATTCATCTGAGTGCAACACAAACACACAGAAATGAGACGCAGAGTGCCCAGGGGAAAAGGATTGCTCATTTAAAAATCTCTGTGAATTTTTCATTAGCAAGGACTAGCTCAGGGAGATGGTCGTGGAACATTCAAATAGAATGTCTTGCTTAAAAAACAAAAGGAAAGCACTTTGAAAAGGGAAATAAATCTGTAATTTAAAGATGTGCATGTTTAAAACAGCAATAAAGGTAATGGTTACAGTTTCTAAAACCCTGACTAAAGGGCATTATCTTGTTAGTTCACATGGTCTGTACAGCACAGTCTTACCTTCAGTCAACTACAAGAAGATAATGCCCTCTAGTCCGGAATCTGGTGCTTCAATATATTAGAGTTGATTTTAAAGGTTTTGTTTTCATTATAAAAGCTTACCCTAATACCCAGTATTAGCATGTGAAGAGCGTGGGGCAAGTGTCCCAATAAATTACCTTTCGAGAAGCTTCCTGTCGCATTCAATCTCTCCTGCAAAAAGAGAAGATGATTAAACTAACATGTCATCTGAAAGCAACACCAGTCAATACAGGGTAAATACACATAGAGTGAATACAGAGAACAAGGTATTTAAAATGTTACTCACTCACTGAGGCAGCTATCTAGGCTAGTTGCCTTACTGGCAAAGCGTTTAAAAGATTAAGATGTGTTTCTACTTGGCTTTCTTGTAATAAAGTTGACAATCAAAGAGCACTGACTCCAGAACAATATCTGATTTCTCCAGCAGCAAAATCTTACAGTGTATTACTCAGGTGGGCAGGTCAATACTGTGCCAGACAGTGCCCCCTGCTGTTGATACAGAGCAATCACAACACAGAGCTATGGTACAAGAATTTACTGCAAAACAACTTAAATCATGGAACAGAGTTGAAACTCTGTGTTTTCTACAAGCACATTGAAATGGACTGCCTTACTGACCCATATTAGAGATCACATATTGTTAATGATGTCCAGGAGCTATTCCTGCAATCTCTTGCACTTACTGTACTGGGTTTAGGCAGCTAGATTCCCTTCTATGAAGACTCCAGGGACGCACACTCTCAACAAAAGCCTCTCTGTTCCCATCTCAGCACACCTCTATGCATACACTGTGCTGCGGTTAAACTCTGTAAATTGTGCAGCTATAACGTTTCGTGGGGAAAAGCACCACAGTTGAAGATCTGGCTGTGTGGAGGACGTGTGCCAGCCTGGCTATTACAGCCTGCTACTCACCCGGATTCGAGCCATACTGCTGTCAGTGGTGGAGAGGATGGAGCTCAGCTGTGTGTCCCAGTTCATCTGTGGTTGTGGGAGGGAGGCAGGGCTGTAATTTAAACACGGTCAGTAGAAACAGCAGACTGGTTAACATTACACTAAGCCTGCATGAGACATTAAATACGATAGCACACACAAGCACAAACACACACGTTTGTCTATACCGTGAATGACGACTTTGCACTGACTCCCATATGGATTTACTATTCCGAACTCCAGAGAGGCATGGCCCTAAAGGGCTGCCTGAGCTGTACCAATCCATGCTAATGAGAAGACAGTCAGCGTGTTGTTAATGACATCCAACACTGACCCATGTGCTGCAAGCTCAACAAAGTGAGACTGTTCAACCAGATCGCCATCTTGCAGGTCAAGCCTGACTGTTTGCAATGCAACATCAGATAACCCTGTACTGTGTACTGCGATCAGGAGGGCAAATGGAACTCTGAAAAGCAGCAAGAAGGCAACTTATATATGAACATAAAACACAAACGACTTGCACGTTAAAAAAGGGGGTAGTGATAGGATTTGTCACATGTTCTCCATGGATACCAGGACAACAGAGTCACTCCCCCTAGAGACAGACACTTATTACACACACAGCAACGCAATTCAGGAGCACAGGGCAAAGACATGTGTATCTGTGAATGTCTGCAGTAGGGAGCTGGTGGAATATGAGGGGAAAAAATAACTAAAACGTGCAATATGTACTGTTAGAATCTAAACAGAAGTGTGCATAAACTAACCAGTGTAATGAGGTTATAATGCCGCTTGATTTCCTAAAACAAACAATGAAAAAAAAATGAAAAAAGTAAAATCTGTTGAGCGCAGTCACTGGCCCCGGATCTCAGTGAATGTTGAAACATTGTTGTTTAATTGTACAGTATGTTATGGATTTGTATGTTAATGTACAGTATGTATGTGTTCTCATTTCACTAGTTTAAAACCACAGGGAACAGTGAAATGCGATTCATGTAATTAATTAATACAGTAGGGATTGATATAAATCTGCAATGCATCAAGCCCTACAGTTAAGGAATGTATTTCACCGCCCCTGTAATACATTCTGCAGCAGTACAAACAAATGAAACTGTACAATATATTACACAACTGTGATAAGTAATGTTTACAGCCTGCACACAAGTTAAAAGCATAGCAAAGTGTAATTAAGCATCGTGGAAGCATTGTAAAGCCCGTAGAATACATCACAACAAAACTTCATAACCCATCGTAAACTATGGGAAATGCACAGATAACACGGGTAACCGCGACATGCACAGAATAGAACACTGCAGTATAAACTAAACAGATCGTTCTAAAATGACGTATGGGAAGCAGATTTAACAAAACCAACAAAACACAACACATGTTTATAAACTAGCATTACTCCGAACGATAACCAACTGAACCGATGCTGAGTTCAATAACACGATGCAGGATTCCCGAATATTTTACATCCCATCCCAAATTTTAAATAAGAAACTCTTTCCAGCATAGTAGAACATAATCGCTTTACTTCCACTACAAAAAAAACGTACCGCTTTAAGGCTTTAAAAAAATAACAAACACAGACTGGTTACGTCTTCTCAACGTCTGCACGCTCGCACTAGATCGGCGGTATTCTGGGAGTTGTAGTGTAAAGTAAATAAAGTCCTACAGCCCCCAGAGTTCCGCGCGGTGCTGGGTAGACAGTGTCATGGCGGCGCCCGCTAGCATTGTGGAAGGGTTTGAGAGGAGCTTGCGAGAGTGTCTGTCTCCTTTTGGTTTCGAAGTTCAACCCTTTAAGGTAGAATTGTATGGACGGTGTATAGAGTTAGCTCAGCCTTCCATTTTAGAATAGACGTTTAGTGTGCAAATTTGCTTAAATTAACGGTACATTTTTTGTTTTGACTCCCAAAATGCCCACATTGCTTCCTAACCTAAAACATTGTTCCACGTGGGTATGGCACTGTCAATATACAGTATATAAAGAGAGTGAGAGTGAGAGTGAGAGTGAGAGCGGGCAATGCTAAAAACATGGTTTACAATTTTTACAATTCAAAGGCTTTTAGTGAGACCAGTTATTCCTTGAATTGAATATACAAATGTCACTATACCGTAGTTTAAATACGTTTTGAAAAACCTGCAAATGCACTTGCCACCGAAGATAATGTGAATTGTATATATATATATATATATATATATATATATATATATATATATATATATATTATACAGTGCTCCCACTTTCTAACGCATCGGGAGCCATAGTTAAGAGATCGTGCTATGTCGTGTGCCGCCTTATAACCTGTTCCGCAGTATAATGGGGCCATCTTATAAAGGGGAAGCACTGTGTGTATGTGTGTGTATATATATATATATATATATATATATATATATATATATATATATATATATATATATATATATATATATACACACTACCGGTCAAAAGTTTTAGAACACCTCAATTTTTCCAGTTTTTATTGAAATTTAAGCAGTTCAAGTCCAGTGAATAACCTGAAATGGTACAAAGGTAAGCTGTAAACTGCCAGAGGTTAAAAAAAAAAGTTTAGGTTACCAAAAACTGAAAAATAATGTACATTTCAGAGTTATACAAAAAGGCCTTTTTCAGGGAACAAGTAATGGGTTAACAACTTACAGCTGTTCTGCAGCAATGGAAGTAAATTAAGCCTTGAAAGTTGATGCTAACAATATATATATATAACCAGCCATGTAAGGCCGGCATGACAGAAGAAGCATTAGCATAACGCCTCTGAAGTCTCTGTGTTTGCTCGTTTGCAGGTCGGCTGGTACAATGCTGTCCTCCAGCCCTCCCTCCACCTGTCTCACCCCGAGGACACACTGGCCGTGCTGGTCCTCAGCGCGCCACAGATGTTCGAGAAGGCTTTCAAACCCTTCCTGAAGAACCGGGAGTTCAAGAACATCCGGGACCCCATCGATGAGTGTGTGGCGCACTATGTGAGCAGGGCAGTGTCCCAGGTGCCTCAGTCTAATACCTGTATGCATGGCACAGGGTCGCAGTTCAGTGTTCCCTTGATTGCAGTCTGTGTTGACAGTAAATTGTGCATGTGCTATACTATCCCTCGGGCTGACAGAATAAGGACCCTTCACTAATTCACCGTTTTCAACATTTCATTTCATGTGCAAGACAGATAGCGAAATAAACAAGGAACGCTGTAGTTTGGGTGGCAAGGACACTTCCATATCCCAGGAGTTTAAACCTGTGTTTAACAAGCGCACTAGGACAGTGGTTCTCCAGTCCTCAGTGTCCGACCGTAAATTTAAAATCGGATTTATTCATTTTACTTTGTATTTTTGTAGTCCTTCTTCTGAAGCACACAGTAAAGCTTCAGAGGTTGTCAGTGAGCTCTTTGTTTTATGTACACATTACACGGACAAGGCGAGGTGGTGCATTCCAGTAGCCAGCCCTACCTCCCTGACCGCCCTGCTCCATTCTCTCTCCCTCCCCTCAGAGTTTCCCTGCACAGAAGGTGGAGGTGAGCTACGACTATGAGATGTTACCCAACCGCCGGCCCCGCTTCCTGGCCCAGACGGCAGCTCACGCGGCAGGAGCAGCGTATTATTATCAAAGGAAAGACATCACTGCAGACCCGTGGGGAAACAAGGTGTGCTTCATTAATACTCTGTGTTTGTCAAGATGGCTCCACAAGGCATGGTTACAAAATAAAGCTGGGATGCACCCAGTCCTGGGTTTCAGTTCATTTGATATTTGATATTAAATGCATCGTTTCTCCCCTTATATCTGCACAAACAACTGTTAGTAAACCTACAGTCTCAGGTGATGCTGTGATGAGAAGTGGGATCAGTTCATTCAGAGCAGATTTATCAGGGGCCTGAATGTTCAAACTCCTGGCACCTGGTTATTTCAACCTTGTTTCAGCCTTGAGATAGTACACATAATCCTGTGGTTTTTGCATTGCAGAAGATGTACGGTGTGTGCATGCACCCTCGATACGGAGGCTGGTTTGCGATCCGCGCTTTGCTGGTGTTCCCTGGGGTGGGGGCCGAGGGGCTGGTGCAGAGGGACCCCCCGGACTGCGTCCCGTCACAGGAGCTGAGGATCGAGCTGCTGGAGAGATTCAACCTGCGCTGGCAGGACTGGAGCTATCGGGACATTGTGCCAGTGGAGGAGCGCTACTCAGAGGAACAGAAGACATATTTCAACACCCCTCCGGCTGACAGGCTCAAACTGCTGCAGGAGAGTGGAGACCTCCAGATTTGCCCCTCGTATTGAGACGGGCATTTAGATACCTTAGCCTGTCTCAATGGCCTCCCACCAAGCCTTCATACATTGTAGTCTGTAGGCTCTTCTGGTACAGGGCTTTGTGAGGTATACTGACTTCATGAATCGGTCATGTAAGAGGCATTGTGTTGCCACTCTAATTGGGTCAGTGGGACAAAGCTGATAAATATGGTCTCTTTTCCTGCCCTTGTAGGATTTGCTTTTGAGAATGTAGAATATATAATACTGCACTTGAATCTGCTCTGCATCTGTTGTGGCTGTGTGCTGTCTAGTGTCATGCATGGCTACTCAATTGGTGTCTCCAGATGCATCAGTGCAGTTCAGGTTGCCAGTTTGATTCACTGATTTCTACACAGCTTTCTTAATTCACAATGGAAGCAGCTGAAGAAGATAACAGACAGTATTAGTATGCTGCTACTGCTAGAATATTTTCTGCTGTTTAAAACCCTGACTGAACTCTATGAACATGCATTTGTGGATGTATGTGAGAAAGGTCAGTTCAGTACTTTGTAATGTGGAGGGTATGGGTGCAGAATGGAATGGTACGTATTTCAGAATATTGACAATAAAGCTATTAACTGTAAAACATGTGCTGATGTTTTGTTTTCTATAATTACTTTTTAAATGTTGGATAGTATGTACCACCCACTGTTACCAGCTGCAATAGAAGATACATTGAAGCTGTAACACATCAAATTCAAAGAACACAGCTTCATGTCATATTTAAGTTATTCAGCTAAACTGAAATTAAGCCAATGCAACAGAAGCACATGCATCGGAAATAAAAAAAAAAAAAAAAAAGTATTTTGGAGTACTTGGACTTCTACATTTCTGAAAGAAAAAAAAAAACTTTAATGTGTATGAATTTGAATTCTAGTCCTTTCTAACCATTCAATAAATGCAATGACAAAAAGTTGTGTGCAGCTGCCATTATCATTGAAACCATACTAGTGCACACTGCTTGAGATGTACTGAAAAAAAACACAACACAACACTTCAGGTTTAAGGGTAATTTTACATTCCAGCTGCTGGTCTGATACGTGAAGTGAGATGTGTGCAATCCCTGGAGGAGAGAACAGCACACTTCTCAAACCACAAGAGGCTGTGTGGAGGAACAGCTTCTTTCTTAGTCTCTCCAGTCAGTTAGACCTGCATAGCCATTAACAGAACACAGAAAAACACAAGAAGCAAAAAACAGTAAGGATGCCACTTTATTAAAACAGGCATAGGTTTTATTTTATAAAATTAGATTTTAATACAATAAAACTCCAGCAAGAAAGTCAGCCCTACCCCACTGGCATTGTCACCCAACCCCCTCCCATTGGAGGGCTCCAACATGCCCAATTAGGGTACTTAATTCAAAACACACTTGTGGTGGTCAAGGGTAAGAGAATTGAGATTGGGGATTCTATTCGTAGTGTGTAAATCTTGGAGGTGACTTTTGCATACAATCTGTTGCATTTGTCTGACTGGCATCACTTTGCACATGTGCAGTACAGGATTAGAGAGGTGTAGTAAAAATAGGGTGACCTTTCTGTGCACTGGTTCAATACTGTACTAGCCATCTCAACTACATCAGGGTAATCCACTACACATGTGCCAAACAATGAGACAAAACAGCAGGCAGATGAACCAGACAGAATTGGCTAGAGCCAGGCACTAAACATACAGTTACAAGTCCATCCACACCAGACAGCTCTGCGACAAGTTTAGCAAGGGAAGAGTAACATCTGCCATGGAGATCTCCAATAATCAAAAAGCCTAGTCAGCAAACCGCCCCCCCTGCCCCACGTACGCACGCACGCAGGGCTCTGACACCCACCGGCTGGCTGCTCAGTGACAGCAAGACGGCGGCCAGCCCAGGAGATTCTTCGCGAAGCACAGAGCAGTCCCCATGAGCCCCAAGAGCGCCACCGACGAGAAAGCACCTCTCATCCTCTTCTTGGGATCTGCAGGCAAGGAACACAGCAAGACCTGTTTGCATATCCCAGTACCTCATGCAAATAGATACCTTGCACTGTCGGTGGTAAACTGACACATATTACAGGAGTCAATTGTGAGATTGCTGAACTGCATCCTGAGAATGCGGAACAGCACTGCATTTTAGTTCATTACAAAAGTCACTTCAAAATAGGGATCCCTCACCTCCACTGTAGTCCCCGTAGGCATACACCTCTCTGCCGATCACCCAGGTCATCCCCAGAAAACTAGCCACTCGCTAAACAAACAAGAGGTGCAAGGGTTAAGGAAGCAGCGACAGATCGACCAAGAGGAACAAGCCTAGCAAGAACATACCGGTACTGTGAAACCAGTTTGTTTATTACTCCGTTATTTGCTGTATCTTCTCAAATTGGGACATTTTTTAAAATGGAAAACATTCATATCTCCCAAGCATGCACCAGCTGCAGAAGCAAATGCTGTGTTATGTAGAAGAATCACTGTACCAAATGATGTGTTGCCCATTGAAAAATGGTCACTTCAGAACCTTCAGACCATCTTGAGTAAGATTAACATATTTTACTAAGTCAACTTTAAAAACCTCAAATCGTCAATTCAATGCTTTTATTGGAGTGTGTATTTGATGTAACTATACCTATACACAATAAAAAAAAGCAAGCAAAAGTTTTGTTTCCTGGTAGGAACCATAGCTGGTAAATTGCTGGTTTTGCTTGATCGCACTGCTGCCTTCGATACCATTCACCATGGGAGATTGATTGACCGCCTCCAATCCAATCTTGACTGGTTTAAATCTGCCCGTTCCTTTAGGTGTTTGTTTGCTTCAGTGGGAGGTTATTCCTCAGGGTTCAGTCCTGGCTCCACTTCTTTTCAGTACACACACGCTCCCTCCTGGGCAGGTGATCCAGAAACATCACGTGGGCTTTCATTTCTATGCCGATGAGACTCTTAATCCTTCTGATAAACATGCTTCTCCTGGATGAGTGACAACTTTCTCCATTTTATACTCAGGTGAAACTGAAGTTAAGCTGATTGATTCCAAGCATCCATTGAAATAAATCCTCCTCTCACTCGCTGTTCTTTGATGACAATCAACTTGAATTTAAATCTGCAGCAAGAAATTAGCTCTCTTGATTCTCACATCAGTGCGATTACAAAAACATCCTACTTTCATTTTAGGATTATTTCTAGAATGTGGCCCATGCAGAGATACGCTTGTATCTCTTCCAGGATTGAAGATTGTAATCTCTCTTTATTGGTCTTCCCGTCTCTACCGTGTCACGTCTTCAGCTACTCCAGAACTCTGCTGCATGCCTCCTAACTTGTGCCAAACTAAGACAGCACATTAGCCCTGTCTTGGCCTCCTTACATTGGCTGCCTGTAAAGCAGAGCATTTATTTTAAAAGGTCCTTCTTCTGACATTAGGTTTGCAGGGAATTTAGTCCGGATTACTTTTGTGAGCTGGTGACACCATACACGCCGAGTTGCTCTCTGCCTTCCTCCAGCTCAGGTCTGCTCTCTGTTTCTCCCTTCTGCCTTGTCTATGTGTGGAAGAGCTTTTTCTAATTATGTAGGTTAAAAAACGTTTGTTTTCAATATGGCTTGTTCTTGATTGTACAGCTTTAAGATCACTCTCGTGAAAGGCGCTATATAAAAACCCATTGTATTGTATAGCTACTTACAGGATGCTGGATTCCTCCGATCGTCAGGAAGAACAGGAAAGGAGCATAGACCTCGAGCCTGGGGACAAAGCACAGTCACACACACAGATTCATGAGAAACTGAAACCTTGCAGTGCATGGTAAAGCAATGGGCTGTGCAGGATACATACGTGTTCTGGTGCGCTCGCTGAATGCAGTTAAAGATGTTGCTGTTCTCACCGTCCTCAAGGTACATCTTGGGGTACTGGAGTAAGAAAATGAAAAACATTAAAACCTTGACACTAGTTGTTTACCTACCACTGGCCAGCAGTTTGAGCCACTCTAGTAATTAGTGGGATCTGCTCTTCAGATCTGAGGTTCATGAGGATTAACCCCTCCCCACCCCCCTCTCCCAGGTGTGTTCACTCACCGACACGTTGTACTTCTTGCGCGCTTTGCCCACATTCACGGCCAGGTGCATCACCATGACGAAGCTGGCCGTGCCAGTCAGCACCACGTAGCCATACTCTTTGGAGAGAACCACCATCGTTACAGCAACTGGGTAACTTGGGGAGAGGGCGAGAGAAAAACAATCCAGAGTGAGCACACTGGTCATAGGTGGTTAGGTCAAATCTGTGCAGAAAATTTACTAAGCTTACATTACTGATTGTTGCATTAGTTCATTTCACTCCTATTTTAAATTGAAGACTTCAAAACACTGACTCCATATATATATATATATATATATATATATATATATATATATATATATATATATATATATATATATATATATATACACACACACACACACACACACACACACACACACACACTGATAAATTCAGTGTTTAAATCTGCGACAGATGCATCAGGTCTAATGTCGGCATTCGTGACAGTAAATGCAAAAACATCCGATGACGAGATCTAAACTTTGTCCTGAATTGATTTTTTCTGCTGTAACCTGTCTATAATAGTGATATACCAAGGTCAATACCACATAACACACTAGAATAAATGGTGACGCTTAAAAAAAAGAAATCGACCAACAGACAAGTCTGCACCCCAATAAACCACAAGAACTTTTACCGTTATTTATTTAAATGCTTATTTATTTATAGAAAAATATCTTGCATTTCTGCACTCACCTGTTTTGTATTTCTGTACCTTCTAAACACTCAGCAACAAAGCAACGATTTTAGTTAGGGGAGGTGCCTTAGTAGGGATTTTTATAGTGGCGTCTGTAAATTCCGAACAGGGGCGTGTCTCGAGTCACAAAGACGCGGAGGCGTGTCACTGTATTGCAGGAGCGGGCATCATTGCAAGCATTATTTCACTTAATTGCAGTGAATATTCTTTTAACAATAGTAACTCAATCTTCAAAGGGGAAAAAAGGTGCAAACCATGGCTGGATTTTAAAGCATTTATATAATCAGACTCCGTTGAGTCTGGCAGAGCGGTGTGTGGGTGTTGCAAATGAGCTGGAATGTAACCGCCTATTTCTGTTTTAAAACAAGTTGTGTGACTTAACAATACAAAGCAGCAAAAAACGGTTTTAAACAATGTCGTAATGTGTGTTTTAGTCCTTCATCATAATTTGCTAACTTCTAAGACATAGGCGAGCCCTACAAAACTGTTTAAGAACGTTTGGTTTTTAAAGACTGTTTTAATTTATTTAATTAAACTGAGTTTGCAGATTTCTTTTCAACTGTTATGGAGGGTTTCTCCGTTTGTTCACGTTTTTCATAGCCCTGTTTAACCTAAGAGAATGCTTCTAAACTCTATTTAAACAGTCCTTAAATACATTCCATGGGTTCTATTCACAAAAGACAAGTCTGAGGAATGAAAAAGGGGACTGTTTTTATAAATAGTCTGTTCTGTTAAACAGTGCTGAGGAGTGCTTACCTATACCTACCATACCAGCAAAACTGTTCCTTTCTCGACCACTGGGGGGAGATATGCATCTAAAAGCTGAATTTCTAAAATGTGCTTTCTCAACTCAAGCAGTTTTTTACTTGGCACACAGTGTCACTGTGAGGTTGTCTGAGTATACCAGCGGCGCAGCTCACGCTCGATCTTGTTATCAAAGCAGGAGGCTGTGTGGTCCAGTGGTTATTATTATTATTATTATTATTATTATTATTATTATTATTATTATTTATTTCTTAGCAGACGCCCTTATCCAGGGCGACTTACAATCGCAAGCAAATACAAATACATTCAAGTGTTACAATATAAGTCAGGGGCTTGTAACCAGGAGGTCCCCGGTTCAAATACCACCTCAGCCACTGACTCCTTGTGTGATCCTGAGCAAGTCACTTAACCTCCTTGTGCTCCGTCTTTCGGGTGAGACGTAATTGTAAGTGACTCAGCTGATGCATAGTTCACACACCCTAGTCTCTGTAAGTCGCCTTGGATAAAGGCGTCTGCTAAATAAACAAATAATAAAAGCTGTGAAAGGTGCACGAAGGGGGAGCCTCCTGTGCTGTGCTTGAGTAGCCTCGATGAATTAGATGCCCTTCTCTATAATGCATGTGCCCTTGTTTTAAGCAGGATACCTGTGTTTGCATGTGGGGAGTCTCTCTGCACAGTGCATGGAGAGGCTGATCCCGGCTCAGGTTGCACTTTTGTCTTTCATAAGCCTGGTTAGTGTGTGCTTCCCACAGGTTCTCTGCAGCGTCTGAGCTGTCGCTGGGCTGGGTTCCCCCAATGCTCCTCTCAGGGCTGTGGAGGAGGGAGGGGCAGTCTGAGTCAGGTACCATGGTTATTCACAATGGGTCTAGTCGAAACACCAGCATCTCATCAGCTGAAGGCTCTAGGCTTATATTCCTCTTTTAAATCACATTTCACTTTCTTTCTTTATTTCATAATGTTGTTTTCCCTGTAATTAAGCTTATATCTCTTTTGTTTTAATGAGAGCATGCAAAGGCTTATACCTGACATAGACTTGCTGTGATATCAAGCAGTGCATTAACAAGGAGAAATTAAAGACAAACATCCTGCTATAAAACCAAAACACACACAGCTTGTCCTGTCTTGTGACATCTCTCATAGCTTCCAAAGATTGTGTTTAAAAAGTAAAAGGTAACCCCCCACCCACCCCATCACAGCCACAGCTTTAACTTTGAAGCCACAGCCCTCCAGTTTGTGTCCTCCAGTTTAACGCCCTTTCCCACGTCTCCAGCAGCGTACGCCCCCCAGCATATGTGCACTGGCAGGTTCGTCTGGATGAAACTAGCTGCTGCACCCCATCAAAAATCTGTTCTAAATAAGACAAGAACAAAATGACTTTGTCTGGTTGGTTCCGGAGATTAAGAGGTTAATGAAGTCTCTATATTACAAAACAAAGTTGTACAGGCATGTTAAAGTTGTATGTTCCATGGCAATAAAAGGCAATTGATGGTAAAACTGCCAATTAAGCTCAGTGCATGTCAGCCAGGGTAAGCGTTCTGCAGGGTTTCGCTGCTCTGCTCTGCTGCTGTTTTGAGTTTCACAGAGAAACCCAATCAGGATCCTCATTCTGCTGATGGAGGGCGAGTCTCTGCCCTGGTGCTCTCCCACCCCACAGCGAAATGATAATCCTGAGAGCCCCAACATTAAAAAAACAATTCCTCCCAGTTACCCCACACAAGGCCTGCTGCAGTATTAACAACCCTCATAGAGTTTCTCCACTCTGTTAATATTAATGGTCCGCCCCGTGGGGTTGTGGTGGCTCCGAGGGCCACATGGTGGCTAAGCGAGGCCGGTGCTCAGGTTTCAGTCCCGCGAGACCGCAAGGCCTCTACCTGAATCGCTTGCATCCCGGCGACAGGTGGGGGGGGGGGGGGTAATATGAAATCTGACACACAAAAGACCTCTCCAGCTCAGCACGCTATTCTGGGAAGAATAGCATGCCTTTCTACATTCACCAGTGTAAAATGTTACCATAGTAAAAGCATAGCAAAGTGTACTAAAGAATAGTAAAAGCATTATAAAGCATACTGTAGGTAAGCATTGTAAAGCCCAGAGGGGTTTGGTAAGGAATATGAAGAAACATGACAAACCACGGTAAACCATTGTAAATGCATCGTATAACCATTGGAAAAGCATGAGAAAACTGCAAAAATACTGTGCAAATTTACTGCGGTAAACTTTTATAAGGGCACAAATTAACAACACACATCAGAGCTGTCGATAAGAAAGGATTAGTGAAATAAAACAGGTAACTATGGCATAGTTATTGATGGTAAATGACTGAAAGGATCCTAAGCCCAATACACAGTTAATAAGGGTTCCATCAGCCCTGATCCTGAGGCAAACCAAACCCAAGAAAGAGCAGTGAGCAACAGCACTTCAGACTGATTCTGCTCACATTTATTAGGAAATGTACAAAGTTGGCATGTAGTAAAATTTTATACACCAATTAATTAAACAACTGCATTTTTTACTGGGCTTTTAATGAAGGGAAGCACCCGAGAGTGCGGAGCAAGGTGCAGAGTGCGGCTGGGCCAGAAACAAGCCTGTCAGATCAACTGTCTTACCTATCATGACTGAAACTGACATGCAGCTTTTATTGCATTTGCATAGTAATTTAACAATGTTTACACTGCAACCCAGGACTGGACGCAGGGCTGGTGCCAGTCTGAAGCCTTGCCTTAGCTAGCTGTGCGTAGTGGAATACTTCACAGACAGACCAGGGTTCCTTCAGACTGTCTCAGGGAAGGAAATCACTCCACCTGCTGTTGTCTCACAGCCCCATACCTTTGTCAAAGGTTCGCTCATTCACTATAGTGAGCCTGATCAGATTTTGTGCCACCGATTGTACAGGAAGTAGGAAGTGGAGCTGTCTGGGAGAACCTTTCAAATCCTATTGTGGTGAGCTGTTCATTATTAATCTCTGTGCCACTAGTTCTATAATTTATGCACACTCTTACCCCTTTGATGGTACCTCCCACACCCTCTATGTGAGATGGAGTGGCCCAACCCATGATTGGTCCTGCGTATCTCAGTGCGCAATGGGAAATGAACAGGGGGCGTATACATCATCCCTCTTCTCTGCACATCGAGGTATAAGTGCATCAGTCAAGCTCTGGGAGCGTGACATAGCAGCTCCTATACAGGACACCCACTTCCCCTGCCTAGTGCAACACTTTCCTTTTCATAATGACGAATGTGTGAAGAGACTGTCCCTGTGTCTCAAGAGTCCCCGCCTGAGTCAATAAATGAATGTTATTACATGTTCTGATAGTCCTCGGGGGGGGGGGGGGGAGGGGGAGCCCCACTCAGACCTGCTGGATGGGTTTGTTGAGGTCCCCGTTACCCTGCTCCTCCCCGCCGGACCCCTCCTCATCATCCCCCTCCTCGTTCTCCTGCTTGTTCTCCCAGCGCTCATACAGCAACATGACCACGCCCATCACCCAGGCCGACACCGTGCCCCCAGAGAAGATGAGGAAGCCCACAGTGAGCAGGAACAGGTAGTCCCAGCTGTCCAGGCCCTGGTGGCAATCGACCCGCAGCTTCAACCCCAGCTCTGAGAGCCGCATCCCGCTCAGCGGAGCCGGCCCCCGGCACAGCGTGCTCTCGTCGTCTGGAACACAACGGAAACAACAGGACAAGAGGGAAGACAGACATGCAGAGAGAACTCCATACAACCCTGATAGTGACTCAGACAAGAGATTCACAAAGGCAGGGGGCTCTGTACTGACCAGACCCTACTGCATTTTCCGAGATCTGACTCGTTCGAGATCCTTTTAGGTCCAAGTTCCTTAGCTCGATCCAGTTCCACTCAACAGGTTCCCCCCCCCCCCCCTGCCATCCCCCTTTTCTGTGGATTGGGTGTCTGGTCAGGGATGGTCTAGGTGTCCAGTGGCAGCTAGGTCTCGTCTCTCGACACATGGCTTATGGCTTATGGCTCTCTCAGTGTTTTCTCAGTATGTGACTCAGCCTTCTTTCCTCAAGGGCTGCAATTACCAACCCCATGAATTTTTAACTCTGGGCGTCTCAAATTGTTCCATCACCACATTCCTCTACATAATGCTTTCTCTAGGCATCGAAGCCATCGGCTTTCCAGGGAGAGTATAGTGCCCTGCTCACTGGACCAGCCTGCAGACCCTCAGTGTGAGACCTCAAGGACCTAGACTCACGAAGGCAACATGTGGAGAGTGTCTGTATCTCATCCAGCTGGCGCTCAGTGTGTAGAGCCATGCATGCAGGAAACTTTATCCTGTCACCGCAGGCACTGTAGATTACTACAGACAACCATCCTGGCTCGATCTTTTTTAAATAAAAAAGATGCTATACTTCTTATTAGAGAACTGCTTTTTTTTAAAAGGCTGACTTACTGTTTTAAACCCTATAGCAGTGCTGTAAATAAATAAATAAATAATTTATTTCTTAGCAGACGCCCTTATCCAGGGCGACTTACAAGATATCACATTATTTTTACATACAATTACCCATTTATACAGTTGGGTTTTTACTGGAGCAATCTAGGTAAAGTACCTTGCTCAAGGGTACAGCAGCAGTGTCCCCACCGGGGATTGAACCCATGACCCTCTGGTCAAGAGTCCAGAGCCCTAACCACTACTCCACACTGCTGCCCTGTATATGGGAGGACTCAATTAAAGCAAAGAAATGAAAGTGGCATTGGAAGCAGACTTTTGAATCACTTTCACAAGTACAAACTGTGCAATAATCAAAGTCTCTATTTGAATCCAGCCCTACCCTGAATTAGCTCCGATGCCCCCTATTATTGTGCCTTGCTGTGTTGCAGTTCATTCCTAATGATTTTTCTCAACCTTCAATGATAAACACCTTTGAATATTCAACACAATCGAGCGCATCCCTGAATTCAATGTTTGCCTGCAGGTGTCCAAGTCCCCCAGATGTTTTCTGCACTGGAGAGAGTGTCCCTTTCTGAGGACATGCTTAGTCAGCTGTCTCAAAGTTTCATTCAAGAAGGTACGCAGGACACGTGTGAAAGAGACCTTCTCTGTCTGTCTCAGAGAGCTTTGGGGTGTCTCTGGTAAGGAGTGGTCAGCTTTCCTATAGTGTCTTCAAATATTTGTTATAGTGAAGAAACAACAGGTTATGGATGTAACCCTGGTTCCATGAAAGAGAAGATGACCGGCAAATCAATACTTTTGGGATATGCCTGCTTGTCAGGTATTCGCTGAGCATTTTATATCAAAGCTGCCAATAGGCCCCTCCGCGGAGTGACGTCTTCGGTCCCGCCTCCTGAGGTAATAACTAGTCACTGCACGGAGACCTCAGTCTCTTTTGCATTGAACCCGTGATTGCGAGTGATGCAACCTCAAAAGTTTAGCGGTCATCTTCTCTTTCAGGGAACCGGGGTTACCTATCGTTCCCTTTCAATTCAAAGATGACCGCTAAATCAATAATTTTGGGAAAGTATACCATAGCCGTCGTGAGGGAGAATGAGCGGACAGCACATGAGGGATATCTCGCTATCACTATCTAGTGTTGGTGGTGTGACCCTGGTGCCTATTGAAGGCATAGAGGGATCTACGACATTACAGTTTTTCTCGATTGCTAAATCAATGTGAATGAAACTGTGGTCAGACACACCAAAACCAATAACTGTTCCCAGGAGGTTTTGACCTCCTCCAGAAAGTCTGGGAATACCAGAAATAGCAGGGGGGTTGAAGTCTGCGCTGGTCTGAATATTGACCTGCGCTGTTCCGAAACTGCCTTCCAGGGAACCTGGTGGAGGAAGTTTGCAGCTCGTTCCATCAGCGCCAGAACCGAGCTCGAGGGCACTGGAACCTCAGGCTCTAAGGCAAGCTCAGAGCTGGGGACTGTTACTTGGGTCAGGTCTGTGTCTTGAGTCTCTCCCCGTAGGAAGGACTCCTCATCCCAGGAAGCCGCTATAGACAGCACGTCCTGTTCCCCCTCGCTCATCACCACATCCTGCTCTGAAATCTCTGGAGTGACCAACAGCGAAGCCAGAGTCTGCTCGAAGCGCTGAGGCGTGTAGCTCTCGAGGCACCAAGGATGCCGAGACACTGAGGCTATGGAGCACCGAGGCACGAAGCCACCGATGTAGGGAAGAGCTTGAACACCGATGGCGCGGAGGCACCGAGGCATCAGTGCATCAAGGGCGCCGAAGCACCAAAGTCCCGAGGGTACCGTGGGCGTTGAGGCCTAGACACTGGGGCGCCGAAGCACCTAGCACCAAGTACAGAGGGCAAAGCACCAAGGCACTGGGCTGTGTGTCTGTGTCTGGGCTGCTTGCAGTCACACAACCAGGAGCAGAGCGTAGCTTGCAACGGTGTGGAGTGTAGCCTGCAGACAGTTGCAGTGCAGTCACACAACCAGTGCAGTGTGAAGCTTGCAGTGGAGTGGAGCACCTCAGATGGCGTCTGGGTTGCGCGTAGCACACAGCCGGTGCAGTGCATAGCTTGCAGCGGGGTGGCACAGCCTACAGACCTGGAGAAGGGAGAAAGAGAGACAGAAAAGAAAAAAAAACAATCTCTTTTTTTTTAGTTACCTACCCACTGCTTTATGGGTGAGTGGATAAATGTGCCTATCTACTCAACAATTGAGCCATCGAGTCACCAGCGGTTCTCCCTGCAAAAAGCAGAGGAAAAATATAGAAAGGTACATGCAGCAAGCTGCAGAGGATAGAAAGCAGACTACGATCGCTATGCAAGCCTACTTCCAGTAATAAAATTGCAAGGGAACTACTGAAAAAAACTCTTAAAAGAGTCAATCACACAGGTTAGTGTTATACTCACCCCACCTACCTGTTCATGAAAGGCAAAAGAGACTGAGGTCTCCGTGCAGTGACTGTTTATTACCTCGGGACGGAGGGGCCTATCGGCAGCTTTGATATAAAATGCTCAGCAAATACCTGACAAGCAGGCATATCCCAAAAGTATTGATAAGGCGATCATCTTCGAATTGAATGGGAACTCCTTTAAGAATTAAGTGAAAAGTTCAACTCCACAGTCTAGGGACAGCAGAGAAAATGGTACCAAATATACACTAAAATAGCTTTGAAACCCCACAGCACTGCACCTAAAATCTTACAAAACTAAGAGTACACAAGTCAGGAGATTAGATTAAGAAGGTTTACTGGAGTTATTACAACGTATACATAAAACCAGGAACATGTCCGATGTTAGCATGGTTACCCACACCCTTATGTGCAACATTTATTATTCTTAAATATGCATTTTGGCATTTCCCCCATAGACGAGTACAATTAACATTTAGTGACGTGTTGCAGAGGTCAATGCATTGAATATGGTAAAAGTATCCTTAAGTGATATACCGGACCTAAACTGAAGGCGTTTATACAACTGACCGCATGTCTAAAACATAATATGACTGAGACACAAAGCGCAAGCACATTAAGTTATTTTTTCTAAAAACAAAGGTCCGGTCTGATAGACAAATACAGTGCTTCCGTGTAATAATCTGTGATAATTGACTGCAAGTCTAAATGTTCAGGCGCTCACCTTGGAATTTGTAGTCTTCTACCTGCATCCACAGGCACAGGTCCTCGTTAGAGCACCCGCACTCCCAGGGGTTCCCGCTGACCCCGATCGACCTGAGAGCGGGCAGGGTGATCAGGGTCGAGATGTTCAGCAGGGTCAGGTTATTCCTGCTTATGTCCAGCACCTGCAGAGCCGAGTTCTCCGCGAAGGCGTCAACGTGCATCTGGTCCAGCCCGGGGTTATCCGTCAGGCGGAGGACCACCAAGCTAGCCAGGGCGACGAACATCCGGTCGTCCACTTGCACCAGCTTGTTAAAAGAGAGGTCCAAGTAGGCGAGCTTCTTCAGGTTGATGAAAGTCGTCTCGCAGAGGTGGTACAGCGAGTTATTACTGCAGTCCAGGTATACTAAGTCGGACAGGTAATTGAGCTGCACCGTCGGCAGCTCCGTGATCTTGTTGTCCGAGAGAAGCAGCTGCCTTGTGGCAAGGGGTAAGTCCAGGGGCACCTCGGCCAGCCCTTGTCCGGAGCAGTGGACCACTAGCTGGTCGTTACAGATGCAGCTGACCGGGCACCAGCCAGTCATCGCCGCAGCCAACGCCACCAGCACGGTAAAGATGACAAGGCAATTCCGCAGCAAGGTGTTCGCGCCGGGGACTGGAATAGGAAGATACCTGTTCTTCATTGAACTTCAACGCCGGAGTTCAGTATCGAAAAATACGACGGTATGATGTTGACAAGTTGAAACAAAATGGTCTTGACTCCGAGGAGATACTCGCGTCTCTTCTTTTACGTGGCTGAATCCTGGTTTTCCGTTCTTGTCATATCTGCATTTGTAATTTGAAGGCTATTGATGTCCTATGGCCTGGAATCGGGGAGACTGTAAGTGATCGAAACGGAGTTAAGGCGCAGCGTTCTCCAGTATGAGAGAGAGAGAGAGAGAGAGAGAGAGAGAGAGAGAGAGAGAGAGAGAGAGAGAGAGAGAGAGAGAGAGAGAGAGAGAGAGAGAGAGAGAGAGAGAGAGAGAGAGAGAGAGAGAGAGAGAGAGAGAGAGAGAGAGAGAGAGAGAGAGAGATTTATGCCACCTTGGGAAAAAAGCATAGCTACTGTATCAGTGTTTTTTTAACACAGGGTATAGAGTGTTCAACTCTAACTGTCTGCCCAGCTCATAAAGCGTATAAACGTTTCAAACACTGCACGCAAGAGTAAGTGTCAGTGTTGTGCCGGTGTTTCGCTCTAGTAGTTTGGACGAAAAAACATTATGCAGAATACCAATATAGTAATGCACCTTTACTGTAAAAGCTAGCATGTACAAATTATCGCATTCAATTGCAGCTTATTACAATGTAGCATATAGGGATAGAGACAGTGGAGTTTTTCTTTTGCACCACCAACAACAACAACAAAAAAACATAAAAGAATTACGAAGGGGTAGGAATAAGACTCCCATTGCATAACAGGTTGTCGCAGTCCAGGTTTTACAATGAGCCTAATACCACGCACCTGAGCTTGTTACCTGTACTGCACTGCACAACACCTTTAATAATTGAATGACGACTCGACTCTATTCAATTTGCAACTTGTGAAATGCACTTCAAAATATATAATAATAATAATAATAATAATAATAATAATAATAATAATAATAATAAAAGGAAACCATATACAATCACAAACTATATTGCTATGTTTCTTTCACGCACAGTAGGCTTCTTAATGACGATGCCGAACGACTGCCCTTAGGTGTATCTTTTCATTCTGAATGCATATCAAGTAACTTACTAACCAGTCCTGTTTCACTATGAGCTAAACTCCATCGTTTGATTTTTATTGAATTGCTGCTTCATGTACTGTGACAGCTGTTTAATACGGTATCCAGGGTCTCTGCTTATGGCGCCAAGCTCGGGTGCAGCAGACACTCCTGACAGAATGTGTGGGGCAGGGTGCAGGGCAGGCGGCAGAGCTGGTCAAACTCTCTAAAGCACACAGGGCAGGTGTGGGGCAGGCGGCAGAGCTGGTCAAACTCTCTGAAGCACACAGGGCAGGTGTGGGGCTCCCTCCTCACTGCACTTCTCGGCCGCACAGCGTCCATGGTGCCTGAGCTCCACTACACTCCCAGAGACTGAAGCTGGGCAGTTGGGGTGGACCTGCTGCTGCTATAATAACCAGGGATGTGTGAAATGATTGCCCTGCCCGAGAATTTGCCCTGAGATGGGGTGGGTTTCACATACTGTCGCAAAACGTTCCACGCACCAGTGAAACAGTGAAGGGAATGCAGCCAGACAGTACCATACAAATATAAAGTAAAACATGCATATTTAGACCAAGGTGTGCATGAATGGCTTGGATTACATTTCATCAGAATAGTCTAGTAATGCTTGTCAAACAATAAGGTTAGTCTTTGAGTCAATGAAGCATATAGGGTTGAAAAGAGCAGATCAACTCCTTTGGATCAGGGAGTGGAGTCTGGGGAGGACCCTGATCCGGCACTGCGGTACTCTCTCTTAGTCAGTTATACGGTCATCTTTCCATCAAGGTCTCAACCAGTTCATTATTTAATGATGCCAATAAAACCTGGCTGACTCCAGACATTGAGTACAAGATGTGTGCACCCCTGGTCTATACTGGTGGCATTGCAATAACATTATGATTGATCTGGAGTATCCTTCAGTAAGAGGTGGAGGGGAGGTCACCAAGGTACTTTTCTGTTATGAAAACACAACACTATCACATATAGCCATGCAGGAAATCAGGATCATAGAACTGCACTGTAAGAACCAACTCATAAGCTTGTAGGCCTGGTTCCAGCCCTAACAGAGCGAGGGGGAGATTGTTAGGAGGTTCTAACTCGAAAACTAGGACAGTTTAGAACTACTTCTCTATGATGTTTGAAATGCAAGATATTCCGGAACTACACAGTGGGCATTGTGTGGGATTCGCCAGCAGAGGGCACAGTGATATCAAGATTCAAACTGAAGTAGCCATTCCAGCAGCAAGGACAGATCAGACCAGAAAGATGTGACTGAGTCCTTATGAGACAACGCAGCGTGCCCCAGATGAGAACACCCCCATCATTTACACCTGAGTCTGAGTGCACAAGGAATCAGTCCTTCTGCAACTGATTGTACTGAATCCACAGAGTTTACCTGATTCAGAGGAATCAGTGTTTCTGAACCTGTGTGCACTTGAATCCCATTAAACCCTCTAATCCATTAACCACAGTGCAAAAGAGCCAGACTCCTCTGCATGTGGTTAGAGAGCTGCTAACCTCCTCATCTCACCTAAAGGGGTCAGAATCCATAGCAGGGGTGCATCACACAACACTGCCCGTTACATTGTTACTATAAGAGACATACAGTCCAGCAGCCACAACCTCTGGCATGACATCTCTGATACAGTAAGAGACACCCTACACACAGCAGACACACACTCGGAGTCCTACTGATCTCCATCTGTGCACAGAGCGGCCCAAACCACAGCAGCGGCTCTATGTAGGTTAGAGTAACCTGAGCCTCAGGTGGCCCTGCAGTCTGCATCATGGTGCAGACAAGACTGATTACCAGCCTATTGTGCTCCCCCACAGCCTACAGTAGCAGGTCTGCATTCAGCAGGGGCGGGTTACAGACATGGTCACTGTGCCAGCTGCTGTTTTTCTTTCTGTAAGTATGGCGATGCCTCTATCCAGAGGTTACGATGGCTTTTAGTTTTCATGAATAAATAATATCTCCTTTTCTGGGACTGCACTGGGTTTATGGGGATCCAGAGATTTACAGCTGCACTGAGACTCCAAGGACACTGGCTTTGTTTGGATGAGGAATGAGCTGCAGCCCAATCTTTGTCACTGAATACAATCTATTTCTGTGCTGGTATTAATTCTCACACTGCTGGCACTTGTCACAGGCTGGCAAATTGGGGCAATTAGTATGGATAGAATGAAACACCTGCTAAGTGAAGCAACTGTGCCTTCAGGCTTCCTCACAGATTGTGTGTGTGTGTTGTGGGCCTGTTTATAGTGCTTACAGCCCCGGGGTCAAAAAGTCCCCACAAGATAGGAAAATCTGCCTAAGAGTACACAGCAACAACTTTCATTTCTGTGGCAATCTCCATCCCCCTCTATGAGTTCAAAATAGGAAATCTACACTGTATGGGAGTCAATGCAAAGGCATATTTAATGTACTATTTCATGTTTTAAGCTACTATCATGTATTATCCACTTTCCACTGTATTTAATGCATTATGCATTTTTTTTTACTGTATAGCATGTATTATGCATTTCTTATTATGGATTTTCTTGTTGTTACTGCATCTTGTAAAGCGCTTTGTGATGGTGGTCCACTATGAAAGGCACTATATAAAATAAAGATTAATTGATTGATTGATAAAGAAGAGTGTGTGTGTGAGTGAGTGTGTGTGTGAGTATGTGTGTGTGTATGTGTGTGTGAGTATACGCGTGAGTGTGTGAGTGAGTGTGTAAGTGTGTTGCTAGGCTTGTTTACCATGTTCACTGAGACCTTGAAGTGCTCACTTTGAAAAGGAAGGAACAAAAACACAGGCAAAGTGAGAGTGTGTTTCACTTCCACAGTACTGCACATACAGCCCCATGGCATTGTGCAGAACAGGTGTCATCTCCAGTGTAGTTCAAATCTTGCAAAGACATTGAGCGAGTTACCGGAGAGGAGCAGAGGTCAGTGGAGAACGAGATGAGCTTCTTAAAGAAAGAGAGGCAGGGAGTGTGTTACTGGAGAGGTTCTATTGTGAGGAGGAGAGCAGTGCTTGATTTGGAAAAACAAAACAAGTCAGAAAATACCATCTAACAGGGCTGCTGTCAATGTAGCAGTTGTACCTTGTTAGCCAATACGCTGCTGTTAAAGATAGTCGTGATAAAGCAGGGCAGGGACTGTATTGCCTTTGCAGATTACCTTTGGAATAAAAAACACTATGTAGTGTGTGGTTTGGAAGGTAAATGCCGTGCAGATTGTGAGGTGCATCCTGTATATATGGGCAGTGTGTGGTTTGGAAGGTGAATGCCGTGCAGATTGTGAGGTGCATCCTGTATATATGGGCAGTGTGTGGTTTGGAAGGTGAATGCCGTGCAGATTGTGAGGTGCATCCTGTATATATGGGCAGTGTGTGGTTTGGAAGGTGAATGCTGTGCAGATTGTGAGGTGCATCCTGTATATATGGGCAGTGTGTGGTTTGGAAGGTGAATGCCGTGCAGATTGTGAGGTGCATCCTGTATATATGGGCAGTGTGTGGTTTGGAAGGTGAACGCCATGCAGATTGTGAGGTGCATCCTGTATATATGGGCAGTGTGTGGTTTGGAAGGTGAACGCCATGCAGATTGTGAGGTGCATCCTGTATATATGGGCAGTGTGTGGTTTGGAAGGTGAATGCCATGCAGATTGTGAGGTGCATCCTGTATATATGGGCAGTGTGTGGTTTGGAAGGTGAATGCCGTGCAGATTGTGAGGTGCATCCTGTATATATGGGCAGTGTGTGGTTTGGAAGGTGAATGCTGTGCAGATTGTGAGGTGCATCCTGTATATATGGGCAGTGTGTGGTTTGGAAGGTGAATGCTGTGCAGATTGTGAGGTGCATCCTGTATATATGGGCAGTGTGTGGTTTGGAAGGTGAACGCCATGCAGATTGTGAGGTGCATCCTGTATATATGGGCAGTGTGTGGTTTGGAAGGTGAATGCTGTGCAGATTGTGAGGTGCATCCTGTATATATGGGCAGTGTGTGGTTTGGAAGGTGAACGCCATGCAGATTGTGAGGTGCATCCTGTATATATGGGCAGTGTGTGGTTTGGAAGGTGAACGCCATGCAGATTGTGAGGTGCATCCTGTATATATGGGCAGTGTGTGGTTTGGAAGGTGAATGTCGTGCAGATTGTGAGGTGCATCCTGTATATATGTATATATGGGCAGTGTGTGGTTTGGAAGGTGAATGCCGTGCAGATTGTGAGGTGCATCCTGTATATATGGGCAGTGTGTGGTTTGGAAGGTGAATGCCGTGCAGATCGTGAGGTGCATCCTGTATATATGGGCAGTGTGTGGTTTGGAAGGTGAATGCCGTGCAGATTGTGAGGTGCATCCTGTATATATGGGCAGTGTGTGGTTTGGAAGGTGAATGCTGTGCAGATTGTGAGGTGCATCCTGTATATATGGGCAGTGTGTGGTTTGGAAGGTGAACGCCATGCAGATTGTGAGGTGCATCCTGTATATATGGGCAGTGTGTGGTTTGGAAGGTGAACGCCATGCAGATTGTGAGGTGCATCCTGTATATATGGGCAGTGTGTGGTTTGGAAGGTGAATGTCGTGCAGATTGTGAGGTGCATCCTGTATATATGGGCAGTGTGTGGTTTGGAAGGTGAATGCCATGCAGATTGTGAGGTGCATCCTGTATATATGGGCAGTGTGTGGTTTGGAAGGTGAATGCTGTGCAGATTGTGAGGTGCATCCTGTATATATGGGCAGTGTGTGGTTTGGAAGGTGAATGTCGTGCAGATTGTGAGGTGCATCCTGTATATATGGGCAGTGTGTGGTTTGGAAGGTGAATGCCATGCAGATTGTGAGGTCCATCCTGTATATATGGGCAGTGTGTGGTTTGGAAGGTGAACACCATGCAGATTGTGAGGTGCATCCTGTATATATGTGCAGATCCATGCCTGTTGCAGATCTAATGTAAAATGATTCTGGCCCTGTAAATTCTCCATGATCTGGCCTGCTCCAATCTAGTGCACTTCACACAAGCCCTGTATTCAAAAAAAGAAAAAACTCAAACTTGGAAACTTGTATAAAAGGTTCATCTTAAGACCATCCTCCGTGGTGAGGCCCCTTAGTCTGGGAATTTCAAGTAATCACATGACCACTCAGCCATTGTCTGGAGCATTCAACATTTTGGGGAACAAAAGTTTGGTCTCCATGGCAACCCTTTAAGCTGGTGGATCACATTTCTTTGTCGCTTTTTTCGCCTAGCAACAAGGCCCAGTGAATGTGAGACACACAGCCCGGGGCTTAGTCCGAACTGGGCTCATGCCAGATCTACCACAAGAGGAAGGACAAGTTCAGAATTCCTCCTGTGGTCAGAGCTGAGGGACTGGGAGGCAGTGTGCTCTAGTGGTCAGAGCTGAGGGACTGGGAGGCAGTGTGCTCTAGTGGTCAGAGCTGAGGGACTGGGAGGCAGTGTGCTCTAGTGGTCAGAGCTGAGGGACTGGGAGGCAGTGTGATCTAGTGGTCAGAGCTGAGGGACTGGGAGACAGTGGGGCCTAGTGGTCACAGCTGAGGGACTGGGAGGGAGGCATTGTCTTCTAGTGATTATAGCTGAGTGATTGGGAAAACTACATCAACTATATAAAGCGTTAGGCAGTGAAGATAACACTGGTCAGACCAAGCGCACATTCAGTCATTGGAACAGATAAGTAAAATTACCCCTGCAGATAAAATGCATACTACTGTATAAAAAATTGTGTCTAAAATATATTACTGTCCTGCCATTGATTGCTGTAGTACTGTAGTGTACTGCTACCATGAGAAACAGGTTTGATTCGGCAGCTTAAACCCATAATAATATATGTCATTGTCTAAATAAAATCTTGACGATTTCAGAGCTGTAGCCCCTCCTATGACCAGCCTATGTGAAGAACCGACCCACACTTGGCCAGAGAGAGAGAGAAAGAGGTGGTGTGTCACACAGAATCACAGCGATTTATTTTAGACGGTTCAGCCCCCCAAGTAGACACAGTCACTACTGGTGGCTACAGACTTGCAAAGACGTCCCTAACAACAGCCTGAGACTGAAGGCATGAACCTTTTTTTTATGACTCTTTCCCTTTTAACCCCCCCTGGAGTTTAGCGCATCGGACTCTAGATTTTAGAATTATGGTATTATATCTGGGGGCGTTAACACATCTTCAAAACAAGTGTTATTAGCTAATAAATCAAGGCAGAATGCGGTGAGAGGCGATTGTGCAGCGCAGAGAGGGAATTGTTCGGCTAACGAGAAATACCAGCCGTCCAGACCGCGTTATTATCACATGTCCACCTGCACAGGACTATACCACAGTGAAGTTTTCTGTGCTGAAACAGATTCATAAAAAGGTCAGTTTTGCTTATTTTTTGTTTTTGTTTTGTGGCTGCTGCGTGGGCGTCTTTAAGTTTAGCTGCGTTAGAGCGGAGACTGTGATTTCATGAGGAATGCAAGATCACATCTGATTTGAATTCAATTTTTCCCTGATGGTTTGTATGCTTGTAATTAGTATCAGAATTCAGACTTCAGTTCTACCACAATAACTATGAGGAAATTGATCACCTATGTGCTGCAAACGTGCATATGAAAAAGAGGATTATATAGGGGAAGGGGGAAGATTTGTTAGGTCTGTGTTGGGTCTATTTTAATTATATGAACAGTGGCTGAACTGAACACCACCACTTAATACTAATCATCTGATATATTACAGTCCTCTTTCCACTTTATTTAATTTTTTTTTTGATAACTGCGAGAGTGTTTGGACTGGTGTAAAACCTGTTGCTGTTTAATTTCTCTGGGTCACAGTGTGGATTTCTGTGCAACCACCTTCCCTGCCTGTGGATCCTGATATAGCCTTGACACGACTGCTGGAGATAGTATTTTATAACCGTGGTAACAAAATATGTTCCGGTGTAAGGCACAGCTGCTCTTGTGTGCGTTTGTTTAAATGTTAGTTTATGATTATGGATTCGACAGTAGAAGCAGATAAAGAGAAGATTAAACCTACTACAGTAAGCACTCCTACACTTAGCTCTTTCTAGGGATATTTTGTATAACCTCGGTTTAATATTTAGATGTTTAAAATATTCTTGGAGGCAATTAAAAAGGGAATTTAAGGTTCCATGCTTTGAAATGAAAAGTCTGGAACACGATTATAGGAGACTCTGCGCTTCGGCTATGCAGTATAATTATCTAGTGCAGTTAGACTTCATTAAGTTACTAAAACAACAACGTTGTGTAAATATCATCCTTTGGCGCATTTGCACACTTTCATTACAATATCAATTTGTAAAATCAGCTTACTGTGCAAACAACGGCCTGTTGATAACACTATGTAACACAATTTTTGTTCCTGGGTAGTAAGTGTTATGATGGGAGACTACATTTGGGGTCTGATTCGTGAAAGTGATTTACAGTATAATCGTAAATCTCGAAAAATTACTCACTTCTAAATCTTTTTCTTTCCTGGTCACAAAAGCAAAGTTTGTGGGGAATAATAGCCATTTTCTATACTTTTGAGGCATAAGCAATTAGGAAATAACACTTACTACCCAGGAACCAAAAAAAAAAAAAAAAAAAATTGTTACACGGTGCTAATTGTTAGTGCTCAGTCATGGTTAATGTGCAGAATCATTTTGATGGCCTGATTACATTGTCTAATCCCCAGTAATAGAGCTGATCCTAGCAACCACTTCACATGATCAATCAATACCGGTACCCAGTCCCTCAACTCTAACCCCTAAACCACACTCCCTGCCTCCCAGTCCCTCAGCTCTAACCCCTAAACCACACTCCCTGCCTCCCAGTCTCTCAGCTCTAACCCCTAGACCACACATCCTCCCTCCCAGTCCCTCAGCTCTTACCATTAGACCCCCTCCCCCCAGTCCCTTGTGTGTTTAGGTGCCTCTGGTGTTTCCCAGAATGCAGCGTTCCCGTGTGCTGTTCTCAGAGGCAGAGATGTCGCGGCGCTCCGAAGCGGAGGACAGGGATGCGAAGCGGGTGGAGGCTAGGCTCCTCAGCAGACTGCACCGGCTGGACAGGGTGCGGCTCTACCACGTCAACACCATGGCGCGCGAGCAGAGGCGCATCCAGAGGGACCTGAGTGGCATGAGGCAGGGTGAGGAGGCTGCACTCACACACACAGTACTGCACAAGTCACTGATGCATGCTGATCCCGATTCCTTTATAAAGGTTTAGCATAGCAAAGTGTAATAAAGCATAGGCACTGTGAACCGGACTGAACAGCTTTCATAATCAGTGGCCTCTGGGCTTTACTGCACGGTAAGCATGACTTGAGCTTCTGGAAATGGAATGCATTGCCCAGCAGTGCGGTTGTGGATTCAGGGGTGATGTCATGATGTTCGCTCTGGTGATGTCTCCTCAGGGAGCTCCTGCCGCAGCTCTGGGGAAATCTGCTCCGACTACGAGAGAGCACACCGTCCCCCAGGGGCGCCCAAGAGGGCCTTCCTACCCACCATCCCTGGCGGGGCTACCAGCAAGCCCGATGGACTCAGGTGAGGAGGGTGCATGTGTGCAGGAGGGAAACACAGTTCTACAACACCTGGGCTCTTCTGTGTGTGTCCTATACCTCTTTTCCAGTGTATAACTGGCACGTAGAGTAGGGTCTTTGTTAACCCCTTTCCTAGAGCTCTGTAAAGCACTCTCACTACATCTCCCTGTTATGTGTGCTGGAATCCTTTCTTGCCAAGTCAGACACCCAATCAGCCAACAATTAAAGGGAGTTTTGCAGTGATGGTGGAGTGGACAGCACCAGGCAGGTTCAGAGCTGAGCTTTAACAGTCACAGACATTATATTCCTTATGGGCTTGTGCCATCAAAGATATTGAGCAGCTACTTTAGCTACAATTGAATTGAAGTTGTCCACTGAATTATTTACCCGTGTCAGTGTCTGTGCGTGTGCATGTAGCAGGGGTTCGGATACAGAGCTCTGGGAAGCAAGCCAATCTCAGGTTTGTGTTTCAGTGCTTTTCCGGCTCGTTGGGTCAGATACTGTGTTGCTAAAATGGAACTTTCTAAAAACTCTCAATCAGCTTGATGTTCGGTATGTTGTGAACATGGGACCCTATGGAAGGTAACCTGGAGCGAGCGGATGACTGACAGACCATGTGACACGTAGGTCTGTAATGTTCTCTGGGCTGCTATGCTTGTTCTGACAGGCAGCATACAGTGCAGACTGAAACCCTGGTGGGAGGCTGAGATTGGTCATTTCACTCAACTTTCCAGTTCGATATCGGTCCAATAGACCCTTCTCTCTCTCCCTGAACACCAGGGGCTGGATCAGCTTACTCTGGGACTGTCTAACACACTGCTGTGTGCCTTCTCTCCTAGGTCTCAGAAACTCACGTCCTTGCGGGGTGGAGGACAGGCTATCCCAGCAGGCCTCTCTCACACTCTGCAGGCACGAATCAACGAGTTCAACGGTGTGGGGCGGGGGAAGGGGGGGTCGGAGCTGGTCTCCGTGGCGATGGCAGGTGAGGGGTGGTGGTCCGAGGATTCCGACGGGGGGGTGAAGCGCAGTCCTGCTCCACGGTGCAGCGTCTCCCTCCCCACCGTGTCCCCCCTGCTGGACCCCTCTCGCTTGGACCTGGACGCCCTGGCCCCCGACGGCTCCCTCCGGACGCTGTACACCCTGCCCAGCTTCAGCGAGGCGCTGGCCGAGGCAGGCAAGGCTCGCTACATCCGGCACCGAGGCATCCCCGACAGCGAGAGGGAGCTCTCCATCCAGGATATATTCAGCAGGGCTCCCGAGGAGACTGCACACCAGCCGGAGCGGAGCTGAGGCAGGGTGGAGACGTCTCCATGGAGACACTGGCTCTCGTCCACAGCAACACATTTTGACTTTTAAAGAGCTTTTTTCATGTTGACACCTCAAACACAAATGCAGCACAAAACTATGTGTGAACCAGTTGTAAACGCTATAAAAATAGAATAACAAATATGTCATACTCATAGGTGTAATTTCTCAATAATTAAAGAAAATAAACTTGGTTCTGTGTTTTTAAGTTCTGTATGACAAAAAAAATCTGCGTTTGACTTGTTAGAGGAACTTTCATTACCCTCAGTTTCCACTTTAAGATGAAGAGACATTTGTAGTTTTGAAAGATTTTGTCATGTATTACAGAAATATATATACTGTATATATACAGTGCCTTGCAAAAGTATTCAGACCCCTGACCAATTCTCTCATATTACTGAATTACAAATGGTACATTGAAATTACGTTCTGTTTGATATTTTATTTTAAAACACTGAAACTCAAAATCAATTATTGTAAGGTGACATTGGTTTTATGTTGGGAAATATTTTTAAGAAAAATAAAAAACTGAAATATCTTGCTTGCATAAGTATTCAACCCCCACACATTAATATTTGGTAGAGCCACCTTTCGCTGCAATTTTGCAAGGCACTGTATATATATATATGAAATGACTCATTTACTTCAGTGCTCATAACACAGCACTGAATTCATGTACAGCGATTTGTCTCTGTATTTGAACGTTATGGAAACAGTCACCTTTTCTTTTTCGGTTCAAGTCTGGTTCACTCATTCACTCCGGAGGCTGGGGAAGGCTGTGGGTTTCAAGGGGTTAATTCCTTTCCTCAGAACCCTCCAGACTGCCACTGCAGTTTGCTGATGCTGATAACAAGCCGACCCTGGGGAAAGCAGTGCATGCTGGGTGTTTGCAGCCTCGGCTCTCCTTTAGCATGTCTGGACTTGCTCCTTTTACAGCAGGTCAGCTCTACTGGCAGGAGAGGTCTGTCACTCAGCCGCCCTCTCCTGTTTGGATCCATCTAGACTTGCAAGAGCTTCCTTACAGAAGTTCAGCACTGTACATCTCCATGGTAATTATTATGCAGTTTCCCCTTGCTTTACTATGGATTTACCACAGTATTTTTTTCCACTTTTTCATGTTTTTCCATTCGTTATACTATGCATTTTTAAATATGCTTTACATACCTCTCTGGGTTTACAAAGCTTACCTGTGTTTTAACTGTGCTTGGTCCAGTGGTTAAAGAAAAAGGCTTGTAACCAGGTGGTCCCTGGTTCAAATCCCACCTCAGTCACTGACTCACTGTGTGACCCTGAGCAAGTTACTTAACCTCCTTGTGCTCCGTCTTTCAGGTGAGATGTAATTGTAAGAGACTCTGCAGCTGATGCATAGTTCACACACCCTAGTCTCTGTAAGTTGCCTTGGATAAAGACGTCTGCTAAATAAACAAATAATTACACTTTGCTGTGCTTTAACTATATAAAAAACTTATATAAGGGTTTGTTTACCCTGTTTTTTAATATGAGTTACTCTCTGTACTTTACCATGCTTTCACTATGCTTTATTGTACTTTTTACTATGGTATGCTTGTATAAGAGCGGACAGACCTATCCGAAAAGCACCAGCACCACACCTCTGTTTTTTTAACAGCTGTTGGATGTGTTTGTTTTGCTCATACTCATCAGCAGAACATCTCATCAGCTAACTGAATCAATGTCCTGCGTGTTTACCTGTATGTTAAACGAGTGCCAAACCATGCTTACAATCCACGTTCTTATCTTTAGTCAGTTTTAGCAGCTTCCTAATGGAACACTCCAGTGAGAAAGACAGACACGTGTGCAGGACAGGTAAGACTGCTTGCCCTGAAATGGAGCGAGCGCGCCCCTACTGGACAAATAATGTAAGAGCGCAATTGCAATTACCCAAGAAAATATCGAGTAAAGTTATAGCCAAACTGACCAGTGAACAGGAGAGTAATGTGAAGTGAATCACTGGAAACGTGATTTAATAAGATTGTAGTAGAATGTATCCACACTGGGCACTTTTAAATTACAGCACATGAAATAATCCAGACTATATACACCATAAACAACAGAGCTGCGTCATACGTGGCTGTCACGACTGGTTAACCATTGATGTGCACATGACGAGGATTTTACAGTAACTGGAGTAGCCTACTAATGATTTGTTTTCGCGTGTCTTTAACATTCGATGCATATCTCGATGGTATTATTTTTTGTTTGTTTGTAGTATATGCATAGTAATTAGACTTCAGACCCTGTGGTACCTAGGCGTGCCTGCCAACAAATCCAGCGATCCGCCTCTAGCGCTGCCTAGCAGGCGGGGTTACCTCTGCCTGAATTTGACTTTCTCATTTTCACTTCCTTAATGATAATTAAAGGGCCACAGCAACTTACTACACGATGAGTTTATTGCATAAACTAGCACCTTGGCCGGGAAAGGCAGTTTTAACATTGTCTGCTGTCAGGCAATTGTCTGCGAGTTCAGCGGTAGCCAAGGTCCGTGGTCCCCCAGCGGGGTGTCGTGTCTGTCCGACGAGGCGTCGCAGATTCCTCGGTTCCCCGGATCCTCTTGTGGCCGGTGTTGCCAGGCATTACTCGGAGGATCTGCCGCCACAGCAGCGAGAGGTTAGAATAAGCAAGCTGGAAGGGGATGACACCGGTATGGAACGGAGTTTATTAAAGTTTTACTGTGTCACTTATTTTTATTTTCAAGTCACACGAAGTAATCCAGGAGAGAGGGGGGGATGGGCCAATGTTATGTTTTGTAGCCCGTTATTATTTATTTCTTAGCAGACGCCCAATATACACGGCGACTTACAGTTGTTACAAAGTATCACATTACAGATAAGAGCAGTTATAAAATACAACAAAATCAGTGGTAAGCAAATTCAAATGAGAGAAAATAACGATTGTAGAATGTTGCAACTATCCCTTTCTCTAAACGTTAAGCCCAGTAAATATGTATTCATTTTCCTTTTCTTTACCTAGGATGTTAATCAGTAAAAAAAATATATATATATATACATATATATAACGATCAAATATTTAAATGCTGCAATTTAGTTTCTCTTGCTCCGGTCCTCTGCCCCGGCGGTCAGTGTCTCTCTCTGCTCTCTCTCCCACCTCAGGGATCGCGGAAGTGCGCATGAGCCGGCAGCGCGCACGCAACTCCCTGGGAAAGGTGTTCATCGCTCAGGTGATCTGCTGCTTTCAGATAGCATGGTAGAAATAACTAGACAGACTCCTCAGCACTTTGAATTTGCAGGCTGCAATATACTGCAGAGATGTATGCTACCCCTTTCTTTTCCCCCCAAAATATGTGCAGTTCAGGGATGGAAATAAGACTCCCATTGCATAGCAGTTTGATCCATTCCTGCTTTTGCTACGAGTTTAATAAGAGCTTGTTACCTGTACACTGTGACTAATGCGGCTCATATTAAAACCTGGAATGGGGAAACTGCCATCCAATAGAGGTTTTATTTCCATCCCTGCAGTTTCTCCTCACCCATCTCTTGCATCATGAAACCTCCTGCTCTTACCGCCAGTTTAAGAGAAGTCTCTGTATTTTGTACTCTCTCTGTTTCAGATGTTCGAGGTGGTAGATTCTCTGCGTCAGGACAACCAGGTGAGGGTGGTGGTGTTTCACAGTGAAGTCAGGGGAGTGTTCTGTGCAGGTGAGTGTGTGAGCGAGGAGGGGCCAGGTGGCTTCTGTTAGCTGAGGTTCCTGAATGCTTTTCCTTGTCTGAATTGGCCCCCAGGCGCTGACCTGAAGGAGCGCGCTCAGATGAGCAACACCGAGGCAGAGCACTTCGTACACCGGCTGCGCAGCCTGATGAGTGAGATCGGTGAGTGCAGCCAGGGACTGGGAGGCAAGCGGGCTCATCCGAGGGCTTGAAAAAAATCATTTCTGGAACTTCCAATGACAGATTCTTTGGGTTTTATGTTTTGTCTTTGCTATCAACCTGAGTAGCTCTCGTATTGAAATCACTCAAATATTGTGTGTTTTGTTGTTGTTGGTAATTGTAGTTGTATCTAATGGCACGGGGACCTTAGTAAACATTATTTGTGTATTTGTAATACAAATCACTAACGATTGCAAACATCACACAAAGTTAAGGGGGGTAGTTAAAAAGTAATGAAAATCTAATTTGAAGCGCTTTAAATATGTCAAATGAAGTCTACAGATCTTTAGTGTAGCATTGTAACTGAAACTACAGGGCACGATAAATAATCCCCCCCCCCCTTTTTCTCACTCCCCCCCAGCGGCTTTGCCAATGCCCACCATCGCAGCGATAGACGGCTATGCTCTTGGCGGGGGGCTGGAGCTGGCCCTGGCATGTGACCTTCGCACTGCAGGTAAGGCAAGCCTGCGGCACCTCAAGATACAAGGAGGCAGATCCTAGTAAAGGTATCCTGTGCAGAACAACATGGCAGGGGTTCTGCTGCCATGGTAAACCTAAGAGGTAGAATTGCAGCCTTCTGTTTGAAGGAGTGTTTTATTTATTATATTGCAAATGGTACCAGAGTAAAATACAGGAATATGTATTTTTTTTACTTTTATTATTTTGTTAATCTTTTTTTTTTTTCCTGGCATTGTTTTTATGTTCTCCTTTTCTTCCCCTTCCTTTCCCAGCTGCTTCTGCAAAGATGGGTTTGATTGAGACCACAAGGGGGCTCCTCCCAGGTGCAGGTAGGGTACAATGGAGCTTTACATTACTCTAGCATGAGGAAGTGTGATTAATAAAATATCAAAATGGAGACAGTAACAATCAAGTTCTGTTTTTGTCCGTGTGTAACGCTGTGCTGTTCTGGTTCCGGCCGGCAGGGGGCAGTCAAAGGCTGCCACGCACGGTGGGGATGGGCGTTGCCAAGGAGCTGATCTTCACAGGCAGGCAGGTGGACGGCGAGCAGGCGCTGGCGCTGGGGCTGGTGAACCGGGCAGTGCCACAGAACCAGGCAGGGGACGCCGGGTACAGGGAGGCCCTGTCGCTGGCACGAGAGATCATCCCGCAGGTGAGTCGACAACCAGGCACTCCAGCCTCCTGCTCACAATCCTGGAGTGTCCTGCAAAGTGTGTGCTGTAACCTGCAGGAGTGTGCTGTAGAGTGTGTGCTGTAACCTGCAGGAGGGTGCTGTAGAGTGTGTGCTCTAACCTGCAGGAGTGTGCTGTAGAGTGTGTGCTGTAACCTGCAGGAGGGTGCTGTAGAGTGTGTGCTGTAACCTGCAGGAGTGTGCTGTAGAGTGTGTGCTGTAACCTGCAGGAGGGTGCTGTAGAGTGTGTGCTGTAACCTGCCCTGGTCTTGTTGCCCCCACAGGGACCAGTGGCTGTGCGGATGGCTAAAGAGGCCATAAACAGAGGCTCTGAGGTAAGAAAGGGGTTAAACAAGGGTCAGATTGGGTGAATGTTAAATTGAACTGATGCTGAGAACCTCCGCTGGGCACAGAGCTATCTCAGTCTGTACCATGAGAGGTCTGTGCCCACTGGAACAGGAGATGCATTAGTTTACTGCAGGGCTTGAAACTCACACTAGCTGTTGACGAGGTGCCAGGAGTTTTAACAAAGAGGCTAATGTGACTTTCAAGCCATGGTACTGTAATAGGTCTCAGACTAGTGGAATAAGAGACTTGTATCTGTACTGTGATTGGTCTGCAGCAGTGGAAATGCAGTAACGTGAGCCTGGTTTCTTTCTGATCTGCAGGTGGATGTAGCCACTGGAATGGCCATCGAAGGCATGTGCTATGCCCGGGTACGATAAGCTACACTTTCACTCTTTTTTTAAATATTAAGGGACTTTTAAACATGATTAAAAAGTTAGTGTTGCTTTGTAGCTGGTGTGGTGTCCAGTTTTTCAGAAAGCATCAGACAGCAAACCTCCAGAGAGACAGAGTGGGTGCTATTCACAGAGTTTTAACTCATGGTTTCATTTCATTACCAACCCTTCCACACATCCCCATCGGTCACCCCTTTGTACACCTGAACCCCACAACTGATCTCACCCACCATTAACACAGTGACCACACCCACCATTAACATAGTGATCTCACCCACCATTAACATAGTGATCTCACCCACCATTAACATAGTGACCTCACCCACCATTAACATAGTGTTCTCACCCACCATTAACATAGTGATCTCACCCACCATTAACATAGTGACCTCACCCACCATTAACATAGTGTTCTCACCCACCATTAACATAGTGATCATACCCACCATTAAGGGACTGATCACACCATTAACAGACTGGTCACAATGCTGGGTGCTGGTCACACCCACCATTAACAGACTGGTCACAATGCTGGGTGCTGGTCACATCTAGCTCTCACAGGGAGAGACCACCCCTTCCTAACAGATATAATAATACCACCACCGCCACCACATACAGTTCTTAATTAGTTATAATGATACCGCCACCACATTCTGTCGACACTAGCTGAAACATTTGTCTACTTCACTTACAGCAGGTTTCCCAGACCCTGATTACCACAGATCTTGCACTAACGAAAGTAAACATTAATTAGGTGATCCGTGTGTGTTGCTAATCAGGGTCTGTGAAACCATTTTTTAAAACCTAATTTTATCCAAACATGCTCGGAAAAACAGTTATAAATGAGATGAAGCTGTGACTGCAGCTTCTAAACAGCTCTCTTTTCTCCAGGTCATCCCCACACGGGACAGGCAGGAGGGCATGGCAGCCTTCATCCAGAAGAGGGCGCCACGCTACACTGGGGAGTAGGGACTGGGTGTCTTGCTGTGTTCTGCTGATGAGAGTGGACAGGCAGCATTGCAGCATTGGAACTTCCACTGTTGTTACAAAACTTTTAAACAGGTACTTCCTAGGAAACTGTACATTTTTGAAAATGTCCCAATTTTTCCCTATCGTTATTAAATTATATGGGGAAGTTACAATTCCAATCTGTGCTGCTCGGTTTTCTAGGATCAACCTCAGATACTACACTACTGCCTTGTGGTATTTCTTTATTTTTTATTTCCTTATGTATTTGATTGAGAGAATTTCTGTTTCAGGTGTGGATTTCCCCTCCTGTATAAAAAATATAAAATTAAATCATTTCCTGGGAAAGTGCTTGTTTCTATGTGGATTATTAACCAATATTATTCCAGTGTTAATGGAATGTAGCGTTTTGTTTTCTTGTGTAATAATTGGTTTTGGTAAAAATAAAACTAGAGAGATAGATAGATAGATATTAATAATAATAATCATCATACAATGTCCATGCACAACAATACAGTAATGTGAAATTAATTCTATATGCGCTCCACCCAAACACTACTGGTTGAACAGTAACACTTGCAGCTCAGCACCTGTGTGGCGGCTGCCAATCAACATCCTAATAATCACACGCACTCTACTTTCTAGTTTATAACAGCTATGTACAGTACTGTGATGGAGACTGGGGTTGATTGTTTTATTAACAGTGCGTTCAACAAGGGCAATTATCAACCCAGCTCAGATTTCAGCATGCATCTAAGAACAGCAATGGTAACACAATACAGGTCCCAGTAGCTCCCAGCCCAGCCACTGACTGTGTGCTCTCTCCTGCTGCTTCCACATGCTAACTGTGCAATCAATATCATGGAAAGAAGAACCTCCTTGGAAAAGAGATGTTTCCACAGCAGGGACAAATATGAAGGTCATGATAGAAGACACAGGCCAGCACTGAACACACACAGACGGATGGCACTGCTCAAAACCAGGAGAAATACTGTACAAACCCTTTAAACTAAAACTGAATACACATGTTTTGCAGTTCGTTTCTAGAAAGAACAAGTAAAAAAAAAAAAAAAATCCTTTCAAACTGCAAAATCAAATGCAAAAAAGAATAAATAAAAAAAACTTGGCACTTAAAACTTTTTTTTTGCTTTTTCTCCCAATCCATAAAATATGAGAAAGAGCTAGTATTTACATACACAGTATAAATGTACGCTTGCCTGCATGGGTGCATGGATGTGTGAAAGTCATTAGTAGTAGTTTCCTCCAGTGATCCTGCTCTTTCTCCACTCCTGGCTCGAGAAGAAAGGACTGGCACGGATCCTCCCTACGCACACAGGAATGGAGCTTCTCTTAGTAACACACATCGAATGTCCAGCACAGTTAAGAGAATCGGGGTCAGGGATTGTTCTGGCATTCAGGCTGGCTACGTGAAAGTTTATCTGGGAGGTGAGGGTGAGAGAGAGAGAGACGATTTTTGTTGTCATTGATCTTACTTCTTGAAAAAATAATTAATTTGCAGAGAAAATTAGGACTGTGTTTGTAAATTGAAAATTAGGCTGTGTCAGTACACTAGCAGAAAATGACCCAGTTGCAAAGCTGTACCCCAGTGGCTCTCAAGGACACCTACTTTACACCTGCTTCTTTTGTGCTTTACTTTTATGTGGATGTCACTGCGTTGTACCTAAACCTTTTCTATAGAAGCTTCTGTGCTGTAGCCCCTTCTCCCCCTGTGACTCACCATGCCTGTCACGCACAGCCTGGTCTGTAGGGGGGCACTGTCTGCCCGGTACGTGCCAGGTGCCTCTCCAGGCTCTCCAGGATGCTAGACGACACGCGCTGCACGTCAGGGTGAGTCTGGGGGTTCTCCTTCAGCTGGTACAGGTGCTGCATCCCCCCCTCCTCGATCAGCATGCTGCCGTACCGGGACGCTGCATGGAGAGGGAGGGTCAGAACACACTTTGTTTAAAGAATAAGCAGTACGCATATATAACAAGTTAGCTAGTACTGAGAAAGTTGTGATTAGAGCCACGTGGGTGTGCCACAGTTGAATATAAATGTATAGTGTGACTCTGCTATTATAAACTAAAGGGATACTTTCTCCAGAAAAAGAAGTGAAATAATACTTTACCATTTTTTACCCCATACGTGCTGCACAGCCCAGGCAGCCCAGAGCCTCGCTATGCCGTGCTACATACTTCTGTTAAAAATAAAAAAAAAATCCATATGCATGCAATATATGAATCTTAGTAACAGTACATTATCCACAGCTTTGCTCCTTATAAAAGCACATCAAAGGAAGACATAATAATATAAATAGCAGCTGGATAGCTCAAGTGACAGTTAGAAAAGCAACATTCTTATTAAAAAGAGATAAAGCGAAGTGATTTGTAGCAGAACTCCATTTTAATTTAAACGTTTCCTTAAGTGAATTAGAATTTGTTATTGATTGTGAGGAATTCCAGATCTATTTGAAGGATTTAAAAATGGGTGTTGAGAAAGCAAATGAGTGTCTGGATGATCAAATTATAGCTCTCGTTAACATATTCATTACTTTAGTGATAGAGATTTAATACATTATCTGAACAAAAGAAAATGATAACCTATGTGGCTGGATCTTTTGCTTTCAAGCATATTTACAATTTCATTTTTTTTTTTAATATTCATTTTGATATCCCTACATATACTGCTTAACCACCAGCCAAAAGGCTTCATTCTCGACTAGCTGTTTTCCATCAACAGTGTTGGATAAAATACCAGCTACATTTTGGAAAAGCTACCATTAGGACAGAAAAAGGCTATAATGTGCAAGTTAATGGGTATCTACTTTAGAGGTTTGCATGCACAAGCGTGTTATACCTCAATTCTTTCTAAAGCAAATAACACTTTCATATGTGAGGTCAGTGTTTCTGTTCCACATTTCACACAGCTGACAGCAGACCTTCATCCCGTCCTTCCTCAGCTCGAAGCCGGAGGGCATCAGTATCGTCTACCATCACTATGGGAGGCAGCAATGTAAAAAGTGTGAAGCTGGCTGAGCCCAAGTCTATTCAGGTAGTACATCTTTAAGAGGAAACCGTGTCTGGTTATTCCCTCAGATGTATATCCTTGGTAGGGCTGCTATGATTCCATTCCTCGTTACATACATCGAGATAAATACGGGATAGTCCATTTAATAATTACATTTTTGTAACGCGCATAGTTAATAACATTAAAAAGATTTGATGATTTCCATTACACGAGAGTAGATGTTAAAACTTCATGCTGATTTGAACTCGGCTCTCACCAAGATGAGCACCAACTAAGACGTAGCTTTACAGTAAACTAATGTGATCCATATGTGTCTCCATCCATTTACGTTTCCTTCCATATGATGATGTAGATATCCTTCTGTCTGGTGTTAATGGCTGAAGTGTAATGCTGGCTCCAGGGATCAGCTTATTTTGCCTCCCTGGCGCATCAGCACACACAACGGCTGCGATGCTGGCTCCGGGGATCAACCACAGTGCGGCCTCCCCAGCGCATCAGCATGACAACTGTCTGGATTGAGCTAAGTAGGGTACATCTCTGGGGTTTTCAAGTGGGCACCTTCCATCCTCAGTGTTTCGTCGACTAGCCCACGACACCTCAAGAGGGCTCGACGGTGATTCTGGTGTCCCAGCATCACCCCCCTCCGTCCCCCATATATTATTATATTATATACGTTTATCAACAAAACTGCACCAAACAGCCCTGCCTTGCACAAATTTCTGTGGCGGTACAATCATCTATATTTTTTTGAATGATTATATTTTGTGTGCCCAGTTACCTGATTGCTATTTGGAGGCTTCACTGACAGCCTTAATCCTTGGTTACAAGGCTGTAGTGGAGGCTGCCTCACATATTTAGATAACTGTTATCCAAGTGTTTTTTTGTTAGGAAACTTGGTTAGTGTGATATAAGGAGGTGCCTGTCCATCTATCTGCAAGTTGGAACAGAGAGCACACTTTTACATATATTTACAGACTTATCAAATTGTGATGAAACTATATTCTTTAGCATAAGGTATCAAGAGTATGCTAATCTGTAGATGCCTGTCTGTCTGTTTTTACATGCATAAGCATTCAAGTTGCACTTACATTTGCACTTGTATCTATAGATAAAACTCAGTTACGACAAGTTATTGAGGGTATCCGAGGAACCTGTCCGTCCGTCCGTCCAGAAGTATGGATTTCACTTTTGCTTTGGCTGAGCTTGTCTTGCAAAGCCTTTTCATCAATAACTTCAACCACTAAATTCAGACTTTAAAACTATAAGAAGTGAAGTAAACAAACACATTAGCTTAAATGTTTGTCCACTTGATTAGTAGAGCTTCCATCTGCCTCTGTAAATTATATAAAACAATGTCAAACAGAATAGTGTGTTTGGCCAGTGTAAATTGTCAGTAAATTGTTCATTATGTGTTTGTTTGGTACAGCAACCCCTTAATGTTTCCACACTTAACATGTTATGTGACTGCAGTGACAGCGAGTGGTGTTCCTGTAAATATTCAAGTCATCTTCAGATACAGGTCAAGTCCTTGGTTAATGGCTGTGCTATTTTTAAACCAACTTTACATATGATTCTTCTCATTTATTTCTGCTTTATTCTGAGTGGTAAGTATAATCATCTCACTGTGTAACTGCCTGTGGCAGTGTGCCCGCCCCTGTGTGTATTTTATGTTTAGAAGTTGCGTGTGATGTATTAATCTTGGTGTATATATATTGGTGCACGGGATGTAATGGGGCTGTGGAGCACAAGTGATTTATAGCCCCATTATATCCCATGCACCAATATACAGTATATACACCAACATTAATACACCTCACGCAACATATAGACATAAAATACACACAGGGGCGGGCACACTGTCACACTGTCACAGTGGTTAATGTTATCAGTGTTGGTTGTAAGTGAAGGTAGGTTTGTATTTGCATTGACCTGGTTCCCAAGTGTTGCTGGTTTGCATTTTAAAATCATTTTCTTTTTTGTACAGGACTGGCACCATACAAGTTTAAAGGGCTGCTTCTTTCTTGAGGAGGATGGTGGGATCATGAGTCTTCAATACAGGCTGCACATCCCTCAGACTTCCACTGTGTATCTCACCATTAAGCCCCTGAATCTCCGCCAAGCAGAAGGTCTGTTATTATGCACTGTCTATACCAGTGTATATTATTTAACCTTCAGTCACCTCTGTTATTAATATAAGACCATTTGTTTTTTCAACAGTAGGCTTTGTTGTTTTATTGTTTTTGCCGGCTATCCGATTGTAACCTGGCAATTGAAAGAAGTCATTTATATATTTTATTTGTAGTAACGTACATGGTCTTATACTGCATCTATTTTAAGTAATGTTGCTTTGTGTTTAGATAAGACTTCCTCCTGGATGTCGGTTAACACAGCACTTTACATTCTGCGTGAAAATGAAAGACCAGAAGACTCAGACCTCGTGTGCTTTACAGAGTTAAGGAACAAAGAGGTATTATTTCTCTTTAAAACACGTTGCATAATATGAATTTTATGAACATATTCTATTATTTTTTTTTTTTACATAATTACAACATTTGTCCACCAGATGGTGCCATTTGCTTAATAAAATTCCATAAAAGTTAAGGAGCTAAATGTTTCATAGTGAATGGCCTGATCTGTTTTTTTTATACATAAATTAGATTACTACATTAAAGTCTTCTTGACCTAATTATTTTCTTCAAGCTGCATCATTATTTAGAGCGGTACAGGCAAAGCTAAATAGTTATTTGCATAGCTATGCTGATCTGTCTGTTTGACATAGCTAGGAGCTTTGACTGGACTGGATTATGTCATTGGACGATTAGGTTTCATTTGTATACTATTTCAAAGCAATGTGGTCTGTGCTAATTGTTTCTTTTTGATGACAGAAGTTTGGATGGAAAGGAGAGCTCAGTTCTGGAGTTTATTACCTAATACCGTTTACCACTGGCTGCAGATTAAAGAGGAAGAGGAAGATTATTAATAAGCAAGCCCAGCTGGTATATAGGGGTGACAATGGAGAACTGGCACTTACTAAGGAGTTCAGGTGCATCTCATTACTGTTATGTTCAGTTTTTTATTCCATAGTTTGGTTCCAAATGGCTGCATCACATTATTTTTTTTAAATGGGTTGTTGCTAAAATAACTAAGTAATCTGGAAATGGAATCCCTAAAATGTATTCTGTATTGTATAAAACATGCATCTGGTCTGAAATATTTTGGTTTGCAGGTGCTTCCATATTCAATTCTGCAAAAATTGCTAAAGAATGGTTACAGATGTGATGATGCAGACAGTAATTAAGGAATGGATCCCATTGACAGTGTTGTAACATGCGTTTATAATTCAATATACAATAGTAACATACTGAATCATTTATTCCTAAGTGATGGCTTTTGTTTGTCCATTTGTCAAATGTTAAATATTATTTGTCTTCAACAATATAGATCAGCTCTCTCAGATATTTTTGAAGTAATAGATTTGGATGGGAATGGCCTCCTAAGCCTGGAAGAGTACAATTTCTTTGAACAAAGGACAAGTGGAGAGAAATGCGATGAAGAAGCTTGGGCTGTGTGAAAGGTACAACCGTTTTCTAATTTTGCATTACTGGTTACAGATCTTCATTAATCTGTGATTGTCAGCGGTGTGGCACAGATACCCTCAAGGAGAGGGGCAGGCTAGTGTTCTGTAAGAAGCCCATGTCCACATACAGTAATGGCTTAATGAGTCTGTGATGCTTCACAGTTAATGAGACATTAGGCTTATTTCATACAGAAAATTTTGATACGAAGAAGAACGAGCTGACAAGACACGGATTCATGGAGCTCAACTTGATGGAAGCAAACGACCGGGAAGGGGATCCCCGAGACCTCTGGGTCACTCTGGAGTCAATGGGGTACAACAGGGCTCTTGAAATGGTGGAGGTATGCAAAAAATAAGAGCAAAATTATAACGCTAAATGGGCTGGGGAAACAGACACACCTTAAAGCAGGAATGTTAAATGTGAAAGAGAACATTATTTGTAAATAGCGGTTTTCTTACACATTTGAAAGAAATGGCAAATATTAACACACTAAATGGAATGTGATTTTAGTAATCTGTATGTCTTCTCTAATGTGACACGCGGAATCTCTCTGCCATTCACTTTCATTAGGATTTCAAATCCTTGCATGACACAGTACAGTTTGGATAAGCAAAAAGATTGACCTGTCACCAAGCTGAATGACTGACTCAGTTTCTTAGAGGAATCCACACATAACTGACTTAAAATCCAGGGCCTTAAAAGGAAAGAAAATATAGAAGCTATATCTACAGGCTGCATCTTGTGCTCTCTGAGACAGTGGTCCCCCTTTAAAGAACCTACTTACTCACTTACTTAACTGAAATACCCATCAAGTAACCTTTGTACCTTTCATTAAAAAAAAAAAAAAATCATTCTTACTTTTATTGACACAGGCTTGCCGTTTTGTGGTCGATGTCTACTGTGAGGAATGCAAGCCCAAGATGAAAGCTGTTAGTCTTGAGTCAAGCAGCAAGGCCCTCAGCACAGCCGTGAACAAATCAGTGATCAACAAGGGGGAGGCCAAGGTGATGAAGGGGAACGACAACGTGATCATCTACACTTACAAGAGTGACGCCAGAATCACAGCAGTCATTGCAAATAAGGTATGGCATTGGAAAACCTCAATCTCTTTCCTTCCCCCAAAACAAAGTGCAGTGCAGTGACCAGTTCCTTATAAAGACCAGCTCACTATTCAGACCACTCTGTGACCATCCCTTGCAGTCTGAGGACAATCTGAAGGTCTCCCTCTACTAGGAACAGCTCTCTCTCTTAAGATGGAGGGAATCCACTACATGACGTTACTGCAGATGTCAAAAATGATGTGGTTAGTTTGTATAATTGCAGTTTTAAAATCCCTGGCACTGAAGCTCAAGGAGCCAAATACAATTTTATAAAGTTATACTTTATGATGTGTCTTCTAATCAAACAAAGCACATTCTGAGCCTTGCAACCTTAACCAGTTCAGAGCCCCAGGCTGATTCACTTGCCAGGTTTCATGACTATGAAATGCCTTTGTCAATTTAATCAAGATATTAGAATCTGAGACTTTCAGATTGAAACCAAGGAATATGTAACAGCCACCATTAGATGATAGTACTGGGATAGCCTGTAGGGTTAAAAAGACAGGAAATGAAGTAACATTCTTGGTAAATGTCCAGGTCAGTGCTTCATCTGAAGAGATATATACCCATGGCAAAGTGTACACTAGTCAGTCTAGCAATATCTATAACCGTGTCTATCAAGATTTCATCAAGAGAGCACTTGGGTGCAGAGATTTCTTTTTTTATAAGAACATAGGAACTAACTAATCAGCCTCTTATAATGATTCACGTAAATGAAAAATTGGAAAGCAACAACATTTCTCTTCATAGCCTAACTACAAATGAAAACCACCTTTTTTTTCCTGCTGTGATTACGTATGACTATTCTGTTTAGTAATATACCACCAAAAAAAGTATTACATTTAATGCAAAACATGTGTTCCTACCACACACTTCCGGCTGGTTTCACAGACCCTGATTAGCACTAATCTTGTACTATCTAATCTTAATTTAGGTAAGGTAGTCCAGGATCAATGCTAATCTGGGTCAGTGAAACCAGTTGTTACTATATGATAATATTAGCACAAGAGCTGATGTACAAATAACTTGTGGGGATATCAAAATATGTATTTGAGTTTACCATACAACAGGTTTCTGTTTAACACAAGTAATTGAGCACATCAAAATCTGGTATATAAATCTGTCTAAGTTACATTTTCAGTGTGCATGTGTATTATATAGTAAGTGAAGTTTGATGTACGGTAGCTTGATTTTGTAGCCCTGGCAGTGTAGTGTGTTTCACTGATATACTTCTTGTTGTTTTTTCTTTTCCAGTCCAATAACAAAGTGACTGTCCATGTAAACAACAAGCAGAGTAAGAACTGTGTCAGCAGCAGAGGCATCACTGTGTTTCCTGTAGAAGTGCCCCCAAGAACTAACATGGTAGGGTCTCTGAGTTTAGGTATTGAGTTGGTTATTACTGTGCAACATTTTCTAATGCTGGATATCAGCCCTACTTGATGTTTGATAAAGGTCAGTGCGAAGGAGCTCCTACTGTTTGAGAAGTGAAGCATCCTGAGGCCTGTTGAGCTCAAAATAGCAAACATAGGTCAATGGTAGTAAAAATATGACAGACATTTTCACTGAACTCTGAATTTCAGTTTTATGCATTTAATTGAACAATCAAATTTACCCCAGTATCCCACCTTCCCCCCAATGGCTCTGGTTGATTTATTTGAGACATGAGGCATGTATAGTGACACTGCACTCCTATGAAATGTACAGTAAGTCATTTATACGTAGATGGTGCTGCTGTGGACTAGGCTTTTTTATTTGATTTTATTTTTTTAACAATGCTATTTCTTTTCTCTTTTTCAGGTCTGTCAACATGTCATGCCTGTTAATGAAAGGCAAGAATGGACTTACAACTGTGTGGAAAGCCTTATGCCTTAAACTACTCCAGCATTTGTTCTAAATTCATATATATATATATTACACACACACATTGAGTAGAGAGTTTTAACATGACATAATGGAAACACTAAACAATAGTTACATAAGAATTAGATGTGTATGTACTACTGGTATATCGCATTGTATATTACCATTCAAGGACCAAAATTCAGCATCAGCAAAAACTATTCATACAGTTCATTGCTTATAGCATTAACTGTGTCAAGCACAAAGCCACTTTTTATTCCATCGTACTCCAAAACTCCCACTGCCAGCAAACTAGCAGGGAGGTTCGTTTCCACCCAACATGTTTCTTACTGTTTTGTGTGATGTTTGTTTTTTTGCACGGTGGAGTAAACAGTTGTGATAAATAGCATCCGAGGAGATGTAGGATGATTTTTTGGAGGTAACGTTATATATACTTACCACAGTGTTGATGGAGTGCCTTTTTATCTGTTATGATGTAAGCCTTAAAACAAAAAAACTTGATGATCAGGTGATTTGAAATTATGAAAACATAAATGAAAAAGATGTAATTTTGATGCGTTTGTGTGTGTGTGTGTATTTTTTTAATTTTTTTTATTTACTATTAATCATGCTGTGTGTTTTATACTGCTCAAGTGCAAAAGTGTTCATGGACAGATGATGAAATTAGGAGTAGCACTAGGATACCATATGCAGCAAATATGACATGTTGCCACAAGTGGGTATAGGGGAGCCACTAATACAACACATGTCTAGGAGAGGTGCATTTGTGACGCCCTTTATACCTGGAATGCCAGATCTACACTTCCTATGGTGCCCTAATACTTCAAACCAAATTGCACTGTCCTGCCATGAATATTTTAATACTACTGTTTGCTGATCTGCCATATGTTTTAATATATAATCACTTGTATTGTTTTTTTTTTTATCACCAATAGCTTCTTTTGGTGGGGTTACAGTAGTATTGCTGTATTTGTTTATTTAATTTTTTTAGCCATTACATAAAATAAATGCATCATGTAAAATGTGTATATCCTATGTTTTTAAAAATGTTTGTATTAAAATCTGTAGAAAAACACATTGAAGGCGTATTTTTAATCCCGGACATTACAATGAATGTTTTTTGTTTTGATTTTAACACTGGAGACCGCAAGTGCTGTAGATAATTTTCTAAATTCCTATACGATCCCAGCGCTCATCTTGATATTTAAAGGGGGCTCGTAGGAAAAACAATTACATTTATTTGCAGGTACAGCAGTTGTCCTATCTAGGTATTTCACCACCAATACATCTCTCCCTGCTGCTATTACAAGAGCCCTACCACTGTGTGCTAGTTGGCAGACGGCTGCATTCGTGTGCATTGCAGACAGGTCTCGTAATGCTTTGACCTTGGCTGTGACTGCAGAAAGTAGCCCTGCCCTGCTATTTATACCCCTCAAGCAATTCTCTTGCCCTTTGACTTTCTCTACTGTAACTGTAAACCAGGTCACACAATGTCAGATGCTAAACGAGAAGCTGGTTACATTGCTACATATGTTTATAGAAACATAAATTACTTATCAATGTAGATTTATTTAAAAATATATATAATTTAAATGTATACAAAAGGTGTGTAAAATATATGTATTTAACTACTTTGACTAATGTATTTGTGTAAAGTATTTAGCATTTATAAACTACAAAAGAATTAATAGCATTCTCAGTTTTGTATGTTATTTTCATCATAAATTATCATTTGTTTTGGTACTGGGACTGAGAATGTCTTTCAGGACAGGCTTCAAAGCAAGAATGATTGATGCAAGTTTTATATATTTTTTCTTTGCTTTAAGTGGCATATCTACATTTATTTCATAGTCTTTTTGCTATACAGTATTCCTGACCTCCTTTAAAGATAGAATTCATGTCATCCGGACTTCAGTACAACTTAAAAAAAATAATAATTAAGATAAAGCAAATATACTTGTAACGATTAACTTTGTCTTTGCTCAGAGCTGGACACTGTTACAGCAGTATATGATGCAACAGGCAAATAAAGTTTAGTAAACATAACCTTTCACAATAGTTTAAAAAACGTTAGAACTCATTTCCTGGCCAAATTTGACAGTTTGCTATAGTAAAAGCATAGCAAATTGTAATAAAGCATGGTAAAGAATATTAATAAACATGGCAAACTGTGGAAAATGCATAGTAAAACTGCAATGAAATACCAATAGTAAACTTTTACTAGGGAAGTGCAATCTATCAGCCCGAACACTTCATGTGCACAGTGCAAGTTGACTGTGGCTGTTCAATTCATTACAACATGCTAGTACTGTAATAGATTTATATACAATCATGCAAAAAATGTGTTCTAAACTAACTTTTACATTATTCTCCTGTCATTTTTTTAATACTGTATCCAAAATTCTTATGAACCAAGACCCACTTTTTGACCTAATGCCACCCAAAAGTGAAAATGAAAGAACAGTCTTACACAGTTAATAAGGCAAACCTCCAGAGCATTTAGATATCTTTTAAAATCACTTGCTACGGACTTCAGTCCATGTGGATCTAGTAAAAATGGCATTGAGCATTAGGTGGTCACGGTGTCCTGGCCCTTCAGTACAATGAATTAGTGATCAGCATGTTTCATACATAATACAAATTAAAACATAAACTCTTGACCATTTCTTTGGATTTAGTAAGCGACAATAGTGTTAATATTTACCCATGACAGTTACTTCTGTCAGGCTGATTTGGGGTGTGAGAGCAATGGTCACAAAAGTGTGCCATTTTACTGTTTACTTATCACTGTAAGGTGTCTATCTATCTATCTATCTATCTATCTATCTATCTATCTATCTATCTATCTATCTATCTATCTATCTATCTATCTATCTACACTGCTTGAAAAGTCTTAAGTCTTTAGATCTATTTCTTTACATTAATTTCATTATTATATATTTTTTACAGATGTTACATGGGAATAAATATGCGGAGCTCTGGAAAGGATGGTCAATGTAAACCTGAAAGTTGCTGTCAACTAATCACTATATATGAATACTCGGTTTCTTAGGCTGCAGTAGCACGCTTTTACAACAGCACGCCTATGCACGCAGTGCAGCAATGCACTTTCAGAACCTTGTCCTGTCGCTTTAAATCTGCAAGTAGGCGTTGCCGTAAGAGCAGCGGAGAGTGTGTGTGGTGTAGTTCCTCCTCCTCATCATCACTAAACCCATCAACCAATTCACGGAGCACGTAGGGCAAGCTTTAGGAGAGAAAATGCCGAAAATAGCTACTGTCAAAACTAAGGCTTACACCGACCAGAAACCAGGAACCAGCGGTTTGAGGAAAAGAGTTACTGTTTTCCAACAAAATCAACATTATGCTGAAAATTTCATCCAGAGTATAATTTCTGCTACCGACCCAGCAGTGAGACAGGAAGGCACTCTCGTTGTGGGAGGCGATGGAAGATTTTTTATGAAAGAGGCGATTCAACTCATCATTCAGATCTCTGCAGCAAACGGGGTAAGAATTCATTTACATAGTGTATATTCAAAAATGTCTATTTCTTAGTCCGTACAGAGTCTGTGCTATGGGACATCTGTTGACATTACCTTTGACATTTTAACCAAGGCTTGCTCAAGTGTGAAGTTTAGCCTACGACGTGTGCATTGCCGAGTATACGTGGATAGACAGTACTGTATTTAACTGGTACAGGTCGGTACTAACAGTTACACGTTTTAAGAAACTATTCTACTACATGTATTTATTTAAACAGCTAGTTTCACGGATTCTGACACTAGTCTTGGACTATTGGACTGTAGTAAATGTTATTTTTAGTAAGATTGGTGCAAACCAAGGTCTGTGAAACGTACCAGCTAAATAAATAGTAGCACAGTATCTTTCAAGTCACCGGAAGAAACTAGTGTATAGTACTTAAAACTGCAGGTAAATACTGTAATATCTGCCGAGGCTTACATTGAGTGCACGGCCGGTCTCGTTTCCATAGTTACCAAATGAAAGGGGGCGTGTCTCTGTAGCCACTGCAAAAAGAGCCCCTGTCTGTGAAGGTCAACAGCGGTGCTGGCATTGCTTAGGAGTCCCCGGGGTCGTGCTCAGCAACACGTCTGTTGAATTGAGGCCGGCTAATTCTCCCCCCCAGTGTACCTCTAAATTCACAGGCAAGCGTGCTCACAGGAAACAGGACAACCCTATTTCTTCATTTAAACCATCAGGCGACTTAGTTTGAAGATATTAACAGTATTTTAGTAACAAGAGCTCATGAAGGTGTAGGTTTTAATGTGCAAGCCACACAGTGGCAAGGGGAAAGCCAGACACCCCATCCAGTCTTGCCTGGTATCAGTATGAACCAAAATGTCTCCTCTGATGTATAAATAAAAATAACTTTTTGTTTTTGCTTTGAAAGCTTTGTGGAGTTTTTTCTCCAGCGCTACAGAGAGCGAGTCTATATTCACCTGCTTATTATCTTTGTAAGCATACCACGATCCCAAAAGCCTGCTTCTGACTAAGTGAGAATTGGCCTGGGCTAATGTTCACCCTCTCTGGACAGAATACTGGGTGAGAATTAGGCTGGGTGAGGGTAAGCCTGTAATACTGGCACAAAGATAGGCCCGACCATAATATAATAACATTTTTCACTGTGGGATTATGAGGATATAGTTATTAATGGCGTTAAGTGCCATTGTAATACATATAGTTGTCATCTTAGGTACGGCTGCTGTTTTTTTTTTTTTTTTTTAATAGATATCCAGCTACAACCTACATCACAGACATCACAAAGCCATGAGTCATTTTCAGAGTAAAAGTGTAACAAACCTCTTTTTTAAAAAACACACAATATGCTCCAAGTCCTCTGCTTTACAGAAAAGGTCCAGAAAGGATTCACAAACACAGTCAAATCATTCCCCAATACATATTATACTACAATTGCCCATACATACATATATCACTGTAAAGTTTTACATACCGTTTCTTATCCATAGATCTCATTTACAGTGGTGGCAGGACAAGTCTGCCTCACTGTTTCATTAACACAGGATTGTTTAGGAATGACCCTTGTGAGGCAGTATAGCAAGCCATGTGCTAATCAGTTATAGGGAAGCCTGGTTAGGACATTCTACAGCACAAGTTATTGAGAATAGCATAATTTAAATATAACCCTACAAAGTTAAGAATGTGGTTTGGCCTCTAATCAAGATGTAGTTTAGACTCCGATTAATAAAATGTCATGGCCAAGCCAAGATCAACAAATCAAGCTAGAGTGACACAGAAACAATGGTGCAGATTTTCCTTGTCTCACTGTGACGTGTGTGGTCACACCCCAAACCCTTCCCTAACAAACTATGCTTTTTTTCCCCAGTATGAAAGCTACTGTAAGAGGCGAAGTGGATCACAGTTGAGTTTTCAGTGGACAGCAGAGCATAACACAAAAACCACCACACAATGTGACACCTTTTGTAAGCAGTCTTATTGGATAAGTATGGAGACTGGCTTTCTCCCTCAACCCCAAGAGAGTGGTCCCTGTGTACAGTACAGGCATGACGCATGATTTTTGGTCTGAAAATCAAGTGCCTGTATGATTAGAGAGAGGAAAGGCTGTGATTGATTTCTTACAGATTTTCTATCTGGAGATGTATGTAAAACCCTCAGTTAGTGTTTCCTTTGCAGTACTCGGTTCTCCCTGTAGAGGGCACCCTTGATTATGCCTTCAGTAGCTCCAAAAAGAATGTTTCAAGCTCAATTTATGATCTGTGGGACACAATACAAAAAAACGTGAATGTCACAGTAATTTTTGTTTTCATTAGTATATATTATACCTTCAACACTAACAATCTGCAAAAGCTTTTTTTGAAGTTAGAAAAAGTAAAACATTTTTTAAAAAATGTGTTGTTTCAAATGAAAAATATAATATAAATATTATGTTATCCTCACTGAACAGGTATGGATATGGAGTGAAACAATTTTGATTGTTTTCATAATTTTCTTGACTCTTACATGACCCACAGATACAGTTTGGAGTCATGTTTCTCATAATATACTATTCAGCTGGCTACAAAGCTAAATATTTCTGATGCATTATTGATAAATTGGTGCAATATAAAGTAACACATACTTTCTTGGTATAATATTATTAGTGCTAAACATTAATAATACTCAGCCTACTAATCTATACTTTCAACTTACCCTTGCATTAACATTCCTCAAATGAGCCCCATTGCAGCTTTGTTTTTTTTCCCCTTTTGATTTTATAAGCAGAGCAATCGGAGGACAGTTCTGTTTAATCTATGAGTTGTCACTAACAACCGATTTCACATCTACCCATGCTTGTAGAATGCCAGTCTGCCCCCAATGCCTGAAATGTTTCAGATGGCCCCGATCCGGCTCTATAAATCAGTGCAGGGCTCCAGTCTGGCTCGCTGTGCCTTTGGATAGCTGCTCACAGATAACTGGGTTCCCTGCTGCATTTTCACACCAGACAAGGACGAATGTGCGTTTTCCTCTATTCTGAAGGATTGTGTGGGAGAACGAGTGGCTCTTTCCTGAACGATGCACAGTATTAGCTCCCTTTGACAGTGATCTCTGTGGACAAGTGCTGGGAAGCTTCTTCAGTTACAAAATCTGCCTCCAACCTAAAGTCCAGGGAGTTATTTTTGGGCACTTAACTACTTCGTCTGAACTTCGGAATACTGGATCAGCCGTTAGTCTTCATGCACTCTATCTTTTCATACCAAAGTTTCAATAGAAATTTCATTTTTTTATGGTTTTGCCAACAATGGATGATAGCCCCTTGCCAGTCCTGACTTTACCAACTTTTGCGTACAATGACCAGAAGCCAGGAACTAGTGGATTAAGGAAGAAGACCTACGTTTATGAGACCAAGACAAACTACCTGCAGAATTTTGTTCAGAGTATATTTTTTTCCATTGATTTGAGAGATCGGCAAGGATCCACTGTGGTTGTTGGAGGCGATGGCCGGTATTTTAATAAGACTGCAGTAGAAATTATAGTGCAAATGGCAGGAGCGAATGGGGTCAGTATAACCTACTGTACGTTATATTTCAGAATTACTAGAGAGTTGCATTCTATTAAAAACATGCACGCTGTACCTTTTATTGACCTTTTAGATGTAAATACAAAAAGCTTTACTTCAGTGCTAAAAGAGATCCAGAGTGGCCAGCAGAAGGAAACATTTATTCCCTTGACCGTTTGAAGTATGAAGGGATTTATTTCAGTTTCGCTATCCATGGATACCAGATACATTTTTAACAATTAACTTTTTATTGTAATGACAATCTAAAGGATATTTAGGGAAGTAGCTAATAGAATCTGGATATCTCCAAAACAATGATGATTCAGTTTTGAAAGATCTGAACCTGACTTTTTTTAATGTTTTTTAAATCGGATTAGATTGTATTAAAACTCTCCCTGTTAGTCAAATGAACTTTGAGGCTGTTCATGAATACTATATACTTCTGTATATAATGTATTTATTTATTTTTAAGAAACGGTATACTGTTAAATTCAAATCTATACAAGTCACCACTTTGTTATTCGGTAAAAAAATAAATAAATAAAGTGAATCTGCAGGAATATACAGAGCCAGACGTTTTCAATAAGAGGTCCTTTTTTCCCCAGTGAGTAAGGAGTGAAGTGTGAAGAATGTGGTGATTCGCTGAGCACTGTAAATGGCAAATCATTTGTGTGCTTCGATCCCCATGACACAGTGTTTGATTTCCAGCAATGCTGAGGCGCTAAGCACTTATTTTGGAAGATTGACAAGTTCAGTAGTAACACTCTGATCTACCGATTCATTTACGAGCCTAACCGCTGTGAAGAATGCCGGTTAACTAAATGCCCCTTTTGTTGATGGCGTCACAATAAATATAATTCATGTTTTATAGCAGAAGACTGCATAGCAGTTTGATTCATTCCAGGTTATTCTCTGCACCGTGAAGTTTGACTGCCTTTTGGAAATAATGTAATGTTTGTTCTTGTTACTTCTTGTACACAGATATCTTGCATGTTTTTATTTGATATGTATTTCATTCAAATAGCAATATGTATCAAAAAGCAACGTTTGTTCTAATATAGCCAAAGATTACTAGCATTTGTTGCAGACCTCTTGACTCGAATGCATTAGAGAAGTACTGGTAAGTGCTTTAGATGTTGCAGTGTATTAAACAAGAGTGAAGATGGGCTATCGCAGTTTGGGGTTTTTAGGGATTATAACATTTTTGTTTCAGAGAATGGAACTAGCCGTAAGCTGTGTGTGAAATTCTGTTTGACAGTACTGTACTTAAGTAATCATATATCCCACTTCCTTTTCAACATTGCGGTAGAAAACTCATGTTAGGTCTAATACGCTAAACCTAGAACTAATGATACATGTCATGTTCACAAATGGCATTTTACAAACTATATTTTACAGATCTATATGTTTCCCACTATGTTGTGTATATATTCTTTAAGAAAAAAATGGTTTAGACATTTATACTAAAACAGTCAATATTGTAGAGGTTCAGATATAATGTTTTGTGTGTAGTGTACACACATCCATATTCTTTATATAAAACTGTGTGTTTCCCTCCTGTCCTCATTGACAGTTGGCCGTAGCTTTCATTTTTGTTGTTCAGCCATGTATATATGAGACATTGTCTTGACGGTAGCTTTGATCTCATTTTTAGATCGGTCGTTTGGTAATCGGACAAAATGGAATCCTCTCCACCCCGGCTGTGTCCTGCATCATCAGGAAAATCAAAGCCATTGGAGGCATCATCCTAACAGCCAGCCACAACCCCGGTGGCCCCAACGGAGACTTCGGCATCAAATTCAATACTGCCAATGGAGGTGACAATGTTCAAATGACTGAAACACATCCAACGAGCAGCACTGCTATTCACACTAGGTCCATGTCTGTGACCCAGACCTAATTATTTTAGAATCAGAAAAGCTGTTCCATCAGTGTAATTACACTTATACAGTAGAATGTGTATTCAGTACTGCAAGGATTTGGAAAATGACTCTTCAGTGTTTTTAAAGGACATATTGATGTTTGTATGGATGTATGTATGTATGCATGCAATCTAGGATTGAGGCATTTATGTGCTTATTTTATCTTTCTCAGAGTAATGACACTGTATTTAATACCTTTAGGGCCAGCTCCTGAGGCTGTTACAGACAAGATATTTCAAATTAGCAAAACTCTTGAGGAGTATGCCATCTGCCCCGACCTGAAAGTAGACCTGACCACCATTGGGAAGCAGCAGTTTGACCTAGAAAACAAATTTAAGCCATTCACAGGTAAGTGAGGGATGACATTTATACAGCTTTTCATTTTTTATACCTGAATGCATCTTTACTCCTTTGATTAATAGGCTGAAGTCCTCATATCTTGTCAAACCTGAATTAATGAGGTTGATTTCTGTGCATATGTGTGTGTCTATCTATCTATCTATCTATCTATCTATCTATCTATCTATCTATCTGTCTGTCTCATTCAGTCATAGATGGTTGTTTTTTTTCACAGTTTTGGCAGGGTGACTTCTTGAAATCCATAGAGTTAACCCAAACTGTTTTAACATTTCTAAATCTGCTTGATTTAAGCAGCAGGTTCCTTTGGTATAAAATGACAGATTTTTCATATTTTGAATAAAGACCTGCAACAATGAGGTCAAATAGAGATGCTACCATGCAGCACATGTTGAAGCACTTGTGCTAATTTAAATTGACAGGTCCAAAAGGCGATTAAGGGAATATTTGGCATGAAATATGTTTTCAGTACTGTTTCTGATGTGCACAATTGTGGAATTGTGGAATTGTGTTCCCAGTTAGGTCTCTTTGATCCAGGTAACCTTCTTCCTGTCAGGGTCAAATTTATATTGGAAACGACTGGCTTAATTGAATCCATTTGACTTGGCAAAGCTTAAGCTGGTGTTGGTTCAGTATTGTTTAACTTGGTAAATGTTGATATCCAGTCTAATTTGATATTATCATGTTTTTCCATACCTATGGCATGAGTGCACCACAAGAAGATTTGGAATGAGCTGCTCACTTTGTGCCCTGAGTTTGTTTCCCTTTTGTACAGGCTTTTCAATCAAGTTCCCATGCACAGAAGGACATGCACCGAACACAACCCTCCAATCGCAAAACTGCATCATCCCTGTGCTAACATTCGAGAAGGCTGTTAATTGAAAACATGTTTGTACAGCTTTCATTCAGCGTCTGGGATAGAGCACAGTGCCAGGGGCTTTTCGAATGAAGAATCTGAATGGTGGTCTAGCTGATGTTCACATGCTGCCTTGTGGCTTTGTGCTTGTTTTCAGTTGAGATCGTGGACTCAGTAGAGTCTTACGCAAACATGCTGAGGAACATCTTTGACTTTGCTGCCTTGAAAGAGCTGCTTTCAGGCCAAAAACAACTGCATATACGGTTAGATGCCATGCATGGAGGTAAGGAACTCATTTGCTGGATGTTTTACCCTGTGCTTCGTTGGGTATGTCCTAGTGTATACCCCCTTTAACATCAGACGCCTTCATTGACTAACAATTACTATTGCTTTGCTTCACACATTCCAAAAGCATATCTGAATCCCTGCAGTGTGAAGGAGGAGACATGAACCAGGTTTCATACAATTGGAGAGCCAATCAGCAGCAGTAATGTCTCTCAATTCCATAGTTGTCAAAAACTGAATTGAAGCACATTTAGTGTTCTAGGCTGTTGGCATTACTAACACAGGAGACCTAACAAGCTTTGTGAGAGTGAAAGTTATACTGGTACTGTAGTTGCAAAGGTCAGGCATTTCTTTGTGAAGTGTTCACCTTTTGACCCTGAAACCAGGAAGACGTTGCATGCCTTTGATCAGCTTCAGTGCAGAGTACAGCTTGGGCTTTGTGTATTTTGGGGAACATTTTTTAATTGCTGCACTTTGTACTATTGAGCCGCCTTTTTATTTTCAACTTTCTTATCAGTCTGTGGGTTTTATTCCATCTCTGTCCTCCTTCCTATGCTTACCTGTTCTGCTTATCTTTACCCAGTCGTGGGTCCTTACGTGAAGAAAATTCTGTGCGAGGAGCTGGGGGCCCCAGCAAACTCTGCGGTGAACTGTGTACCCCTGGAGGACTTCGGGGGTCACCATCCCGACCCCAACCTGACCTACGCTGCTGACCTGGTGGAGACCATGAAGGGGGGAGAGTACGACTTCGGAGCTGCTTTTGATGGGGACGGTGTAAGAATAGCAGCAATCATTTAAAGAAATAGCAAGCAGAAGCATGTTTTAACTGTATCATTTACAGCTGCAACAGTATTGGTAATATGGTAACCGTATCCATCCCCATTTATTAATATCAGGGGAGTAAGAAGGTTGCGTTCTCAGGAGGTGTATGTTTAAAATAAATATTAGCTTCTGTTTAAGAAACCCCCTTGACTTGAAATAGACAGTACTGCATAAATAACCCTTCGACGAGGAAAGGTAATCAGTCACTGCCCAGTTGTGATAATTCAACTGTCCAATTCAACTGTCTGTCGTTTCTGTATCGTGGCATTTATGCTCCACAGATTTGAAATAACAGGCTCCATGCAAGTTGCAGGTGGTTACCAACCTAAGCAGTAAAATAGATAAGTCATTGTGTGGCTTGTTGTGACCTGAGATTTATTTCCTTTCTTTCTTCTCCACCAGGATCGTAATATGGTTCTGGGAAAGCATGGATTCTTTGTGAACCCCTCTGATTCCGTGGCTGTCATTGCTGCTAATATCTTCAGTATTCCGTACTTCCAGCAGACAGGGGTGCGAGGGTTTGCACGGAGCATGCCGACCAGTGGAGCCCTGGATAAGTAAGTGTGACAAAAGAACACATGTAATGCTGTGTTGAAAAAATAGATTAGTAGCTACATGTAGGTTAAAGGTACATAAAGTCACGTTTTTACAGAGAATACAGACCTCTCTTTTCTTCAGTGATGATCACGAAACTCTGACCAGGTTGAGTAAAGGTTGAGTTTTCCAGCTCTCTGACAGACTGCGTCTCTGAGCCATCAGTGACTACAGGCGACAGTTTTATAAAGCCCGGAACACGATCACACTTCCTTCGATACGGAAAACCCCTTCCAGCAAGTCTAATCATAGACTGGACCCTCTCCAGGAGTATCCTGTCCACTCAGTTGCGTATGAGCGTATCACAATGTAGATGAGAGATTACTGATTCTTTCTGTTCAAGGTTTAAGGGCGGGTGTCCTGTGACACAGGTCACTGAGCCAGAGGAGCAGCTCCCTGCAGTTATAGAGATGTCACACCTCGCACTGGGGTTAAATAAAACTGCATCAGGACCCTCAGTAACAGTACTTGCACATCTGGGACTGGGCCTGTACCACTGACAGGTGTAAGAGTTTGCTGCAAAGGCAGGGTGGAGCTAATAGTCCTCTGTAATCATACACCATTTTATTTAAACATATTTTGCCTAGGAGTACATTATCATACCAATATTTTTGCCATAAAGTTAAAAATACACAATGGTCTTGTGTAACATGTTGCTCAATTTCTTTGCAGCGTTGCAAAAGCGACAAAAATCTCCATGTATGAGACTCCAACCGGTTGGAAGTTCTTTGGGAATTTAATGGATGCCAACAAACTGTCCCTGTGTGGAGAAGAAAGCTTTGGCACAGGTGAGGAGAATCTGTTTATTATTAATACAAGTGAACATTCAACAAGATCACAGAGGCAGCAGTGTGGAGTAGTGGTTAGAGCTCTGGACTCTTGACCGGAGGTTTGTGGGTTCAATCCCTGGTGGGGGACACTGCTGCTGTACTCTTGAGCAAGGTACTTTACCTAGATTGCTCCAGTGAAAACCCAACTGTATAAATGGGAAACTGTATGTAAAAATAATGTGTAAAAAATAATGTAATTGTATGTAAAAATAATGTGATATCTTGTAACAATTGTAAGTCGCCCTGGATAAGGGCGTCTGCTAAGAAATAAATAATAAAAAATAATAATATTAATAGAATTAAATACCAAAGTGGTAATTAGTAGAGCAGGTGTAGTAATCCAACAAGAAAAGACAGACAACAAACTACGGTGAAAAGGTTTCTGTTTTATTTGTAATCCAAATGGTCTGATGACCCAACAGTAAATAATAGTACTGGCAATACACACAGCGATGTGTATTGCACAGGGAAATTATGGGTTACAGTCCCGTAAACAATAATAAACAATAGTCCAGTACAAACACACAGAAGATACAAACACCATCACCAGTCTAAAGTGCGTGCTGTAGTGCTCTGTCACAGGGGCATACAATTGCACAATACTATTTAATATTTATCTTATATTCCCAAGTTTCCTATCTATGTATCTATTTTGTAATGCACCTATGATTTTTTCAAAGTTATGGCAGGGCAACTTCTTGAACTCCATAGAGTTCACACAAACTGTTTCTAAAAATGACATTCAAAATTCATGACTAAAGGGGATATATTACTTTATCTTCTATATTCCTTCAATGACAAGCATCTCCTATTCCACCCCGTCTGTCACCCATCTCCTACATTTCTTGCAGTTCCTCCTCCAATGCACAGCTCGGTTCTTCACTCTGGCTTTCAAACTGGCGTCCATGCTGAGGGTTTTGTCAGCCTATCACAGCTCTGAAGCTGGCAGAATGCACAGACCTTTTTGTTTGTTGTGTCTGTTCTGTTAGGTTCTGATCACATCCGCGAGAAGGACGGCCTGTGGGCAGTGCTGGCGTGGCTCTCCATCCTCGCCAAGCGCAAACAGAGCGTGGAGGACATCATGAAGGAACACTGGCAGAAGTTCGGTCGCAATTTCTTCACCAGGTAAGAGAAGAAAACTGCCGAACAGCCACTGCAGTTTACATAGCGACTCGCTATGCAGATCCATTCCGAGATGGAGTCGTGTTGCCTGCTATAAGAAAGAGGAAACAAGCACGTTTTCAGGGTGGACAAGCTGTCACCTTTGGTATGTTGAGAATGACCAAATCAGAAATGTTTTTATAGGTTAAGAGTTATTTTGTATCTGCTTTTTATATCTTTTATATCCACTATATCTAATATAGTGCCCAAGTACAGCACCCACTGGTGGCCAACCTGGAAAGTGCTGTAATGACATCCCTTATATTTATAGATCACTTTTGTACCTTTTTTTTAAAAAGTAGTGCTTGGGATAGTCCTTCGTCAGTGTAAAGTAATGTAATTACCGTCTGAGCCTGAAACCTTTGACTAATTGATTTGGTTCCTTAAAGTTTTACCCTGTATTTTTGTATTGAGTGTTTTTGAAGTTATGCATGAAGACTCCAGATAATGTGATTGGAAGGCGATGTTTTAATTTTTTTTATTTCAATTTAAATGTTTTAAATGGCACAGATAAGTATTTGGAGTGGTCAACGTGAATCCTAAATTGATGCCCACCCTAGAAACAATCCCTGTAGTACAGCATGCATGTGTATCCGCTTCTTCGCTCCCTGCCTCTGCCTGTTAATCCTTGTGTTTGCATTAAAGGCTTCCCACACGTCTTCCCATCTTCCAGGTACGACTATGAAGAAGTGGACTCTGACGCTGCCAGTAAGATGATGAAGGACCTGGAGGCAGTGATTCTGGACCGGGCCTTCATTGGGCAGAAGTTCTCGGTGGGGGACAAGACGTACACTGTGGAAAAATCCGATGACTTTCAATACAGCGATCCTGTGGATGGCAGCATCTCTAGAAATCAGGTAAGGGAAGTGTGTTCTAATACAGTTCATGTCGGTTTATTTAAAAAGGTTTTAATATAATATCCTGTGTCTACGGGTTTGGAGTTCCCTTTGCTTAAATGTAAGCTCAGCGGTGTATGGTGATGATCTTCTCCAATTGGGTGTTGGCAGGGTCTGAGAATCATTTTCTCCGATGGCTCCCGAATCATCTTCCGACTCAGTGGGACCGGCAGTGCTGGAGCAACGATCAGGCTGTACATTGACAGCTATGAGAAAGACCTGCAGAAAATATACCAGGATCCACAGGTGAGTTTGCAACATGCAGCATAAAACACACAGCTCTGTTGAAATATGATAATGGACATAGGGATTGATATGAGAGACTAGTATACAGCATGTCATTTTAAGAGCTCAAATAGTTTTATGTTATTTATTTATTTTTAACATTAGTTTTTTTATTTAGAAAAGAAAAAGCTCCTTCATGTGGCTACAATTAAAACTGCATGTTGTAATTTTTTCAAAAGGAATATCGGTTGTATAAGTGATGTTTCCAAACGACGAGAGAGCGATCTTATTCCTGCCTTTTTTCCAGGTTATGCTGGCTCCCCTTGTCACCATCGCCCTGAAGGTTTCTGAGCTTCATGAAAGAACTGGCCGATCCGGCCCCACTGTTATCACATAAACTCAAAGTAAACTAAACAAAGTCAAGAGATGAATATGTGCATATTGGGTAAATGTAAAAAACAAAACAAAAACAAAAACACAATAGAAATAAAATGACCCTAATTCAGTTATGACTGTAGTCTTCCACTTGTTCATGTGGATTTTGACCAACTTGTACCGTCAGATTGTTTGAAATATTAAAGTAAAAAAAAAAAAAAGCAAATTGAATAAAAATGTATTTGAAAAACAGTTTAAGATTTTCACAGTTGTTTTATATTATTGAAATGTATGGTGCTTTTATATTTTTTTCTATATAAGGGGTTTGTTTAGTTCATAACTTTTCAGGTTGATACACCAGAGTAATAGATCAGCACAGAGACAGTCCAGACTAAGTGAAGCGAGGCGGGCTGTACGAGCAGCAGGGACTCGGGAACTCAGGGAGGAGTTGTTCCAGGTTGAGGGGCAGAGGGTGTTTTCCTGCAGAGACCTGCAATGTGAGGGGAAGGTAGTGCACAGTGAGGTCTGTGCTGATTTAGAAACTGCTTAATTGTTTTCATTCCTGCCTTCATCTCGTTCTCTCTCGGCAGAGACAAATCCTTCTTTCCTGCTGGAGTTTTTGTCTGATCTCTCTGCTCCAGGATCCAGCACTGGAGACCTGCAGTGTACCTCTGAGCAGTCTGTCCCTATTGTCATCTAGCTCGACAAGATCCTTAAAAACACTTGTGTTAATAATCAACTAACTCAGAAAAAAGCAAGAGCTATTATCAGTTGCTAATCCTATATATATATATAATTTTTTTTTTTTTTTTTTAATCTTCCAATACAAAAATAAATAATGCATGTTAAGATACCTAAACAAGCCTGCTGTTTTGGTTATTGTTATCTGCTGTTTGAAAGCTTAAATCCTCCATCAAGTAAAACCCTTAAAACATTTGAAGAAATGTGAATTGCGTCTGACTGACAGCAGTAAAATGTACCCACCAGACACCCCCCTCAGCACACTGCATTTGAAAAGTACTTCTGCTAGTTTTATTACACTAGCCATGATGCTATAAATGAATTTTAAGAAGCAAGCACCAGACTGCGCTTTTCTTCACTTTTGGTGACATCTCAATAGGTTCTACTACTTCACAGTCTGGTTTTATTTATTCTTTAAGAAATATGCAGACACCGAACCCGGGGCACCTTGGATTAGAACAGCAGTATCTTTCCTGCTGCCAAGTAGTTAATCTATAAAGTAACTTGACTGATTTCTGCTAGGCAAAATGATGGGGGATTTGTAGAGAAGGCAGACAGAATCAGACAGAATTGTACATCTTTTTTTCTTCTTTTTTAAACAAAAAGGATGTTCAGCTTAAGGGTCTAGACTAATCCCTTCAGCAGACTTGTCTCGAAGGTTTCCCTGAGAACTACGTCCAAAAGGGACAGTTGCTGAAGAACAAATCGGACAAGAAGTTGCCAAAAGATGACATTATCCTCACTCTTTACATTGAACAGACCCCATGGATGATGAAATCCAAACTGTGGAAAGATTCTGGTTCAATAGGTTAGTCCCTTTTTTTTCACAGAAAAGCGTGTGCACATTTAGCCTGTAGTACAGTATATCCTTTGCAGAACACCAGCCTCTATATACAGTAGAAAAGCTATTAACCCTGGTCTCAGTTGCACCATTCCTTTACTTTTACAATAAACGGTGGCATTTGTACCCTACAAATTAGAGTAAAGAGCCCTTTGGTACATAGCAGGCTTTTTCTTACAATAAATTCATTGTTTACTGTTCCTTTTATACAGTATAATATATTGGAATACATGTCAGAGTCAGCCTACTGTAGGAACCCGCTGAGGATTCTTTGGAATCTACAGCTTAGCATTCCTGGACATTGTCAACAACCTTAAGCCAGTAGGAAGAATTTGAGTTAAATATTGACAGGCCCTAGTCATGTGTCAGTATCTCTCCCTGTCTGGAGAAGACCAGACCCTTTGTATTGCTGTTCGAATTCACTGGAACTCCACTGGTTCATTTTGTACCTTCTGTTCGGAAATGCCCCACTTGTTGATTGGCCTGCCATATAAATCCTCTTTTGTCTAGTGGAAATACTGCAGGGAAGGGGGTGACGACCCTGCAATGGCACTTCAAAGAGGGGGATCTGGCAGTTAGGGCTGGTTCTTGAAATTGTTCCTTCATGCTCCAAGATGAAACACAGCCCAGAGGAAGCAGCAGGACCTCTCGGCGTTGCTCAGCTTCTCGACTTTGAGAAAGTATATAAAAGCATGCTTCTGTATTGCCAGTAATGGCTTACAGGTTTTATTTTCATTGGCTGTCACTGTCAAGCAATCACAGTGAAATGTTCATGTAGCGCGTTGACTTTGCTAGCGTAGAACTGGGAGTTATTTTGTACAAGCTATGAAACCTTGTGAGACAGTGGTTTCCAGCTCTGCCCTTGGGATACAGAATTGAACCAATTAACTAATTTAGGATTGACTGAAACAAGTTCCTGTAACGAATGTTGAGTTTGGAGCCACTGTTCTACGACAGCGCAGTATTCATGAGAAAACTTTGCAATTCTCTGACAGAAATGCACCTTGTGATAACTGAGGATTCATCCATGGTCTTGGATGGGGTGGATAAAAAACATTCACATTATTATTTACTGTAGATTCAATATTCATTTAGTATTACTTTAGTTTTTGCATTCAAACTGGATTCCAAAAGTATTGTTTTAAGATACAAAATGAATGAGTATTATTGAATACATTGCATCTACATTATCAGCCTAAATACAAATACAAATGCAGAAGACATAATTTAAAATACAAAATAACTAGGTCACTTTGGCTTACTGAAAAAAAAGAACCATTCTACATTAAATCAAACAACATACGGATGTGTAGTTTTTTTTATTAGTAGTCTCCAACAAAGCATTGCCCACATATTAAAACTAGACTGTGCACTTCAACCTCATAGCTCTTGGAACACCCTTCATACAAAGTATGGTATACAGTACCTGTAGAAGGTTTGCAAAGTAATTGAACTGGATATGTAATGTAACAACAGGTTGTTTTTTTAACTGCCTGCCTGAGTAGCCTAGCAGAAATACAAATTATCACTGCAAGAAAAACTGATTTTTTTAATGCACATTTGTTCAATATTTCAATTTTTTTGCTTCGATTAGCTAGATGTCTTTTCTTTGATCAGAAATGTTTAATTATTGATGTAACTGGTATTCTTTTTCAAGTCATTACTTAAATTATATAATTTGCGCATTTAACTCTAAAAATGCAAATATGATACCATGATGCATTCCATCATTTGTGTTAGATCAATCATTGCAGGTCATCTTATAATATCAAGTGTGTGTCCGCTACCCCATACTGACACACCGGTCTATTCAATTACTGCACTTCCACTTGGGTGCACATGGCATGGTTGGAACAGCAAGGATGTGAATAGAAATATCAAAGTTGCATAATCAGAATTTGCTTTCCTTACAGATAAGTGCAATGTAATACAGGCGGAAGCCACACACAAGCTTTCTCTTGATTGAAGATATGCATTTCCTGCATATGGGTGTAATTGAAGATAATGACAGATAGAATACACTGAAGTACCAGCTTGGCACAGCAATGGAAGACACACTACACCCCAAAGGGGCAGCGTGTTTGCATGCTTTGTGTAGCTGGAAAGAACACAAAAGACTTGATCTGCCCGGGACTCAATATCAAGTCTGTTGCACCTCAGTATTAGGCACAGCATTTTACTCAATCTCAACAAGTGAGGAATGTTGAATCCGCAGTGTCCTCCTGAAAGTAATACTCACCCCACCTGCTATGAATATAAATCTTGTGTTTGTAATCATAATGTGCTCTTTGTTTTCATTTGATTCAAGTTGAAAAGAAAGTTATTTTTCATCATCTTTTTTTCCTCGTAATCCCATTGATGAGCCCCTTGGTATTATAAGTGCTTCACTTTTGGCTAGTTTGTATTTTTTTTTAAGTCAATCCAGCTGGATTACAAAAAAATTGAATTCATCTCCAATGAATGCTTTTTGAGTCAAAATAATTTTGACTTTTTTTTTTTTACATTACCAACATAATTTGCTTTTTATAACTAAAGAATATCTAAAATTAATTTATCTCATCTTTTGTCAATAAATTAAACCACACATTCATGTTTCCTAAAAATAATATATACTGATGCAACACTCAGGTCTAATGGTTTTAATCAAATATTTTAAACATAGATATCAAACAAAACCACAGAAAATGTAAACAAAAATACAGATCAAAGAACCATGATAAGTTTTCAATATGAAACGTGACACACTGTCAAAATGTAACATTACAAAGTTAGTATCGGGTATGACCTCCCTGAGCATTAACACAATCCTGGCAGTGTTGACGCATAGACCTGATCAGCCTCTGGATAGACTGCTGTGGGATGTTCCGCCACTCTTCCTGTGCAGCTGCAGCCAGCTGATGAAGTTTGGCTGGTCACGGTTGTCTCCTGTGGATGGCACTGGCGATTTGGTCCCACAGATGTTCTATTGCACTCAGGTCAGTAGAAAAAGATGGCCACGGCAAGACCTCAACATTGTTTTCCTGAAGTCGTGCAATTGTAATCCTAGCACTGTGTGGTCTTGCATTGTCCTGCTGGAAAATCAACACTTCCGGATTGGCTTGCAGGAACGAAAAGACTGCCTCAAGGACTTTGTCAATGTATCACTGAGCAGTAAGGTTACCCTCAATCTGCACCAAAGGCGTTCTTGTGTTAAAGTAGATTCCTCCCCACATCATCACACTTCCACCGCCTCACGGGTTGGCTTGAACAATGCAACAGTCAGCATAACGGTCCTGGGCCGGTGTGGTGACCCTCTGCTTTCCAGGACGTGGCCTGTCCCTCACAGAGCCGGTTTCCTGGCTTCTCTGGACTAGTCTGCTGATTGTTGAAGCAGCACATCTCATTCTCCGAGCAACTTCTCTCACAGACAGGCCGCCTTCAATCATGCCGATAACAACCAGGCGATCTTCATTACTCAAGCGGGGCATGGTCGTATCTTTCTCTGTTCTTGCATTAATTAAAATCATGTCTTTTCAAATGGCTATTTATACAGATTCTTAATCAGCTCATTTTGGCAATTTTAATTTAACTCAAATACCAAACACTGAGCACCTGGCATTTTTATGAAATCACATGACTTGAGCTCAGTATTTTGTTATCCCAAGGAACAATACTACTCAAACATCAACAAACCTATCTGCTCACTATTTAAAATGTAAATAACATTATGTATGTGCCCAATGAGCTATTGATGTAAAACTTAGACTGTTGCTTTTTCGTTGTGTATCAGTATATATTTATTTAAAGAAACATGGTGCAGCTTTTGCGTTGTAGCAAAAGTTTAATAAATCATAGGCCTACCCTTGTTTTGCAATACATCCTTTTTAAATACAAAGCAATGTAATACATTATTAAGATTAACGAGCTGATATAAAACATTAAATCAAATATATATTTATATATATATATATATATATATATATATATATATATATATATATATATATATATATATATATATATATATATATAAACATGGAAGGAATGACAAACAAAACCTTGATCACGTGCTGTTGTTAAAGGATTGGATTTAACTTGCCAAGTCTCTTTTTTCATGCTAAATTGGTCTGGCTAAGCCTCAGAGCTAATCTCAAAACAAAATAAACCAAACAAGATGTTGGACTGGTTTGCAAGCAAAACAAATTACAGTATATTAAAATATGATTGATTTGCCATTTTTCCATTTACAATCATTCAAGTTTTGAAAACCGTGTTATATTCATCTTTCATCTAAGCATAATAATATCATAATAATACTTTTTGGTTGTTTTTACTAACTGTCCCTTCTTTTACACTGAAGAATGCTCCGAGCTCTCCTCTCACAGATTATACTGCAAAGGGCAGTGGTTTATATTTTGCTAAATGTTTTGCTTTGTATTGTATTGTTCCTTTAAATGTCCACTTACACCTAAAGAAGAGACTTTTGAGGTCTTGAAAGCCATTGGTTTTAAATCATAGTTTATCTAACAAACAGTATCAGATCTTCAAATCTCTCACTGTTACCTTGATTAACAACACCAAAGCAAATCTATTGAAAAAACAGTGTATCAGTGGTATTCTACTCTTGTAACATAGCAAACTAGCAGCTATTATTACTCACAGTGAAATGTATCAGTGCTTGGTCGAAAAAAATCGTCTTGATTACTTTGTAGTGTTGACTGACAAATCTATAGGAAATCTTTGAGCCCACACAGATCGCTCCATCAGGTCATAACAATTACTCTCCTATGTATTTTTGGGTTATCACTTGCTAATGGAACGGTGTGGTCTCAGTTAGCTCTATAAAGGTATCGTGTTCCACTAAACAATATATGTTTTCATGGTTGTTCTTGAACTTTTGAAATGAACCCTACATTTGTGGTTGACAGAATCATTAAAGTAGCCTGATTGTGATAAATATACATGCAAAATACGCTTACAAAAATATTCTTTAAAAAATACGTGTTTAGGAATGCATAGGCTTCAACGGGAAGGTGTAAAATTAATTAGTGCACAAAGCTTTGTATTCTCTACAAATTACAGCTTGGTGGTCCAGTGGTTAAAGAAAAGGGCTTGATACCAGGAGGTTCCTGGTTCAGACATTTACTGACCCTTAGCGTGTCACTTAACCTCCTTGTGCTCTGTCCTTTGATTATGTCTATATGAAATGCTTAGTACAAAACTCCTTGGAAGTTTAGGGCAGCAGTGTGGAGTAGTGGTTAGGGCTGTGGACTCTTAACCAGCAGGTTGTGGGTTCAATCCCCAGTGGAGAAACTGCTGTTGTACCCTTGAGCAAGGTACTTTACTTAGATTGCTCCAGTAAAAACCCCACTGTATAAATGAGTAATTGTATGTAAAAACATAATGTGATATCTTGTAACAATTGTAAGTTGCCCTGGATAAGGGTGTCAGCTAAGAAATAAATAATACTAATAATAGGAAAGCTTGAATTGTTAGTTGAAACAGCTATACTGAAATACAAGCTTTGTAAATCTTTACCTTTCAAAGTTTTAATTGATGATTTTTTATGAGCTGGGAAAATAAAAAAGATATCCATCAAAAAATAAAGCACATGTTGTGAGTACTTTAAGCTTGTTAACTCATTTACTTGTAATTGCTTCCAAATGTTTAATATCAGATGTAATCTGTCCCATTGACTTACTTTTAAATGAAAAAAAGAGTTGAAATTGGCAATGAGGGATACTTTATACAAACAAACCTTCATAAATCACAGCGATGGGGGTTATTTTATCATTGTGTTTTACGTGTCTTTTCTTTGTTAGTGTTTTTGTGGTTAAGTGACAGTTCTGTGAAAACATTTGAATAGCATTCCACATGGACCATGTGCTGCAAGGTTCTGGTGCTCATTAAAGCTGAGGTTGAAATTGCTGTAGAACTGTTGAAGTAGGTACTCTAAATAGTGTTAATAATAATAATAATAATAATAATAATAATAATAATAAGCTTGAGATCTCCCCCACAGCTTGGGTTACCACCTCTGGGGGGGAGCGGAGGTGTTAAAAGTTTAAACTCTCTTTAGAAATCCTATATGCATCCAATAGGAAACATTGATAATATGGACAACCAATTCATATTGTACATCTACTGCAGTAATATTGTATCCTGATGTATCTAACTTGTGCTCAATTCACGGTCCTGGCATTCAGTGTGTCCTGGAAAGGGATACTGCATTCCTGGAACACCTTCCTCAAAACCGGGACGATCCATGGAAAACACAGGTGGCAACCCAACCCACAGCACCTCCATACCAGTCTCTGCAAGACACCTTGTGGTACAGAAATAGAAAGTTCATCAATGAAGGTTCATGGAGTATTGTAGCTATTCCACAAAGGGATATTGTAGCTATTCCCACAGGCCATTGGCAAGAGTGAAATAAACCACTGCGCACCCTGAATGCTTATGGAGTGTTTTGTTTCTATAACAAGTACAATGAAGCGAAATGAAAGCACGCTTAAATCTAAACCAAGCAGACGGCTGAGCAGCATCAGGAGCACAGCAGCGGAGTCTCATTTGGAGATGCGATTTGCCCGGTCAATCTGTCGTTGGATTTCAATGAATGCGAGGATGACATTCACTCTGCAGTGTTGAATACGAACAAGTGGTTTGATGCTAGATCTCTCAACACTTATAGATTCTGATTGTACTGTGCGTGCAATACTTTCCTAAGAGGACATTACCGTCTGTGAGTCCTCAATCACAGTGATATAAATCACAGCCACTTGTTGGGTAAATTCAAGTTTCCGTGTCAGATCAAGCCATTCTTCTTTATGGTTTGTTGCTATTGTCGTTAATACTTTTTCCCTAGCAGATTTTCATTGGATGGCTTGTTGACCCCTTTTTTCTGCATTATGTCATCATCCAAGACTGTATCAAAAGCACATTCCAATCTTTAGAAACATTACTGAATTTTATCATCTTTAAAGTTATAGGCACACAACTGCATTCCAGTCATGAGATAATGTTGCCAGGCACACACACCCAAGAGTGTAAGCCCACTGCAGTGGATCATTGTACTGTAGTTTTGTAGTTCAGTTCATGTTGCTCATGCTGTCTCTGTAAGTTTATACCTCCAGTGTTAATTGCTTGGTCCAGATGTCCGTAATAATGGTAGAGGTCACACGTGCCCCAAAGCAGTGGCTGTAAACATTATTTAACTAATGTAAAGACTGGCAGGACAATATCACTAATGATCATTGATCTGCAATCCATTCAAATCTGCTTTTAAGTACCTAAGGGCCACATTTCCAAAAGGTTTACTTCAGTCTTTAATTAATGGCTGTTTTTTCTTTGAAAGAGGTAAAACACCTGTTCATTTTGCTTAACTAGAACCAAACAACTAAGCTATATATTTCAAGCTCTCTTAAGCACTCTCAAGGTGTTTGGTTTTTCATTGTGTAACATTAACATGATTTTTTTTTTCTCCTTTCAAAAAATAGGAGTTAATTAAAGAATTAACTGACCACTTTATTTTAACATGACGGATACACATGAGTCTGCAATGCCTCTCCTTCAGTTTATCTTCTCGAATGTCCAATTATTCTGCAGTTTTGTACAGCAATCTCTAATGTACGGTTTTATCTTATACAGCAATAGAGCCCTGCTTGTCTACCTATTGTAGCACTGCTCTGTGTGCTGTGTGTAACGACAGTTTGCAGTCACAGTCTTCTCTCGGAAATCTCCCCCAATGAAAACATATCCTAAAAATCTCAAAGCAACAGTAATAAAAGCAAAACAGTTTAGGTATGAGGCATCCTGTTCAGTCCAGCATGTTCCCCTTGCTGTTTACTTTTTTGGATTTAGCTGACGTCTAAATTGACTATCATTACAGGCAGACATTATGAACGCTAGAAGAAAATACAGAGCGAACATTATTAGTAAACATCAGCTGCACTGTTAACCTCTGTTTGCCTTTGAGCACGTCTGAAACTCTGAAATATTAGCTCTTCCCACTAGGGTTTAACAAGCTGGCAACCATCCCAGTATCCCAGGCATGATTTAGGACCTAATTACATCTTCAAAACCTTCGAAATATGAGGGTGATGGGTTAGGCAGAGGCTTTTTTTGGGGGTATTTTTTTGGGAGTTGGGTTCGGGTTCGGGTTCGTTTTCTGACCTTCAGTGGGCATGGATAGGTGGTAGAGAGTTTTTTCCTTGGTAAAAGTAGATCTCAATCATGTCTCAAAACACAGCAAACACCAGAGATCTTTCAGCGTGTGTGTGTGTACGTATTGCATCCCTCATAATAGCTCAAGATGTCTGATCAGTGACGTGTTTAAAGCTTGCTCTTGTTTTTCGTTCATGACCCGAGTTTACAAGCCCACACAGCAAGGCCATCTGTCAAATTCGGCTGGCAGAGACATCCACATACTTGCCTGCTGAAAAATATGAACACCCGCCCAGATCATTTACTGTGGTATGAAAGCCATCCCTGTTTGACTGCGTTGCCAAAACGCTAGGAAAGGCCCTATTGTAATGATTTTAAAAAAAGAGACGTTTCAGGTCTGGTTTGATCACTAATAAGGGATTTGCTGTATGTGTGAGTTGGTGTACCTCAAGTAATAAATTGTATATAGGTAGTAATATAGGTATACCCTACAGTGTACTGTTTCTCACAAAATGAAAATGAAGGAAAAGCAAACAAATCTAGGAGATTAAAGCTGTCCAACGACATACAGTAGGTGCTGAATAAGCGTTTTTAAATGTTTTTCTTCAGGTGGGAGTCTTGGGTTACTGATCTACATAGCAGGCAGTGAACCCCTCTATCCATACCGTGACAAACTCCATTCTTAGATTACCTTGCATTGAGCTCAAGTGTGATTGATTGCCACCCTTGCACAGTGCAGGAGTCAGCATGAAATTCTGCAGGGTCTAGTTTACCATTCTGGACTGGGGTGTGAAGACTGGTCTGCTGTGAAATAGAGAGTGTCACTTTAAAATCGTGGTCTTTTAAAAGGAAGAACAGACTGGTATGGTGCACAACTTGGAAAGAAAAGCTAAGGTAGAACTCTTACATGAGCCATTAGAGGTTTTGTAAATTCAACATTTAGTTATTTTTTAACCATATTATTCACGAATCATACTAATGGCATTGCTTAATTTTTTTTTTTTAAGTTGGTAAAGATCGGGCCATGGTAGTACAGTACTGTACTCCCATTGTGCTGTAATAATAAGACATGACTACAAAGGTAAATCGCATCTTCTGTAATAATGTCAGTTTCTTAACTCTTTCTTGACCTTTTACTTCACATCGCAAGGCATTAACTTATATAAAGGGTTTATTTCAACACCAACAAGGGAGTGAAATGTTAAGAGAGGAGTAGGTGGCTGTTTATTGTATTCCGGTTCAGTACCTTGGTTTTTGATTCCTGCTGTGCTTCCACTGTGATGACTGAAGAATCCCCAGGAGCTACAGAGGGTGCTATAACCAGGGGGCTTCACTTTTTAATGATTGAAACCTTACTGTCCTGTGCTATAACTCATCGCCATCGACTGAACAAGGATTGAAGAGCAAGTTTATTTTTGTTTTGAGGACCATAGACAGCTGTGCACAAGAAGGCAGACACAGAAAAGTTAAATAAAAAAATTTAAAAAAGTTTTTCAAAACCCACAAAATAATTACAAACATCACAAAAAGGTAAGGGGACAGAAGACAAGGCAGAGGAATGGGCGCCTCGCCTCCGAGAAGTCATACAGCTTAATAATGAATTCTAATCAAAAACATTTCTGCTCAATAGAATCATGACGTGCCTTCTTTCAGCTCATCTCCAGGAATGCTTAGGCACAACCCCAACGTCAATAGATCTGTTTTGACTGATGGACTATGACCGAGGTTGGTTATTATATCATTGTGTGGTTGCTTCTCTTACCCCAAAGCATTAAAAGGATATCTAATAGGGTGCTGCATTCAAAGGATATCTAATAGGGTGCATTCTGCAGTAATTAAATTAGAGACATTACACTACTGATGTCTAAAGCTCATGACTTCAATACCTCTCTTCATTTTATGCTCTGACGAAGGTCTTGCAACCGAAACGTTAATTTCTATTTTCTTTTAAAGAATAGAAAAAGTGATATTTGGCAAAATACAGTGTGCGGGAGTGTTTTAGATTTTTTAATTTTGTTATTTGGTTTCCTACGCGCCTGTGATGAGACTAATCAGGAGAGCAGATGTTTAATTCATTTTGAACAAGCAAGCTGAATATTTCAACTTTCAACTACCAGGGGGTGGTATAATAAATCCCCTTAAAAACAAAGACGCACAATACCACCTTAAAGGGGGCTTCAATGCAACACATATTTCATGTAGCCAATTTAACTGATAAAACTCTGAGTCAAAATCTCCCTTGAACATGCTTTTTAACTCATAGAACCAGCGGCACTTAGGAGAGAAATCTTCATTTTCAAGGCAGATCTGCTGTTTTTTAGAAGAGAGATGAAAAACAGTTCTGACCCACAGTGATCAGTTCTGATCCTGCTGGATCCTTCTATAAGGCATCACGGCACTGCTGTGTTAAAGCATAGCACTCCACTGATGACTAACAAAGACGATTCACAATCACGAGGTAACGAAACACCAACCTCCATAATCATAATGGAAAAGCAAAACAAATTGAACTGCACTGGGATAGCTGCTCAATGTATCACCTAGCATTAGCCTTTTAAAGAAAAGGCTGTTATAGAGTCTCATATTTCAATGCAGGACCATAAACCCCAGAAAGAAAAGCTGACTGATCTCGCATATCAAACTGTGACCCAGCTACTTTGCACTTTTTCCCTTTGCCTGGCTGTAAGACTGGAGTAATGAAATCCAGACCCTTTGACTTGTACCTTCCCTGTGAGGGCCCTGGTTTATGAGACCAATAAAGTCCCAGGGGTTTCAGAAACCCGCGAGGAACAGAGAGTGTTCAGACATTCAGAAGATAAAACACAGGCAAGCGACACTCGCTCTGAAGCAAAGGAATGCCGGTCACCTTTACGCAACACCATCAAATCCAGTCTTCTGTCTGTTCCCTCTGAAACGCTGTTGTTTTTTTCAGCCTTGACATGTGTTTATAATTAGTTGTTACCCAAGCCTCAAATGAAAGAAATGCATCGGAGATTTCAGCACTGCGCAATAAACATGCCCTGGGAATGTTACTAATGCAAATTTCCAAGACAAAGACCAGAACACTATATGCTAGTCAGTGTATGAAGATTGATTCTGAACATCAGGAGGATTCTTATGCTCAGCTCTTTTTATGCTTACCATATGAAAGACCCAAACTACTGTAGTAAAAACAAAGTGTCAGGTCCCATTGCAGATCTCTGATGCCCTTGCAACTACTGATTAAGGTTCAGCTTGTATCTGGACCCATATGATTCTGTGAATTGTGAATGTATGCATGTATTTATGTATGTATGTATGCGTGTGTTTGTGTGTCTGTGCGGGTATTGATGTATGTGTGGGTGTATGTGAATGTTTGTATGTACGTGTGTGTAAGAAATAGGCAGAGAGTACTGTATCTTTATTCTTGAGTGTGCTTTTAACATCTGTTGCAGTTTGTAACAATAATCAGGCTTAATTAAGAACATAAGAATATAAGAAAGTTTACAAACGAGAGGAGGCCATTCGGCCCATCTTGCTCGTTTGGTTGTTAGTAGCTTATTGATCCCAGAATCTCATCAAGCAGCTTCTTGAAGGATCCCAGGGTGTCCGCTTCAACAACACTACAGGGGAGTTGGTTCCAGACCCTCACAATTCTCTGCGTAAAAAAGTGCCTCCTATTTTCTTTTCTGAATGCCCCTTTATCTAATCTCCATTTGTGACCCCTGGTCCTTGTTTATTTTTTCAGGTCAAAAAAGTCCCCTGGGTCGACATTGTCTACACCTTATAGGATTTTGAATGTTTGAATCAAATCGCAGCGTAGTCTTCTTTGTTCAAGACTGAATAGATTCAATTCTTTTAGCCTGTCTGCATACGACATGCCTTTTAAACCCGGCATAATTCTGGTTGCTCTTCTTTGCACTCTTTCTAGAGCAGCAATATCCTTTTTGTAACGAGGTGACCAGAACTGAACACAATATTCTAGGTGAGGTCTTACTAATGCATTGTAAAGTTTTAACATTACTTCCCTTGATTTAAATTCAACACTTCTCACAATATATCCGAGCATCTTGTTGGCCTTTTTTTTATAGCTTCCCCACATTGTCTAGATGAAGACATTTCTGAGTCAACATAAACTCCTAGGTCTTTTTCATAGTTCCCTTCTTCAATTTCAGTATCTCCCATATGATATTTATAATGCACATTTTTTTTGCCCGCATGCAATACTTTACACTTTTCTCTATTAAATGTCATTTGCCATGTGTCTGTCCAGTTCTGAATGCTGTCTAGATCATTTTGAATGACCTTTGCTGCTGCAACAGTGTCTCCTATTTTTGTGTCGTCTGCAAATTTAACAAGTTTGCTTAATATACCAGAATCTAAATCATTAATGTAGATTAGGAATAGCAGAGGACCTAATACTGATCCCTGTGGTACACCACTGGTTACCTTGCTCCATTTTAAGGTTTCTCCTCTAATCAGTACTTTCTGTTTTCTACATGTTAACCACTCCCTAATCCATGTGCATGCATTTCCTTGAATCCCTACTGCGTTCAGTTTGAGGATTAATCTTTTATGCAGGTCTTTGTCAAAAGCTTTCTGGAAATCTAAATAAACCATGTCATATGCTTTGCAATTATCCATTGTCAATGTTGCATCCTCAAAATAGTCAAGCAGGTCAGTTAGACATGATCTCCCTTTCCTAAAACCATGCTGACTGTCTCCCAGGATATTGTTACCATATAGGTAATTTTCCATTTTAGATCTTATTATAGTTTCCATAAGTTTACATATAATAGAAGTCAGGCTTATTGGTCTGTAGTTACCTGGTTCGGTTTTGTCTCCCTTTTTGTGGATCGGTATTACGTTTGCAATTTTCCAGTCCCGTATGCATGGCCCACCATGCATACAGAATAATAAACAAGGAATAATAAACAAGACAAATGTGTTTGTTGTGCAGTTGAGCGTATTGGGATATTTCTCTGGAACCAGGCCTAGCACAAGGGCTATTCTATAACTTACTGCTGCCGTCGTATCTGTTAATGTCAGGGTCATTTCCTAACAATCATGCAAAAAACACTGCAGCACATTCTGCATTTATATCCCCCTTTAAATGATTACATTAGCTTATGATTCACGCCTATGTATGGAGACAGATAACTGACAGCGCTGTGCACTTTTTAATTACCATGTTGATACATAGATACATACACACACACATACATACACACATACCTAGATACATTGAAGTATTGAAATCAAGTTTGTTTTAAGAAAGGGTAATATTTGTATCCTTGCAAACAAGGTGGGTGGTACAGCAGGCATCTGAATAGCTTGCTTGGCTGTCACATGTTAATTATCATCACACTGGGCTAAGCGGTGGTAAAGCATTGCAGTCCTCAGTGTTTTCCTGTAAAACCTTAATTGTTGATAACGACCCCTTTGACAATTTGACAGGGAAACCCAGCCCGAGCTGTTTAAACCCTTGGAAGCTACTCTCAAACGGTTTTCAGTTTTCTACAGGGACCAGGGCTGCCATGCTTTGAATGTTTCGAAGCTGCAAATAAACAGATGTTATCATTTAAGTACTTATTTGTATTATTATTGTTTAAACAAATGATTACCTTTACCCCCTGATTCAAAACTTTACTGGACATCCCTGCCACAATCTGATGGGAAAGGCATACTGATACTCCTCCACTGTTGAATGAAAAAGGCTTAAATCTAACTGTACTCTTACAGAGCCCTAACCCTTGGGATGTCCTGAACGCTTTCGTTTTTACAGGACTCATACCCCTGTCAGGTTGTGTTCAGGTAATCTTGGGAAAACAAGAGGAAACAAGCTTATTAATACATTTTCAAAAGTAATAAACTAAACTGAAATATCATTGTGTGTGTGTGTGTGTGTATGGGCATAACCTTTACATCAAAATATCTTTGGGTAGATCCTGAGTTCATTTTGTAAAACAGAATTAGTGGAATTAAAACAGGAATAGTTAGGGTACTTTAATACGTATGCATGTGCTTAATATGTGAGGCACAGTATACAAAAACAAAGACCTTTTAATAAAGGTACCGAGAATTTACTCCTATCTTAAGTTGATGGATAGCCAATTGCCAGACTGCTTTATCATTAGGGGGAACAAAAACATATGCACATAAAATAAAAATAAAATAAAAAATGTGTGGATTGTATCGGGTAGTGTGGTAATCATTCCAGTGCAGCGTCAGGTGTTATCACTGAGTGCCTGCGTGTGCACTGGGGCCCTCGCGCGCACCTTGGAGATCCCGAACAAATAAACACTTAACAATAGAAACATGTGTAGTTAAAAATGTAATTAAACTAAATCACAATCGCACGAGCTTTCTTCAACACACTTTAAGGAGTATATTCAAAATCACACATTGCTTTTGTAAGAATATTTGTATGTTTTCAAGCTGCCTCCTTTATGCAAACATATATACACATTGTAAGCGTCTGTATGGCAGGGACATCAAATACTTTTTTTTTTTATATATATAACTTCACTCAGACTACTTGTTACTTGCTGTCGAAATAGCTTGGTATCCCTGAATACATAACTGACACCTCTTTAAAAACATGCTAAGGATTTTAATGAGCAATCGATCTCACAAGTTCAGTGGTAGCCTACCCTACATTCACAATCATTATATTAGTGAGTTTAATGAGCAGTTTGAACGAAAAAAAAATGTAGTAATAATATTCCTGTCCTGGTTTGCTTTCTTCTTGAATTCCACTTTGCAGTACTGTATACAAAGCTCCGAACACAGCCGACCTGTCAATCAAGCCTCTGCAGCCTACTGATGTCAATGGAGAGAAAACAACACAACCAATTGTCTCTCGAGTCACACACACAAAACAATCTGCGATTTATTTTGCAGAGCAATATCAATTACGTTGAACTGGCAGGAGTGTGTGTTGCAGTGTTAGAACTAAACAAGCGCGTTTGTGCGTTTTAATAATACATTACACTCGCGGTTAGAGGTCATACTGTACTACTACTCAGTTGTAATAATTTCCAATTACAAGGTATCATAGAAAAGGCAGACACGGCAAAGGACAACATGGTTTTAATAGGAAAACTAAATGACTGTTCAGGAAATCGTTTGTCGGCCATACTGATTATTTGTAAGAGAAGTAAAGAATCCCTTTCGTGAAAGTAATTAAAAGATCGTCTCGCCCTTCCTTTCACGCGCTGGCAGCGGTTGCAACTTCGCCACTGCAGGACTCTTACAGCAGACGGTGAATTGCACGCATGCAGTTTTGAATTTGGGCAGCAGGGGGCGACGCATTGCAGGCGCTTATCAGAGCCATCTGGTTTGCCTAACGCTGGTGGATTTAGGGTTTTTGGAAGTAGAGCAAAGGGAAGGAGCAAAGCAGAACAGTTCCAACTCAAAGCAGCAGCAAGGAAAGTCTTTGGCTCCAAAACCCAGACGCAAGTTTTAAATACATTTATTTGAGAAGGCTCTCTGGGCACGCTTTATTTGAATTGATTCCTTAGCAAAGTTGGAGATCAGTATTCGGTTATTTACAGTGGATGTAAAGACCACCAGCCTTGCACAGGCACGACAAATTTAGAGGAATGTACCAGACACGGGCAACAGGAAAACTTGAGCGGGGATGTCAGTTCCACTTTCTGCGGGTTTTCTTGTTATTAGGGGTCGTGCTTGGAACGCACATCGGAACTGGTAAGAGTGCAATCGTTGTGTAGTTTCTATATTCCTGCTTGATCGGCGTTTATAACAATATAGATAGCAATCTTCAACCATATGCATTTCAGATATTCCGAGTTGTAAAGTAATTAAACAAAATGCAATTTAAATAATATCAAGTTTGTCGCAAGTTTTAGTCGGCTCTACTAATACTATTGTTGACAGAGTACAGTATTTGATGATGCTGTCGGGGCTGATATAAAAGTGTCCAGTTGTTTAGTAATCTGGTTTCTGTTAAGGTCATTGTCGAGCGCTTTAAGAAGTGCTTTGTCTGCAGTGTTTAGAATGGTATGATAATGTTGACGTTTTATTTTAAATGAGGAATAACGGCCGACGTCTCGTAATGCGCAATGGAGAGCTTATCATCTGATTGGGTGATGTACAGACTAGTTTAATAAAAGTTTTACTGAAAAGTTTTACAACCAAGAGAGCACATACCCTAACTACGACAAAGCAGGCACCGTTTGATAAAAAAATAACAACAACAACAACAACATCAACAACAAACACACCTAAATAAATAAATAAATAAATAAATAAATAAAAGAACAATTATTTTAGTGCACACAATAAATTAACATTTTTTGAGGACAGCAAAATTGGAATGGCCCTGCCTGTGTGTCAGTCGTATTCTGCGCGAACGGTTCAGTTTCACATAACCAAAATGTGTTACTGTATTTATAAAGACAGTGGTGCTCTAATAAAAACGATCATGGAAAGCGCTCAGCATCGCACCCCTCTCTGCTGGAAGTCTCTCCACAGAACTCGTTCTATTACAGGCTACCTATTCGATATGATGCGGTGCTGCTGTGTGGATCCACTTTGAATACATTCTGTAAGAACTAAGCAGTTCTCTCATAAATTACGCTCTCTTTTTTTCTTAAAAAACAAGATGTTCTAATTGCAATACGTAAAGTGAATGTATCATAAATAGTATTTTTCGAATTTTCTTCCTTCTCTTTTTCTCTATTTATGTGGCATTTAAAAATGATTATTATCCACATTGCAATGTGAAACAGTCCTGGTTGTTCAGATGAACAGTAGACTCTTAAACACCCACGTGTTAAATTGAGGGTGCTTGATTAAAATAAAACACTCTGGATTAAGAACAACACAGTGTGTGTTACATTTAACACAAGCTGTGTTTTCCTACAACACACATACTCATTTGTCATTTGCGCATTATAACTCATATACACGATCATGTAATACCTATGCAACTACGTTATTGTTTTGATCGTTATTCTTTCATTTAATGAGATGTGTGGGTGCAGATTTCCATGCATTTATAATAAATAACACACTCAATATATGTTAAGAATTATTACTGCATTAGCTTTTCCCTCAAATGTATATAATGTGTGTACCTGCTTCTCCCTAGAATGGTATGAGTAGACTGCACATTTAAATAATGCTCATCTACCTTTTAGTAATAATAATAATAATAATAATAATATATGATGCACATTTAATAAATATTGTATAATTTGATTATTTTTTTATAGATTATGCTTCTTATAGCTCAAAATGTACATGGTATTGCAGTTACATTAAAACACTGAATTTTTAAAAATTCTAATCTAGTTTGTCTTCCATGCTCTCACCCAAAGAAACTAAAATAAAGGCATATTTAGCTACAATAGTTCACCTTGGAAAAGTCCCTGGCAAGTCTATGTAACATATTTTAAAAAAAGGACATGTTAATACATTGAGTTTGAATGAATAAGCTTGCTGTAAAGATCCCAGACTGTATTTTGTTCCAGGGTCTGCAGCGTGTGTTGGGTTCACATATGCATTTCTAGGGACTCAAAAGGCATTTTCTGTCAGATTCTAAAGACTAGTATCCAATGTCTCCCCTCAGGGAAGGTGTTTTTGAGGTTTTTTGGATGTGCAAGCAGGTTTGAGCACTTCCTGAAAGATTCTCATCTGAGAGGGTATTGGGTATATGCTGAAATGAATTAGTCCTCTCATCTGATGGACGCTTGCCTTAAAGCTATCCTTTGCAGGGCAACAACAAAAGCAGATTCGTATGTGTCCACTTAACAGTCTACTGTGTAGGGTGAAAAGCACAAGCAGGATTACTGGTAGTCATCTTATCCTTTTCACTTAACCTGTACCCCCTTTTTGTACTGTTAATTGGGCAGAGGGGGTAATTGTATTTATATTAAAAACAAATTACATATTAAAAGAAGCTTAGTAAATTCAGGGAGAAATGTTTTGACTAAAATGTCTCCATCGCAATTCATATATATATATATATATATATATATATATATATATATATATATATATATATATATATATATATGTATATATATGTATATATATATATGTATATATATATATATATATATATATATATGTATATATATATATATATATATATAATTATTCTCCACTGTAATTTACTGTGCATCAGTCATAAGGATATAACCATGATCGGTTATAAATCATTCCTATGGAAGTGTGTCCACACAGACTACATGACGACAGAATGTTGCTGCTAAAAGCACTTCAGTTTAAATTAAAAAAAAATCCCCCAGAGGCTTGTTATTGCAATCTGTCATCTCAATGGCCAAACTAAACTCATCCACGTTACAATGTTAGCTACAGTTACTGAAGCGTTAATAAGGAGCTCTTTAAAAGCTTTCACAGACAAGCTGGAATTTTCACTATACCTGAACATACAAAGGGACAGAATTGACCTGTGGTATTTGTTCTTTGACAAAAGGAAGCCTTCATTTTGACAAATCATTACATTAGCCTTATAAAAACAATCATTGACTTTTATCATGTGAATAATTAGTATTACAACATTTCTGAGTATTAATACTAATGGTATATGCACCACAGCACCCACTAGTCATGTATCAAATATATCTTCTGAACATAGAGCAGGCTGCCCTATGAATTCTCCAACAAATACATAGTTATAATAACGAAAAGAAAACAGCTCAAATTCATAATACCAAAATAATTACCCTGCCACCCCTGATTTTAATAATCTCAGTGCAACAATTTGCCAAAATCTACTAATATACCACAGTTAATGACATAATAAAAGAGCATATTTACAATTAGTGGTCGCAGATTTGTTTTTGTTTTAACCTTACTTTTAATATGGGAAGGCACGACTTTCATAAGGCAGAGTCATGCAGAGAAGAAAATGCCGTTCGATTGGCACGCTGTAACGAGAGGTGGAAAAAAAGAGAAAATTCTCAAGTTTGTTGTTTCTTTCCTTCGTTCCTTAGAGGCCTGTTTCATTTCTGTCCACCGTGTATTTATAGTCCAAACAAAGCTTAAGGCACAAAGGTACAGGCACATCACTATTTATAATGCCTTCAGCTTTCAAAAGAGTTAGCAGCTATTTTAGTTTTAAAGGCTCCTGCTTTGAGGCTTAAGGTGTTATTTTTATAATTGATTTGAACCCTGGTACTGACAGGGCATCAATAATAACTTGTGCAAACAACTGTAAACCGTTTCATAACAACGGATTCAGTTTTTAACAAATGCCCGGGGAATTTATACATTTTAAATGCTAGCCTTGTACCTACTTTTGGCACGCTCTAGTTTTAACACAAACTTTATTACATTGTGGGTTTTTTTGGTTTTTTTTGTCGTAAAAAATGAATCCGCATGTTAAAGTCTATAATAAACATGACATGGCAAATCTTTCATGTTTCTTTCAGGAATTTGCATTTAAATTGGAACATTGTTGTCTTTGTACAAGGGCACGCATCAGGAGAGCTCATACATGTCCATCTTCAATGAGAGATTCATATGTGTGTTAAAAATGGAAATCACCTTGTCAGTCAGCAGCACTCTGTTCAGTTATACTGAGGCAGCAATCGAAACACAGTTAGAGCTTTTGTCCTGTTAATTTGTGTCCCTTGAGACAATGATAGCGACAGGCAATATATCAGTTACTTAACTATTTAAAGTTTGTTTTATCATATTGAAAACAGCAGGTTAACCTTGGCATTAATTGTCTCTTAAAAAAAAATAAGACAATCAGATGTTAGATCCCCCCAAAAAATGGGGGGGGTCATTTTTTCTTTATTTCTGTCAACAACATTTTCTATGGTGCAAAGTTGACCTGATCTGGGCAGGTACTTAGTGATTTGTAATCTGTTGGCACTTTCAAAGTTAATGTATTATTGCTTATTTGGCTTCCGAATGTATACTTGTCTTTCCATAACTTAATAAAAAAAGATGTATGGTTGTACTGCCACGTTCATGGAAATAGTATTCATTTCATGTGTTTTAATCTCCTTAGTGACACATTTAAAGCACTAGAAGCTTCCTCTTGGACCTGGTCCGATGACAATTAATGTGAAAGAAGTTATTTTTACGGCGTGCACTTTCCAAGAAAAATCATTTGGGACATTGAAAGAAAAGGGTGCTGTTGTGTGAAGTGTTGGCACAAAATGGCTGCACTTCAGTGGTTACTCCGTGTTTGTAAAGAGCTCCTGAGTTCCCGTAGAGGTTCCAGAAGCGTGCTTGGTCACGGCCGGGGACCAAGTGAAGCTTGGAGCAATATTATGAAAGGCATGCGAGGGTCTGAACATCTTGAAATGCATTCAGTAGCACTGACACAATTCCACACTTCCGAAATAACATTGTTCTTAACACCTTTCCAGTTCCACTATAATTGAAAAGCAAACTGCTGCATTGCTTTTTTATTTTATTTTTTATTTTTTTACAGCTGAGGAGCACAGGAAATTCAATTTTACAGGCATCTAATGACTGGTCTGAAATGCAGTGAAATCTTAACAGAAAGTTTCCTTATGCATACAGTTATTAGGGGCATGCAGGTTTAATGCCCCCTTTTTTCTGCCTCGTCCAGCTGTTCATGGATTTTGGATTGAATCCCAAAAATAAAAATGGTTAAACTTAGAAGCTGTGCATTCAGAGCAGCTCTTTCGTGTACCGTGTTCCTGAGTGGACTTTGCTGAAGCACATCAGCAGAACAGCAGATTGCTTCAGATAATCATTAAATAAATTATATACCAATGAAGCTTATCAGGCGATTTCACAGTATGTAATAGGTCAGTTATTTACCTCATCACTTAACATTAATTAGACAGACACACGTTTTGCAAGTTTGCCTTATCGTTCTTATAGTTGGCAATTAATATCAGTATCCATAGAATCTTTAATCCTGTTGTAGTTTGCAGTCCTGGAATTTCTTGGTCTTTGAAGATTAGTTCCTCTAAAGAGGTTTAGTTGAAGCTCAGCCATTTAACGAACACAGACTTTCTCTGCTGAGCAGACATGTTGGATGAAATTAGTGCTTTAAATTGATGCTGTGACTCGTAACGCAGTCTAGTGATGTGCTGTTTCAGTGGCTTCTGTACGTCAAAGAGCAATTTATTTCAAGTCATAGAAAATCTTACTGTTGACTGAGTGTCCCGCAACCCTGAGACTCCTGGCATAACTACTGTATTTTTCTAAGATTGTGCATTGAGATATTGTAAATAGATTGAGTTTAAATAACATCCTTTAAAGCAACGGTTTGTTTTAGAGGGTAAGAAAAAAAAAGACGTTTAACAATGAAGATACCACAAAAAGTTGGGGAAATGAATCAAGACCAGTTAAGATCTTTTACTAAACGAAAACGATAACTGCACCCTGTTCGAGATGTCTCAGAACACCCATACTAGTGCATCAAATAATGACAGTTACAAAACTAAAACACACTTCAAATGCTTTTATTTATTGGATAACTAAATGGATCCCTCGTTTTGCCTTCTCAAAGTAACACAGCCCTTTCCTTCTACTCAGATGACCACCTAACCTATTTTAAAGGCTGCGTGTGGGGGTATTGTGATATCCAGAGGTCCTCCTACTTCACAAGTCCTGGTCTGTATGTTGCTTTCAGCTGTAGGGAGAAATGACTGTTTGTTTAGGCTGATCCTTTGTCCAATTGTTACCATCAGGGGCTTACAATTAAACACCGTTCTGTTTGCTTTACCACTCCATTCTGGATAAAAAGTGAGCAATACAACTACTGTTTGCAGTGCACCCAGCTTGTTGGCATTTTGACCTCGGCAGTGTGGCAGCAGCCTGTTCGTGAAAGGAAAAGAGAGCAAGCCGCAGCGTAGCCTTTGCGTTTTGGAAGGGATCCTGTTTTTGGGGGGAGGGGTCAGACATTCAAGCAAGCAGTACAAAGACCATTGCTTCTCTGTCTAATCCTGTGCTCAGATTAAATGAATCTATGACCACTGTGACCATGGAATTCAGAAATAAATTGCTTGATTTCTGTCTTTCTTTCTGATCATTAGCCAAGTGCAAACAGCCAGAGATCTTGATGAATTCCAATTCTAAATAAGCAGAGGAAATAATTGTTCCATATGGACGGTGCCAGAGTCATTGGTGGTTTTGTTGCAGTGTGGTGCATCTGTGCAAGGGGAGATTCTGTGTGATGAAGGATGACGTCATTACTGGTTATCCTGACTTGAGAATCTGGGAATACACCTGATGAGGAAAGTGCAACCTGTAAGCCGATTATGAAAGCGGGCAGCACAGATTCTGAAAATAACCCACTTAAAATCAGTGCTGCACAAACCCATTATTCCATCATTTGGATTAAGCACTCCAAAGAAATCAGGTGCTGGCAATCAGGTGAGGGTCAATGGAGTTCATTGGGCTAATTTACCGTACTAAGGGAAACAAGTGAAGAAACAGCTACTTGGGTTTGTGATGATTGCTGCTTTTCTTAGACTCTGGAGAACAGCGATCCACACAAACCCAAGCAGCTGTTTCTTCAGTCGTTTTGCTTGGAATGGTAAATTAGCCCCAATGCCCCTCACCTGTGGAGAGCTCAGTCCGAACAATGGAATAGTCGGTGTGTGCAGTTCTACTTAAAATCATGCAGCACCTTGGTACACTGCGTTACCTTACTCGTATTTGTTCCTGTGTCCCTGTTCTCAATGGCTACATGCAGTATATGTTGAGTCTTAATATTTCAAATAAAACTATTTCACTTTTTTTTTATTTCCTTGTTGAAATCTTTGGTTGCATTGGAAGCACTTTTTATATTTCCATTTGACAGTTATTTAATTTCCCCTTGGACGTATTTAATTGTAGGCAGAGCCATATTACACCTGGCTGAGAATCAAAAGCAAGTTAAGTATTGGTACCTTCTGAGTCCGTGTGTTTAAGCATCAGGAAATGAAACTCCATCAGCACTCCATCAGTGCTAAGGTTTCTAAGACAGTATGATTTTAACAAAAAATGTCCTTCTGGCAACTTCATGTATTCTCCTTCCCTTGCTTGCTCTGGTGTCTTAATATTTAGCATTGCAATCGAGTGAAAAGTAATTTTACACAACATTGCCAGTATTTAACTCTGGAGAGCTGAAAAAACAAAACATGCCTGCAGTACACACCCCTAAGCACACACGCACAAGAGGTGCAAAATGTGAATCGAGTGACATGCATTGTATTTTACTTTAATCCCAAAAAGGGAATTCCACACCTGGAATCAGATCATTAGCTGTCTTTGTCCAGCACATCCTGTATCCACAGGGTTAGAGAATTAGCTTTTACAGTATGTGTTATGCTTTCACAGCCGATATGCAGTGCTGTCCTGTTGGTAATACAGACATCCAGGCTGTAAACGCGCTGTAGTAGCCCATACAGTTACCTGATTACACCAGGTGTCATTTGTGGTTGCTTCTGTTTTGTTTTCTAAACACACTTTATTGTTCTGGGCGACTGAGGACTGGCAGCTGCTCAAGATCTGTTTCCAGCAGTGCCTCAGGTATGGCTTCATCAGCTCAGCCACTAGCACTTCAGGGTTGAAGTCAAAGGGAAGGATTAGGAGCTGATTTTACCTGAATGAACAGGTCTCCGCTGAGACTGAACTATTGTGTCGGCTAAAGACAGGTGGGGGCTTACTCAAGCTGTTATCTACTTGTATTGGGTGAGGGGGTGGTACCTGTTGTGGTGTCCACTGGCTTGTGACCTCTTATTTCAGGTTACCAGGTGCCCTGGTAAGTCAAGTACATTTCATATGGAGTTGCTAACCCACACTAGTGTTGTTTTATTGCCTGGTATAGCGTGTAAGGTTGTGGATCTGTTCTATTTCTTTTTTATATCAATAGCAGTGAAAACCTGTTTGAATCTTGTGTTTCTGAAATCATGATTTTGCGGTTGAAATGGTTATACTTCTAAATAAATAACTCCATTCACTGCTTCCTGCTTCGTCTTTTTTTCCAGCTTTGACTTCACTTTTTTTTTTGGACAGATTTACTCAGACATGGTGGAGCAGCTGCAGACATGTTCTTGATAATGATTAATTGAATAGGTACTTTCTTTTTTTAAAGGCACTGTACAGTATCCCCTTGAGTCATATTTCATTTTTATGGCTAGTGATAGACACCAGACTTGCTTAACGTAAGCAGTTAAGTAAAAGCTAACTTTCATATTGTAAAATCACATTGCCAGTCAATGTACCCGCGGCGCTTCAGTGAGTTACAGTAACACAGGCATTGCACTTGAATGATTCTTTTGTTAGAACGACTGGGCTTTAACTCATTAGATAATTAAAGAAAGTGGTTTTATGGATCCAATAAAGTTTGGTGGTCTTCATTAATTAAAAAAAGTAAAATAAAAAAAATATATAGTTTTGAACAGTTCCACATAAAGAAGTCAGACTTCACAAAAACATTTACAGCTAGTTTCGCAGACCCCGATTAGCACCAGGTCTACCTAAAGGTAACATTAGGTACTCATTTGTGGCTTTTTCAATCCATTCCATGCTAGGACCTTTGTTCAAACCAAGCCCCTAATTATTGAATTGAGCAGAGCCCAGGTCCAAACAGTTATTTAATTCTTAATTAAATGTAGGTGTTCAATTAAGTAATTAAGGACCTGGTCAGGGGTAATCTGGTTGCGTTAAATGAAAAAAAATTTAAAGACTCAGTAGGATCCAGTTTTTAATTACCCCTGTTTAACGAGCCCTTGCTTTTCTTTTTGGTGCATTCAGTGCAGCTACAAGACTTCCAAACTCTGTTCCTCTGTCGAAGCATCTCCTTTCTCCCCACCACCGAAGAGTCATTACAGACTCTCATTCCTCTTTCCTGTGTGGAATACTGACCCTGTAATTGACGCTCCACGATTTCGTTTTGTTTGCAGAAGCCACACAATGTCCATTAACTGCTGAACAGGCTGTTTGCATCATGGTTTGATGAAGACCTCAGATGCCACGGTACTTGCCAGAGAGCCTGTCTATTCTGAGGGGGCTTTTCAGAGGCCCACGCTGGAAAGGGTTTCCAGAGAAATGGCTCGGCACAGGGTCAAACTTTTCCGGTATGCTTAAACATGTGTGATAATGTGTGTGTCTGTTTGTGAAGAGCAAAACAAAACGGGGGCTTGAATGCCTCAACTGAACAAAAGTTGAAGATCGAAGTTAATTATGTTTGAGGCTTTTCAGTTGACAACACATGACCACCCAGCTTTTGTTTAGGATTTGATTGTGGAAATTTAATATTTTGCATTTCCTCTAAAGGAACCAAGGTAAGGCTGCAGACATAATTTTTTAATTATAAGTTTAACGATATATTTCTAACTATTTATATAAACCAAAAAATATGAAGCAAAGCAGAACATGCCAAAGTGTGAAACTAAGAAACCTGCCAAAAATAAACACGTGGGTTTACATCAGGGACTTAAAAACTGTCCTGTATTATAATTAATAGCAAGAGGAGAGAAAGTTATTTTCAAAGTCATCCTAAAGGACAGACTACCCTTGAAAGAGAAACACAATGCCCTACATAGTGGCTCACCTGGTAGAAGCTCAGCCACGTGGTGCGCAGGGTGAGTCATACAGCGCAGGTTCACGTCCTGGCTGTGTGAAGTGGCCAGTCTTCGCTGGGGACTCCGAAGGGAGTGTCACATTCGCTCTGGCACTCCCGTGGGTGAGGGAGGCAAAACTAGGAGGGACTGTTTCTCCACATCGCACTCAAGCAAACCCTGCTGGCCAGGCGCTCTTGTGAGCGCACAGATGGACACCTACAGGGCTGGCCTTTGTCTTCCAGAGTCCGGTAGCTCACTGCCATCCACTCTCAAATTCCTGGGTGTAGAAGAGGAAGTTGGCTTGGTCGTGGGATCGGAGGACGCCCACTGAAACTTCGGGTCTCCTGAGCTGTGTGGGGGAATTGCTGCGGTGAGGGGATAAACTCATTGGACATTCCAAATTGGGGGTAAAATGAAAATAAAAAAAATGACCGGAATGACTGAACTACAACTGACAATTTTCGAAACTGGATGATCTTTTTTTCCTAACTTATTATCCAAATATTTGTGATGAAAGGGAAGTTAAGGCCATCACAGAGTACAGAACAAGGGTGGTGTGTTCTGTAGCACTTCCATGAACTTGGCACAAATATTTCATTAACTTCACTGGCCCGCTGGATAAAAAAGAACTTATTTTAAGAAGTGATTTAGTTAGCCAGCCTATATATGATAATTATCACACAGACCTATATTTTACAGCTTAATGTTTATGTGGTTGCTGACACTTTTGTGTTTATTTATTCAGTTTGAGAGACTTCTGACACGATAAGCATTTGATTCAGAAAAAATAAATGTGAAAAAGAAATCTGCTTTCATGACTTTCAGCACTGAAATCAGTCTTACAGTAGGTGGTCTTGGAAGAGACCCAAAACCAGGTATTGCCTTGATTGTGCGTAAGGTGAAAGCAATTAGTAGTGGTCTTACTCAACGCAGAGATATGTGAAATAATACTGTAGCTTTAGGTCACAAGGGATTGGACTTGGTGTGGATGGTGCAGTATTCACTACTTTGTGGAACATAGTTAAACACTAATGTAGTTCAGTGGTTAGGGCTGTAAATCTAGTTTAACAGATTGAATATTTAAACCTTCAGTGTAAAAACAGACTTGATTTCAGCTTTATATTTTACTTTGGTGTTTATTTGAAGTTGTACATATATTACCACATTCAGTATTCAATTACAGTGGCTTACAATGCATCAAGATACTACAAACGATTTGTATTTTATTTTACAGTCCCAATTGAAGCCTCCTTACTGTAAAACATAATATCATTAATAGAGCATTCCCAAAACGGACGAACTCCACGCTCATCCCGCGCCTCGTTTACCTTCCTGCTCTCAGCCGACGAGATGCTCTGTAAAAGCAGGCTTTTAAAAACGATGGGTTCATTTCTGCGAGGGGCGATTTTGGGTTGGATTCAGCCTGCAAAGCAGAATAGACGCAATGTAGAATTTAAAATGGGTCTCTGTTTTGTAAGGCTGTTATTTATTTATGTGTTTGTGTATTTATTTACTCATGTCCTTATTTACACCCCCACTGCTTCTCTTCATGTTGTTGATTGCTCTCTTGTTTGAGTGATGTTTTATTTTGTATTTATTTTTTTGGTTTGTTTGTTTGTTTTAGTGATTTAACTGAATGGATAGAGGACTGCAAGTCTACTGTATTACTGCAGGGTGTTTGAGATATTAAGAGAAAACCCAGAAGGAATGAGACTGCAGTGCTTTTCGTACTGGAGACTGCGTTAGGAAGGTAAAGACCATTTAATCCGGGCCAGGGAGAAAAGCCAACAATCTGTATTTGAGTTGAGGCAGTGATATTCTAAACCTCTCCACAGGCGTCTAAGATTATTATTATTTTACTTCTAGAAGAAATGTAGTGTTTGCTCTTATTTCAAAGTGCCTCATACAACAAGGCAAAAAAATTCAATAATAAACGCAATAGTAATCCACAAATGAACCTTTTAGGTACCAGACCAGATTAGATCAAGTCATTTAGAATGAATGGGATGATGTTAGCAATAGGTTACAAAATAAGTGCATTCAGGCAGATGGACAGACGGACAGACAGACAGACAGACAGACAGACAGACAGATGGAGATACTCACTGCAGCCTTGGCTTTTTGCTCTGGTAAACTGTGAAGTTTTTCATTAGAGGTGAGACATTGTTCCCTGTCAGTGAAAAGGGGGTTCATGTGAACCACAAAGCAGGGCCTGTTCACGGAGCCGTGGGGGGTGTGGCTCGAGCCCAGAGAGAACAGCAGGGAGCTGATGGAGCTCCTCAGCACTATGCAAAGAAGGCTAGTCGAGCATCTTAGCTTCCCACTGAGCTCTGTTTTCTTTTGTACTCCATAACTCTGGCGCTCGGTGTCAATGGATCAAGAGCCAAAACCACTCCACAAGCAAGAATATTGAAATCCTTTTTTTTCTTTTCTTCGGGTTCCTAAAATAAGCATGACAGGCTTGTTCGTTTGCTTGTTTTTGAATAGTCTGCGCTAGCCAGGCGTGTTATGACTGGTGGCGTTTCAGACACGAGAGCGTTTTTCGCAGGAAAGAGTGCATCTAGTCCAGGTTATTTACAAAACCCTTTCTATCAAAGAGCGGATCATGGGAAAGATCTGGGGGCTTTCCTTCTTTCTTTTTATTCCGCGTTACTTTCGAGTTAGGGAAGCAGACTTTCACTTGCTCTCTTCTGCCTGTACTATATGACTTGTAAGACTGGAAACATGTGTGATAATATGGGGTCGGTCTGCCCTTAAGACTCCAGCATACTGAGCAATTAAAACCTTGAACTTCCTAAAGGCCCAAACCAAGGCTGGATGAAACACCCATCCTGTATTCAAGACAAGCAGGAGGGCACTGTTAACAAAAGAAAAAAAAAAGTCTTGAGAGGCTGTTAGTAATAGAAAGACAGAGGCAGTAATAAATTGTGTTTAGGAAATCATAAATAAAACAGAGACAGTGAATACGGGGCCCCCTTAGGCCAGCTCTGCAGCCTGGGCCGCAGTGAAGGCCAAGCTTTTATGAGAAGTGTCAGCGATACCTGTGGTGGGTCCTGAATAGACAACCCCATGTTCCTTTTAGCATGATGGGAATAACTCTTGACCTGACAGAGGCATTTGATTGGCATAACGACTGGTGGGGGGGGGGGAACTGGGATTGGCTTGCAGAAACAAAACATCCTTGTCCTGGCTGTCTGTTAAACCCCCAGCTGGAGGCTTTTTGGGGAAGCTGGGGCTGGAGACTGGCAGGCTGTCGGGTGAGATATTGTGAAGAAAGGCACTGTTTCCAGAGAGCCCAGGGCTCCTGTTGATCCACTGACCCAATTGAAAGGGCTAGCTGAAGCAGAAAGCCCCAGCAGGGTTAAGTGGAGGCAGGTGTTCAGTGGGGATGAGAAGTCATGTTACAGAGCGCTCCAGAATGGGGTTGTTTTCTGTTGAAAAAAATTTAAATAAAAAAACAAAGCGGCCCCTGACAATTATCTTACTGTCCTGAAGCAGAAATACATTCGGATCAGCATTTATTTGGTGTGGGAACTTTCTTTTTTTATGTTTAATTAATTGCTGTATTGTTTAAAGTTTCCACCATGACATGATCAGTTTTTGATGGAATAAATAGCAAGCTGCTTGTTGTTCTGCTTTTTAAACAAACTCTCCCATCATTCCCAAGGAGAGTTTGATGATGAGGGTTACATGCATAGCAGCAGATGCAATAACACTTACACCAGGAGCTCTGACTCATCGTAAAAAAACACAGAATTAATCTACAAATGTGAACTGTGGTGGGGCGCAGTGCCGAAAGAGAAAGGATATTATGTTTTTAAACATAAACTATCCCTTTGCAAATAATTAATCCGGCAGTGCATCGCAATGTGAAAGAGACAAAGGGCTCTTTGCTTTGTCGTTCGTACATTATAATTGAGCAAAATATGACAGGAATGTATTCCGAATGAGTACCTGCATTACGTGTGTTTTGTCTATCCAGTTAGGAAGAACTAAAGACACAAGCAGAAGCAACAGCTGATGTGGGACTGCGTGGGCCTGCCTGTTAAAACTCACTTCCTAGAGCTATAAGATAATGATGAGGGGTGGGGTGCTATAATGCCAGCCGTAAGGGTAAGAGTGACGCGTGAACTCCCTGGAGGCAAGCTGACGATGCACTCACAGTGCACTCAGACACAAGGGGCTCCAAAGCCTACAGTGTGTCCCTGCGGACAGGCTGAAGAGCAGCCCTGTGTTCTGCTGGCTGAGTGGAAACGGAAGATGATAAAAGAAGGGAATACGTAAGACTATGTCTTAGGAGCCCTGCTGGAAGATGACTAATAAAAGGCTTCAGAGAAATGAGAAAAGGGCAGTGAAGTATGCCTAACCAACTTCTCAACATTCCCCAACCAAATGTTAAAGTCCTGCCGTACAGCTGATATGCAAAGCACCTGCAAGCTGTGCGGAGCCTGTGCTATTGAGTATTAATGAACTATAGGAGATCTGTTAGTGTAATTGGTAGAGGCAATGTAGTGCCTGCCTGGATTCGTCCAGTCATCCAGAACTTTACAGACCCAACCATAAATTACAGTTGTAATGCTGAAAGGAAACTGCAATGATTACTATTATTTATATCTTTTTGCCACCTGCATAGTTAATGTACAGAGGAAGAAGCTCATTGCAGAAATCCACGTGCCATTAATACTTCTGTTTTGTGGAATGAATTCAAGTAAAATACTCCTCAGCTCTGTTTTGGACCTTCTTGTCAATATTCGTTGTGTACTCACAGCGCAGGTCACTGCAGTGGTACACAAGCTGGCTGTGGTTTGGATTTTAATCAAGCTCCCTTCATTAAGGCAGAAGGAGAAATAAACAGTGTGAATGGATACATTCCTTGTTAATTAGACTGTGCACTCACCTGCTGCTGAAAGGGTTCTCATTTAATGAGAAATGCTAGAGAGTGAAAAGAGACATTTGAAAATGTGGTGTGTATGTGAGTGTTTCTGTGTGTGCGCGCGCGCGCGCGTGTGTGTGTGTGTGTGTGTGTGTGTGTGTGTGTGCGCGTGCATGCCTGTGTGTGTGTGTATGTGTATGTGTGTCTGTGTGTGTGTGTGTTCAAGTCTGTCCTGGTCTTCTTAGTCAGACAGATGAAGATAAAAGAGCCGTGGGACAAGACAGCTCCAGTGCTGTTTAGTGTTTTATGTTAGTGTAGATGAGAAAAGCAGTCTTGAGCTCATTACTCAGGGCAGTGGCATGCTACTTTAGAGAGCATACAGGTATTAGAGAAAACGTATCAATAGTGTGAGAAAGCAGTCACATGAAAGACTTTTAGCATTCTCGTTTGCCTGCCCGTTTCTGTGTAACATGCATGTGTTTGTTCTTCATAAACATGGATTTCTATAGCACTTACTATTAGGAACCCTACTGAGAGATGTCATTTGTCTTTATATGCAGTGACTAACAGAATTCCATTTGTTTTGGGTAAATCAATGAAATTACAGTTAATTAAAGGCTGTAAAACGGTTTATGTCCAATAAGCCTTAATGGGCTGCCTTAAAAGGAAAGCCCTTTTTTGTCGCACAAATTAAATCATTATCCCCCAACAAAGAACTGAGTTCACCAGTTGTGTCTAAGTTTCCCCTGCAACAGCAGACTGTGACTTCAATCCTAAATGAAATTGCTTGCCGGACATACATGCCTAGTTTGTGTGTACATTTCTAATTACGGGGACACAAAAGGCAGCTAATTTGAAAACAGCTCAAAGGATTAGGCAAATTGAAAAATTCCTTCTTCCCAGGTATCTTTTACTGCCAGACAGACAGCCATGGATATGCACTGTTTATGCTGACCCAAAAACCTCAGATTAAGGTCCTCTGTACTGACTTAATTAAAATCACTGTTTGAATTACTGGGAGCGGAAGGCTGTAGATTTTACACTTCCTCTTATTACTGCAAGTTGTGTTGAAGATGCCCCTCTGTTTAAATTAAGTTCAGCACATGCAATATCAAATTTAAATTTAGGAGTAAAAGGAACTCATGAACCAGGTGTAAGTATCGAAAGTGTCTTTGACCTTACTAAGTTAAATCAATCATGTCTTATCACTACAGCCCAGCTGAAAATAGCACCTACTGTCTGGGCTGCTGATGGCCCTTTTGACTTGACAATAGGGAGAAGCCAATACAACAAATGAATCCAGCAATAAAGAAACATGCCTTGGGTGCTATTAAATATCTCAAAAAGTGAGATTTGAAAGCAGTGGAGACGCTAATCAGTTACTTATCTCCCCTCTGCATCTGCTAGTACAGGAGCATTTCAGACCAAATTGCTTTTCCTAGACATATGCTGCACTGACAGACTGAGAGAAACCCAGGTCCCGTATGAATACAGTACACAGCTTATAGACTGCCCTTGTCATGTATTTTACATGGTTTTCTTTTACATTACATAAAACATGTTGAACTTTTTCACATTCCGTCATCTTGTTTTCTTTTCCGAGACTGATACCCCAGTTGCTACTGAAGCAGATTAATCATCTCTGACTGGTTTCTGCAAGGCGCTCCTTCAGCGGCTGCATGTCTCACATCACATTACGAGTTTGGTATATTGGTGGGTTTCCAGTTACAATAGGAACGTTTTGCACCAGGTTCTTGTACTTGCACTGAAGTTTTATAGGTGTAAAATACTTCAATCCGCTTCAATGTCTTTGAGCTGAATTGTGACAAAACCTTAAAAAAGCATTGGTTTACCCCAAGGAATTGAGCGGGTTCTTCTTAAAATACATTTGAAAGTGACTCAAGTGTCTCGAGGAGGAAAGTGACAATTTGGTTGACCAGATTCGTACACACTGCAAAAATAAGAGAGTCAGCAGCATTGTATTTGTGGGACATCAATGTCCCTTGCACCTTAAAAGGTGAAGTATATTCTTATTTAGAATATGTAAATGATTACTGCAGCCGTTCATTAATTCAACTTGTTTGAAGTTCGCATTATAATTTGAGAACTTTCAGGTACAGCTTTGATATCTGCAGAAATGCAAAGAGGCAGGCAAAGAGCCAGAGAGTGTCAGTGAAACCCTCCTGGCCCACGGCTCTGAGTCTGCATTCAGTCCAGGCTTTACAATCTGGCAGGTCTGATAAAAATCAGTGCCTTTTACCCTTGTAAGGCATTTTCTTTTCAGGCTACACTGCATTGATAGCAGGTCACTTGGGCTTAAGAGAATGTGTGCTTCCTCTAGAATGGGTAGGGGAGGCAGGCACTGAGGTCGGAGAGGTTAGCCCTTCACTTCATTCATTTCCTTTAAAACCAGTGAGTCAACAACAGTGTGCTGGGGTGCTGGAGTCCTGGAGTGCTGGAGTCCTGGAGTGCTGGGGTGCTGGAGTGCTGGGGTGCTGAGGTGTTGGAGTGCTGAGGTGCTGGGGTGCTGGGGTGCTGGAATGCTGGGGTGCTGGAGTGCAGGGGTGCTGGAATGCTGGAGTGCTGAGGTGCTGGGGTGCTGGAGTGCTGGGGTGCTGGAGTGCTGGGGTGCTGAGGTGTTGGAGTGCTGAGGTGCTGGGGTGCTGGGGTGCTGGAGTGCTGGGGTGCTGGGGTGCTGAGGTGTTGGAGTGCTGAGGTGCTGGGGTGCTGGAGTGCAGGGGTGCTGGTGTGCTGGGGTGCTGGAATGCTGAGGTGCTGGGGTGCTGGAGTGCTGAGATGCTGAGGTGCTGGGGTGCTGGAGTGCTGGGGTGCTGAGGTACTGCGGTGCTGGAGTGCTTGAGTGCTGGAGTTTTGGGATGCCTGGCTATCTCCCCCCACCCCCCCTTACCCCCACCACTGCAGTAATGTTAAATTAGCGGAGCTTTAATGGATCTGACAGGAACTGCATTATGTCTGGTTTGGGAGTGTAACCTGATTTGGAACACTTCTCGCAGGCCAGGGCAGATGCTGGAAGCTGTTTGAATGTTGAACAAAAAGGTCCATTGAAAGAATGCTAGCTTCCCGCTGGGCTAATCCAAGTAACAATAATTGAAAAATCTGGAAAGAGAAAAAAAAGTGGCCTGCACAATCCTGAGCAGCCCTGCCTGAAAAGCACATGAGAGCGAGAGAGAGAGAACACAATCATCCCAGCGTTTCAATTATCGGTGTATATTATCCCACCAGTCTGAGGTTAAACTCTTAAACTCAGCTTGTTACTACATATTACATCTTTTAAACAACTTTACACACAGTAGAGGATCGTATTGCCCTTAGTGTAATGTTGGCTTTTTAATGTGTGTGTATGTTTACTTGGAATGGCTACAGTACAATGTGGCTTTTAGTCAAATAAATGTGACTAACACAGATCTAGAGGAGATTTTGCTTTTGAAGGGTTTATGTGAGTTTATCTGATGAAAAATACTATTTAAATTCCCAAATGTACAAAGATGTATGTGCAGTGTAGGATTTGTGCCAGTTTAACGGTTTTTCATATGGAGGGGGTATGGTAATAATTTTCCTGAGCTCAACATGTACTTCAAGGTCTTTTTATTTAATTGCATAATGAAAAAGGGAAAGCCCACAGCTGTTTGGTTTTCTAACACGGGTACAGTGCTGTCTTTTTTTTTTTTTTTTTTTTTTTTTTACCTGATTAGATATGCTGACATTGATAGAAACAGTGCCTGAATCTCAGTGAGTCTGTGTAATGTTTTTACATCTTTGCATATTCAAGCCTACAAGATTAGACAATGCCAGCAAAGAAGTCAATAAGAGCACATTGAAGCGTTTTATACCCTTGCTTTATTCTTACACGGTAACTGTTTCATCCTGCTGCTGTTTACATGGATGATTTGCTGTAATTGGCACGTTTCAGTTTTTTTTTTCTGCACCTGGATAAGTAGCCATCAAAAGAAAGTGAGTTTTTGTTGCCATTGGAAAAGTAACAACTAGATTATTGTTGTGTCTCCCCCCAATTCGAAAGTATGCGTTGCAGTCATTTAAACCGCGTTAAGAATGAAACCGCAGCATTCCTGCACATTAGAAGCAGCTCGAGGTGTTTTACATGTGTAAAGATACAATTGTTTAGGCAGCCACAGAGCCTCTCATTAAGAGTTCATTCTTTCTTACCTGTGTAGTGTTATACTGCGTGTTTTTGTAGGGATTTCTGTTGTCGTTTTGCCATGCCAACAAAACATGCTTCTAAAAATTCTCCTCAAGGCCGATGTTTCTGAAATTAGGTGAGGGAAGTGAATAAAAGCTGTGCTGTGCATAAGAAGCACATAGCTGTTCCCGTGCAACACTGATGTGCTTCCCCACCTCACAAAAAAAACAGCATTGGGCTGAAACAATTTTTCAGGGAATAGTTTTAAATAACAATTTACATGTAAGCAGAAACTGGTACAATAGAGACTACGGGCCACATAATAGGATATAGAACTGCAAGAAACTGAAAATACTATTTAGATTATATAAATTAAATAAATTAAAGGATACCTTTTGGGCATCATTTCTTTCCATTTTGTACTGTATGTTGTTGTTTTGTATAAATCAGAAAACACATTGTTTGCTTAGATACTGGAAGAATAAACAACTCTCTCTAGTCAAAGCTCACTGTGAATTCTCCTTCTTTATGTGTCTCACTTGTCTATGGTTACCAGACATTTCATTTAAAAAGTACAATGGAGTCTTTGGTATATGCTGACAGCAAGGCCAGAGATTTCAATATGTATCAGTCAAAAGCCTTCCTGATAAACGAGGGCACTGGAATGAAGGCTTCCAGATAGGGTTTCGATGAGACGATGGGATATGAAATAGGGCCTTATCTCACGCTCTCATCAGTCCGAGTCTTAAAATATGCTTCATTATGTTTACAGGGAGAGAGCGGTGGGAGAAGGCAGTGTATACAGGACCGCACTGCCTCAATGTGGTGTGAGACATGCAGAGCATGAGAAAATACTCCAGACAGCTTGAAATTAAAATTTGCCAGCAATAATAATACTAGGAAGGGTTCCTACAAAGCTGCTGCCACTCAAGTTTATTAATATCGGGAGGAATTATTTTTGGAGTCTCGTCTTCACAGGACATGCCTAAAGAACATTGCCCAAAACAGTGCGATGGGTATCAGTAATGAGTCTCGGTATAGAATGAAACTGTCTTAACAAAGAGGTATTCACGTGGCTCAAGGGAGCTCTCATACTCTAAAACAGGACATGTTTGCTGGCAAGAAATATTCACTGGTTTAGCTTTTATTAAAATCTGCAAAATATATATGCTGAAATGTTGGCATGATTACTTAATTCAGTTTATATATAGTATAGTTTACATGCGTGAGCATTTGTTGCTGTAAATATGTCCAAAATAAAGTTGCTGCAGATATTTCCTGATATTTCCTGTTTTACAGACTTTTTGCTCTGTCTTCACCATAAATCGATAGTTCTCTTGTAATTATTAAAATAAACAAGTACCCTATAATGAACTCCCATTCGTTGCTGTAAGAGGACAATCTTCCGTTCTCAAGCCTCTTAACGGTCAGGGAGACCCACTGAACTATCCCGAGCAGCTCAAAGTGTTCCTTTCCTCCCGAATCTGAATCCTTTGCGCGTGGAACGAGGGCATGTGCTTGGTGCCCAGCATTAGCGGAGGAACATTGATGGATTTCTTTTGAATTGTTTCAGCAGTCTCCTCCAGCCAGGGACACGCATTCTCACAGTGCCACTGAATCTGTCTGGGTGTTTGCTTGCCCTTCAGAAAGGATGTCTTTGGCGGGGGAGTGAATCAATCTTTATATTCTGACAGGAAGGGGAGCCATCACCAGTCTTCTCAGTTACATCCTCCACTGGCGCGCAGTCTGTTTTCTTAAATGTCCTCAGCGACTACTGCAGTTCACTAATAAACCTGTGTGAATGCACCGACTAGCTCAACCTCAAATAAACCATTAAGAACTTGCAGTAAAGTAGGCTAAAATAACCGATTTCAATTTGTTTAAATGCACCCACCTCTTTGCTTCTGACAAACTAATATTATGTATCTATTGCAAGCTGGTAAATCTAATATGGATCTAAGTAAAAAAAAAAAAGTTTTACATTTTGTGAGCTGGAACATTTCAAATCCAGTTCTGGTTTATCTCACAGTGAAATCTTTAGTCTAGACAACAAGCCTGTTGCTCTTATACTGGGTATACTGAGGGCACATTTATAACGATTCAATGAGAAGTCTCTATTAATGTCCTTGATACTTTTGGTTAGCGGGTAGTCAAATTTAAATTCCATGTGACTGGTTTTTGAAGACACAAAACATCATTATGCCACTGATAGAGTGCTGTTAAGAGAGATGTCATGTGAGAGCTCAATAAACAATTCAGTGATGCCTCAAGGCTGTTTTATGTATCCAGCAGGAAATTCTAACTATTGTAATTGACGTCTACATTTCCTTCATGCACTTGCTCTTAGTCATATTTTGATTTCAACACCTTTTGAATAAATTCTGCATCAAGAGAGGATTTGACCATTTAAATGCAAAGGGAATGCTCAAAACCTTAGTATGATTAACAGGACCCTAATCCTGTGTGAAGTCCTTCCCTGCAGAGATTGTGTGTATAGGGATGGTTGTGCCTAATTGACAGGGATGGAGGGATATTGGTTTGGTTTACTCAGGCCTATCTGTGCAATCAATCTCTGTAAGATCTTGCCGGGTCAGCCTCTCTTAATCTGCGTCCGGAAGTGGACATGAACAGTTGTTGAAGTCGGGTCCTTCTGTCTGAATCCAGCACCACGGCTATCTGATTCAGTGATTTAAAAACGATTCCCTAACGCTTCACGCAGGCTTTAGCACAAAACAGTCACTGCAGGGATGGAAATACGACTCCCATAGCATAGCATTATGAGCCATTCCTGGTTTTACTATGAGTCTAAAAAGACAAACCTGAGCTTGTTCGCTATACACTGTGACTAATCAAGCTTGTATTAAAGCCTGGAATGGGTGAAACTGCTGTGCAATAGGAGTCTTATTTCCATCCCTGCACTGGCCTTTTCAATTTTCTTGTATTTATTTAAAACATAATTTTGTCTGCCCTTAGATATTGCCACCCACCAAGTAATAATAATAATAATAATAATAATAATAATTATAATAATAATAACTAGAGTTGCTAGCAACTATGAAGGCTTCCAAGCAGTTTGAAATTTAAGCGCATTGGTTATTCTAGATGAATCGTAATCATCAGAACATTATGTTCTTATGTTCTTAACTGTGCTAATTGTGTCAATTTTGCACAAATATGAGAAGACTTTTGAAAATTGCCCGAAATTTTCATTAAATGTAAGATGGCTGCCACGCAATGTGACCAAAGGCCGCCATATTGACCATGGCACAACATTCCATAGTCCTCTACATCCGTGTCAAATTTCGTGTATTTTCGTGCAGCCGATAAGAAGTTGTAGGCAGTTTTATAGCCAGTTGCGTATGTTGATGATGTCATGCATCACGTTTCACCTTTAGGAGAGGTCAGAGGTCACGGGCGATGACTTTTTTTCATAGAGCACATATGACTTCCTGTACGTGTTCCATTATAATTATGACCCTGTCGGCACGCCCTAGGAGTTAAAATTTCAACATGCGTGACAATTTAGGTGTCAATTGACGTTGCGGTTTAAGACAAGAAGATTGTTGAATATTTGGCGCCAATCCAGCGTAGCGGGCAAAGTAATTGTTCAATCGACCTCGATTGAACATATGTGTTTTTATAGGCCATTGCTGCACTATCTGCTGCCATCGTCATAGTTCCACCTTAAGTTGTTTTTAAGACAAGAGTTTTGAAAAATTCCCAAAATTTCCATGAGATCCAAGATGGCGGTCGAACCATGGGACTTTTTTAGGCTTCATTATTATTATTATTATTATTATTATTATTATTATTATTATTATTATTATTATTATTAGGCTTCCCAGCCTTTGGCTGGGAAGCCTAATAATAATAATAATAATAATAATAGCATCCACATCCCTCTGTATTCCCAGTTGGAGCAATATCAGCAGGTGAGAGGAGCCTGTGTTTTCTTGTACAAAGGAGGGTGCAGCAATATGGTATGCTGTTATGACAGAAGTCTGGGTTTTATATAAATTAAGGACATGTGTTTTACTTGTTATACTGGAAACCAGCAGCAGATACTGGGATAGGGGGCCTACAAACACTCAGGTTATTGTGCTGTACCAGAGAAAGGGGCCACCTAAATACAGGGCTTCAAAAATATTTAAAAAACTAACAAACAGAAAAAAACAACAACTTCACCTCAGCAACTGCTCCATTATTTTTTCCATGAAGACAATGAGCACTGAAATAATTTTGGCAGTGGCCTCTGCTCTGCAGTTATAAAGCCATTGACTCATTTCAACACCAGACATCTGGTACACATGGAAAATATGGTGAGTGGAGACCTTTTTTCGATAACGTTTATCAAAGCTTGTCATGAAGGACTCTGGCATATAATGTGACTCTGCAGCACATGCCACGGCTGTATCACAGGTCTCAGCCTGTATATTTGAGTGGATCTCCCCAGTGACAGTCTTCTTCACTGCACACTGAGCCCCTGCTCTCACCCTGAGACCAGCGATTACACGCACTTTCTCTAAGCATTGCCAAAGCTGTTCTCGTATTTATTGATTTAAATACCACAAACTCAGTGTGCTCTGCTGTGGGTAAAGTGCTGCTGGAAATACATCTTTAAAAAAATACAATAATAAATGAACAGCTGTTTTTTTTTTAAAGCTGGTTTACAATGTAAACAGTTACAGTCTAACTGTATCACTTTCCCATGACTAACGATGTAAAATATACTTCTATCTGAAGGCAGCCAGTGAACTGAAACGAATCTTGTGATAAAAGACATGCACACGTGAAGCATGTGATATAAAAACAGAAAGCGGGGGTGTTGTGATCACACACATGGGTTATACAAATTCTGTTTGTATAGAAGCAAATGGGTAAATAAAAAAGAGGATGGTGTTTTTTTTTTAATGTCATTAACGCTAGCACTGAAAACTAATATACAGATGTAGACCATTGCATTTGGTGCTTGTCTGGCTATCCTTTGAGTAAGACTGAGCAATGATTCAGTACCATGTGAAGAGTGTGTTAGAGTAAACTAAGCAGTTACAGAAAGGTTTTGAAAGTCGTTGAAATAGGCCATAATGTTTACCTAAACTGCTACCAAGTTTCTTTGCTGAAATAAGGATCACTTGCACAGTAAATTAAAACCAGAGAATCGTTTCCGATGGGGTTACTTGCTTCCTATACCCCATGCGGTCTCGCAGCCCTTTTCAAGGAAAGTTATCTTGTTACGCATGCAAACCAGTTGCAGTGATTTAGTAAAACTCTCCAGATCTGACCTGAGGAGAGTGGTTCGGTTTGTGTAATCAGCACGGTATTTCCTTTCTCCGAAGGCCGGGGGGAACACCTGTGTTTTTCTTTGACAATCACCAGGGGGAGGAATCGTTGGCAACAGTGCAGGTGCAGAAATCATTTGTGCCGAGTTCCCAAAATAAATTAATTAAGGGGACGTACAGTACAGAGCATACAATCTTTCCATGAAAATGTGATAAAATGTTGGTTTACATACATTTCTGTTCAAAAGAGATAGCCATTAAGATCCATACTTCTGCTTTCCTTAAAAGCTCTGCATTAAAGATCACCTGTTTTGCTGGACCTCCTGTCTATAGTGACCACCCCTATATATCCCATGTATTTATATGCCCCATGTTAAATCACCTGTATGTTCCTAATACTGTGTTAATACCTGCTGAAGGGAGTAGTATCTATCTATATATATTGTGTACAGGGCAGCAAGCACAATTTAATATATTACCACCATACATGTTAAAAAAGGCTTGCAAGCATTGCTAAGCACAAAAACAAAATGTGACGTTTAGGTTAACAAACGCTTAGACAAACCGTCATCAGCCTCTTTCACTGAAGCTTGAGATGAAATGATCCCAAATGAATTTGAATCACAAAAAGAAAATAAACATTAACGCTGATAAACAAACAGCCCCGCACGCAGCTCACAGCCTCCGTTATTTCTATCCTGCTTTTCCAAAGCAAACGTTTCTTACAAGTCTTCAAACTGTAGGATTACACAGCAGCGCCCTGGCTAATTCTAAATGTTTAGATTTTTAGTAAAAACATTCTGGCTGATCATTTAGCAGACTGCTTTCCACTGGCAGAATAATGTCCTTCTGCTGGAAGTATTTAAAACAAAGCCTGACCTTAAAATGATAATAGAACCATGAAAGAGATCAAGCAAAGGAAGGAAACACATTTAGATTAAAACTAACAGCCCAGTATGCGGGATTAAAATTAGATTTATAATAAAATCAGGAATAATTACAGACCCACATTAAGCACACGGTTCAGTTATTCCCGTTTTTCTTTCAAGCCACACAATGGAATTTTAGTATGCTCTAATAGTTGGTATTGCAGTCTAACTATATAGAGACACATTTGGCCTCTGATGTAAATAAAACAAGCAGCTGTCACAAATATGTATGAGTGGCTCTAGAGGCTTCTTATCTTCACTAATTACTAGTGTAGCAATTCTGGGTGGCTGTGTGAACTAGTGTTATGTGAGAATTAGCTGCAGCTCTTAGTATTTTTCTCAAACTGCTGGCAATTTGCTTTATTATTTTTAGATGGAGAGCTCAGACAAATAAATAAGGCATTAGCTGCAATATCGGCCTCATGCTCTCAGTTTTGTCCCTGTTCCAGTGTAATTAAAGATAATATATTAGTTTAATTTCACTCTTGAGTTAAATTATGCGTCCTGTAATTGTTCCATTCTTGGTTCAGCACTCAGTTATGTAGCATTTTTAATAGTTTCAACAGTTCCAAAATACAGTTTCAAGGGTCACCAACAGCTATGTCGTTTTCAAGCAAGGAATGCATGTGCTTTGGGTGGAAAAGAACATCTTGACAAGAGAGGATTTGCTAATAAATTATGACTACAGAAGAAATTCTGCAGGGGGCTGGCAATTCCGCAGGGGGCTTCCAATAAGCCAGTGCAGAGTGGCACTGGCCGCAGCCCTGCTCCTTCTAATCCTTCACATCTTATGGCAGATTCTTTCAAATCAGCACTTCTTGTTGTGCTGAGTCCGCTGCTGCCTGGGGAGGGGACTGCCACAGCAAGGCAAAGTCCAGAATTAGAATTATTAATGACTGTCAGATAGCAAGCACGAGCCCTGAGTCTAGTTAACTGCATGAGCAATGCTGTGGTGAAAGGATAGGTGATTCAAAGAGAGAGGAAGAATTATCATGCAGCAGCACAGGCAGGAGCAGCAGGGCCTTCCAGTAACTTCAGTGACCCCCCCGAATGTGGAGTGAACTTGCTACGCGTTTCACACAATTTTTTTTTTTTTTAACCTGTGTCAAGCTTATTTCCCTAATATAATTATAAATTAAAAGGAATTTACAAATATTTTTTAACGTTTATTTTAAGGGGAACTTTTTTTAGTTTATTAACTGTTGACAAATGTTGTTCTTTTTGAGCTCAGGGTTCTACATGAGGATCTTTCTAAACTAATGTGCTGTGCTAATGTAGTGTTGTGTGATGCTCTGCCGTTACGGATTCTGTTCCCTGTCATGAGATGAGGTTAAAAGCTCTATAACCACTATTGCAGACGAGCACGGCTCTTCTGCATTGCGGTTAAGACGTCTGCTAATAAAAACCTGATTTCGTTTGCTAATCATTATTACAGTAACAATTTGAACTGATTTCAAATATATGATCGACTGGGAATTGATAACCCATAGGGCTCTGATGTTTGAAGTCTTAGCTGACCTATTATACAGGGTGATTAGCACATCAATGATACAGTGCGTTGGTGTGGTAAGCTTACTGTCTAATCACCTTGTATATTAACTAACAATGAACAGAAAAATAAATCATGTATATTACCGCGTGTTTGCTGGTTGTTAATAGTTAATAGAGGGCCCTTAAAATAAAGCATGACCCATTTATTTTTGTTGTTTTTTTTAAGGAATAGCAATTCATTAACCAAGTATTAATGACCAGAAAGAAATCATGTAGTTTTAACATTGTAAAACTGTCAAGAAGCAATTCAGAGCCATAATTTAACTGAAAAGAGATTTAATGCAGTTGACAGACCTACGAAGGGGGCTTTTGTTTCCCTTTGCCCACCTAACCTTTATACAAGTTTATCATGGTATTCCTGCGCGGTATTTTTGCACTTTTACCATGCTTGTTACATGGTAATACCATGTATTAACCATACTTTACCCTGGTTTACCATGTTTATTAATATGCTTTACCATACATCACTGTTCTTTACATTGCTTTCCTTGGCTTTACCATGCCTTCACTTTAATAAGCTTTGCCATGCTTTTACTATGGTAAACTTTTAGAAAGGAAGGGCTCGTAAGAATTCTTAAAAAGAACATGTGTAGTTGAAGGCACATAGAAATTAAAGGAGCTGACAAGTGTTTAGCTTCCTAGCTAAGGGAAAACTAGTAACAGTAATGCTTTCAAATAATAGCAGCAAATTCATAATGAATTCTGACTGGATTTAAACACATAGGTTTCCCTTTTCTGATGAATTCACTGTTTATTCTTCATGATGCATTCATACTCTTTTACTGGTCCACCAAAGGATTGAGAGAAGTGTTAATTCATACATGAATGCATGCCTTATACATGTGATCAACATCATTTGCTACAAAGGAATATGGGTAATTAAATCCACATGAATTAACAGGGCTGGATTCAAAGTGAATTACTTCAGAACTCATTTGAAGTGTAGAAGATATTCAGGTGTTATTCCTGAGGCATTCATTCAGAATTCATTTCGAATTTGCGGACATTATTTTAGTGCTACCCTATTAACAAACTGTAATTTCATTAGTGCCCAGTCAGAAACTAATTCCCAAATGATTAAGGCATATGAATACAGTAGAAACCTGCTGCTTCCAGATTTGGGAAAAGCGTTTTCCTGGTGAGACACTTGACTGAACAGAGTGGTGAAAGCTCTGAAATCCTGGATGTGGAGCTCCTGATTTCTTTCCAGGGAAGCTGGCGGGTCTGAAGCGGCGTGCTGACCGTCAGAATGCATCCTGTTTGCTCTGCGCAGGAATGCTCGCTGCACATGCGGTCAAGCGCCCCTCCGGGTGATTTAATGAGTCTATCCAACATTTGGGACACGGGCCACTGACATTGTTAGCTAATGAGTGCAGAGTCACAGGGCTGGCTTAACATGTGGTAGATAAAGAGCTGACCACTTAACCTGCTCTATTAATGAAGTGACTCATGAAGTCCCCTGCATTCTCCTGTCAAGTGGACTGGTTTACGAACAAAGGGATGCCTGCTGCAATATCTATGGTGCCTGCATTGAAGAAAGGGCTGAAACTACACCTGGTAGAACGCAGTGTGCACTTCCCACCTGTGTGCCTGCTAATGCATATTTATGGCTGAAACGGTCATCTGGTAGCTCTAAGAAAAGTGGTTAATCTTGAATCAAACAAAATGAATACATTGGCATGCTATGACCAATGTGCAGGACTTCAGAGAAATACTTTTGCTGCCACGTACTCTACCTGTATAATCTGTATGAACTGTTTTCTTGTGGTTTGGTAAGTTCGCATTTTTTCCTTTCTGGAGATTTGGAGTAACTTAGTTGTCTTCTCTTCAGTGTTGGGTAAGTTACTTTTAAAAAGTAATCCATTAGTTACAAGTTACTTGAGCAAAATTGTAACTCATTACAAATAGTTACTTGTCAGGCACAGTTTACATTTTACAGAGATATTAGTTTTGGGTTTGGTCAGGCTGCAGCTCGAAATATTCTTTGAAGATCCAGCTATTGAACCCACTCGTTCCCTCCTCTGACTCCATTTTCAGGCATGACGATACAAAAAGCATGTTCATGTGACATGCGGGGATTGACTGGCTCTGCTGAAGCGCTTTCTGATTTCCGTGGTGTGCATTAGCCATAGTCCTTTTTTCAAATGTAACTAAAAGCTCATTTTTTCACATCAAATGCACTGCATTACCACATTAAGTTACCTGTCGGAAAAAGGAACCTTTACAGTTGCAAGTTATTGAAGAATGCAATATGATTACAGTAATGCGTTATATTTAATGCGTTACTCCCCAACACTGATTCTCTTCACAATTCCTGTTGCATTGGTTAAAACTGTATTTATTATTTCTTTATTTAACATTGCATTGGCTGGAAAAGCCATATGAGCTTCAAACATCTTGTTTACAAAGGCGCCCCAGGAGGAAGGCAGGAGCATGTTACAAGCATACAGCAAGCACACAGTTTTACAATCCAGGTATTATTGTATTCATCACAAGGCTGGTTCAAATCACCAATTAACAAGCTCCTCAAATGAGAAAGTGACACTGGATCTGAGTTCTGTGGCTAGTTTATTCCAGTCTGGTTAATTAGTTGGGTAGCTTGGGGGGTATACCAGGATACTCCGGGTAACCTGAGTTTATGGTGTTTTTATGGCTGTAGCATTGTGCTCTGTATTGCGTTGTCTTTTATAGCTGTCAGTTTTATCTAATTTGAGATTGTTCTGGAATTTGAAATATCACTTAAGGCCTCAAATTCAATTACCCTCATAGCCGGGGCAATTACGGGTAAATGCAAAAAAAAAAAAAAAAGAAAAAAAAAGCTGCAAATGTAAAACATTTATTTTAAAGGCAATGATGATGTTTGTGATGTGCTAATTCTGTACACCATAAATAACACGATTCATTTCAAGGGTTTAAAATTTCCCCTGAACTTTTTTCACTGTAAAAATGTTAATAGCATCAATCCGTATGTATTTGTGTGTGTTGTCATCAGTCTAAGGAGCCGTTCTGGCAGTGGAAAGAGCCAGACTGGCATGCTGTTTATCAGAGGGACATTCCTTCTAGACGTTTTAAGTAATGGCACTAATTAAACCCCACAGACTCAATTAAACAAGCAGCACGTCACACCTGAGACACAGCAGGGACATTCACTGATGACAACCATAAAATGACCTGCAGGGGATTTTACCTGAGAGCAGTCAGCACAGCGGGAGTTCTGCTTTGTGTATTAGGCAAACAAAGCCTTGTGTGTTTGAGATGAGATATGCATTGAACTATGTGCACTATATGTATGTTTGTGAATCATAATATATGATATATTAGAAAATTCTTTCAAAAATGTATTGTTACTGAAATTGATCGATCAAGCTTTATTTATATATATATATATATATATATGTTCAAAGGAATATATACTGTTTATTATTTGCTGTAAGAACTTTATTTTTAAGGCTAGGGTTGAAAGGTAGAATACGTAAAGGAGTGCTTGTCTCTCTAATAAACCTAGCCAGCCCTCTCCTGTGATTTTAACTACAGGCGCACAACACCCTGTGTGTCTATCATCACTGTAGAGCCAAGCAACAGCAGAGTTCTCAATAAACAGTCTGTCAGGCCTGTTTGCATAAAGGCTGGGGAAGGGACAATAATAAACTTCATGCAGCAGAAAATCTGAGAACTTGCAGGGGCCTGGGAGATTTCAATACAGACGAGAAATAAAAAAGTAAGGGCTTCACTGTGGGGCATTCAAATAAATATGCCCTATAAATCAAAATATAAAACTGACGCTCTTCGCTTTTTTTCCTTGTTCGTTTCTCTGCACGTGTATCTTCAGAGAATGCAGTTGTTGGCGTCTAAGTGCACAGCTGGTAGTATTTCTGCACACATTCATTAAGAAATAAAAATACCAGTATATACAATTCAAGTAATACCTTTCCAGCCGATGGAAAATACTGCAGAAACAGTTAAGAATAGAAAAGAAAACACCCAGGAAGTTCTGGTGAACTTGTAAGTTGCTGGAAATGTGTCAAATAAATACTGTTTCACATTCGCTGACAGAAGAAAGGGACAAAAAAAGGGAATTTAATTTGGACCCTTGTAGACTTTTTTTTAGTGAAGAATAAGATTAAATAAACTCATGGTTATCAGTTCTAATTCAATTTGTGATTTTGCATTTGCATTTGTCAGAGGCTACTGTAAACTTTGGACAAAGACTTGAGAAGGTTACATTTCTGTTTTTATTTTATTTTTTAAATGCATGCAGTCATAAGCCAGCCTATCATTCAACAGCACTATCATTTACACAAAATTAAAATAAAATGCACCCTCAGTAATAAAATGTCAACATGTTGCAACTTGCTTTCTGCTTCATCAAACAATTGCACGATTGCACAACAGCTGTTTACAGACAGATTGCAATGGCAGGAAAACCAAAAGGAACTGATGTTTTAGCTCCTCTGAAATATTGTATTAAGGGTATTGATATACAGTACTTTGTCTCTGTGCGTTTTAAATTCTGGTAAAATCAATTTAAAATAAGTACTTTTTTAATATAAGGTACCTTAGAATCTTTGATTGAATTATTTTGCATGGCAGATAACATTTCAAAAAGTTTCCAAGAATTAAATGCAAGAATAAAGTCACTTTGAATTTGCTAATATTTGCTGGTGATTTTACCAACTGAATAAACAAGTAAACATTTGAACACAGTGGGGCACCTGTATAATAGATTCAAGTCAAAATAATTAACTGTCTGACCTTCATAACAGATACTGGACCAGTGTTTATAGTACTGTACGGTAAATAGTAAGTTCCTCCATGGAACTCAAGCGTAACTCATTTTCAGAAGTCAATGCTTTTTTTTAAAAAAACAATTATGTGACTGAATAACTCTTGAGACATATTCAAATTTGTAGTATTTACACACTTGGAGTTACACACTGAACCCACACTGTAGTAAAAACACGTGCTTTCTTGATTTGTGTCAGGATAACAGGGATTCCTGAAAAGGTTCAGCAACTTCAATCATTTTTAAATCTTTGCTGAAAATATAATGTTATCTGTATTGAAGTCCGATGCACTGATAAAAGCACAGCCATCTGGAATTGCGTTTTTATTTTTTATTAAACTCCAGTGCACCTTCCCTGGGCTAACCTTTATAGGGATTTCAGATCCACTAGGCTATTCTTGAGGTCTGCTTGAGGATGCTGTGAACTATGCATGACCCGTTAAAAGTGATTCATGCAACTGCTACAAATTTCATCTTAAAATTATTATTATTACTATTTTCTTAATCTCCAGAGGAGCCAAAAGATGTGTAGTTAGGCTCAGTGCCCGTCGGAGCGATAGGGAAATGTTATTGTAGACAAATGGAACTCATTACAATGTGCAGGTAGTTCTGCGGATACCACAAGCATTCGATACCTCTCATAATCAAGCCATGGGAAGCGATTTACCCTTTATGCATTTTGATTAAAGAGAAACAAACAAACACCTCTTCAGCAACTGAAGCCTTGGACGACCCTTGGCCCTTTCCTCTGGTCAGTATTTTCCTTGGAGAACGAGCAGCAAAAGTTGACACACTAGGGTAAACAGCCCTAAACAGCTCCCCAGAGGAACGCTGACATAGCATGCTCCGGACACAAAGCTGACAGATCCTTGCTGCTCTGAGAGGAAGGAGCATGTCACTTCAAAGGCTGGGAACTTTTGTTTGTTTAGAAGTGTAGCACTGAATGACAAGGACCTGCAGGCTTCTAGCAGCACAGTCTGTCAGGGTCTGTGGACCACAAGAATAACAACTTAGTTGACCAGAACAAAGCCTGATACGAAAAAAAACTTGATTTACTCGGAAGTGCCGCGCTGCCTCATTCACAGTGGGGTTCTGCTGTGTCTGCAGTGTACATCTGAAGCACAAGCGGGGGGGTCAAGTGACTTGCCAAGGACAACACAGCCAGACAGTGGGAAAATCCAGGATCTGTCCATTCTTCTTGCTGTAAATGTTACATCTCAATGCCATCTAAAAGTGGGCTTAATGCTTGATGCTGATTTTGTCTCACGGTGCAGTTACAGTATGGTCTTCTGTCTCTCAGCTAATAAGGGTCACTCTTTCCTCTTGCTAAAGAGTTCATAAATCACAGTTTGTGCAGGACACAAAGAGCCTGAAAATCTGCAATGCATGGGCTGAATGGCCTCCTCTCGTTTGTAAACTTTCTTATGTTCTTATGTTAAATGCCTCAATCGTCGAAGCTAAGAATCGCCTTTACAGGAAGGTATTAAGGAGAGATGGGTGTGCCACGCAGGCCTTTCCACTGAGCTGTAAATCATACGCAGTTATGTGAGCTCTCAGTTCCTCCTGAATTGTTCGAACCTGCTACAAACAGCTGGAACTCCTGGGATCAAGCGTTAGGAAGGGCCAACAGTTAACAGGCATGCCTGTGCTTACATCTGAGCAATCTCTGGTTCATGCTTTCTGAGAGGTCAATGAAAACATTATTTTTTATGAACTTGCACGTTGCCTATCATAAATTGTTTGCATTCACAAGGAAGTCAGTGATGTACTGCACTGTAAACAGCATCATTTATCCGTATCTTAAATATAATTTATGCAGTGCAAAAGTACAAATGGGTTTATTGAAACGCTGTTTGGTGAATGTAATACATTTCTAAAGTAAGAAGAGAGTGCTTGTTTCAGGGGTAGAAATGGAATGTCTTTATCTTGTCACTCGACATTAGAGGCATGTAAGCTAATCACAGCATTAGAAGGACTGTCGTTTTATTGTTATCAGCGTAGCACAGTAACTTGCAGTTCACGCTTCTACTGGCTCAGATTGAAGAAGTTTCTCGGGTTAGCTTTATGAGCTTGCCTCCGGACTGCCCTGGAGGGAGCAGCCTTCCTCTTAGTGGGGGTGTGGGAGCAGTTCAGTCTCTGTGCCCATCCTCGGCCCCTTGCTGGGAGACTGTGTCTGGTATGCTTGTCTGTATTTCTTTCAGCCGGCTATACATTATGCAAACTCTACATGAACTACTGAGAAAAAAAAACAGAAGAACAAGGTTTGCCCAGTTCTGATTTTCTGTACTTAATGAATCAATCATTCTCCTGCTGTGCTGGCTTACATTGGCAAATACCTTCATAGTATTAACTGCACTGGATTAATAACAGTAAAGTCTGAAACAATCAGCAAGTTTCTATCAGAAAACAGTCAGGCCAAACTTCGGAAATTAAATGAAAGTGTGGGGGGGGGGGGGGGGGGAATTGATTTTTTTTCTTGCAGATTCCCATCAGCCTGTAAATCATTGAGATGTTTAAAGGCCGATTAGTTTGTGCACAACACACATTCGTGCTCCCGGCTGATAAACATGCCATTGACGGTGGAATCTGAAGCATGCGTTTCATAGCACAGGTGAAGCATCCTTTTATGTCTTGAGTTTTTGCCTTTCTTCTGTGTCCAGATCACAAGATAAAGGACGCTGCCGGGATGAGGAATCCCTGTTGTGGCATTCAGCGGGGCTGATTGAACAGGCTAGCCAGGTACACAGCCGGTGACAGCCAGAGCAGGCAGACACTGTGAGCACAGAGGCAGGCTCAGTCAGGGCCCTGATTACAGTAGGGCTGCTGTTTCTTTGTTAGACAGGTTTCCTGTCAACAGCTCCCGTAAGCCTGACCGATTGGTAGTTATTACATAGCATGCCTGTCAGGAGAGTGAGTCTGCAGCCAGCTAGGCTTCAAAGAGCTAATGAACAGGGCTGGGAGCATTGCACCGTTTTTACTAGGTACTGTACTGTACAGAAGAGTATGTCTGTTTACTGTTCCCTGTGGAACTGGGGGCATGCTTACAGCTTCCCTGTTTCACTTCCATAGGTTTTAGGGGCCAGCTTTTGCTCTGATGCTATATGAAAATTACAATAAAACTGTTAATTTGAAAAACTACTAAAGAATGACTTTGGTGAACGTAGTACTGCTTGTGGATTGGTTTTCCCTAATGAAGGCTACAATTCGGGCACCATTACTTCAGCCCACAGGTGAAACATGTGGAGTCACACATTTCTATAAGATCTTATTTGTAACCTTTGCAGGAGATACTGTGTATGTGTTTTTCTATATTCTGGTTACTACAGTATTTTTCTTTCCTTGCTAAAAATGGGTGCACTAGATAGCTGAAAACTGAACTTCAGAAACCAGATGTGGTCTGACAATATACTGTTGAAATGAAATGCTAATAGGAAGAATGAAAAAAACAAATATTACATGCAGTCTTTTCAGTCATTCGACACTTAGCTGTCATCAGAATGTTCTTGAAATTGGTGGAGCTGCATTTAAAAAAACAAGTATTTCGGAGCTCAGAGAAATTAACATTGAACTTGATTGATGTTTACTTAACCCACACGATTGTATATTGTACTTAGTAAATTATTCACATACTGTTTTGCAAATTATGTAGCAAATGTGTTCACAGTATGTTCTAGCATTGCAAGAAAATGTTTAATTTGTGGTATTGGGCAAATACCTGTGCATTGAATGCTAGGGTATCCAAAAGGTATTGAGAACAATTAGATATCAGTGCAAACACCTAGTAATGAGATAAAGTAAGTACTGTCAAATATGTTAGTAATTGTTTCCTCAATTAAGCTTTCCTTAAAGATATATGATCCATAACGAAATGTTTTGTTGCTATGGAAATCATTGAGTGACTGGGGTGATCATTAAGAACAGATGACCCCTGTTTCCTTTGAGGATAAAATAGAGTAAAGTAGAGTTCTAATGTGACATTATTTTATGGATACAGTTTCCAGAAGCTCATATGTATTCAGACTGGCAGGACTTAACTGTTTTGCAGAAGTGCAGGCTAACTATATTTAACCCTTTTAGACTGATTCATTTCATTCAGGTTTACTAATTGTTTTACACATCTTGTTGTGTTTTGCATTACTGCAGATTTCTATATTATTTTCCCACAAACATACCTCAATTGTGCATAAAATTATACTTACACTAAATTATACAAAAATACATGTTATTGATTAGCACCGTAACAAGCTAATAGCATGTGCTTGCTGCTACGGTATCAACATGATACTGTAAAGTTAAGGGTTTTGGTGCAGGACGTTCCATTTGTAAAATCTGCATTAACACAACACAGTTACTGCTTGAAAACAGAGTATCATCTAAGTCCTATTTCTCCTGTGTTGTTAATGAGACAGAATGGGTCACATGTTTCCCATGTACTTTACAAGTCAGATCAGAGCCAGGGTGTTTTCAGATAACCCCAGCACTTGAGGAGAGCGTCTTTTTTTGCTGATAGATTCTTTCTACAAGGATTAATAAAGTCATATCGGACACAGTTAATACATGGTTTCGTTCACTCATTTGTTTTCCCAAGTACTGGAGAAAAGTGTAGCAGCTTATTCAATTCATACACATTTTGACGATGCATTCATTGAATACAAATGACTATTGCTGTACTTGCTCTTTTGGGTGCAGTCTATTTCCCCTCCAGTTTTTGGGGCCCCTCGAATGCTTTACCACCTATTACAAGGTGTTGTTACTGTGCGTTACCTGTTTCATATGGGAACACGCTTACTTTTCCTCCTGACCCTTTGACATCAGGCTGATCTGAAGTAAAAGTGATTAATTAGCTGTCCCTGCTTTGTCCAAGCCTGCCCTTCTGTTCACAAGGTGCAGCTTGATGCATTAGCAGCTCTGAGAGGTCCCACCAACCCTGCACCTGCATTCACTTTTGCTTTTAGCTAAGGATCCATGATTTCGTAATGGGTTTGTAGCTTGGGTGTGCAATTCCTATGATACTTTTTAGGTGATCGTAATGTTATTGAAGCTGACACCCTGGGATCCTTCAAGAAGCTGCTTGATGAGATTCTGGGATCAATAAGCTACTAACAACCAAACGAGCAAGATGGGCTGAATGGCCTCCTCTAGTTTGTAAACTTTCTTATGTTCTTATGTTCTTATGATCACTTTGAAAAGTCTTTGTATGGCCCTCCCATGGTGGCTTTTGTTATATGTATATTTTTAAATGCTCTACTTTGACTTTGCGTGTTCCGCACAGACACGGAAACCATAGAAACGTGGACGATCCAACGGGAACTGCGCAGCTATAGGCGCGTGACCTCGGGAAAGCAACTGCCTGTAAGCAATTTAAAATGTAACGCTTCAGAAGGGTTTCACCTTTGGCAGCAGTGCCTGGCAGTTTTTACAGGAAATAAAAGTATGGTATTGGATACGCCAGTTTTTATTTGGAATGCCAAAAGAACATAAAATATATTGAGAAAGGACCCGTTTTAAGCATTTTTTACTATCCGTAAAAGCCTGTTTATTAGTTATTCAGTTTCCCAGACACTCTTTTCTATCGAGCTACATTAATCACAGCATGACTGGGGAAAGGAAATAAAACCACAGTGTTTCTTCTTATTAACTTCATGTGTTAGGTTGCTTTGGTTCTGCTTGGTTTTATATGGTATCCTTACAAAGACATTGCCCTGTCAATCAAACTCGGCAGTTTTAACATCCCGCATTAACAATGCAATGCAAAACCAATTCTCATGTCTTCATAGATCAATTTCACTGCTTTGTTTACAAACCACTCTGTCACTTCATTACCCTTCCAGTGAGTCATACCCCTTCAAGATACGACTGCATGTCCTATTCTGTTAAAGCCTTGCATTGAAGGTTCATCCCAGAACTGCTACTGCACTGTGGTCATCCTCTGCCCGTCTGCTCTGTTGAAAACTCACACAGGAATCACACATCTGATGTGGTCAGAGCTGGTCAGAGATAAAGAATAGCCCTACAGTACGCTTCAAACTCTCTGGTCTCCTTTAGAGGAGCAGCTACAGCTACTGTAAAACATGTTTGATGGTAAGAAATATTCACAAATTTCGCTTTTATTACAAATCTTTAAAATATACATGCCGCAAAATTAGCATGATTACTCAGTTCAGTTTGTATACAGTATATGTACAGTTTGCATGTGTTGCTGTAAATAGGGAGACATCTACATAATGAAGTTGCCGCTGATATTTCCTGTTTTACAGTATCTGCAAATACTGGCTGTACCGGCAGTCTCTTCAGTTACCTGCTTTACTCAAACACAGCCCCAATAGCACCGTTGCAACGGCACCAGGTTGACAAAGAAATTTGTACGATTAATAGTTTTGTAAAGCCTTCAGCTCAGGGATTCTTTAAACAGTGTAACCCCTTCACATTCAACAGCCATTTAATTGTTTCTACCATGTTGACAGAAAGCCACCACTTTAAATGCACTGCTTAGAAAAAGCAAATAAACGCTCCAAAATAGATTTCCTCCCAGACCACATCTTCATGAAATGCACCCAGATGATTCATTTTGAATACACTACCAGGACTGTTCAGCGGTGCGTTTTATAAGGGGCTATCGCGTGTCCATTTTATTAAACATTTGGCTCCAGATAGCTTTATTTCTTTCACCGTGATTCAGTCCTTGGGCAGCCTTTATTGGACACTGTTAAGAATGCGTATGAATAGTCCTTTTGTATTGGCTTAAACTGTAATTGAACATGTAATAATCTCAGACAAGAGGTCATTTTCCTTAATTATTATTAATTTTACAGCTACTTTCCTTTTTTTTCATGAGCCCTCATTATAGAAATCTCATAAAAACTGATAAATCATCACACTTGATGTGCTGCATTAACTATTTGACTAAATTATTTTGCTTTTAATGGTCATACCAGAATGACATAGCTATACAGCAGATGCCTTTAATGTATCCCCTTCACTCACTGTGCATAATTCTACCATGTTAAACTTCCTACAGTGTCTATATATCCATCGTGACTGAAGGGAATATTCATATTATATCTGTGTTAAGGCTAGCGCGTATTGCAGCATACAGTAGAAATTCAATGAAAATTAAAAATCATATTTAATTGTTGTGTGGTGTATTTTGAAGACTTTTTATTAGACAAAGCATTGTGCATTGTGCCCAGTGAGTCATTTACAGTATTGCACAACTCCTTCAGTCCCATGCATTTTGACCCACAACGCAAGAACTAAGTCCTCATGTCACATTATCTCTTTTCAAGACAAACACCTGTCAAAACAAAAGCACGGATTGGAGATGGAATCAAAAACACACCTTTCAATGAGAGTAGAAAGTGACAGGTTGTTTCCATGATCAGGTAAAATGACAAAAACACGGTCTTAAAAACAATAGTGAAATTCCATTCCTAGTATTTAAGAAACATGATAGCTTTGATAAGTGTGATAGCTGCCAGTAGCACAATCTCGGGACTTGGTTACTTAAAGAAAGAAACTGTAACTTTCACTCTGTTAAAGAATAGGCAATATATATTCTTGTTTTGTATTGTGACAGTATAACCAACCAGACATTTCAATACCTCCCTGAATTAGGACCTAAATTGACTCTAAATTGAGTCTGTTTTTGGCATTAACATTATATACAGTATGATAATCCTTGTTTTTAACTTTACTGTAATAGAAATCCTTATAACCAGAACACTCTATCTGAATGGTCTTACTCATAAAAAAAAATGATATTGCTTAATTTTATTGAAAACTGTACCTTAAAACAAGGAAAGGCCAAAGCTATTGCCGTACAGTAACTATAACTAGAGGATGCAACATTACTGCAACTCTGTGTCCGTCATACACTCGCTGCAGCCTGCAGTTATCACTTAAATAATCTTGTCGTGCACATCTCACAAATAATGAGAAAAATAAACATTTTAAACAGCACATTTAACTACGCATTAACACTGGGGCGGAACACAAGAGCGCACATGCTTGCTTGAACTTTGTAATGGGAAAAGAGTTAATGAAAGGGAAGTTTCCTGAGAGAAAGGAATGGAGGGCTGACAATGGCAGGCTTTCCGCCGGCAGTACCTGCTGGTTTGCTAGGGCAGTGAAAGGAGCAGGGGAGGGATTAGTGCAGCCACCCTTCTGATTGGCTCTCTTTATTAGTCCTGTGTTGCCATGGCACTGTATCAGGAATTGAAGGCCTCTGTTTCTTAATTGATCAAATATTGTAAATCCTGGCTGCAGTTGTAGAATCGAGCAAACCCTCACCCTTCTGTGACCTCTGCCAAGTTTCTGTTTTTGTGTTGTAATTCCATTGATGCATTGAAGCAGTATTGTCACCTTCACCGTCACTGCGCCTACTAAAGAGGCTTTCTTAAACATACCTGGTATGCCCTCCCTAGGCCGGATTATGACCTTATGACCATTATGATTTTCTTCAATTTCACCATTATGATTTTCTCCACCACCACTACCACAAAAGTTATTGTAACATTGAAAAAAAATAGTTTTCTCAAGAAAAGTCATTTCGTTTTACTACTTAGATGGTCTCCAACAGTATGGTTGTTTATCTAAGCTATAAAGGTATACTTGTCTGTAAAATCCGTGCTCAGTCAGTTCAATTTAGTCTTACTTCAAACGGCACATTTTATCATTTGTCCAATTTAGCTTTCAAACCCGGCGCATAAATTAAAGGGCTACAGAAGCCATGTTGAAAAACTCTTGGGAAGAAATGAGCCCATTGTTTCTTTTCACAAAGAACAAGTCCTGTGCACAGAACCCCTAACGTCTGTATACGTCTGACTGCGTGTATACAAGACTGCCTGGGGCAAGATTATTGCACAAGCTTTTCATTCTTTTTATTGGATGGTTTGAACAAACACACGAGCAACGTTGTCTATGAAACAACTGTTAAGAACAGCGCTCGCAACTTACTGCACAGCATAGAGATCAGGACACTGGACCTATCAATTCTCATGCCTTCGTAAAGTGCAGTAAACTGAGGAGCTCACTCCAAGACTCCTTTTTAAAATCTCAGGGTATTTACCAAGAAATAAAGGAGCTGTCAAAATAGATCACATGTGTGGAAATGTAAGATGGGATGATAGCGTTGGTGGGAATGTGATAGATGCCAATCAGAGCAGCTGCCACGGGGTCTGGGGAGGGGAGAAGCTACAGCTGCTCACAGATCATATTTTACTCTGCCTGTTATCTCTACACATCCTAGCATTTATAGCTCTTGTACTGCCTAGAGGCTTTATTTTACCCCCATTCGGTTTGCTTTCTCATCACGCTGAAGTACGCAGAGGCTATGATTAAAGACCTACTTAGAGATGACTAATGCGCTTAATCTTCTTGAATTCTCTTGAGCGTATTCCAGGTTGAGGATTGACACAGCAAGTTCAGGATGTGCGTCTCTCAGTCCTCAGGGCTGACTTGGATGTGTGGCTCAGATGTAAAGGGGGGCATCTGCATTGATGGGTGTGCAACTGGTTTGATTATTACCTCTCATCAGGGGTCCTGCTGGGGTCTGCAGCACAGCAGTGAGAACCCTAGTCCTGGGTCACCACCTCTGAGGTCCAAAAAAACAGGACATCTGAGCAGAAGGGCATTTGTTACAAGCTGAAACTCTCTAGAAATCCTGCAGTCATCCAATGGGTAACATTGATAATATCACAATTATAATACTGACAAGCAATTAATATGGTGCGTCTATTGCAGTAATATTATTTTGGTTTATGACAATTTACGGGACTGGCATTGTGGTGTTGCTATAGTAATCTTATCTACATGGTTGTGGAATTAAAAATGGGATAAGATTAAAAATCTGGATATTTTAATGTCCTGGGAAGGCATATTGAAATCCCGGGACACCTTCCTCAAAACCGTGACGATCCAGATAAAAAAGGGACAGGTATGGCAACCCTAGACAGGATATGGATGCCTCATACATAGCTATTTAAACTAAACTATTTCTATCACACTGTAATGCTCCCGACGACAGCAAAGTTACACCTAATTACACTGAACCATCCCCCTTCAGAAAGTTGAGTACTGTCTTCAGATGAGGGTCTTTTGTTGTTATCTTTCTGTAATACTGGCGATTTCCTGGTGAACTGAAGAATACAGTGACAAACAATGCCAGAAATGCATTCCTCTACCATGCTTTGTTACTGACGCTGTGCCGAGATAGGGGCTTGAGTACAGGCTATAAAGAGAGGTAGCGTGGCTGTTGCTATGGAGATTAGATTTATGTAAAGACGGTCGGACAGACAGACACTCAGCCTCCATATACCCTGAGATTATGAGACACTCAATACTAATTGGGCAATTGGTTCTCTAGATCTATGTATGTACACTTACATAGATGTGTATTTATATGTACCCGTCTCCACTATATACCCCAGCATACAGCTGTTGTATTAGCAGCGTAATTGTTTTCTTTATGCCCTAACTACCGGTTTTCACTATCTCAGACTATCTCAGACTGTAGTTAGAAATGAAGGGATGTTAACACGTGTGCACATCTGGCTGTCGGATTCGATTATAAATCCACAGTCCAAGCTCTGGTATAATCAAGTTTATTTCTGATATACAACAAAGCACCGGCCCATTACGGACAGCAAATTACACCTCTTCCCTCATTATTCCAGTTTCCACTTACATATGTGGAGAATGGAAAGGCAGCTGTGATCGTCATGTGGAAGAATCAATTGCTTAGAAAAATACAAGAGGTTTCCTGTGCTAGCCTGTGGAACGCGATGCTATAGTGTGTGCCTGTGTCCCAGTCCCAGTCCCAGTCCCAGTCCAAGCCTTCAGTGTGGTTGTTTTTGTAAGGTTGGCACATAGATACTGGTAGATAGCTTTTGATGTGAATGTAACATGCTGTGTGATACACTGCAGTTACGGAGTCTGTCCTGTCCCCTGTCGGTGAGATGAGATAAGGTTAAAAGCTCTAAAACTACAAGTGCAGACCAGCCTGCCTCTTTTGCATTGTGGATAAGATGCTTGGTTGGGGTTCACAGGGTCGCTAGTTCACACATTGCCTCCACCATGTTACATAAACACTTTGATTACTTTAACCTGAGCTTGGATCTGTTGTTGATTTTGTTGCACAAGTGTGTTTTTTTTTTTTTTTTTTTAAATAATCATTACAATAACTCAATGAATGAAATACATTCTCCATTATATAACTGATCAAGACAGTTGCTATTTTTTGTACTGATCTAACACAGTATAAAATATCCAGTGCAAATAAGCAGCCTTTTTTTCTGCATGGGGATTGTTCCTTTCCCTGGCAATGTCAATTCTCTAAGCTGGGTTGTTTGATTTTAACAAACCCCATGCATTAGCCCTGGAAGTCAGTCTGTAATTCAGATCATTTTACACAAGCAGAACATCGGCTAATCCTTTATTCATGCTCCTCTAATATTTCTCTCCAGTAATTGCGACGAAAGAACATTACACTTCCCAGCCAACCTCTGTGATGCATCACCGGCAGTGTGTTTGATTCCTTTTGAAGTGAAATCAGTTCTCCTATTTGCTTGCGTTCTAATGTTACAAGAAGTTTTCAATTTATATAAGTTTGGGAGATGTAGACTTCCTGGAATCAAGCAAAAAGAATTATGTGACCAAAACATGGTGCTAAGCAGAAATACTGTACAAAACTAGCATCATGGCTTTGATACAGTAGCGGAGGCCACATTGTTAGTGGGGTCACTCCCGCTCAAGTAAGATTGCCCTGACCCTTTAAGCCAATGTGCGTCAATTCATTGTTTGTTATTGGAATACACTTGAAGCAAGCTTTAACCCTTCACTGCCCGGGGTATGTTCCTATACCTATTTAACGCCTATTTTCTCAATGTCAAATATATTGGACACAGGGCAGCAAAGAGTTAAAAATGATGCGGACGTCGCCTGGTCATCCCCCAGACAGAGAAAAGGGAGGTCAAAGGTCATTGAAACTTGTGCTGTGTTTTCACCGTGCAAGTTTAACAGCTCTTGTTTTGCATGCACGCAACACTTGCTCTGAGGAAAGAGGAAGCTGGCTTGGTTGTAGGATTGGAGGACGCCCACTGAACCTTTCCCTGAGGGGAATTGCTACAGTGAGGGGGAAAAAATAATTGGACATTATAAATAAGGGAGAAAATCAGGAGTAAAATAATTGGGCGCTCTAAATTGTGACAGTCGGCTTTCCAGCTGTTCTACACATTGCTCTTTATCTCGAGATCAAGAGATTCTAGCTAGGACCTCCTAGACTAGCCCATACGCTGCAGAGAAGCCCTATCCAGCAGCGGTTAACGAGAGAGCTGTATCAGAAAGAAAAATCATCATTATCAGCCGTTATCTAAACACTGACTGCTGGATGAATTTCACCCGTTTCCTGCCAAGTCTCCCTGTATCAGCCATGCCCTTCTGACTCCTGTAAATTTCAGTATCTCGTCTCTTCATCTTTTCTGTTTTTTTTGTCCCTACTGTCTGTTGTTTGTTATTCATGTATGGTGCCTGTACGTACCATTTGTTTTTCAATAAAGTTTTTTTTTTAAATCATCAACAGAGCTATTGGGATTGTATTGCTCATTTTCCACACTTAGACCCTATCTTGTTCAATGAAATTGCCTCCTCTTTTAATGAACCAACGGTGACTTGATTGCATTTATAATGTATCTATTAGCCAGTCGTAACAGCGTTTCCGTTGTCTAATGTGTGTTTATTTTCACATGATGAAACAAGGTCACAAAGTGAGGGAGCTGGATTCTTGCCAGCTGGTATGTGCTGTTGCTAAACGCAGTTAACATTATTGCCATCATCAATAAAAACACAAACATTAAAGGTACAACTTGAGTTTGTTTCTGTTTCCAGCCTCGAAATGAAGCTCATGCGTGACTGATTAAAGGATGGGCTACCAAAGCAGCACCCTGTTTTACTGCTCCGTGTTGTTAGTGATCTGATAGATTTACAGCTCTAAGTGCTCTCAAAATAAACGTTCAATGATACCCCTGAGGTAAAACGACTGAGCTGCTAAACTCTTCAGCACTTTGAAGGCATTCGGTTTGTATGACTTGTAGTTTGTATCATTTACATACAGTTCTACAAAATCTGTTCCTAAATCTTCAGTTTGGTCGAGGAAACATAAGGAACACGCAGGCCTAGGGAGGATTAATACATCGTTTGTAATGTTATGAGGCTTTTGTTGATAAAGATAAAAACTGGAGAAAACTATTTGTAAACACATTTTTACATAGGAAAGAAGTTTGTTACTGTGTTTTATAATCCCATAGAGAAGATATCGTCTGCTGTAAAAAAAAAACAAAACACCATTTTGAAACTGAGCTTGAAGATGTAATTTATACAGTAACTAGGAGGACCTACAGTATATTTGGCGTGGTGGGATGCAGGATTTAAGCCTTACAGTACATGTCACTACAGCTACCATTGGGGTAACTAGACTGCCAACAACTGTGCAGGCTAAGCTATGGAAAAGCAGCCACACACTAATGCTTTAGTTTAAAAATTCATTATCGCACATACTGTGTGACATATCAATTCAAATTCCCCATATTGGTCGAGCAGTTAAGTGGTATAGGTTTTGATTCCAGCCTTTTTTCAGCATGTCAGGGGAAAAAAAAAAAGCCAACTAAAGAGGAATGATTTGGGGAAACACAAATGTGCTTAGGTTGAACATTTCTTCAGAATTGAGAATTAGTATATTCTCCTGTGTGCACCGGAAAGATCAATGTCACTCAAGGCTTTGAAAGCCAATAATAACTTTAATTTGACACTGCAAATTGCTTCCAGGCATACAGTCAAACTTTCCTAACACAAATCCGAAGAGAACGTTTAAAGAAAATGCGTGCGGATGACAATTCACTTTAATTAACATCTGTTGTTGTCAGAGAATTTAAGTTATCAAATGTAAGTGTTGCTGTAGTAACATTGTTTTGGGAGAAATAATATTCTTATAAATTATAGAAGTATACTTTTTTTTTTTTGTCCCGGTACAGTTGCGCTTGGAAAATTGGCCTTGGGGATGTCAAAGCCAAGTCCAAGCTCTCAGTTGCTGTTGACAGAATGCCTCCATATTGCTTTGTTTTTTTGGGGGGGGGGTTACAACATCAAGGAAGAGCCTAACCCTCTACAAAAGCTCCCAGTTAAGTGTTTTATCATCAATAGCTCAACTATACGTAGGGACATTCAGTACAGATAGATGGAGGACACATGGCAGACATCCCAGCATCAGACAGCTACAGCTTCAACCTCCTCTCTGCCTGAACGAAGAGATTGAAAACCAGAAGCATATGGAAATACCTTTCACTAGGCCCATTTATAAAGCAAAATGGACCGTTTTAGGGTTATTGCGAATCTGTAATAGAAGTCAATAGAGGCTTTTAATCTACCCCGTCAAGTGTTATGTAAAACAAAATCAAAAATAAAAACATCTATCATCATGGGTTTTAGCACACATTTATTTATGTAGTTTTATACATTTAGACTTAACTTTTGCGGTTAACAAAATTAGAGTAAGTTATCATAACAACAGAGTTAAAGAGAAAATTGAAATAGTACGGGTGGATGCCAGTTAAAAATGTGAAAAATGACAAAGTAGCCTGACCTCAAATGAGGATGATGACACTTAATGGGTTGAAGGAGGGCTAGCCAAAGTTTAACCATCTGTCTTCTTACCTCTTATTAGCGTTTATTACACTGGCTCCCCATTTGATTCTGTTGAAGATCTGTAAGCTTGTTTTCAGTGTGCAGAATGCATCCTATAAACCAGAATCTCTGACAGGTTTGGCAAACGTGCAGTTTTGCTACCACTGTTATGCTGTTTGCACCTTCAAATGACATACGTAAAAGAGTCTGAATGAGCATTATTATTATTTAATCTTTGCAATTTTTTTTAATTGTTTCTAAATATCAGAATAAAAAAACAAAACATGACTGGAAAAAATATCCCAGACAGCCTTATCTGAAGAGGAATGCCAGTTAAATATAACCCTGTGACCCTTTAAATCATCACCAATTAGGTGTAGTGCCATTGTTCCTGTGACTTGGTGCTCCATTGAAGCAAAGGTAATAAAGCTGTATAGGGCCGGCAATCACTTTAAAGGACTGAAGTGCTGTTTGCTTTTTTGTTCGTCTGAATGCAGCCGTGTCAGAGGGCTGGACTCCAAACAGCCTGAGCAAGCTGTAAAAGTAATTATGCTTTTAGTAGCTTTATGTCTGGGTTTTGCTCAGTTCCTCACCAACATGCATAAACCATCAGGCAGTGAAAAAGACAATGTCCCTCGCCTTGACCTGCCCTATTCAAACACGCCACTCATGTCTGTCACAGGCTGCTTCGGACAAGCCATTTATAATATACCAAAGAAACCCTGGATGGTTACAAACATACACACTCTGCAGGGATTTATTTGTATGACTATTCATTGTTTTTGTGAGGAAAATAGATCACTCAAATGTGCAAGTGAAGGGGGCTAGTGATAATTTACGAGAGATTTAAATGCTGAAATGCCTGTTAAAAAGTTCACCATTCCAAAAGCAGTTAGGCAGTAAAAAGACCTGTAAAAGTCTGCTCAGCAAACTATACAGAACCCGTTTCTGCAGACCACAAGAAAGGGTTTTTCGAAAATATTTGCAATCTAAAAAAAAAAAAAAAAAAAGAAAGAAAAGATTATTCACAAAATGTTGGCCATCTCCTGTGACACACACGGATAAGCAGACAGCAAGGCATACAACTCTGGTAATTTACGAGGTGGTGTGTTCAAACGGAGAGTCTGGGAGCTGACTAATCCTGACTAATATGCAGCAGTGCAGGAACAGATTGTGTCAGGCCTTGGGACCCGAGACCTTCGTTTCCCTCTCTTTTATTGCCAGAGACTTGATAAAAACGTCTGCGAAGCTTCGAGGGGAGGGCCGGGGAGAAAATCAGTGGGGAAAGTGGGCCTCTGTGAATTGTCAGCAGTGACTGCTTATTTCAAAGACTGGTAAATGTAGACAGGCTCAACTGCAATGCATCATTGCCAGATGTGGAAAATCAGTTGCATTTAAATACATTCAATCCCTAAATTGCATGTAGCTATTGAGCAGCTTTGCTTTGAAAAATGTTAACCTGAAACTTATATGCAACACAAGGTCCTCACCTTATTAGACTTTTTTAAAAATGTTATTTTAGCAACAGCTAAAAGCACAAGAAATGATTTTATTTTACAAATTGTTTTGTTGTGGTTTTCTATCTTAATTCACATGTAACACCTAACATTTATACCAGAGTGGATTACACAGGAATAATAAAATAAATAGTAAGTAAATTGAGTATGAACTTTTTGTTGTAAATAAATATATGAGAAATTTAGGAATGTTAAGAAGAATAAGAAGAAGAAAAACAGGATTAACTCAGCAATTCTTACATTCCACCTGATTGTGTCTCAATGACAACAGCACTGAGACACTTGTAATGAAAGCCTCTGTGAAATCTGATTTGCAAGCTCCTGTACGTACTTGTAAGGTTTGTTGCTGCATTACAGGTTTTCCAGTTCTTGCAGCTTCAGAAAGGATATACTGGAGAACTACAGAGTATCTCTTACTGTACTGTTTATTAAGGTGCATGTTAGAACTGCAGACCACCTAAAGCCTGCATCAAATCTATAATCATAATTAACTGCAGATCTGCTTGAATGCTTCCCTGGTGTTGTGAGTTTTCCAAGTGCAACATTCTTGTGCTGGTGGAGGTTGCCAGTGTAAATAAAATAACCCTTAGTCACACGCTCCGGCTGCACCATGACGCTTCATTGTGATCTATAAGTAAGCCAAGAGTCTGAGCAACTGGGAAGGCAGTATGGGATCAGCTAGTTATAAGGCACGCTTCAAAAGGGTACCTGACCAACTATCAGAAACTCTCCTTCACTGCTTTTCATGCAGGGCTGGAGAGCATTAAAAGCAATAGGCACGTACGGTGATTCTCTTTAAAGTATGTAATTTCACTACATTGCAATGCGATGAGAACATTGGATCCGTACGCTCCTGATAACATCACTGAGAACGGGATAAAGCTGTAAATATATTCCATGTGTGATCTTATCCAGGCTGATAGTCCTTTCTTTTAATAAGAAGCAAAAAAAAAAAAAACGTTTCAAGATTTTGATAGAGACCAACATTTGATCTTATGGGGCTCTGACAGTGTATCCGGCAAGGTGAAAGGTCACGCTTTGACCCACATGTGTCCCCTATTACAGAGATGTCATGCCGCAGGTTTAGTGCGATGTGCTTGGCAGCGGCCTGGGACAGAAACACTAATCAGCAGCAGGTCTGGCTCCCGTCTGCGATGGAGGCTTCCTTTTCACTGGAGGCGGGTTTTGGTTACCTGCATGTTATTAACAATTTAAACCTTGTCACAATTACCAGGGCACTAGCATATTGATGAAGAGTGAGGAATAGAAACAATATGTTACCGCACGGCTGCAGAGTATTGCATGTGGTATGTATTTGTAGCTCCACATTCTGGGAGATTTCACTGGGAGCTGTATGGGAAATGAAGTAATACAATGGTGATCTTTATATGCACGTTCTTTCTTTCTTTCTTTCTTTCTTTCTTTCTTTCTTTCTTTCTGCCTGTTGGAATTTCTTAAACCTATGTAGCACGAGGAAGTATTATGTGTTTCTGTTGTTTGCAAGGGAGGAAAGTGGGCGATGAAAAACGTCAGCCCTGAATCATGCTGAAGCACCTGTAGTCTTTATGTTGGATTCTCAAAAGCTGAAATCTCCTTGGTATACAGATACATGAAATATCATATCAAGTATCAAATAAAATACAGAACATTAGTGTAAGAATCGGTTGTCCATCTTATAGCTTTCTGGTTTGGATCCATCCTTGTCAGTCAGCACTTCTGTCTCTGTCCTTGCAGTTTTCAACATGTAACAGGCAGTGCTGTGTGATGCACTGCCAATACGGAGTCTGTCCTGTTCCCTGTCGGAGAGATGAGGTTAAAAGCTCTAAAACCACAAATGCAGACGAGCCCAGGCTCTTTTGTATTGTGGTTAAGACGCTTGCTTGCGGTGCGCGTGGTCGTCTGTTCTCACCCAGATACCACCCTGTTACAAACCTGTTGCAATTCACAGACTCCCCATTCCTCTGGTCTAACTGGATACTGGCTATCCAAGAACCAGAGTGATACAAATGATGGCATTACAGTAAGATTGGAAATATCCTTGAATTCACGTGCAAATAATGTCTGTTTTGTTAGCATTATGTAACATGACTAATTATTTATAGCTTGCCTCAACTCCACTGACAATTCCTTGAGACGTTGTGAGCTGTGCTTGTGTTGGTGCTCACTCCTTGCTGGTGCTCCCATTGGGCCTTCAGCAGACCCTGCACCTGCCTGGCACTCCTAATCCCCAGACATTTCATTTTGTGTTTGTGGGTCTTGGGGCAGTCCAGCTCTCTGCTCCCTGACAGGAGGTTGGCTTTGCACACTTCATGATACATCTTGTCAAAGACCGGTAAGCTCATGTGTCAGCGGGTCTTACTCTGGCTTAAGTGCTTCTTCTTAAATGCTGATTTCTCTCCAAAGGTAGGTTTCTAGTAGTAACTCTGTTTTGATGGTACAGTAAAACAGTTATTACTGCCATATGCGTCGTGGAAGGTCAGGTCAAGGTTAGGATTGTGAGTGCTCTGGAATGTTGCAGACACCTGTCCATCAACAGCCCTCTAGGGAGCTGTGAGCTCCATGTGGTAAATGACATCCATCACTAAAAGAAGCATCAGAAAAGGACATGGAGAGAGGTCAGGGGCAACTGATGAAAGATAGATTTAGGATTCTGTGAATTACGTTCAATGGTCTGCTGTAACAAGGAAATAGTGTTTAGCAAGAGTAGATACGATTTCATTGCACATCATATAAATAGCTCTCACTGTATACTTAAATAGTAAATCCAGGTTTTTTGTATATTACAGTAAGTACATATTGTACTGTATTATTATATGTTTTAATTAGCTGCAAATAACAAATTCATACAATTAAACAAACACATCATTTTATATTTAATCCAAATGCTTAGCCACATGTGTCGTATGTAAACTACCTCTTCCTACGGCTGTGGATTTAGCTGTCAGTTGGAATTCCTTAGTTGATGACTCCCTTGCCCATTGGCTAGTGCTCTTGTGCTGTTGTGCTCTTGTGCTCTTGTGCTCTTGTGCTCTAGTGCTCTTGTGCTCTGGTGCTCTTGTGCTCTTGTCATCAATACCTTGCCACGTGTCCAGGGAGCTGCACTTGTCTAAGCGTTCTCTATGCTAATGACTTCAGGGCAGCATTACAAATGGGACAGACTTGGTCATGTAACTAAAGTAAAGTAGTAAAGTAAATCGCACCCCTGAGCCAAAATGACATTTTGGTGTTGCGATATAGAGTACACGTGTTTCATTAAAGAAATAATGCCGGCCACATTTTGTTTTCAGTAGGTTGCAAGTGATGCAGGTTTTCTGGCAGTTTAATTTCCACTGGTGTGTGATCAGTTTCATGTCCTCTCAAAATCACAAATGGGTTTTTCCTTCAGTTGGTAAGATGCATGGATTTTTCGGCATTCCCCAAATCCTGTGTAATAGTAACTGTTGAAAGTTACCCATGAACATGAGTCATTAAATAGTATATCCCACTATGCTGCATGTTTAATGTGCACCTATGCATTTGGCCCTGTAATTACTTTGCAGATATATTTGCAAATGCACAGAAACAAACTTTTGGCATTCCTGTAAAGTGTTTGAAGTTATGGATGAATGCTTTTTGAATCAAATCAATTTAGATTTTAACCCTAAATATGGTAAACAAATCCTACTATTCTGCCATTCTGGAAAGGCGAGAACTAGATATTCATAGTGATTTTTGGCCCTTAATCTTTTTTTTTCGTCAGAGTGTTAAAATACAAAGCTGATTAAGTAATATTGAAGGTTATTAAAGTAGCTGACTTCATTCAGATTCAGATTCAGTTGCTATGGAGTTTCTAGTCTTGTGGTCGGTTGATCAGCTTTTACCTTGTTTTGAGGAAGGGTATCAGGTTACCAGAATGCAGATGATTGTTCCCAAAGCAGACTGTGCTCTCAGGCTGATTACTGTGTCCCTTGGTTAGTTTCCTTTAATTTAAACACGGTTACCTACAGTTGACTAGGCAAGTACACAAGAAGGCATTTTTACCTCCGCTGAATAAAGAAAAACACATGTGTCAGTGGTTCGAGTGTTGCTCTTATTTATTCCTCCAGGTGTTCATTTCAATCATCTCCTTTTGTAGCCCTGCTGCTAGCAGATTTATGCCGGGTTATTGACAGTACAGGCTCCTTACGCCAACACAAACTTGTCAATGAGGACTGGGAGCTTGGCACAACATAGGCTGTCTAGCTTATAACCAATCAAACGTTGCTCCCCCCCCCCACCCCCATTCAAAGTTTGACTGCATTTCTTCTTAAATTTTAGATGGAAGCCAAACACACATTTTCCACTACTCTCCGTCCTGAACTATGTCATTATTTTTAAATGTCATGAGGTAATTACACCTACTTAAGTTTACTATATATTGCATGTGCTTTATGAAGCTTTGTAGGCTAGCTTTTAATCAACATGAAATTCCACAAAGGATTATGTTTGTGGTTTTATCTTGTCTCACCCATATTCTTTATATAGGCAAAACATGTCAAGTAAGCCTTCTTTTCATGTTATTTTCAGTATGATTATTAGCTCTTAAAAGTTTCTAATAAAATCCTTTATTCCTGGAAGACATTAGATGCTAAACCTCAAATTACCCCATAATTGTACTGACATTTCTTGATTATTTAATAGCAGAGTAACTTGCAGATGGGCAGTAAATGGAGAAAAATGCCTTTCAGCTGTTTTACCGTTCCGTGAGCCTACCTTCCCAAACCCGCTGCATGCTGGTGGATGGAAGTTTATTCAGACGCTTTACCTGTTCCCTTTGGCAATCTGTAGGCTGGTTTTGTACTGTAAAGAGAACAGGCTTAACAGAGTATAAAGCTTCAAGGTAGGACAGTAATCCCTAAAGATAGCTGCTTATATTACACATTAGCTGATGCAATACAGATACAGTTCGCCTAATTGCTTTCTTTTAACCACAAAACATACAAAAAACACTTGATTTACATCAGCGTCTCTACTCTGTTCATTTCACCACAGTGTGCTGTTGTGAGATCAGTATTCAGATTTCTTTATCCTGTAGCAAGCAAACTGATTCCTCCTCAAACAGAGTGTTGCTAGAAGGTGATACGTTGTGTGTAGCGTGTCTCTATTGTAGAGGTGTGATCTCGTGCAGTTTGAGCGCGAGGAACGCAAAGCTGCTCAAGCAGTGCTGTTCAAACTGGGCATATTAACTTATTAGAAATCACAAGAACAGAACTGTCCTCGGGTGATTCTATTAAACATAAGAAAGAGGTGCTATTTTTTTATTTTAGAATCCTCTGTATGTTCTATTGATGGGATGGCATCTGTACGCAGGATAAGATGTAATGGAATTGGAACCAATCCTTATCAGTGATTATATGTGCTGTATAATGTTTGAAATAAAAAATAAAAAATTAAAGCATTTTGAGACCATATATATGCTCTGTAATATTTAGAGCATTTTTGAACAGTGGTTCTGTTGGTTAGCAGGGCCTTGCAGAAAATCTGCCCCATTGTTGCAAAGTGTTTGTGGGGTATTTGTTCTAGCATTAGGGTTTACAGAATCTTGCTTGTTGAAATACAGTGATGCTGAACTGAAACAAACAAGAAATGTCGATCTGGACGTTGGATGTAATAATATCCATACAATATAATTCATATGGTGTGTTTGTGCAACATAGAACTCGCTAAAATGCACGATTTTTCATGCCTCATTAATCAGTCAATCACAATACTTAAGCTTTTGACTGCAACATTTAAATTTTTTTTACCACAATTTCACACAAATGATACGGGTCACATAATAGCCTGTAACTGATTAGTAAAAACTAGTGATGACTCTGTTACACCCAGTGATCTCATTCCACCAAGTGAGGACAGATGTGTCCCTCCTCCAGCTCTCAGCTCTCGAGTGTCTTTTCATTTAGTTTTTTCTTTTTTTTTATTTCTGAAATCATTAACCCACATATATGATACAGGGAGGAGAGAATTGGCTGGTCTTCCATTGAGATATTACTATAATGGTTATTTACACATTTCTTTATTCCCTTGTGGGTTTAGCTGCCAGCTAACCACCTGTTTTAAAGGCAGCTGCTCGCTGCTAAAGCCCTATAGAAGAACAGTAAATTAAAATTGCCATCTACAGAGTGCTACCATAAAACACTGTAAATACTTGGAACATTTCAAACGAGAGGGCCTTCCGGGTCACAGCCCATATGAACAACATTCCAGAGTGGAAACTTTGGGGGCGTCACATCAGAACAGGTGTGATCTAATGTCCAATCCTCGTTAGTATCTTCGGACAAAGCACTTGGTGTTTTATGACCGATTAGCAGCTACTTAACAGTTTAACACCAATGTTTTACTCAAACACATACTTGTATTAATTCCACGACTGCACCAAACTTACCCTCTGTGGTTTTGCAACTTGAGATAATAACATGCTGTCACACAGGAATAAATCCTACCTGGCCCTTGATTTTTTTTTTAAGAATAAGATATTAAACTGAACAGACGTATAACATTGACTTTCCCCAACACAACTGTGTTCTATAAAAAAAAGGTTGTATAAGAAATGTATCAAGGTACAACTATCAGAAACTAAGGCTCTTATTTTCAAACTATTTACTCCAGTCTTTAATTAACTCCTATTTTTTGAAAAGAGGAAAAAACTGAGAAACAAACCAGTTGAGAGCCCTTACGAGATCCCCAGTTACATGACTTTGTTAGATGCCAGTTTTGTATTGTAGCAAAAATATAGTCTAAAGTTGACCAAAGTGTTTGCTGATCAAGCCTCCATCAGCCTTCGCGATGTCTTCCTGCCGCTGCCGGTTCTCTGGGCCGCACGCTTCTTCTTTTCATTTAGTCTGCACGGCCTGTACTGTTGGCTTCCAGGTGTTAATTAGTGTCAGGGGATAATCGGCTCGTTTTCTTCATGCAGCAATGCCAAAAATCTTAGTAGCTGTCAGCACATTGACAATTTATTCATTCAGCATGTGAAACCTGCTGGGAGTCAAGATGATATATTGCTAAGTTAATTTTACATATGGATGGTTTTTTGGCCAACGAAAAAAAAAAAAAAAAAGATTATTGAAGAAGGTTGCAGCGTTAAAATGAAAACATTGTTCTACTATGAAACTGCTGTCATGACATGTAGGCACACTTGTCTGATCACTAAACTATAATTCACTGCCAGGATCACAGCTTGGTAATGTCTTTAACCGAACAAAACAGGAACAAAGCCGAGAGGAGCTGAGAGAGCCGTGCTGGTGCTTGCTGTAGCCTCCCTGGTACCAGCGGAGCGTGCTTTGATTGTGGCGAGTCATGTAGTAATTTTTGGCTCATTTTTTAAAGCACATTTGGAAATATTCTTTTACCGCAAACTCCTGTAGCTCGTATTCTTCTTTAAAGATACGCAGAGCTGTCATCGGACCCTTATTAGTAAGCTCATCAGTGTTTGTATCACATTTTTGGCTCCAGTAAAACTGGCTTTTGAAGTTCCTGCAATTTATCTTGTAGCAGGCAATCCCAGCTACACAAATAAATAATCAGCTTCTTTTTTTTTTCCTTCTCAGGAACAGATTTGCCATATGATCCAGATGTAATGGCCTCTTCATCGTGGAATATTTCTAGCGAAGCCGACAAAGGTGAGACGAAAGTTCACAGTTTTATTAATACAGTAAGCCTCTGTTTCAGGGAATATACTGACAATGAAACCAGGGACTGACAATGAAAATGAGCCCATAGCTAAATCTGGGTGCAATACATCTTATGACATGTCATAAGTGTTAAAAATGGTACGTTGTCCCTGTCAAATAACTACATAAATAAAATAAAATAATGCATATGTAGTTCACCATGTTTTTTTTTTCAGTTTGTTTTATTATGTCACCATAGACATATATATTGATATATAGGAAAATGTTATAGCATTTTATGATTTGATGACATGCTAAATGCAACTGTGTTCACTTGCATGTGCACTGTGCACAATGTAAAAGTCTAGGATATTCTGTTAGTAAGACATTTCAAAGTAATTTACTGAAGCTTGTTCCAGCTTTCCATTCTCTTTCCACTGCAGTACCCCTGCTGATTTGTATTTATTTTTTACCATGAAAATGAATAAAGTTCAACGCCAGCCAAGGAGCTTCTGTTCCAGGAAGCCACAGATCCGAGAGAAAACCGAAGCATAGAAACAGCTTGACATTTCATACAAAACCAAACAAAACAAATCCGTTCGGTTGTAAAACATGGACTGTGCTAGAGCCAGGTTATGACACACAAATAATTGCACAGTGAATTGGAGGATTGCAGGCTCTGCAGCCGTCCAGGTGCAGCCCTGTGTCCCACCTTTCCCAGTGCAGAACTGCATGTCGAGCAGAGGGGGGAGGGAGGATTAGGTCGGCCAGGGTGTCCTCGGCTCACCGCGCAACAGCGACCCCTGTAGTCTGGCCGGGCGCCTGCGGGCTTGCCTGTAAGCTGCCCGAGAGCTGCGTTGTCCTCCGACGCTGTAGCTCTTGGGTGACTGCATGGTGAGTCTGCAGTGTGAAAAAAAGCGGTCGGCTTGACGGCACGCGCTTCGGAGGACAGCGTGTGTTCATCTTTGCCCTCCCGAGTCAGCGCAGGGGTGGTAGCGGTGAGCCGACCGTAATAAAATAATTGGCCATTCCAAATTGGGAGAAAATAATAAAAAATAATTGGCAACGACTAAATTAAAAAAAAAAAAAAAAAAGATGTGATATTTTTTATTTTCTATATCATATATTTATAGACCCAACCTCTCATGGTATAAGACCTATTGTCAAAAGAAGGACCGGGAAGCATTATTATTATTAGTTAGAGAAGGAAATTAATTAAATTCTCTTATTATTATTATTTATTTCTTAGCAGACACCCTTATCCAGGGTGACTTACAATTGCTACAAAATGTCACATTATTTTTACATACAATTACCCATTTATACAGTTGGGTTTTTACTGGAGCAATCTAGGTAAAGTACCTTGCTCAAGGGTACAGCAGCAGTGTCCCCCACCGGGGATTGAACCCACGACCGTCCGGTCAAGAGTCCAGAGCCCTAACCACTATGCCACACTGCTGCTCTTAGTCATATAAACAGTACAGTAGTAGAGTAGATTTGAAAAAAAAAAAACCTATAACCTCACCTGCTTTAGATATGCAAATAAATTCCGTTCATGAAAGAGGAGCTACCTCTACGCGGGCAGGTGTAGACTTGGATTTACTTGGCTCGATCGCTCCATTCATCCAGATTTTGTCTTAACTTTAATAAAAATAAGGGCCTTTACCTTTAATCTGATCTAATTGATGTAATCTGTCTAATCTTATTCAAGAGAGTATATAAAAGCATGAGGCCGTCCTGTATGGCCGGTAAAATGTATCCTGGCAGCTTAAAGCTGTCAGGATTTTGCAAATGGTTTTGCTGTAATTCCCATAGCACGCCTATATCTGCCTACACTGCTATGCACCATTATCAGCAGTAATAGAGCTCTGCTGGGATATTTCTCCAAGTACCTTTGTTTGCCCTTCATATGTAATCCGAGCGGAGGAGGTTAGGGGATCAGGGGGTCTGGTTTTTCATTGTTTCTGCTCTGAATTTCCTGACGTGTAATTGAAAGTACATATTGAAGTCGGTGGCAACGGGCTAATAGGAAACAGCCACAGGAGAGGGAACAGAGAGCGCTTGATTGTATTTGAAAAGATAACTATGTCCCAGGAAACAATTCAAATAAAAAGGGTAGAGCTAGAGAGAGAGAGGACTTACTAGAGATGGATTACTAGAAGCTCACGTCCTGTCCACTGCCTCTTTTTAAGCGTTTTTTCGAGAACCTTGGCAGCCTTTTAAACTAGCAATTAAATGGCAATGCCGAAATTAGGTTAAATTAATAGCTCATTAATAAAAAAAAGGGTTTACAGTATTTCCTGCTTGGCCTAAGATCAAGTGTTCCTTGTTTATACTATGGAGACATAACCCACTGAAGGAACATTATCAAGAAATATCATCATAGGCCAGTAGGGACCTCTTACCTAGTAGCAGTTTGATATCAGCGATTCAGTGGGCTGATTACGACCTTATCGCAGCCCAGCTGAATGAAAACAAAGGCTTTTAAATACGCTGTGTCCCTTTTTACTGATTGTGCTCCTGTACCAATCAGATCGTCTGCTCAGTCTGCCTGTCTACAACATGTTTCCCTCACTCTGTTCCTTTCAATAAATTCTGCATGAGCATCCCTTCGCATTTCTAATGGAAAGTTCTGTGTCCTACCTTCCGTTGTGAGGTCTGGGTTCTACAGCCCTGCTCGGGTTGGCTGTTGGTAATTGGTGTATTTTTTTCTGAGAAGGCTTATTGATGAGTTTGGGTAGGCAAGTGCCCACCACAACAACCAAACCAGTCCTCCTTCCTCATCTAATCTCATCTCCTTAGCTCAACACCCTACTAAAACAAGCAATGGACAGCAGGCAGGAGGCTAATTCCACACATTTCTGTGATCCGATGGGGAATGAATACATTTAGACAAGTGCTCAGTCAGAAGGCACCTCTGGCTGTCTGCAGATCAACCAGAATCATTCCCCTGGATTCTCTCTCATTCTCACTCCAGGCTAGATTTGATCCTTAAAAAAAGGAGTCAAATAATGTATTTTTTCTGTATTTTTGGAAGTCACTGTAACATAAAGGTTAGTGGGTGGATATATTCTTTCAGTGTCTTTACTACAGTATAGCATTCCACAAACTGCCAACAATCTTTGTTTTTTTTTGGTTGATAACAACACCAGGCAGACATAATATATTTTGAGAAAAAAAAATATATAGACTGTCTCATTTATTTTTCTAAAACGAATGCATTATTATTGTTACGATTCTGACTAAAGGTTTGGGAACTCAGAGAAGCAAAGCTGGCTCTATTCTGAGTTTGTCTTTTGCAGCTGGCTGTCTGCATTTGAAATGGAAGAGTCAGAACAGGATACAGGGTGCCGAGACAAACAGGCTGCTTTCTGTTGCTTTGAAAGGATTCGTGGAAAGAGAAGGAATGAAGAAGGGAATTTACTGTTTTAGATTATTAAGACTCTTGAAAGAGTTACCGAGACAGAAAGCCAAGTCTCCTGAAGCGTTTTCAACAAATACTGAAGTTGATTGTTTATTTAAATCTATCTCAGATAACAGCGAACAAATACATTCTCACGTATAGCACACACTGGCATGGATTAAAAGGCTTGTACAAACGAATCATTTGAAGCTAATAGATTTATGCTCTTGTTTCGTGTAATTAATTTAATTATACGCATTCACTTTAGTTTAGCTTTTGTGGCCTGAGGCTTAAGTTGCAGAATATTATTTTACATAAAGATTAAGCAGGATGAATGATTGTTTAGTCTTTAGTAGGACTGAAAACATGGGGCCGCACCTTGACTTGTTATTGTTAAAGGTACACCGATCAGAAAACAACATTGTGGTTTGTGACTAATACCGAATCAAAAAGAGAAGAGGGGAAAACTCTCAACCTCCAAAAGCAAGGCTTAAACATTCCTACCGAACTGTTCGTTTGCAAATTCAATTCTGCACGGAACACATACTTTGAGTTGGAATCCCAGTCTTTTCAGAGTACAATAAGAATAGTTCTGAAGTTGTACTGAGTTTCTGGATTTTGATCATAGAGTATTGTAAAATACACCTGGGGTAGGTTGAGGTTGTAATAGCCAAGCAATGCATTGTCTACGGTCCAATGGATCAGTTAGACTCGCGCGAAATATCTGCACACACAGGGCGTCTGAGAAACCACCACAAGCAGTGTCTGTGTGGAAAGCAATTTTAAATACAGAGATATTTTGTTTACTTTGGCGGGCACTCAAAACCAGGGGTATTTTTGGGTAGACTTAACAGGTTCTGGGGGTGAGCTTTCCAGGGTTTTATGTGACATAACTGGTTCTGAAACCACTCTGACAAACCAGTGTGATGTTGAAAGGACTAATAATTTGTTACCACAGTGGCAACCACAAAATATCTTGTAAAGGATTCCTAACCAACAGTCAAATAAGTTACGTGTTTAGATTAGATTCAGAACAAGGAAAAATATATTGACTGGGGATATAAATTAGAATGTCGATTTTAGCAATACAATCTGATATTTCCTAGTGAACAGAAAGTTTTTACATTAGATTTCTTGTTTATTAAAACAGAGGTCAAAAATTCCGATGACTTTATAAGTGGAGGGGTGGTGGACTGGATGCCGCATGACATAATTTCTCATGATCTCACTTTTTTTTTTAACTCTAAACTGTCTACGTGTTTAACATGGACCCCATTATTTTATGCATTATCTCAGAGGACTTCAGTCACAAAATGAACACATGTTTTCAATTAAATGCAAATTAACTGTCACTTAGGTATTATTTCTATAAAACTTTACATTCTTTTTAACGTGATACAATTTCACACCTGATAAATCATAATCCATTTATTGTGTTACAGCCTAAAATGATATCAGACTCAAGCATTATTTAGAATATTTTGGGCTTGATTATATCTCAAAATGTAACATTAGGATTCCAGTAAACAGTGCGTCAGAACATTCCCTTCTTATTTGGACAGATTATTACTTGACGTTAGACGAGCCGATGAACAATATCACGACGTCCCTTGGGCAGACGGCGGAGCTGCACTGTAAAGTCTCCGGCAATCCCACGCCGGCCATCAGGTGGCTGAAGAACGATGCTCCGGTGGTGCAGGAGCCCCGGAGGATATCCTTCCGAGTCACCAGCTACGGCTCCCGGCTGAGAATCCGCAATCTGGACACCACGGACACCGGCTACTTCCAGTGCGTTGCCAACAACGGCAAGAGGAGCGTGTCCACCACCGGGGTGCTCTTTGTCAAGTTCGGTAGGATATGTTGTATCTGCATGTGGTTTTTACTAAAAGACCAACAAAGCAACCAAAAGAAAAAAAACATTGATTTTTTTTTCATGACATTTGCAGTGGTTCTGAATTGAGCCTGTGTTGCTTTCATCTGCATTCCCTGCTGCTGCTTTAATATATTTCCTCATTCTAGCTTGGCAGGCGGTTAACGTTCCCCTCTGTGGACTGTATCATTCTTTAGAGCAGGTACAGTGAAGCCAGCAAAATCGAATGGGCACTGCTTCCAATTGTTTTAAAAGAAGGAATCAGAATTCTAGAACTGTTAAAGCCACTGTGGGGCCCAGCTATGTAATTACAACATTGTGGCACTCCAATTCAGGCTCCAGTCTCTAAAGAATTCTGTAATAAAAATCTGTAAAGTTTTGTGCTTATAAAAGGAACAAAACTCAATGCGTGTAAATCAAATATATATATATATTCCATGCTTTCTAACATTTTAATAATTCTGTACAATACCAGCGAAGGCAATACAAGTAAACCACGTGGTAATACTGTATATTTGGACAGATTAAACAGGAAGCAATGCCATGAAGTGATTTCATGTACTGCATCATGTTACACCAGTGTTGTGGTAAATGTAGACAATGTGAAGGGAATTGCTGATCAAAGGTACCCTGACGCACAGCTGATGAAGGCGAGTACCGTTGTCTTGTGCAATTCTTTACAGTATGTGGTTTGCTCTCGTAACATGTGGAAGGAGTCTTGGGGTAATTGTTCCCAATTGTAATCTTTGTATTCTTTTCAGGCCCGCCCCCGACAGCCAGTCCAGGAAAATCCTCGCAGTAAGTCTGTTTTCTTTTGTACTCACCTAACTTTCTGAACTGTTAAGAGCCTAATGTATCCCACAGGGGATTCATGAAAACCCCTTCATAAATTGTGACAGGCTTAACAGAGTAATCATAAGCAAGCCAAGAGCAATAACTTGTATTGTACATCCGTCTGTAAGTCGCCTTGGATAAAGGCGTCTGTTAAATAAATAAATAATAATAACAATGTCACACTTCACAGCCAACTCGACACAGTATCAAAGGCTGCAGATTAAAAAGCACATTCCAGACACCAGAAAAAAAATAGCATTGTTTCTATTAATGGCCCCTTTCATGCTGTCTGAAACAGTGTCTATAGATTTACTCAGCTCCCTAATAACTGTCTGCCATAAAACAATACACTTTTTTTTGTGATTACATGAATGTGGTTTGTACAGTATATACAGGGGATTGGTGATTGGTAGACTAGTTGCACATGGTACAGACTCAATTAAGAAACAATATCAATTGAATGTTATCTGACGAGTAGTCTGGTGCCTGGAAGAAAGAAAGAAAGAGAAAGAAAGAAAGAAAGAAAGAAAGAAAGAAAGATTCTTGTTACCCTGTAACAGGATGTCTCTGCATGGTTTAATATTGTTATTGCTTGGCACTACATTGGCAGATACACATGAAACACATTGTTGCCCTTCCTTCAGCGGACGAGCACCTTGGATCAAGCAACGATGAAAAACACTGCTGTATTGATGTGACACGTGTACACAGCTCTACCACTGTGCCTTTTCTAATCATGTCCTGCTTGCTTGCTGCAGTTCAAAGGGCTCTGCAAAACCTTAAAGCAGTTTATGGATCTACTTCAACACCTCTGGGCAGCCCCAGTGCACAGCAGTCGTTGGCTTTTATGGTGTGCTAAGGCGTTTTGCCATTTTCCAAGCAGGGTGCCAAACTCTCCTTTTTGCAGGGCACTGTTTAAAAAAGATGGCATTGTAAGTCTGAATAGTTCATGATCATTAGGCTGACCTCATTTCAGCGTACACTAATACTCCTAATACACTAACTTTTTTGTTTTTTCACATTTTATTTTACCTGGTAAATCAAATCTGTTCACCAGCAGTAGTAGTTATGTTTTGCAGTTACGGCACAGGTTATTATTACTTTTCCAGCACTTTCAAGGTTGTTTTTTTTGTACAAGATTTATAGGGAATCATTTCAATATAGTTTTCATTAGTTATTGAATGGCACATACTTTTATAAAAGGTTTAACTGAAAGACGTGTTATTAAACCTGCTGCCAGTGTATTTTAAATTGAAATGACATCTGTTCTGTACCTTAAATCCGGTAATAGTGCATTTTCATTTCAGGACAGTTATTAAATAATTACCTGTTTCATAACAGGGCAGACAATAGTTTTCATTGACTTTAATCTGACTGTAATTTTGTTGGCTATAGTTAACGTAATCATCTCTTTAGGTGACTTAGCAGCTTGTCTAGCTAATGTAAGTAACATAGAAGCTTACTTAACATGAAACTGTTTAGTATTTTTATAAATCTGTCAGAGCCTCAGAGCTGAACGCTCCCAGTGCCAAGTTAGTGTTGTCGGACCTTCAGCCCAGGTGTTAGAGTTCCCCAGCGCCTCCTAGCTTTCTGTTTAGCTGTTTGCTTTTTTGACAGCAGTTCATTTACTATATGGAGGTCCCCAACAGTGACGTATCGTTTATAGACATCGCTGGGTCGAATTTTTAGATGCAGCTGTACGCAGCAAGGAAAGGGTCAGAAGCCATGGGTCATCACTCCCGAGAATCTCTAGTGAGGAATGATTTTATACTGTAGCATATCAAACAGACCCAGGCACAAAGCAAAGGCTATAACCAGCAAGGCTTGGACAACAATGAATACATTCAAAGACGAGAACATGAGAAAGAAAAAAAATATATATATATATATATATATATATATATATATATATATATATATATATATATATATTTCAAAGTATATACACATTGAAATCGGCATGTTGTATCATTAGAAATGTGAAATAGCACACCTTAACCCTTTCATGCATGGCAACCTAATATGCCACGTGGTTTAATTTATATCGGGACATATGGAAGACGCCCATGCATGATGATCTCATATTAGGATGTTATTTTTTCCCCATATAAAGCAATGGAAATGTATTTTTCAATATTTCATGCATGAAAGGGTTAATACAAATGATCATGTTGGCACTTAGTTTACGTGGGGTTTAACATGTAATCATTACTTTTGATCCAGTTTGGAATATTTTGTCTTTGCTTTGGATCACATTGTTTTGTATATTTGTCCTCTAGCACACGTTTCATGCTACTGTTCTCCTAGCATATAAGAATACACAGTATTCTTTCATGGTAAAGATCTGTGTTCACGCAGTGTGTTTTTATCAAATCGTGAAATCCTTTGCTGTCAAGTCTAGCACCTCTCAACCAGCCTAATGGTTTTGAGCATTGCTGTGAAGTAGAACTATTCAAGCAACTCATTCATAGGTTCTAATAAATGCAGTATGTTTGTTTTTGTTTTTTTTTTACTTTGTGGGGACCACCTGTTAACACGGTAACTGAATACTGAGCAAAAGAGAACAATTCTCATTGGAGCTGAACAATGCAGCTCATTGTTCTGAAGAGATGTCAGTCCTGCTTGCCGGTCGCTCGTAATGGTTCCCCTCACTCTGCTTTGCTCTTTGGGGCCAGTGTGTTGTTCCTTTCCTGGAATAAATGTTTTTACAGGCTAGTAAAAACATTGAAAAAATGGAAAAAGAAATCACCACTGATCCAAAAATAGCCCTTTTTTTCAGTGGCAGCAGCATTGGAGGAGAACACTGCAGTAGCATGGAGGCGCAAAGACCGTACTGCTCATTGGCACTCGTGTGACCACAGGGCTGAAGAATACACAGGTTTGGCTTGTATGTTTTTCTTGACTTTAACCATGTCCTGCCGTCCTTTGGGCCATTAGAAATGTTACTAGCACATCACTGACATCCTCCGAGGCAATCTAATGTCATTGGGCAAAACCGAATTGTTTTTTAAAGCCCCTCGTGTTTAAGATGTTACTACCCAACTGAATAAGCTACTTAATGCATATATAAATGTCTACCTTCTGTTCTGAATTTCCTTTTAATTAGGCAGTCTTCTCTTGTTATAACGACCCCTGTTATTATACAACCCTTGCATTCTTCCAGCTATGTAGTTTATTGGATTTTGAGTGACCGTTGTTGGAACTGTCACCCTCTCTATAGTGGCTATAACCGAAAGTCTCCTAACTGGAAGTTCCTGTCACAGATTTCTCTAAGATCTGCTCTTTATAAAGTGCAATACATTTCAAAGCTGTTTATAATGCAATATTTTCTACAGTTGGCATAGATTAATGTTATTATCGTTGTGTTGTCACGGTTGCTTAGTTTTGAAAAATGACTCATGGACAGCCTTTCACGCAGTGCAGAAAAGCAGTTAGAAAATGTTTGAGTTTTTTTCCAGTTATTATTCCTAAAACATGATAAGAGATGAGTTTACGTTGACAAAGACCAGGCTGCCCTCCAGCCACAGAAGCAGGACAAATCTCTCAGGGTAAAGCATGCGAACACTGGTACTGTTTGAGTGAAAAGATAATAAGACCACTCACTCTAAATGACTCCTTGTATGTTTAAATTACATCTCCCATTATCCCACTTGAACCTATAAATCAACATCAACCAAACCAATGAACAGTCTTCCAACAACATTGTAGCCAAAATATGACTAATTTAAGACCTATATAATCATATGCTACAGATACATAGATAGACAGATTGAAGGATATTTCATTTTTATTCAACCTTATAAAGTACACAATGAAAACATGCATTTTGGCATTCCACCCAGAACAATTAACATAGTTACTTAACTAAATAAAGCTTCAGAACATATTAAATAATAATAAGCTATCAATTACTTACCAACCTTCATACAACTGGGAGGAAAGGGTGGTTGTGTAAATACCACAGCATGCTCTTCCTTATGTCTCAAAGTTACTTCATTGTTGGCATTGGGGCTCATGGTCCATAGCCTGCTTGCAACAGGCATTACATAATTTCATATGGAATCCGGGGAGGCCAGTCGTGGAGCTGGCCCTGCCTGTGCGTGTGGATTTTATTCGGGGAGGCCAGTCGTGGAGCTGGCTCTGTGTGTGCATGTGGATTCTATTCGGGGAGGCCAGTAGTGGAGCGGGCCCTGCCTGTGCGTGTGGATTCTATTCGGGGAGGCCAGTCACAGAGCTGGCCCTGCCTGTGCGTGTGGATTCTATTCGGGGAGGCCAGTCGTGGAGCTGGCTCTGTGTGTGCGTGTGGATTCTGTTCAGAGAGGCCAGTCTTGGAGCTGGTTCTGCCTGTGCGTGTGGATTCTGTTCGGAGAGGCCAGTCGTGGAGCTGGCTCTGTGTGTGCGTGTGGATTCTATTCGGGGAGGCCAGTCGTGGAGCTGGCTCTGCCTGTGCGTGTGGATTCTGTTCGGGGAGGCCAGTCGTGGAGCTGGATCTGTGTGTGCGTGTGAATTCTGTTCGGAGAGGCCAGTCGTGGAGCTGGCTCTGTGTGTGTGTGTGGGTTCTATTCGGGGAGGCCAGTCGTGGAGCTGGCTCTGCCTGTGCGTGTGGATTCTAACCCAGGTGTACCTCATGTCAATCATCTGACACGGTTCCATTTCAAACCAAACAAACATTGTTGCTTCAGTACGACCTTTAGCGCCAGGCAAACGATTCCACTCACATTTCAGAGCAATTTTCAACAAACTGCAAACATTGTACTGGCTATATAACCCTAAACCTTTTTTTATTCTGCGAAATGCCTCGAGGTACAAAACCTAATGTGCGTCCCTGCCCTTTCTTATCAGGTGTTTATTGATTTAGGAATTGGACTCTTCCCACTGGGAGATGGCTCATTTGTACACGCTTATCAAGGACTCTGAATGAAATATGAACTACATGAACTCTTTGGTTCTTTTAAATGCTTTCACAGTTGCTGCATTGGGGGGCTGGTTAGCTCCATAAATCTGACGGGACGCAGTGGTTAATGTCAGAGCAGCTGGTCTCCCTCAAGGTCTGCACATCGTGATACCAAAAACCCAGGCAAGCATGGAATGCACATCAGCTGTGATTTGAGATTGAGCTTTAACTCTACGCCTTGGCTTTCTGATGTTTGTCGCTTGTTGTCAGGCTGATAAATCTGTTTACTTCTTCAATTACTACCTGCTGAGGGTCATGCTGTGACCTGACTTTCATGTGCTCCTCCAGGGTTTACATCCCTCCAGATCAGAGGCTTGTTTGTACAGCTAGACCTTGGTTTGGGTGTTTGCGCCTCAGTAGGGAGCATGTTTGCTTCTGAGCTAAAGATATACATCCGAGCATAAGAAGAGTCTGCTCAGCCCAACAAAGGCTTGTCCCATATCGTATTTCTTGAACTACCAGGGTGAGCTATTCCACACACGTAAAAGGAAAAGGCTCCTTGCTACCATTGTTACTCAGCTTTTTTACCCAGTCTTGCACTATTCTGTGTTCTAAGTTTGGGTTAGACCTTGGTTGTCCTGGTTATCTATACAACTTTTGTGTAATGCTGTGACTGAACTTTATAGGCAGGGTTTCACTAGGGCATTACAGTAATGAATCTTCTGTTGATGTACACTACTAGTTGCCTTTTGAATTATTTGCCTCACTGTTCGGCATCCCCCAGCTTGTCCTACGGGAACTCTGCTGTTGTTAAGGTCTGACACACAGCGGAGGTGTAGTGTCCTGCTTGGCTTTCCATAGCACCAGACAGAAACGCTTTCCATCTCACTGCTGCTGTTAGCAGGGACTGTTTCCTGCTGCACATTGGTTTGTGTTGAACCCTATATAACCGCCCACCTGATAGCAGAAAGCGTTCAGTTTACAGTCAACGCTTGAGTCTTGGTTTAGCCCACCAGGCCTGGACACGATCAGTTATTTATTTGCATCTGACTTCTGGAGACCAAGGCCTCAATTAACCCACACGGGATTAACGAGCTGGCCTTGTTTTAGATTGTGGTGAATGGTAATGGACTGAGAAAAAAAGGCAATGTGATCTTGCATTTTTTTTTTAAATGTTACAGCCCCAGAAGATTCTTGTGTTGAGTCTGTTGATGTAAGACATGTTTCTCGGAGGCACTTCAGTGTATTGTGATTAATTAACCTTTTCAGAGCGAATCTGGAGGTAACTTTTCAGTCAACCCCCACCCAGTACTACACGGCGATTCTCCTTGTCTCTTGCTAAGATATGTGATACTCTATTTTAACCTGTGTGACCCCAGACACTGAAACCTGCCGTGTACATTAGGGTTACAATTCAAAGACTTACACTGTCATTAGAAAACTGCACACTGAGTTCTGATTAGACATTACAGCGATAGTCCCACAGAATTGTTATTGTTTATTAAGTTATTCATTTAGTTAAACAAACAAAAAAAAACTTTAAGAGAAAAAGAGCAAGGGAGGTAGGTCAAGTAATGTTCTCTTTAAAAAGAAAAACATTCAAGACGTTTCCTTTTGTTAGCCTGCATACTTCATTATAAAGAGAGATCACAAATCGGGATCCCTGTTTTTTTGCTCCAGTGCTAAGCTTGCATCGTTATTTTATATTTTCTATAAATAAGTGAATAAACAATTTGAAAAAAAAAGCTACTGTCAGGTATGGTGAAAACAAAAGTGAAGAGCATTTAAAAGTGCAAATAAAAGCCTGTTTTTACTGAAGGAATAAAAAAATGTTACCATTACAAAACTAACAAAAACAAATTAGACAGATAAATGAACTGCTACAGTCATCTTGCTAGTATTAGAATATTATCATGTTAACATTTTCCTTTCAGAAAAAAAAATTGGGACACATTTTCCCTCAGAGTGTTTTGAAATGCTTGGCGCTAAGCTGGAGGGACAAGTCAAAATGCCAATGCTTTACCTGTGGGTGGCCTTAACAGAGAACTTTACAAGAGATATCTATTACCTGTTGTCAGCCTTATTGAAACAGTAGAACAAGTGTAAAGACAAAGGCACATTTTTAGAGGAGAATAAAGTCATTTTGATGGTACAGAACTGACGAGACCCCACTCAGAACACTATTTCAATGGTTTCTTCCTGCAACTATGTTTTTTCTGGCTACTTTTCTGACATTTGTTTTACCCCTCTCGGGATGTTTGCCTTTGCTTCAAAATGGGGCACTTTGAGCCTCACGCACACGACTCTATTCTGCTACCAGAGTTAAGGAGTTAATCAGCAAGTTTGATTTTGAATCAGCACTGGTTACATGTTACAGGAAATACCTGCACATCTGATATTAAGTATTAGTTTTATCTAACTGACAGCTAGAGTTAGAACATGGGAGACAGATCCTCAGTAAACAGACAGCCCCTCTTTCTCTATCTCTCCATTAGGGGGAGCTGTGCAGTCTATGGGAAGCTCGGTTCTCTCAAAGTGAAGATTATTATTCCTGTGTAACGTGATGATCCTTTTCATCATTGTCCACTAATAGGAGCTTCAGAACGACCCACTTTCCTAAAGCTAACTGTGGTCTCGGGTCATTGCCTGGCATGATTATATAGTGACTGTTTGTTATTTTGTGATTGTCAAGGAAATGCCATTATTGAGGAGTTTACATTAACAGTGAAAATGCTTTCCATGGGGTCTCAGCAGGCTTTGGAAAATGAAGCTGATTGTATTAGAGAGAAGCAACCATAACATTCCTGAGCAGTTTCACAGCGCACGGAACACACGGAGGGAAATGCAAAAAAAAGGAGGAAGATAAAAGCTAAGAGTAAGAGCAACGGACAGATATGGAGCATAGTGTTTTAAATTTGTGGATTCGAAACTTTTAAGTTGAAAATGTTGACTTTTGAGCTGACTGGAGTCTCACAGTGAAGCCTATAAAAAGACATGTCAGGCTTTGACGATTGCTTTTGTTTGACACAAGAGAGAGATTCTTATGGTTTGCATTAGTTTTAGATTAATATCAGTAGGGACTTGTCTGTTATTATTTAGTTAACTTATTTACATAAGGGATGGATTTGATCAACCTATATTTTCTTTAGATCATTTTACAGCAAAGGGTAATCATCCCGGATTTCATCAAGCAACGATCAATGGTTATCGCGGGACTAATCCTAAAAACAAAGGTGCTGCAAAATGCTTTAAATCAGCCCCTTAACTTAAAAGGTCTGGTTAATACACAGTTAAGAAAGATTGGATACAGGGAGACACATTTCCAAATCATGAGTGTATAAACACACAGAGCACAGCATAGCAAAGCAAAGGACATCCATAGTGAAGGAATGGTAAAGGAAGGCAAGCATGGTACACAGAGTCAGTGCTAGTACTGTAAATGAATAGGATAAACATAGAGGAAAGAGAGGCAAACTACCACGTATGTTTCCCTTGTAAGGATTATATCAAAGAACTGTCCTGAGAACATAGCACATTGAATGAGTCAAGCCATTAGCTTAACACTTAATTGTGGTGCTAATGTGGAATTAGACGAACCAGATAAGCCTGTATAACTATGAAAGTCCCTCAGACGTTCAGGTCAGTCAAGACTTCGAAGGTCAGCAGCTCAATAACTGGTATCAGTTCCAGGTTTAAAATAATTGTGAGGTCAAATAATTAACAAGAAACCAAAATGATATTTTAAAGCTTGCATTTGGTGACCAGCGCAATCTCTTCAAAGATAAGTTCCCTAAACGTTATGCTAAGGGTTATGTTTGTCAGAAATCTTCCTTAAATACAGATGAGGCTGGAATCCTTCACATCTTATTGAATCAGCTATGAGAAGTGTTTACATAATACAGAGGACATGGTAGTTCTGAGGGGGTAACAAGACTAATATTCCCCGAGTGATAACGGAGGAAAGTTTATAAGCCACGAGCTACGAAGTATTAGCTTTGGTGAATATAATCCATTATCGCTGATTTACATGCAGTCAGAGTTGACATCTCCATAGTGTGCGTGTCAGAAGAGTTCCTGTTGCTTCAGAGTGGGAGGGACAGAAGCCTTCTCAGGAGGCGCTTTGGCCAGGTGTTTACTGTAGACTACGGACAGAGTCAAGCAGGCAAACATTTCTGCTAATGCCTTTCTCTTCCTGTCGTCATGCTTGGCTTTGTTGGTGAAACCCATAGTAATGTAAGGCCTCAGTGGCGATGCGTTGAATTGGAAAGGGATGTGATGTTTCACGATGCGTAGCCGTTCAAGGCAGAAATATCAAAAATCCTTCCCATGCGTTACCAGTGAAGCCTTACACTGCTGTGTTTTTTATCCAAAAAGAAAAAAAGACCAGTCTCTAAATAATATTGAAGACCATCTGAAAAACAAGCACACCTCCTAATCATTTAACTGCCTGGGTGCAGGGCTAATGTCTTAATACGCATTTAAAGCTTTTAGGGTAACACTTCACATTAATGTTATTATGCATAGTTACAATGTACTTAATGCATAAATCTTTTTGCACGATATATGTAAGTACACCATTGTATCAGAAAAGGGTTGCGAGCAAAAAGATTTACACATTAAGTACATTGTAACTATGCATAATAAGTAACTAAATAACTACTGTGTAAATACACAGTAATTAGAGACACCTAATATAAAGTGATCTTCTTTGTAAAACCTTGTAGTGACTGATAAACAGCTTAGGCCCACCTTAAATACTGCCTCTATTTTTGTGTTCATTTCTCATTTAAAAAAATAAAATCAGACCAATGTTACGACATGATGATACTATGATGATGCGCTTCTACCTTCCTTGTCTGGTAACTCTAAGGCTTTGAAGTCATTGAGTCGGAGCCCCCTTTTATCAAAGTGGACTGGGAACGCGAGGTGGTGGATTCCTGCTGAGCCCCGGTGCTCCCTGACATTTCCATAACGATAAGCATATGACATGCATTTTTCCCCAGCGAAGAACTCATAAATCTGCCATGGTTTACCCTGAGTCCATTAACAGGGGTCTCTATCATAAGTGCTTACAGCTGCTGCTTCTTTTGCAGAGCCTGTGTACAAATGGAAGGGTAGACTCTTTATTGATCAGCCACAGAAAGGCTGGGGAACCTGTTGGGTTATGTTTCTGACTCCTGCTGCGGGGCTGTGGGTATCATCCTTGTGAGGCCGTTCCTCTTGTCATCAGGTGTCTGCAGGAATTCATGCAGGAATCTGGAGATGTGCATTCAAATCCCTGAGTGATGAAAGCACTTCAGAACTAAATCGAAGAGTTTGTGTGCTTGAGTCAACCAGCAACACCGTGAGGCTACGAAAGAGACTCCCTTACTGCCGCCCGGGTTTCTTTCACTGCCTGAAGTTACTCAGAGAGCTCTGTCACACTGAGGGCTAAACTCATGGGTGAGCCATATTAAGCAACAAAGCATAGCCGCACTGTTTCAAGTAAACATTAACTGCTATGAAAATAACACTCACATCTCATACACACACCTGAGTTTGTTACCTATACACTGTGGCTAATCAAGCTCGTAGTAAAACCTGGAATGGGTGAAACTGCTATGCAGTGGGTGTCTTTTTTCCACCCCTGATTTAATGCTGCTAAGTGCTGTAACCACATACAAAATAAATAAATAAACACATCCATGTTTGTTTTTTTAAATGATGCAAGGGTGTGGGAGGTATCCTAACAATGTATGGCAAAGTGATTTTATACATGGGCAGGACAAAATGTGATGGCGCTGCTCAGGATTTTAAACTGCTTCCGAATTCATCACTAAATAAATCTTGTTTTGACGATACACTTGGTATGCAGCCTCCCAGTGGTACAAGGCTGAGCATATGTTTAAGAATCTTGCTGTTTCATTTCGATTCTGTATCGTTTTACCAGGAGTGTGACCACTGGGATTCATAACTCATGCCCTGTGCTTGTGATTCCCACCCCTGTCCATGCAGCTGTGGAGGAGAGGAGAGGAGGGGAAACAGAGATCCTGATGCCTAATTGACATGTAGAGAACTTCCAGCTCAACTTATCCCAGGAATCATTTCAGTGTAACGTTCTGCAGTCAATCCATTATAGAGATACTTGTGAGAGCAGGTGACAGAAGCCCTTCTTCCGCAGTGTAGAATGAACTCCTTTCATATAGTCCTAAGATTTTTACTAGGTTCCTTCCAATAGTATGACCCCGATATACTGAGTCTGTCGTTTCTTACACCCAGTATATCCGCAATGAAGTTCAAAGCGAGAGCTACACCTCCTATTTTAAGCAATGCTTTGATTTGTCAGGTGTGCCTGAAATAAGCTGCTTTGTAGTTCGTTTCTTCACCCCAAACTTCTATAAAGATTTAATTCCAGTATAACTGAGGGATCTGGAAAACACATTTACAGCGCGGGACAGAATGACTCATGTTCTCTTAATAGAGACACAACCTGCAGTTTCACAGCAGAGAGCCACACATCCCAGACCTTCGGTTGGTTTGGTCTGTCTGCTACAGACGACCCTTTTGACCCCTGAAGTGTAAGCTGTTAAACAGTGTCAGAGTTGTGAAATACCCCTCGGGCAGGCAGTGATGGGGGTGCTCTGCTCACTGTACCCTGTAGGGTGGAAACAGCACATCCTTCTATAAATTCCCCTAATGAAAAAGGTAAGTATATTAAAGATATGGTTCTTTTCATAGCTGGATTTTTTTTTCTCACTGTGCAAAGTGCCATAGAGACACACGTCAATATATCATAATAATAATACACACATCTGCTTCTTATCTCTTCCCTCGTACCGAAGAGAGGCCTGGACTGTGAGGTCACTGTGCTTATTAAAATGGACAGATATGATTACTGCTCGCCCTGTTAGTCTTGGCTTAACCAACAGCGGTCTTTCAGCCTGGATAAAGGATGCCATTTATGTCACCCGTTTCCTTATATGCTGTACTAGAAGTATTATACTGTTTTGTACAAAATAACTTAAGAAAATGACATCATACCCCTAAGAGTGGTCTTTATCTGTTTTTACACTTTCATAAATGTCAATATACATGTATAGTTCAGGAATAATGGTGCTTAGAATTTGAGAAACAATATTTTGACATTGCAACTGTTTTTTTTTTTTTTAAACATGTAAAAAAGCAAATCAGTTGGTCTTCCAAAAAAATATTGTATTTCAAGATGCCTCCATCCACAAATGTTATTTTCTTAATTAAAGCGTAATAAATCTTTTGATTCCTTACAAACATTTTATTACTACTACAGGTAGTCCTCAAGCTGTAAACGAAAGGGGAAAAAAAGGACTGCCCTCTAGTGGACTCCTGCTTTAGTTTTAGAAAAAAAATGTAATCGTGTGGAAGTTGCACAATTCTAAAACACATCTGGAACGTGTGAACAGCTGTATTACGAGACCTCAGGTTGATCTGAAATGAGGCAGTGGCCAGTGCAAAGGCACGGCTGCTGCAGCTGCAGTCAGGCATGGCTTCAGAGTGTGGAGACCTTGGGAGAGGAGGACACAGCCCATTGACTGCCTTGTAATGGGCTTTCCTTTTCACAGGGATGAGTATGAAGAGGACGGCTTCTGCCAGCCCTACAGGGGGATCGCCTGTGCCAGGTTCATTGGGAACCGCAGCATCTACGTGGACTCACTGCAAATGCAAGGGGTGATCGAAAATCAAATAACTGGTGAGGGATTTATTAAGGTGTAGCATTCAGAGGCATGCTTGAGGGAACTTGACAGGGCAGTGTCACAGACAAGCTGTTATCAGCAGGTAGAGAGACTTGGAACACAGAAAGCTGCAGTGCAGCGCTGTTGGACACGTTTAATAATAAATAAACAAAACACCAGATGCACAGTGGCCAAAACAAACAGTTAAACAAAACAAAAGAATACAAACACTTTAAATATACTGTGTGGTTTTAATCCGAGCCATCACTGTACTCCCCTAAACACCACTACAACCAGCACAAACACTAACTCTCCTCCCACCTTCTCCAACATGAATTCACCAGCATCATCTCCCGTGATCACCCTGTTTATACACCTCCATTTAAACACCACTACAACCATCATAAGCACTAACTCTCCTCCCACCTTCTCCAACATGAATTCACCAGCATCATCTCCCGTGATCACCCTGTTTATACATCTTTTATTCAATTTACAGCTCCAGTCACATTCCCACATTCACATTTAGTAATTGCCAATTATTTTATTATTTTCTCCCAATTTGGCATATCCAATTATTTTTTTAGACTAAGCTCTGGGCAGCTTACAGGCAAGCCCTCAGGCACCTGGCCAGACTACAGGGCTCGCTGGTGCGCGGTGAGCCGAGGACACCCTGGCCGACCTAATCCCCCACCCCCCGCGCTCAACCCCTGGGAGCTCCCGTCTACGGTTGACAGGGAGGAATTTAAACCCTCCCTGCCTACCCAATATTCCCCACACCAACATACACACGTGCACCGGTAGGGCTTTCACCCTGCCACACTTGTCAGTTGACATGTATGAAAGTATGGTGTATTTTAACAGTGCTGATAACAGTATATTTAACAGTAGCTATTGAAAGGCTGTTAGGCTAAAGCTAAAGGAGATTGAATTCTGTAATAACTGTAGGCAATGGGGTATATTACTTTCAACACGTTAACTTCAATTTAGATATCTTCTGAAATGAGAACCGTTACAGAATGAGACACAACGATCCTTAGAGGACTATTGAATTATATGTTTGGTTCTATAAAAAGTTGTTTTAAATGCATGTGTGAATACTATCTAAAATGTGTGAATAACATGCATTGGTTCAATACTTTGTGTTTGCCTCGGCAGCTGCATTCACGATGATAGGCACCTCCAATCACTTGTCAGATAGGTGCTCTCAGTTCGCCATCCCCTCGCTCTGCAACTTCGCGTTCCCTTTCTGTGACGAGACCTCGTCGGCTCCGAAGCCCCGGGACCTGTGCAGAGACGAGTGTGAGATCTTAGAGAACGATCTTTGCAGGACTGAGTACATCATCGCCAGGTCCAATCCCATCATCCTGATGAGACTGAAACTGCCCAACTGTGAGGACCTGCCCCAGCCGGAGAGCCCCGAGGCAGCCAACTGTATGAGAATAGGGATTCCCATGGCAGAGCCCATCAACAAGAGTAAGTGGGCACTACTGGGGCCATGTTGTGAATGCAAGGACCTTTACACTGAGGGACAGATACAGTGGCAGTTCTAGAATGATGCAAATGGTCAGGGATACTGTAAACTTTCCTCCTTAAAATGGCATTGGAAGTAACCAGGTAGCAACCTGGTGTACAGTATCAAAACTTTAAGATGGTATTATCTCGGCTATTTTGTCACCACAGTCAAAAGAAAAAAAAAACGTTGTTCTCAGTGGTAAATTGGAATTGGTTTTACCAACACTATTTTACTTTCACTGTATCTTTACTGTACTTTTACCATTATTTACCACATTCTAGCATGCTTTCTGATATAATGTTTATGTAATGTGTCATTACCAATCAAATTAAAAGTAAGGGGGCAGCATTACCCAGAACTTTTTGTTTTAAGTTATGGGAAATTTTGTTCTGTATTCAACTAAATCGATTCTTGTTACTTAACCGTTTTTGTTATGTAACCATGCATCCTTCATCACATGGCATGTGCTTCTCAATTTCAGATCACAAGTGCTTCAACAACACTGGCGTGGATTACCGTGGAACAGCCAGCGTGACCAAATCAGGTCTGCAGTGCCAGCCGTGGAACTCCCAGTACCCCCACAGCCACGCCTACCTGGCAGTGCGGTACCCAGAGCTGAACGGAGGGCACTCCTACTGCAGGAACCCAGGCAACCACAAGGAGGCGCCCTGGTGCTTCACCCTGGAAGAGGCGGTCAAGATGGAGCTATGTGACATCCCAGCGTGTGGTGAGAGGCGTTTGATTTATTTATATATTTTCTGGGGGGTCGAATGTCGCCTAGAATTAAGCAAGGCGGTGGTTCTGGCAGAGAACTCACTTTAACCTTTGATCAAATCAAGTAAAGATCAAGCATATTTTAGGCGTTTTCTACCTGTCCTTTGATAAACAATACGTCCAATGATCGACAAGGAAAGGATTTATTTTTTTACCTCAATCCTTTGCGTCCCCGCTGTGCGCCAGAGTTCGCCTCCTCCTCCCCAGCCTCCACCTGCTTTTTGGCTTCGTCTAATGGGGGAGGGCAGCTATCCTGCCCCCCTGCCCATGGCTTCCTTACTGTTAGCCTCTCAAAAGGCAAGGCCAAAGGCCAAAGAATGAAGTGTAAAATATAATGTAGTTGTGTTGTCTAGTCTGTTTTAGTAAATAGTCTATCGCTTGAGTTTCCAGGCTGAATCCGTTTTTTTCTGGTATTATTTAAAAGTATGTCTGTTCTTTTTTATTAATTTATTTAGACTTCAAGGAGAGCAACAACAAAATGGAAATCCTGTATATTCTGGTGCCGAGTGTGGCCATCCCCCTGGCGATTGCTCTCCTGTTCTTCTTCATCTGCGTCTGCCGCAACAATCAAAAGTCGTCCACGCCTCCCGCTCAGAGTCAGCCCAAGCCCGTCCGAGGGCAGAATGTGGAGATGTCAATGCTCAACGCCTATAAGCCAAAGGTAATGAACCATGTTAATTGTACAGTAGTCAATTATTACACTCCATTGTCCAATCACTGAAGCTTTCTGCTGGATTGAGAAGTTTCTCTGGTTGGCACAAACACACAGTTACAGGTAACTGACAGGCTCACCCCTTCTCAAAAGGAGAGTTACACTGGAATGGAATGAAAGATCTGTTCTACTGTATGAAGATGTTTTATAATAAACTGGCCTATGTCTCTTATCGTAAAAGAACAACTTGTACCGTGGATGGGAGCTCCCAGGGGGCGGCGCACAACTGGCCTAGCGCCGCCCAGTGGGGGAGTGTTTAGGTGGGCCAGGGTGTCCTCGGCTCACCGCGCACCAGCGACCCCTGTAGACTAGTCGGGCGCCTGCGGGCTTGCCTGTAAGCTGCCCAGAGCTGCGTTGTCCTCCGATGCTGTAGCTCTGGGTTGGCTGCATGGCTGGCCTGCAGAGTGAAAAGAAGCAGTCGGCTGACGACACACGCTTCGGAAGACAGCGTGTGTTCGTCTTCGCCGCTCCCAAGTCAGCACAGGGGTGGTAGCGGTGGGCTGAGCCTAAATACAATTGGGCATTTCAAATTGGAAGAAAAACTGGGTAAAAATGAATAGGCGACTACTAAATTTAAAAAAAGGAACAACTTCTGGCTCCCATTTGAGGTCAAACACCTTCGAAATGATTCAGTGAATTGTTAAGAACTGTAACATTATTATACTGTATTTAAATGTTTTCACTTCCTGTGAATTCATGTCTGCTTGTAGTATGTTTACAGTTTTGCAATACATCCTATTTAGAGATTTGAAAAAAAAAACAAAAAAAAACACACGACAGCACATGGAAGCAATTTGACAAAAGCCCAGGAATTGCAATGCAGTCATCTTGTTTTTTATTTTGCATTCTTCTTGTACAACACAGTAATCCCCATTTAGGATAGAATTCCTGCTTTTGCTAAAGAACCAAACCACCACAAAACCTGTGGTATTTCCACTTCTGAAGTATCATTATCAACGACTTTCAACAAACTTTCCAAGACAAACAACATGGAATTTGTTTTTAATCATATCCAAGCAGCGTCATCATGTTATATTAAAAGCTGTGCTAGGCTGGTTTGAATCAGGAAGGAGGTTTAGCTTCTTGTGTGGCCGTGCTTGTGAGCAGAGCTCTGTTTTAGTTGAGATCGCTATCAGTTTGCAGCCTCAGCACACGGGGTTTGGGTAGAAGCTTTATATTGCTGCTGCAACTCTGAGCAGAACAGCAGAAACTCAAAGAGTGTATTTTCAATAAATACCCTTGTTAAAGTGTACCGTGGTATTGTAGTGGCAGTGGAACAGCGTGTAAAATACATTGAAGTTCATACAGGACTGGAACTGACGACAGACTAACCCAACCAGGCATCCGCTCCATTTAAATACAGCCTTAGTCAATCTGCCTTAGTCAATTATAAACAAAGTAAGACATTTATGTAAATCAAACATAACACCGACCAGCTCGCACACACGCACACGCTCACACGCACACGCAAATACACGCACGCACATGCACACACATACACACATGCACACACACACTCACACATGCACACACGCACGCACACACACACACACACACACACACACAAAACAACCAGTGACAACTATTTACAAGGTCCAATGTCGCCTTAGTTCCTTCCTGCAACTTTATGAAGATTTACTGGAATTATTTAATTAGCTTCATATATTTTAAACCCCAGACGTGCTCCCAATAACACACACTCATACATACAGTAAATATACATATGCATACAGGACCTGCATTCACTCCAACACAAACAAACAAACTAAGGCTGACGTTGCCAATGCAATGTTTAGATGTAATGGTGTTGTTGAATCGCAATCCATGTGCATGACATCTCATATTAATGTTGTTTACTTTCAGGCCATTGCAAGCATGTCTTTTTATATGATATGCACTTCGACATGAACTAGGGCTATAAAATTGACCAAATTCTTCACTTTTCTGCTATCTGTCGGCCACTATATCCGATTTCTCAAAAGGATTTATTGTACATGATTTGAACTGAAGCATTCTTATGTCACCATCGTACCAGACGGGGTAAAACTACCATTCCACTAAATACGGGAAGGCAGTTAGGTCTGTCAGACAGTCTCAGACTAGGCTTAGCTGGGTCTGTGCTGTTTATTTAGGAGCTGAAAAACTTTATTCCTTGATTTATTTATTTTAAAAAAATGTTCTACCTCCAAGACTGAGAAGAATGTTTTTTTTTTTTGTTTGCATAAATAACAAAAGCTTTAAAGAAAAGTTCTTACCTCACATTCCAATTGTGTTTTTCATACTCCTTTATTTTCACTTTTGGCTTATGTCTGTGCTACAACACCATAAGTTTTATGGTAATTCTTGGTTTTCTCGGCGCATTCACTTCCTGTGTTACAGGAAACCCTGCCTGTTTCCAGTGTGCAGTATTGAAAGCCAGGGTACGACTCTATAACCTGTGCCACAAAAAGTGGCTTCAAGGTGAAAAGAGTGTCTGGAAAACAAAAATGATGGAACAGCTTGACTTCATGTTGTTGTGTAATTACACACTAAATATTGACTTGTTGTCAGTAACAAGACGGCAATAGAAGCAGTGCTGGGTTATTTTCCACCATACTGAGTTTATCTTGGATAGCAGCCCTAGGCATTCTTCAATAACTGTTTTCACTGCAGTACCGCAATTGTCAAACAAAAAACTTCACCGATTTATGGTCCCCAAACATGGAGCATCCTTTTTCCTTCCAAACATTCTTAGCTTTGTTTTCTTTTGTGTCTGCGAACAAGCAGAATCCTGTTCTGGGTCGCTGGGGGTTCATCGGTTTATGAAAGTTTATCATCAACCATGAGGCCGAACCGACTAAGCTTTGGCCCGGAGGATTGTCTATAACATAAAACATCTGTCCTCTAATAATAAAGCAGATTTCCTTCTGCTTCCCCTGTGGCTTCTGTCAGGAATTTCATTTTGTATTACCAGGATTTTATCTTCTCCAGTCCCTGTTACTGTAAATGTTTGCCATGTTAAATTTGCACTTTACCATGCATTTTCTATGTATTACCACATCATGTGGCATGATATACCAAACTTTCACACTATACTTTGGTATACCTTTCCAAACGTTTACAAGGCTTATCTAAGATCACATGTTTTAAATGGTTGGAGGCATACCTGGAGTTTGTTCCACGGATCATTATGCATGAATGATCCTACTTATCTCTGCACCCTCCTCCCACTGAATAAACCTAATCTGGGCTCCAAGATGAAAGTGACATCTATACAATTCATACAGAATTCTGTTTGTATTTAACCATGTCAGAAGCAACTGAGTCACAGCCTCTGCCAGTCAGGTGTAGGTTCATAAGATTAATCTTTTTCTCATACAGAACCTTCAGATTAAAAGATGTATTTTGCAAGCTGCCTGTTTCAGATCTGAAAGCCTTGAGATCCCCATTTCAGTTCAGCAGACAATCTGAACACTTCACTAATTTAATCTTTACTAAAAAATAATTCCCGCTGAGATTTTTACAAAGCAATTGGCACCACCTGTTGGTTCCATATTGTAACAGTTTCTTTAAAGAGGAGTTGTTACTAATCTTCTCTCGGTTGTTGCAAGCACAGTCTGAGAGATTTCAGGGCTGAAAGTAATGATTAACTAGCGTTATTTCTCCTATTTTAACTGGCAGTTTTCCCAGTAACAATGTGTGACAAGATGTCTTTGAGGTGACGTCAGGCCAGGAAGTAGACAGACAGCAGTGCTGGGATATGAAATGCACTGATGAGCTGATTTAATAATAAATAAAAAGATTTAACAAAACACAAAACACTGAACAAAACAAACGGCACGTTGGCCAAAACAAACACACAAACAAACAGTGGATGAACCCAAACAAATATTGTGCTCCCGCATGAGTAGCAATTGCGATCACCCATACATTTTAAATCACTCGTGCTACACAGCCCACATTATACCCCATGCACCAATACATACACACTAGCAATGACACCCCACATAAAAAACAGATATACGCACAAGCGCGGAGCACCCCGCCACACAATGATTATATTGTTTTTCTTTTTTTTTTTTATTCAAATCAAATGGAAACTCCTGCTCGCCCCTAATGTGAATACGTCTCTCTCTCTCTCTCTCTCTCTCTCTCTCTCTCTCTCTCTCTCTCTCTCTCTCTCTCTCTCTCTCTCTCTCTCATTACAGAGCAAAGCAAAGGAGCTGCCTCTCTCCGCAGTGCGCTTCATGGAGGAGCTGGGTGATTGTGCTTTCGGAAAGATCTACAAAGGCCACCTCTACCTCCCTGGCATGGACCATGCACAGCTGGTGGCCATCAAGACCCTGAAGGACTACTCCAGCCCCCAGCTGTGGGGGGAGTTCCAGCAGGAGGCGTCCCTCATGTCAGAGCTCCATCACCACAACATTGTGTGCCTGCTGGGGGTGGTGACTCAGGAGCAGCCCATATGCATGCTCTTCGAGTTCCTGAACCAGGGCGACCTGCACGAGTTCCTCATCATGCGTTCCCCACACTCGGACGTGGGCTGCAGCAGCGACGAGGATTGCACCGTCAGATCCAGCCTGGACCACGGAGACTTCCTGCACATCTCCGTCCAGATCGCAGCTGCCATGGAGTACCTGGCTAGCCACTTCTTTGTCCACAAGGACCTGGCTGCCCGGAACATCCTGGTTGGGGAGCAGCTCCACGTAAAGGTGTCTGACCTTGGACTTTCCAGAGACATCTACTCCTCGGATTATTTCAGGGTCCAGCCAAATTCGCTTTTACCCATTCGCTGGATGCCCCTGGAAGCAATCATGTACGGGAAGTTCTCCACTGACTCCGACATCTGGTCCTTTGGTGTGGTTCTGTGGGAGGTCTTCAGTTTTGGGCTGCAGCCCTATTACGGTTTCAGTAATCAGGAGGTGATGGAGATGGTCCGGAAACGACAGCTTCTGCCCTGCCCTGATGACTGCCCTCCCAGGATGTATGGCTTGATGACCGAGTGCTGGCAGGAGAACCCTGCCCGAAGGTCACGCTTCAAGGACATCCACGCCAGGCTGAGAGCTTGGGAGGGGCTTTCGAGCCACACCAGCTCCACCACGCCTTCAGGGGGCAATGCCACGACACAGACCACCTCCCTCAGCGCCAGCCCGGTTAGCAATCTCAGCAACCCCAGATACGCTAACTTCATTTACCCAGCACAGGGGATACAGCAGGCTCAGATAGCAGGGTTCATGGCAGCTCAGATGCCCCAGAATCAGAGGTTCATCCCAGTGAACGGGTACCCTATCCCACCAGGCTACGCTGCTTTCCCCACTGCACACTTCCAACCACAGGGCCCGCCCAGAGTCATCCAGCACTGTCCGCCTCCCAAGAGCCGCTCACCCAGCAGCGCAAGCGGCTCCACCAGCACGGGTCACGTGACAAGCATTCCTTCCACAGGATCCAATCATGATGCAAACACCCCACTGCTGTCACACTGTATCACCATTTCCAGTCACCCTGGGAGCGCTGTGCCAATCTTTGGACACATGAATCAGAAAGTAATGCAAATGGACTCGACGCAAGCCTGTTTAATAGGAGACTCGAATAGACACGCATACAGTGAATCAATAATTACTGCAGAACTGTAAATAGGAATTCCTTTTTTTGTTATGTAAATATATATATATATATATATATATATATATATATATATATATATATATATACAGTAAAATAAGCCTGAATGACATGCAAAGATTTATTCAGATATGCTTTATTAAAATGGAAAGAGTGTCTTTTCGGACATTATCAAAGTTCACCACAATTGCCTTGAAACAACATTATTTGCTGTGAAAGACCGAGACCAAATTTGGGGGTTTTGGAGGCTATTCAGATGTAAAGTCATCCCTCAGCATTATAAACTATGTATGTTTATATTATAAGGATTATTAACAATATAATATAGATATTTTACAGCAAATAAAGTTTAAATGTTACATTTCATTGGAAAAGCAAACATTTCCTATGCATTAAGTGCACTTAAACAAAACTGTTCAAAAACTGGTATCTATAATAAAAAGGTTTTTTTTTATATCTAATATTTGTTAAATGTTATATATCAACTACCCATCTCTCTCTCTCTCTCTCTCTCTCTCTCTCTCTCTCTCTCTCTCTCTCTCTCTCTCTCTCTCTCTCTCTCTCTCTCTCTGCCATATGTAGCCCTGTTATGTTACTATAACCTTTTGTGTTTACAGTTCATGAAGAATACCAATTGAAATGTGGTTCATAATGCTTTTCTCTTCCCAGACTGGACTGGTGTTTTAGAATTACGGGGACATTTTTCTTTTTTTAAATCCTGTTCAAATACATTTTATATAAGTAGCTAGATTTCATTGTTTGTATATATTTGTTGCTATGCAACTTTAATGCAAAGATCCAAACCCTGCTTGTACAGAAGACAATCATTTGTTCAACATTTCAGCTGGGTACTATACTATGAATCACTACACTTCAGCTGGGTACTATACTATGAATCACTACACTTCAGCTGGGTACTATACTATGAATCACTGAAGTGACAGCGGAAGCAACTCCAGAAACTTTGGCCAGCCGTGCGTTCTCTTGCTGATCTCTGGGAAATGATTCTATTATTTATGAATTGCGTAATTTGACATGTGAACATTCTTGTATAGAAGACCAATTGGATATTTGCCGTCTAAGATGTAGGAAAAAAACTCCAAAAAGCCCAATTTTTTTAATGAAGTTTTTTTGTTTTTTAAACACTTCCCTACCTAGGTATCTGCAGTTGTATTCAGGTATCCTCTGTTTGTGTTGATATATTCCTGTTGAAACCACTTTAACTAAAGACTGTGAATCAAGTGCTGAATGTTTTGTGTCTGTGCAAAATGTTTTACTAGTGCTGTGCTTTGTAAGCAGTCTTTAATAGTAGTATCCAGATCAATAATTGCGGAAGGTTTAGAACTCACCGTTATTGTATTGGAACAAGGTGCCTTTCTGTATTTGTGAGAGGATGCTGCACAAATGTTTTATGTGGCAAAATAAAAATAAGAAAACTAATCTATGTGTTGTACTTTGTCTTGTTTGGCCTTATTTTTTTTTTTTTTTAATGCATTACTTTGGGGGCTTTGATGACTAATCAGGAACCAAAACTAAAGTAAAGATTACCCATTGCCAATCTGGACTAATTAATATTGTGTGGTATACATAACCATAATGAAGATCGCTCTGCTTCAACTGCGAAATGCTGCAGTTGTACGATATGTCCACTAGATGTCAGTAAAGTCAAGTCCTGCGAATTTCCAATGTGTTTCAGCTGTTGCCTAACAACCATTAAACAATACGTCAAAGCAGCAAAGAGGGTAAGTGCGCGGGGTTGACAGACAGAAATCGTCTGCACGTTCTTTTTAAATAAACTTTACAACTTTAAACTTTAGTATAATTTAGAGTAGGCAGCCACAGTGCATTGGAAGCTGGTGTTAACAATTCTTTTTAAACGTCATTCATTTCAAATATTGAAATAAAGCTGAAAGCAGGTGTCGCCTCGGTGCTGTATTGTCTGTGGGTGAGGTTTAGGGTTTGTGATTTTGTCGTCATTAGGCAACTGGGTTTCAGCATATTATTGTAACTTAAATATATATTTTTTTCAGAAATACTTTTCTCTACTGTATTTATCTACGAGTGCAATAACGTATTATTATTATTATTATTATTATTATTATTATTATTATAGCCTGTGCGTTTTGTTGTGTTTTTGTATTCTTTATTATTTTACAATACCAACAAATCTCGCTAGCTGTGTGGACTCCTGTTGATAGGAAAGTACATTACACTGCAGTGTGACAAATAACGACTGTATGTGTATTCAGTGATGTGCATTTCACTAGCTTTAGTATACCAAAGATTACTGTAACGTGTTTAACTCCAGTCAATTGAACAGCTGTGCTCTGTTTTGCGGGCATAATGAATTACCACACTGTGGTATACGATGTGATAAAGGATTTCTGGTTCTGCTCATTTATTGTATTTTTTAGCCTGACTGTAAACTCCGCGTGCCATGCACTCCAGGGCTTATTTACTATTGGAGAGAGATTATCTACAGCTTCAGAAAGCTAATCTTTTTGTAAGTAATCGGTTTTGTACAGTATTTTAAAATGTCATTTTGTAGGTTTTCTCAACCCCACCCTCACCCCCCTGATATGTTATTTGTATAACACAGGACAACCCAGCACACAATATATGATTTACTGGGTTTCATAATTTAAGACCCCAGAGATAGCGTGGGCTTCATTGGACGCTTTGAAACCACGTGTTTGCCATTCACTGCATTCACAATTCAAAACGCGATGATCGAACAGTATTTATGTAGAGTAAATGGGGTGTAGGAGACCAGTACTGGGGCACAGACTGGTCTCATTGGAGCCATTGCTCTGCAATGGGGTGCAGTCCATTTTTTTTCTAAATATGTAATATATAAGGGAGTGACAGCATTTGTTTTTCTGAAGCTCCAGATCGGGGCTGTTTAATCTGACACACATTGTTCAACGATGCACATTTAACACAGCGTGAATTGTTGTCCCCGTAAGCCATCCAATCCTATCTGAGTCTCTAACTCAAGTGAAACCAGATTCTAGTCAGCTGAACTAAGATATAACATATGCATCAGCATGCAAGTTTGACACTGGGGGAAAAATTAAATTGCACCAGTTAATTGCATACTGTATACACTCTGGATTTGCTGTTATTTTTAAATCAATGTATTATTCTGTGATCTGAGGTTTTAATCCTTATTAATTACTGTTCCTGCACTCAAACATGTATAATAATGTCACCAGCATATTTAACCTTTGGGTCTGTCTCTGAGCAAGTCTTACTAAGGTGGAATTTCTTTATACGAAGACCAGTATAAAAATGACCACGAGGGGTGTACCCAGGTAATTTCTCCCCCCCTGTCTGTGCAGTGGAAATAGGAAGGGGAAATAAATAACAGGTGCACACACCCCTAGTTGTAATTTTAACAGTGGCCTCAAATTCAACCTTCAGGCTTGCTCAGGGATAAGTCGTCTTTGTATTCATGTTCTTCACAGTGTGTATTTCTGTTGGCTGTGCAGGGCATTTCTGCAGCACCAGTCAGTGACAACCTGCTGGAATGGGTAGCCAGAGTCCAGGGTCTGAAGGATTCTCTATGGGAAGGTGAGCTGGCTGTCTGTTAAATACGGTGACACAGTGGGTGGGTTTCAATACAGATTTTAAAGCAGCAGCTTTAATGGTAAAGAAGAATCAGGCAGTCGATCATATTGATAATAGAAACTCAGCTGCAAACTTGGGTCATCCAGCAAAAGCAGTTTGTATTCGTGATAGTTACAGTTACAGATAGTTACAGATCATTACAGATCAGAGCAGTTATTATCATCCAGCCTTGGGGTAAAGCACTCTGGATGAAGTGCACTTAGAGCTTGTAATGTTGTCTCACCAGCAGGGGTCACAGTATGTTACAGTGCTGCTTCACAGACGCTGCTCCTTTTAGCAGTTATGCTCTATTATCTACTGGCACGGTGTGCTCTACTAATGAAAATGTTATGAAAGCGGAGAATGGTGAGAACACTGCAACTTTTAGTTGGCTTGCCTATTTCCACACTCTGAGAGCAAATGTGGTATTTATTACATCCACTAGAAGTATGTTCCTGCATAATGATAAAAGTGAGTCTTCCATGAAGCCCTTGTCTATATTAAGCTTATTTGTTTTTACACTATAACAAGCTGACCAAATACCGTACTTATTTGAACAATGCAAATCTATTGTAATACTTGGTACAGCTCGTTACAGCAAGGTGACTCACAGAGACTGCAGTCATGTTCTTTTACACTGGCAGTAAGCTTTATCCACTCGTACAGTACAGCATGTGTGGGCGGAAACCCTTTCAAAAAGGTTTTGTAATGTATTCTGCCAGATTTCATTGCCACCAAAACTGTATGATGGCCCAGCAGCACCCTGTGTTCAATGCGTCTGTAGTGCAGGGGTCTATGCCAATGTGGGTGGAAAGGCATCATATTTGGAAAAAAAACTCCCATGACAAAGTCGTTTTGTATGTGAGGAATGCAGTCCACGCAGTCATACAAATGGGTTGGTTGATTCTGTCTGCATGACCTTGAAAAGGAACACAATGCTGCAACACCTGAACTGAATTGCTATGCGATGACTAGTCATCCACTGAAACTGTATATCACTCTCTTTATATTCCTGCCGTACGCAGCTTTCAATTAATAAACGACATCTTTCCTATCCAAAGGGGGCGTGGTTCAGCTGTATCTGCGATACAGTGAGGGTTACAACTGTGTCCCACCAACCGTTGTATTCAACACTATCCCGTTCCATCCAAACGGTAAGCTTGAGGACATGGTGACACTAATGCATGATATGTTTACTATTACTGGTGTGAATAACAATATCGAATGAATGCAGCATTGTGTGTGTTAAATGATTGCCTTGTGTTTGCATTAGTAAAACAAAATCGATAACCTTTGGAGTGCCTTCCACGATGCTATACAGTTCTTACAGGCTGCTGCGTATGCTGATTATTTTTTTGTTTTCAATGGCGTCTAGTGGATAAAGACTCGGGAAGACCATGTATCGACTTCCTTGACAGTAAAGAGGCTTGGAACCCCAGACTGTCCCTCACTAGTATTCTACTCACAGTACAGGTATCAAGACTAGCATTATATTGTACAGAAGGCACATCTTTCCAGCCATATTGTATTATGGATTTGAGTATAGCAAAATATGAGTGCTGGGTTTCAGTTCATAAAGTTGCATCTTGAAGGTCCAGCCACTAGACTCCCGCTCCTTGTCAACCAAGCCTGGAATGGTTATTATTATTTATTTCTTAGCAGACGCCCTTATCCAGGGCGACTTACAATTGTTACAAGATATCACATTATTTTTACATACAATTCCCCATTTATACAGTTGGGTTTTTACTGGAGAAATCTAGGTAAAGTACCTTGCTCAAGGGTACAGCAGCAGTGTCCCCCGCCTGGGATTGAACCCACGACCCTCCGGTCAAGAGTCCAGAGCCCTAACCACTACTCCACACTGGTCACCTGCTACAGTGCATGTGTATACTTGTGTACAGAGGTCCAGAAACACAGACAGCTCTAGAAGCCTGCATTCATTTATAAGGGTGTAACAATTACAAACATATCACAATACAGGTCATCTTATGGTGCAATGTGTTTCAAGTATATTACAGCAGTCAAAGTGATTTCCTTTCTACTTTGAGTTCCTCCAAAATTCAAAGACTACAGTGCTCTGATAGCTCTGATTTTGACTTTCTGTTCACACAATAAAAATATACAGAGATGATTTGTATGTTATTTTTTCCTGAATACTTCTATGACTCACACAACATAAGCAATACGAAAACCTAATTTACCAAAGAAAATTACTGTGAGCAAGGTACTTTACCTAGATTGCTCCAGTAAAAACCCAACTGTATAAATGGCTAATTGTATGTAAAATAATGTGATATCTTGTAACAATTGTAAGTCGCCCTGGATAAGGGCATCTGCTAAGAAAATAATAATAATAATAATAATCTGATGGCAAAAAATTGGGACAGTACTGTGCTTGAAAAACCGTATACATATTGGCCAGCAGAGGGTACTGTTTTTCAACATTTCATTTTGTTTGCAGCATTTTTTTTGTGCACACGATTAGCAGTCAGAATTTATATTTGGATACTGGAAAGCTATGCGTTGTAATAATCTGAATGAAAAAAAACAAAACCTTAGTCTATTAATAATGATCCATTGGTTTCTAATGATAAATTTATAATATCACTATTCGGTCACTATCTTTTTTTAAATACATTTTTAGAAATGTTCAAACAGTTTGTGTGAACTCTGTGGAGTTGAGAAGTTGCCCTGCCAAAACTTTGAAAAAAAAAAAAAAAAGAATAAAAACATTATGCAGCATGAAATAGACACACAGGTAAGAATACATAACATGGCACACACAGTGACTGAAGGGGATCATATTTTTTGTATGTTTTTTTGTATTAACTTTTTCAAATTTTTTTAAATTTTATTTCCTTTGTCTAGGTAATGCTGTCTAACCCCGTCCTGGAAAATGCTGTAAATACCGAGGCTGCAGAAATGCTAAGGACGGAGCCATCAATATTCAGACAAGTGGTGTTAGACTGTGTCAGCAATAGCCTGCAGATCCAGAGTGAGAACCTTTGCTGCTCCTTGTATTAGATACAATATCAATGAACACAAGAAATTTCTGTGTGTGTGTGCATCAGACCACAGCTTGTCAGTCTGCACACATTCCAGATATGCTATTAGGGTGTTGATGATTGTAGCAATTTCTTTTTAAAAAAGGCGTGCGACATATAGGTAAAATGTACACTGTAAATGAAAATTCCTGAAAATATTACAGTATAATTCGTGCCAACAATGTTTTTATTACTACAAAGAAAAGCAGATGCTATCACTCAATAATATCCCTTAAGGCTCTGGTACACATTTGACGTGTGGCCGGCCTGAGCCATGTGAGGGGTCTGTTTCAAGCCTAGCTCAGGATATTGTAACATTTCAACTAAATTAAACAAAACCAGCAATAGAATGCCAGGTGTTCCCTCTCGCAGCCGAAAGAACTGCCCTTGAACCCAGCTTCTGCCCTTGGTGATACTTCCAATATGTTTGGACTGATTTCCATACTAAAAGGAAGGCCTCCTGTAGCATTGAAAACAAACATATTGTACAGCACGGTGTAAACTCTATAATAACTATTTGATCACTGTAACCATGCCATCAGAAACCTACAAATACTTCCACTGTTTGTTTTATACAGTAAGTGATTCTGTTACTGTTAATGTCAGAAATTGATAAAGATTTTTTTCAGTCCAAAATGGGCTAAAATAAACTTAGATCTAACCTTCTTGTAACCTTAACAGTGATATCTGTATTGATTCACAATGAATTAAATAAACATTGGCATTTAAAGGGGTAGGTCAGTGGGATCTGTCATTCTGTCATCATAACATTATATAAGTACTGTGTGTGTGTGTGTGTGTGTGTGTATATATATATATATATATATATTTATATATAGCCTATGCATTTAAAGCAGTACTTTTTTTCCACTAGGTGGAACCAGCATCTCCGAGGACCACATTGCAGCCTCTCAGTCACCAGAGATCCCATCAGCAGGACCTAGCCCAGAGCACTGTAGGTAAGCAGAAACAACAATTACTCTGTATAGAGCGATCCACAGTGTTCTGGTCACCGGCAGCCATACTGTGTGGTGAATGACGTACTGTTGCTCCGAACCTCCCAGCGGTTTGCACCCCCCCATGTAGAATGCGCTTGGGTCCCGGCCCTTCTGCTGTATCTTGCACTGAGGGAAGGTTCACAGAGGAATCGCCTCGAATTGCTTCCAGCTGCAGCCACTGGTGTGAGTGCAGACACTGTCTGTTCACAATCCCACCTCTTTAAGAAGGAGTTTTTATGAGAGGAAGCATATTGACTGGAGAGAGAGCTGCGTGAGAATGATAATAAACACAAGTCAAATTATTAACAAATGCCTGGGTTTGCCCTTATTTCCATGACAGTGTTATTTTTTGTATTTATTTTTTTTAGTGCAGTTACACTCAATGATACAATTTGGGGTTCTGTTTCACACAACAGAGGTTCCCACTTAGCATTTTACAATTAAAATTGCTGTGATGTTTATTCGTGCATTTAACTGTCATTGATTATTTCATCTGGAAATTTCCTAAATTGAACAGAATTTCGCCAAAACAAACGGATCAAACTTTTAGGAGCAACTACACTCACCAGTTTACATCAGGGTCTTTTTAATGGTCTTAAACAACAGCAGATCTAAATAGTATCACATCAGTAGTAATCCTGCAGGTTAAAGTGTTATTTATTACACCGTGTAAAAAGATGTAACGAAACTGCACGACAGTTAACATCACCGTGTAAAAAGATATAACGAAACTGCACGACAGTTAACATCACCGTGTAAAAAGATAAAACGAAACTGCACGACAGTTAACATCACCGTGTAAAAAGATATAACGAAACTGCACGACAGTTAACATCACCGTGTAAAAAGATAAAACGAAACTGCACGACAGTTAACATCACCGTGTAAAAAGATAAAACGAAACTGCACAACAGTTAACATCACTGTAAAAAGATAAAACGAAACTGCACGACAGTTAACATCACCGTGTAAAAAGATAAAACGAAACTGCACGACAGTTAACATCACCGTGTAAAAAGATAAAACGAAACTGCACGACAGTTAACATCACCGTGTAAAAAGATAAAACGAAACTGCACGACAGTTAACATCACCGTGTAAAAAGATAAAACGAAACTGCACAACAGTTAACATCACCGTGTAAAAAGATAAAACGAAACTGCACGACAGTTAACATCACCGTGTAAAAAGATAAAACGAAACTGCACGACAGTTAACATCACCGTGTAAAAAGATAAAACGAAACTGCACGACAGTTAACATCACCGTGTAAAAAGATAAAACGAAACTGCACGACAGTTAACATCACCGTGTAAAAAGATAAAACGAAACTGCACGACAGTTAACATCACCGTGTAAAAAGATAAAACGAAACTGCACGACAGTTAACATCACCGTGTAAAAAGATAAAACGAAACTGCACAACAGTTAACATCACCGTGTAAAAAGATAAAACGAAACTGCACGACAGTTAACATCACCGTGTAAAAAGATAAAACGAAACTGCACGACAGTTAACATCACCGTGTAAAAAGATAAAACGAAACTGCACAACAGTTAACATCACCGTGTAAAAAGATAAAACGAAACTGCACGACAGTTAACATCACCGTGTAAAAAGATAAAACGAAACTGCACAACAGTTAACATCACCGTGTAAAAAGATAAAACGAAACTGCACGACAGTTAACATCACCGTGTAAAAAGATAAAACGAAACTGCACGACAGTTAACATCACCGTGTAAAAAGATAAAACGAAACTGCACAACAGTTAACATCACCGTGTAAAAAGATAAAACGAAACTGCACGACAGTTAACATCACCGTGTAAAAAGATAAAACGAAACTGCACGACAGTTAACATCACCGTGTAAAAAGATAAAACGAAACTGCACGACAGTTAACATCACCGTGTAAAAAGATAAAACGAAACTGCACGACAGTTAACATCACCGTGTAAAAAGATAAAACGAAACTGCACGACAGTTAACATCACCGTGTAAAAAGATAAAACGAAACTGCACAACAGTTAACATCACCGTGTAAAAAGATAAAACGAAACTGCACGACAGTTAACATCACCGTGTAAAAAGATAAAACGAAACTGCACGACAGTTAACATCACCGTGTAAAAAGATAAAACGAAACTGCACGACAGTTAACATCACCGTGTAAAAAGATAAAACGAAACTGCACGACAGTTAACATCACCGTGTAAAAAGATAAAACGAAACTGCACAACAGTTAACATCACAGTGTAAAAAGATATAACGAAACTGCACGACAGTTAACATCACCGTGTAAAAAGATAAAACGAAACTGCACGACAGTTAACATCACCGTGTAAAAAGATAAAACGAAACTGCACGACAGTTAACATCACCGTGTAAAAAGATAAAACGAAACTGCACGACAGTTAACATCACCGTGTAAAAAGATAAAACGAAACTGCACGACAGTTAACATCACCGTGTAAAAAGATAAAACGAAACTGCACGACAGTTAACATCACCGTGTAAAAAGATAAAACGAAACTGCACGACAGTTAACATCACCGTGTAAAAAGATAAAACGAAACTGCACAACAGTTAACATCACCGTGTAAAAAGATAAAACGAAACTGCACGACAGTTAACATCACCGTGTAAAAAGATAAAACGAAACTGCACGACAGTTAACATCACCGTGTAAAAAGATAAAACGGCTTCAAGTCAGCTGTAATGAATGGAGGGTCCAAAGTATAACTTTCAGGTTCAGGAGGGGGCTTCTCGGCTGTGAATCTAATCCTCCAAGCCAGCGATGTCTGAACAAGACCCCATTGTATTGAAGCATGAATTGTTATTGTTCTCGAGATGACAAGCAGATGACCTCGTATATAATGATGCTGTTGTTGGTGGAGCACTATTGTGACCTGTTTTAATAAAATTAGAAAAACATGATATGACTAAATACTTAAGCAAGTGTCTGATCTTGTAGTTCATAGAACTTTCCATTAGTCACCCAGTGGCTGTTGTAGATGTGACATAAAAATAAACTGATGGGACGTTTACAGGAATGTTTTAACTTCAAAGGTTTTGGCTTCAAAGTTATCAGGGACTCTGGGGACAGGGGGACTTGGCAGTACTTCACCATTGCTCTCAGTAGAATTCAGCTGGTGTGCAATTGAACTTTAATTCAGAACCTGACAGTGGAATTGTAAGCAACTTCCAAAAAATGAAATGAATCAAGCTCCTAAAAGAAAAAAAAATGCACATTAAATCAAGCAGCAAAAAGGAAAAAAATGCAGGTTGAATCAAGCTGCAAAAAAAATCCACATTTCAAATAAACCGACATCTCACAACTTTAAACCCTAACAATAATGTTGTCTACTTGAGATGGCTCGGATGGGAGGCGGGCTATAAAGTTTTTGGCAGTGAAGCATTTATTTTATGTTCTGTTTTATGTAGGATCCCACCACTGTCTGATCACAAGAACATAAAAACTAAGAAATCCCATAACAAATAAAGAAACATCATCTAATGGCCGGTTTATATTTATAACTATAATGTTCTTACTGTCAGCCACCCGTACTTTGCTGGATCTGCATGCAGTGTATTTTAGGAGACAGACAAAGAATTTCAACTGGTGATAGATTTACAGACTGTTTATAATACTCTTGATTCCAGTCCAGGTCTGTGTTTATTGTCTTGGTGGATATGCACAGTACATATAAATAGAAACGTTTTCTGAATCTGAATTGAGCCATGGAAGAAGCAGTTGTGAACGAAAAAAAAAAAAAAAACACATTCATGCAAAGTGTTGTCTGCTAAACACGAGACGTAATGCAAAATGTAAGTCACCACAAGGACTGCACCCGTGACTAATGGGGAAACTTGGTAGGGAAAGGTCCTATTTATTTGGGGAGATATAATTTAAGTTAAGAGATAAGAATGAAAGATAAGACCCCCATACCACCCTCAACAAAATAATAGCTGTTTACAGTGATATAGCAACAAAGAGTCCTGTAGAAACTCAGGCTTTTATTAGTCATGGGTGGAAGCAAAGGTCAAGTGGTCTTGATGGCTGTTACCTTGGGATGTCATATAAGCCATTAGTAGCTGTTTAGATAATCATTAATTTAAATAGACTGATACAGGTACATTGTTAAAAGCTTAATGGTGAAGGAAAGGCAGGATGTCAGGTTTGAAAAGGTGCATTTTAAGTAGAGTTTACATGCTAAAAGAACTAATAGTTTGGTTTTTATCTTCTTAATCTGAAAACCTAACTAAATATGAACTGATTAGTTTAGCTAGATGTAAACGCTCGGTTCCCTATTTTATGTAAACTTCATTTCTTAATTAAACGCTAGTTGAGTTTGTGTTGTGTTTATGTCTTTCTTGTGTTTTATTTTGATAGTTTTATTGTTTTGCTAAACTGTCACTGATAGATGATGTGTTCTATAATTCTCTTTTTTGGGTCAGAACTGTCAAGAGAGTATGTTTTGAAGAGTATTTGAAAACCTGGTCTGGAATTGCCACATCAAAGGCAACACAACATGTAACAAATCCATGTAAGAAACTTTAACATTATAAATATATTAGTTGTTTGAATGAGACATTGTGTCTCTGTGTTTTTTAATATACCACAGTAACAACACAGTGAGCAAATGATTCAATTCCTCACAGTGTGACATTATTGCATAGGGAGTTCTCTAACCACATTTATATAATGGTCCATCATTTGATTTCTTTTAGGTAAAGCCTAACAGTACATCTCTATAAATGACAGTATACATTTGAAATGAAAAATAATTCGCCTAATTGTTGTTTCAGTGCTGGAGGAGTTAGTGTTGCAACCTGCTCTGCATGCAATGCATTATGGTTTGCAAGGAACAGGACTCGCAGAGGAAGCAAATGCACAAAATGAAGCGTAAGAGAATGTTTGGTATATATATATATATATATGTATTGCATGCAAGACTTGATGAATTGTAAAACTAGAAATCATGTCATCGTGACCTATAAAGGCATGTATTTCTGTGGGGTTGCTGCTACAAAACAGCTAATGACCTTAAAACGTGGAATTAGACTCAAGAATGAAAACGCTTGTGATGCAAATGGCATTCACATTATTTAACACTGCTTATCTCTATGACAGATATATTCTTCGTTAAAAAGCACTTGCAGCATTTTTATTATTTTCTTTCTAAATCGTCCATTCATTTGATTTGATGAATGAGAACAAATGTTTAAAATGTATTGCAGTGTATCAGTTGATCTGTCTACGCAACTGATGAAAACCACGTCTGTAGATAGGATTAATGAATGCACAATAAATGCGGTGCCTAATCACTGCCTTCATGTTTTAACACAGGTACAGTGCCATCATGTACGGACCATGTGTTAAACCAAAAAAAAAACATGTTACAATAGATGAAAAACTGGCAAAAATCAACAAAATGAAAAGGATTTATCTGCCAAGTAGAACACCAGGTGAGATCAGAAGGGCACACCTACTAACCAGACAATCTGTATGCCTTGGGAAAATGTAGAGAGCTGTAAAATATGGTTCGTAAAATGTGCAAATAAAAATGCTTTCACGTGAATGACATTATTAGTTTTGATACCCGTCACACGGACGCACAGAATTTACAGAAATCTGGTAATGTTGCAATTGTATGGCAATGAAGATATTGAATATGCATTTACATGTAGTTTTTTGTAAGGTATTTTTTGTATATGTATTTTTACTGCTTGGGGAATAAAAGGTCGTTTCATTTTTCATTTCCTTTGTTCACTTTGTGCTGAACTGCAATGTTATGTCTAGCAAGCTAGGATGTAATCTGAATGATATTAAAACGCTGTTTTAGATTACATTTTGGTAGTTCACATTATTCCCACTGATATGCTTGGTTTGGAGCTGCTTCAGCACATCTTCTGTTTGGTATTAACAACAACTAGAAGGGTTTTAATAAGGGTATCCATTAGTCCATTGCTGTATCCAAAACTACCCCTACAGTAACTGTTTTGAACAGGACTGTAGACTCAACACTCGGCGCATAAAGGTTTCATGACACCAATGGGCTATTCCGTGCGATTTCTTCAAGCCCTGTAAAATAAATAAAAGTAACTATATAATATATCAATAAAATGTGTTTGGCTGCACATCGATGTAACATATTTAACATAGCGTTCCCCTGTTTCTCTTGATGTTTCGTTTCACTGCTTCTCGGTTTTAAGAGGCCAGCACTCCGCTGCAGACAGAATGGACAGGAAGACTGTCCTCCCGTGACCCTCACCACAGCAGCGGACACAAAGAGGAGCTCTGGGAGATGGAGGTGGACAATCTGGTTGCCTGGACCAACTCTCTCCACTTGGAAGAGTTAGAGGAAGATTGACAACAAAAGATATCAAATAAAAACGTTGCAGTGATCGTGTTGAACATGAGGACCATGTGAAATAACAAATGTCTGAGTTTTGTTGTTCTGAATATCAAGGACCATGGTCTAATGACTCAAGATGCCCACATACAGTAGTATGGTGCACACAGAGGTATTGTGGCCTCCTGTCCACCTCCAACTCCTCTGGTTTCACTCAGTCTGAAGCACAGAAGGAGCACCCTGAAGCCAGTGCTAAACCCCACAGCCTGAGGCATTTATAACAATTCGAATGTTCTCACTACTTACTCAGGCTGCTTCCTGTGTATTATATATTGTTTCAAATGACGTTTCTTTGTTGACTGAATTGTGACGTCTTTACTTCCTGATGTGGGACTTGAAGACAATAGATCAGGATGCACCACTTAGGGAAAAATACAGGAAAAACAGAAACTTTGGCACCAGTAACTTGTCAGTGTTTAAACCATTAAAAAGTAAATCTGAAAAGTTCAGTGACGGGTGTCCCATATTGTCTCAAGACAAGCCTTTCAGATAGCACAAGGATAACCTTATTTACCTTAAGGACAATACACAAATGTGGATCAAATCAGATGAGGAACATACTGTATAAGGAGATACATTCTTAGAATGATAATAGAGGGGTCTAAATACCAATGTATTAATCCTTGTTTATTGAAAGCCACTTTCCACTGTATTTTCACTTTTGTTGTTTTTTTAATTACAAACACTGTGGTCTCAAACAAGATGTAAAGACACATTCCAGTCTAAAGAAATCAGGTTCTTCGAGTGGAAAGAATGTACTGGCTTATTTGAGACGTTAGATAACAGACCTTTCACTTCAGGTGAGATAGAAGAGTTGGCTCTTTGAAGCCAACCATTTCCAGGACTTGTGATGTGATACTGTAGGCTACACCTTCAGATGTGATACTGTAGGCTACACCTTCAGATGTGATACTGTAGGCTACACCTTCAGATGTGATACTGTAGGCGCCACCTTCAGGTGTGATACTGTAGGCTACACCTTCAGATGTGATACTGTAGGCTTCACCTTCAGATGTGATACTGTAGGCTACACCTTCAGGTGTGATACTGAAGGCAACACCTTCAGATGTGATACTGTAGGATACACCTTCAGATGTGATACTGTAGGATACACCTTCAGGTGTGATACTGTAGGCTACACCTTCAGATGTGATACTGTAGGCTTCACCTTCAGATGTGATACTGTAGGCTACACCTTCAGGGGTCGTCCTAACTCTCGGTCTGGATTTCTATACCCTTTTAAAGTGGACAGCCAGGTCTTGTAGACTTTAGAAAAGCCAAGGTCAAGCTTGTTGGGTAAGACAGCACTTTATATTTTTGTAGAAGCATTTTTTTATGATCGTATATTTGAATGTACATTTGAGATGTGGTGCTCCATACCCTAAGGTTAAACTCATTTTAAAGATTTATTTTTTTCAGAGTGATTTTCATGAATATGTTCCAGACTATTGTTAAAAAACAGTAATGTATTGTATTCAGAAAATTAACTCATGAGTGAAAATGTAGTGAACTATTTAAACAAAGCATTGCTTCTATTACAAACTAAGAATATATATATATGTTACAGTTACTAGGACAAGTTGGTTAGCAGGTTTGTGGATAAGAGGCAGAATTGTTTTTGGAGGTTTATTGAACAGCAGGAGTCTTTGCATAACAAACTGCACATTTCATAGATCGAAAAAATCTTCACATGGTATACAAAAATAAAACAATACTTCTGCAAACTTTACTTCTAATTAACTTTTTGAAAAGAAGAAAAACACCAGTTAATGTTACAGAAGCATGTGGGTTCCTTGATTTAACTTGCTAATAATGTTACCCGTCTTCTGCTGGGACACCACAGCCCACACACACACTCAGTTAGATCCTGAAGCAATGCGACTTGCATGGAGTGTTGTGTACATAAATAGGCTGTCTTCAGGTTTTGTCCAAGCATTCCTTCTAGCACACCTATCTTAAGAATGCTTTATCCCTACAGATTATCACCTAGCAGCTTTTTCTCTATACAGTTGTCCTGTTAAAAGGCTTGTATTGGTCTACCTATGCTAGCCTACAATGGGAACATGTTCTGTTTTAACTGTGTAAGAGCGGTTGGAATGGTTTGTTCACTGGGATGTAGGAATCCACGCTGGTATGTACTGTACTGTATGTTTCTACACATTTCTGATTGAAATGTAATATCCATCTTCAAATAGATGTGTATACAGAAAGCAAACAGAAAACACAGTTTGTGGCAATCTTATTCATGGAAAGAAAAGATCCCTGTAATTATTTTTCATAAAGGGATAGCAATCTGTAATTGGAGACTGTACTGTTGAAGAAACTGAATGCTACGAATTTTACAGCATGTAACTTGATACGCAAGACGATAAACCAGTGCTGTAAAAGTTCCAAATTAAACTTGAAGCAAAGATCATGAACTAAACTAATTTAAGATATCCTGTACGTTGAATGTGGAGCTGCACGTCATGGCCACATTGTTTGAGGTCAGTGGCCCAAACTCAGACACTGTAATCACAGATATTGTACGAGATAACAGATGAGCTTGGGGTTTTATCTGGTCCAAACAGCATTTCTACCAAGTTAATCCAGACTACATGCAGAGACTCAGGCAATGCTTGGCTTTAAGTAAACAATAGCATGAACAGGAAGCTGTTGCATGACCTTTGACCTCAGGATCCTGTTTCAGTCCCATGTGACTGATTCTTTAAGAGGTTATCCACCCCACCCTCAGTCTTTTATTACAAAACCACCAGCTTGTGAAGACCAGGTATTGCACCATGGTGCCAGGCAGAGAGAGGGAGGGTGCATCTCAGTTTTTTGTCCTGCCTATTATCATTCTTACTTTTTAAACCTATAGTGCCCAAGTTTTTAATTATATTCATGTCGCTATGGAGATCTGGCTGGAAACACGCAATGTATTGCATATGAAAAATGCTGACATTTTTTTTGGTCTGGATCGTAAGCACTGTATTCTACAGAGGCTGGCCAAGTGCTGTTGTACTTATTTGTGCTTCACAAACAGGGCAAAATGTGCTTCATAATGTTGCAGTTAACCATGCACTTACTGCACTTTACTGGGGTTTAGCATTATGTACCTCTCTGAGTTTGACCATGCTTTTACTATATGCTTTACTACACTTTGCTATGCTTTTACTATGTTAGACTGCAGTACATTTTTAAAAGGGAGGGTTGTGTGTACTATATACTGTAGAGTAAACAGGAACACATTATTTACTTTGGAGTTTTAGAACCAAAAATAATCTCAGCGAGGAAACAATTTGCATTTCAACAAGATTAGAAACTTATTTTGCTTGAGGGTGAATTGAATTGAATTGAATTGAATTGAATTGAAATGTTTTGTAAATCGAGCTCGTTGAATAGATCCAGCAAGCTGTACTATTGTTTAGTATGTTAACGCTTCAGAAAATATATATATATATATTTTTTAATATTAATAAAAAAGCTCTAAAAATATCAAATTATTTTGCTTGGCCAATGGAGGATTAAAAAATCTGTGTGCATTTTTTTTCAAGCAGTGAACGAAGGTTACTGTATAATGTGTAGAATGGAGCACGTAACAGAATGATATATGCATAATAAATATTATGCATGCATTACCTGTTAAGGGAGAGAACAATAGTGTGAATTACCAAGGCTCTGGAATTGAGTTATTTAATGTCTTACCCTCATTAAATACTTTGATTCATTAAAAAGGTTTCTGTATTTTAAGTACTGAAAACAAATTGCATTCTACCACACACCCATTATCAGCTTTATCCAGGAGGCAGGGAAATGCCGTCATCATCTCGGGATAATGTCAAGACAGATTTAAAATATATAGGAAATGGGTTTCTTCAGAGAATCTTCGGCTTAGGCTTCAAAGCTTGCCACACTTCTACATTTATAAAAGGAAATCATATTCAGCTTTGAAATGCCCAGAAATCATGTTGTCATGGAAACTGTGCATGCCTTAAACTTTTTAGAGACATGGGCAGAATAATACTGGATCGTTTTCTGCATTTCCTGAAGAAAACGACAGCTGGTTAATGTTGATTGCCAAAAATAAAGAAGAAGAAAACTTAAGATCAGTCATTTTGATCGTAGCTATTGAAATAACAAGTCCGGACAAGAAAATTGTAGATTTAAATGATCTGAAACTATTTTTTTGTATAAGAGAGGGGAATAAATAAATAAAGATAAACAACAAATGACACATCAGCTTGTGCCATTTCTGATTCAGTCAAAAAAAACACTGGACTCACTGGACTCGTCCCCTTTAAGAAATAAAATCCCCATTCCTTTTCAATGAATCTTGTATAACATTGGTTGTTATATTGAAATGTGTGACCTGGATTTTGACATGCGCCAAATCCACTGAGCACACCACAGCAGTCCTGGGAATCTCTATTGATAACCCATATCAGGGCTACCTGTATAATCACTCATGTGATACAATTTAACATGAAAGATTCTAGAAATATATTATTTAAAAGCTCCTGCCAGTGACCTGACACAAGCATGGGCTTATTTAATATTTAAAGACACTGGTCAGGTTAAATTATCCACGTAAAACAAAACTGAGATTTTTATCACAATGTTTCTTAAAAAGTACACACAAATTTAGATTTAAATGCTGTGCCTTTACACCATGGCATACAAAGTGCATATGCATCTATAAACAAAAATACTGTCAGACAATGAATCTGTCACATTGATACACATTTACAGTAAACTCCCTCTATTCTGACAACTGTCTGCCAGTCCTGTTCAATAAGAAGACAATCTGAAAATCCTCCTCTGTCCAGACCATTTACTTGAAATATGGTAACTCTATCCTAATTACAGATGTTAAAAGGTACCACATAACAAAAACTATTGGAACTGTGCTGAATTATTTATGCTAGCACTAAAATATGCCAATAAATACTAGAAAATCAGTTATTTTTATCACAGTTATTTGTTTTGTTGTAAAAACCCCTACAAGAATAGCAGTGCCATAATTAAAATGTATAATAATAATAATAATAATAATAATAATAATAATAATAATAATAATAATAATAATTTCATATGTTTACTAATGTTACAGTTTAATGCTTTGACCTGAGTGTATTTGGACTTGGCTTGGTTACTTTCCTTTTTTTTTTTTTTATTCATGCAGTGGTTCACTATCTTACTGTTCCATGCCAGACTTCAAAATGTATGTCTGCCATAGATCTTTCCGGTAGCCTCCCTCCAATAATACTAAGGGCATAATGGCTTGCATACAGTCTGTATTAACTGCAAGGATCAAAGCTGACCTCTCAGGTGGGTTCCTTAATGGACAGTTGTCTTAAATTCAATTCTATCATGTCTATATTGTCGAATGCTGTACTATGTTGTGTTCATTTTTTGGTTAGGTGCTGCAGCACTGAATTGAATAACAATAGAAGTTTTAACAGCTCAGCCTCATTCATTCATCTTGGATTGCTAAGATCTTAGGTAAATTATTCACAATGCACAATTCTGTCAAATCAAACTTTTTCAACCCATTTATCTCGCAGAGCCAGGTGGCTTTGTGGATTCGCAGTTTAATTAAAATTATGCAAATAAAATAATCTTGTAAGAAAAACCTGATAACTGAACCGATTCCTAACTTGCATATAATTACATAGCTTCTCAAACAAATGGCCATCTGTCTCTAAATGGAGATTTACTTGCTCACCTTTCCTTTAATTCGGTGCATCATACACAGTGTTTAGTTAATTATGATAAGGTTCCCAACCTGTGATACACGGGTACACTACACTTTGATTTCTTCCCCTCTTGAAACAGAGTCTGTTAGTTATTTCTCATTGCAAATCTGCAACAAGCTCACTGTTTCAGGGAGGAAGACATTACCTTATTACAATAATTCTCCCTGGGTGATTTTATTAAACATGTCAAATATTCAGAACAAAACAACTACATAAATCATGGTCTCCTAAACATTTTCAGGTTTTTTTTCTCCATTTTTGTAACATTAACATGTAATTTGATTTACGATAAAAGCATGAGTCAGCCTTATTTCACATACTGTAAACAATTATAGTTTTACAATACCGCGCGAGTGGTAGTAGTCACGTGATATTTTTATGAGTCTCCAATTTTTGCCAAATGAATGCATGAAATATTAGGGCTATGAGGCCCGAGTGAGTTTTAATCATAACAATCCGAAAGAATTTCTATGGCAGGATCCCAAGTGAGCAGCTTTCCTTTCTTGTTGTCTGGCTGCAGATCAAACACCATGCGCTGCAGTCAGTAGATACCAGAATCACAGACTGGCTGGTGTTGCATCTAAATAGCTTTCTGGAGCCCCCTCTGCCTCTGTCTTTATTGACCAGCTCCTCCAATACAATACTATATGAGCACAAGCAACTCATTTTTTTTTTTTTTTTTAATGCAGTCCAGATGGCTAGGTTACCTTGTTTTGTTAGTTGCGTGAAACCAGTTATGCAGGTGACTAAAGCAATGGAACCCAAAAATCTCCAATCAAACCCTTACCTCCAGACAATGTACTGTACTAATCAATTCTTTGTTATTCTACCACAAACCTACAAAAGTGGTTCTGCTAATCTAACAGGGCGGAGGCTGGGTGCGAACTGGCGAGTGTCTTAACCGCTGTGCAAAAGAGCTGAACTCCTCTGCATTTGTGGTTTTAAAGCTTATAACCTCATCTCATCTCACTGACGGGACAGGACAGAATCCGTAACAGCAGCACATCACACAGCACTGCCCATTGCATTAACTTTAGGAATACTAAAAGAAAAGTAATAAATTCAGTGTTTTGACTAATGTTTTGACTGGAAGTACTTCTCAGTGTCTTCAATGGCCCTGCAAACTTCTGAACAAAAATATAGCTTTTACTGACAATGCCTTACCCTTCCCATAATGCACAGAATATCAAGAGAGCCTTGATAATCAATAGAGTATTTATAACTATATTCCTAATCCATAGCACTATAGTGCAATGGCAGGTTAATTCAGTCAAGTATCTTAGTTCACTGAGCCATTATCTGGTCCATCATGAAGTGTACTATGGATAACAAGCTCACATTACTGACACATCCTCCTTGAAGCTACCAAGTACAGTGGGTAGTCACAGCAAGTGAAAAGGAAGTAATTAATGTACAGCAAGTGATGGATAGTGGCCTAGCTTTCTTTTAATTGCCTACTTCACAATATCCAAAATCAATAAGCGCAGTGATAACGGTGTTGACTGACGTCCCTCTGGATAAGAAAGGTGATCATTGAATTGGGTGGGCTTTCTGTTTGTCTTCGGGTATGAAATTGAGTGGTGTGAAAGGACAGCTGACCGCTCTCTGGCTTTCTGCCCTCGTACATCTGAATGTTTGAGCTGGGAGAGTTTATGCTACTCGGGCGGGAATAAGTGAGCCAGCTGAACAAGCTAGATACCCATCCCAGCATGCTAGTCCTAGCCAGCTGGCTCTATATGCAAAAGCACAGTTATTTTAAAGATTGCATTAGCACACTGTTTCAGATTCCTGCATGGTTTTGCTTTCATTCTAGTAGCATTCACAACTCTGGGTCAAAAGACTGTTGTGGTCCTTGTTACTGTCTGTTCAATTGATCCTAAGAGCAGAGGGTGTAAATGATGCCACTGTTTAGATACAAATATGTTTTATTTTCATGATTTAAATGACGGTGGTATTTAGATCTGCCATCGCTTTAGATTAATTGACCAGACCCCTGTTATGCTCGAAACGTGAGCAAAAGGCAAAGCAGTAGGACACAGAATGGTTCCTTTTCAAACACCCCAGCATATATCTCTGGTAAAAACAAACAAAAAAATGAACTTCTCGTTCTTCTTGAGAGCAAGATACCCCGTGGGTCAGTGACATGGCTATTAGTGTGTATCACAAGATATATTTCAACATTTGATGTTTTCCAAATTGCAGGAACTGGTGCCAGAAACCAAAGCAAATCGCACACAGGTCCAGTATTGGGGCTGGCAGCTGGGTAAGCACTTCACTCAGCCGTTCTGCAGAAACTCGTGCTCTTACTATGTGGCTGGCATATGGTATGGATTTAGAGTCACCGCAGTCCTTAAAGGAGCAGCTTTTGTGGGCTGCAGCCAGGCTCGTGTGCAGCTGAGGTAATCCGTTACCTTCCTGGCAGTGATTTAAAATATCAATTCCAAAAGTTTGCTACTAAATGCATTAAAAGCTATAGAGTTGAAGTAGGGAATTAAAAAAAAAAAATAGGTTGTGAAACTATGATTCTGAAACTAAGGTGAAAACACTATATCAGATCAGAAATCAAGTAAAACATTATCAGTAAAAAAAAACAAATATGGGCAAACTTGATGGGACCCTTTTTAATTTCTTTTTGGTAGTGGGTTAGCGAGCAGTCCTTCATGTCGGTTTTGGCCAGACACTTCAATGTTATTTCTAAACAGATCACAATGTCTGGATAGCAATACTAGTTGAGTGGCGGCCAGTGGTTTCATTGAACCTTGTCCAAAGCTCCAGCAGAATATTGTTTGATCGACAATTCTAACTCTTTGTTACATTTTGTTTTTGGTCCTGATCTCTTCGGGTTGAGTTTCCTATTCCAGTGCACGTATTGATTGTTGCTTGGTGGAGAGCAGGTGGAAGGTTTTCTTTTTTTTTCCACAGCACCTTCTTCTTCTAGTTCGGTCAAGGGCAGGTACTGTACATGCCACGTTTCCCCTGGCAATATGAAACAGGCCTGTGCAAATCTCACATGGGGCTGGCCTTGGTTCCAATGCATTAGGCAATCGTTAAACATGTGGCATATGGAAATAAGGCTTTGTTTGCTGAATTAATCTGATCCAGAATGCTCACATTAAATGAACATCAATGACAGTTTACAGTATCATATACAAACACATGCCAAGCGTTTGCAATCAGTGAGGTATGTGGCCATTGTGTCGTTTTCAGCTCATTGTTTTGGTTTCCAGTAAGTATTGGCTAGCTTGGGTCAAGCTAGACCTTTTCTCATGGAAGCAAGGACAGTTAATAGTGACCGACAAGGGTTTATCAAGAACAGGTCACAACACAAATGAGCTGAGTGAGGCATGGTGAGCAAGAACTACTCCCTAAAACCCACATGCAAAGGAACACACCAATACCAAGATGTCTTTAAAACACACTCATGCATGTTCTGCATAGAATGTATTTATTTAATTAAAATATAAAACCATTAAGACATATAGTATGCCTTGTTGGAAATTCCAGAAATGACTACTTTATCAGAGCCAGTATTTTTTCTACTGGTCACGCTGGTTCATAAACTTTTATGTCTCTTCAAGAACAAAAAAATGTATAATTAAATGACCCGTAATCAGAAACATCACTGGAGTGGTAATATCTTCTCAATATTATTATTATTATTATTTATTTCTTAGCAGACGCCCTTATACAGGGCAACTTACAATTGTTACAAGATATCACATTATTTCACATTATACAGACATCACATTATTTTACATACAATTACCCATTTATACAGTTTTTTTTTTTTTACTGGAGCAATCTAGGTAAAGTACCTTGCTCAAGGGTACAACAGCAGTGTCCCCCACTGGGGATTGAACCTACAACCCTCCTGTCAAGAGTCCAGAGCCCTAACCACTACTCCACACTGCTGCCCTATGAAACACTGTTTCTGAATATGAAATATGGAGGAAACATTTTTGATGTGAAGGACAAGTCATTTTACGGTTCTCAGTATTTTAGGTTAGCTGATTCTCATAAGTTTAAACATGAGAAAATTATTTATGACAAAACAAGAATATTGAAAATGCAAGGCAAAAACAGAAGACCACTTCAAAGCATCCCTTCTTCTCTCTCAATCTACTGCTGACCTTCAAGAGAAGTGAGATCAAGTTGTCTGACATTTCATATCCTGAACTAGATGAAAAGCCTGCGCACGGGGAGTTAAAATAACAGCAGGCATTCTCATTTTGCAAACTTTTCTATAGGAGAACTTTTCCATAGGAACCTATAGATTCTTAAAAAAAAATGTCAGCTGGAAAGTGCAGGGCTTGTTTGTATAAATGAAGGAGTAACACAATGTGTTATTTAGATCGGAGAAGCACTTACTTAATTGCATTCTGGTATTAACATATTTCAGATCAAGATGTATCCTGGGCACTCGAACCCCTTTATTGTATCCAGGTTCTGAAAGAAACACCCCCTAGGCCCTGTTCGATTCTCAACAGATGGTTCTAAACGAGTTGGAATCACACAGTGATAAATAGAACCATTAAGATGTTGTATAATTCCACGCTTTTTACCAGAGCTCTTAAAAATATGAAGCATTAAATAGTGAGACGCCTCTAACATACAGGGTCGGTTATGCATAAGACCAGGAACAGCGCAATACCTTGTTTTACTGCACAGGTAGACTGCGAATTTAGTGTAATCTACTGTCACCTTTCAGAAGGTATGACGATTTGCAAATTGGGTTTCAATCTCAAAATATTTAATGTAAATCGCTGCCTGAAGATGAGTATTATTTTATGCAGGTCTTTTAAATGTGTGCTTCAAAACCGAAACACGTTATAATGTAAAGCATAAAAACCCACAGACGACAAATAACTACACGGCCTTGCTTGTACGTACGTACACTGTTACCGAATGTAATCCAATCCACCCACCAAAAACTCCACTCCGGTGTTTGTGTCTGCGCCTGCTGTTTTCACTTCCATTGTGAAGCTTTTCGACTCTCACTTACACCAACTTGGTATGAATGTGAGCTGGCTGGCTGTATGGGCATTTTCATCCATTTTAATAATGTGTTTTTAATTTTGGAAATCAATAACCTGTTGATGCGCAAATGTTTTTGTCAAACGGCTGGAGGAACTATTTGGCTCCGGGAAGAACATTAGTTACAAAGTTTTGAAGTTGTTTTCATAGTTTTATATTCTTTTTAGGTTTGCAGAGCGAAATCCCGGTTTGCTACATAGAAGCCATCATGGCGAGCCAGAGACGCGCAGGATCTGTGCTTCTCTCCCGAGTTTCTCCCCCAGTCTGGAGTATTCATGCAGCGTTCTGTTGGAATAACGACCAGGCGTTCTGCTGGACCGGGTTGGTGGTGGTATTGTGCACGCTGATGTGCTGTGCGCCGTGTAACGCCGAAACAGAGTTTTCAATCTTGGAAGAAGCGCAAGTTTTAGCAAATCAAATGAAAAGGCTGTCTACCGAAGAGCTCGGGGTTTTCACGATGCAGGTAATTGTAAAACACGTTTCATGCTTTTTCAGACTTTGCTGCTGTTTGAGGTGAGATACAAAGGCAACGGGTGCAATGTTACTAAATGCATGTCGTTTGTTTTAAAGTTAAGGGGTCTGGTTGAAACTTTTCACACCGCACTTAAGGTAGCCTAAATAAATGTTACGGTACTTGGATTGCTACAGGAATCCCTCTGATCCGATCCATTGACGTTCGGCGGCCGTTTTACTTAATACTACTGTAATAACCCGCTTTCGAATGCCAATCATTCTAACCCGGGTACAAATGATACATTTCATTTTCACATTCTGTTTTCTATGCTTTTCCTTTATACTGTATTTAGATCATTCTACCGCCGAGAATATTTATGTCATGTTGAAAGTCACGATTTGTGTCAACCTATATTTTATATAGGCTTAAAAATAAGTGTCCCTTGCTAAACTAGCATTTAATTTGCTAAATTACATATAGAGCGTGGTATGGAAGACACTATATACAGACGACTCTTTGCTCTTGCTTTCTGAAAAAATGTAAATTGTATTTTGGCAGGCGTGTTTAGCTTTCTATGGAATTAAATATACTCAAATCATATGTATGTATAGTAACTGTGATATAAGATGTATTTTGTGTGTGTGTGTGTGTGTATGTAATGTTGGATTTCATAATATCATCCAAAGGCTGTGAAATCACTGAGATCGTGCTTTTTGACACCAACATTCTCTGATTTTATATATATATATATATATATATATATATATATATATATATATATATATATATGAAAGAGATATTGTACATTTTGGGGTTTAATTTATTTTAGTGGCTTAGTAATTATAACAAATATAGTCATGTAAATGCTGGTCGATTGGTGTTTTGTGCAGTGTTACTGAGTGACTGAAACATTTTAACAGACACTATTTTGAAGTGTATTATCTTAATACCTGAGGCACACTATTTAAATAAGTGATCTTTGTGTTGTTTACCATTGGCTCGATTCGTTTGGGTGAAAAATGTGAAGGGCTAGCAGATTGCCCTTCTTTAATATACATTGAAATTAAAGACACTTCAAGGGTAAGCAAATACTGTGACCTGCCGACGTTCATCTTGTAGTGTAACATGAAGAATTCACCGGGTTTTATTAGAAATACAAACGCATCTGTGGACTAAGACGTGTTACATTTGCCTCTGTGACGCTTCACACTCCCAGTGTTACTGACAAATGGTTAAAAAAGCGAGGCCCATTACAGTCCTTTATTATTCGGGTATTATTAGTTGGGGAAAGTGTAGCCTTGCCCATCAAGAAAGAATATTCATTAGTCTGGACAGTAGGGGGCTTGGCCCAAATGGTGTTTTTATCTTTTAAAAACTGCCTTAAAATGACAATCTGAAGCACCTTTTGTCCGCTCTGTTCCCCGGGGCACCGCTATTGCCGTCTTCTAGTCTTATATATATATATATATATATATATATATATATATATATATATATATATATATATATATATATATATATATGTTTTTCTAATCACGATTCAGATTCTTTCTTGGAGCAGATTTTGGTGAAACACTATACGCTGGCATACAATAGTACTCACTTTAACTAAACACAATTTCGTGTAATAAGTTAATTAACCCGATAGATGAACTATATTGTACCTGGGCATGTATTGTATTTTTCCTATAGTGGACTGCAGAACTGCCCGTTACATTATTATTATTATTATTATTATTATTATTATTATTATTATTATTATTATAATTTTTTTCCGAAACACTGAGTGCTTTCATAATGATATACACAGCACCGAGACGGGTTGTTTATTTTTGTTGCAAGATGTTTAAGCATTCGGTCCGTGTTTTGAAGCTTTCTCCTAGAGTAATAATCAACAATCAAGCATATCAGTCTTTGAAGAGGCTTGCTTTAAAGCCTGTGACTGCAGTACGTTTTCATCTTATTCAGCTCAAGACATTTTTCTTCTAAATAATATATCCAGTAGGTCTGGGAGGCTGGAGCATTTTAAAGTAACCTGCAATTCCAGAGAATAAATCTGAATTGTTAATTACACGCTGAGCTGCAGCTTCAAAGTGCTCAGGAAGCCTTGGTGATGCAAGTCTTGCCACATTAGCAAGGACTGACATTTCACTTCAAACGCACAGAGCACATCTGTCCCATGCAGATAAACATCAACGTGCTGTATGTGGTGGAGCAAGGTGGCTTGGCAGATCATTAGCTGTTCTTATTGAAGTACTCGGTACAGCACAGGGTCACGTTTAATTGAAAGAAATCCAAATATTGTACCAACACAATATGGCATTGGCTAGAGTACAGCTGGTGAAATGCTGAACCCTCTGTGGTAATGCAGAAGGAATGGATTTGCTGCTGGTCTGATCTCTGAGGGAATATGAACTTAGTCTCGTGTTCATTTCAAGTCCAACATTAAAGTCTTAACTGTAAGAGGGGGATTAAAATGTCTTAAGGTAAAAATGAGACATCAGCTTCATGTAAAAAGAATGTAAAAAACAGATCATTTTTAAAAGATGAGTGGTTTGTATAAAAAAAAAACTGGAGAAAAGGGGGTTTTGTGATTTACTAAATAAAGGTAGGGCCTTGTTTTTACCACCTACATATCTTCATGCAAAATGTAAACCCGTAAATAAATGACTACTGATTTGTTCTTGATTATTTGTAAACACTTGGGCTGGAGCTATACTTTAACTGTTATAGTGAGCTATATAGTAGTGTTTTATTAATCCATGGGCCTGGTTTGCTACAGGACTGTATCTAGATACAGAGTAATTCAATTCTGATGTACTGCACTAATACAATAAATAAATAACACTTCCATCCAAGGCATTGTTATTTCAGAGGTGTTTCATTTCATTTCATTTAAATAATTTTGAGGAGACCAAGACTAATGATCATTTAGTCACAGAGCACATCAAAATGACATCCAGTATTATGCAGGAGAGAGGGGATGGCAATGCTGGATTAATGAATTGCTTATAAGGTTCGTCGTGCACAAGGTAAGAGTTGGTTTCGTTAAGTTTAAATGCAAACTTTCAGTGCACGAGAGGGAAAGACGTTCTCACTGTCTCACCCTGCATGACCATGCGTCTCCTCTTTTAAATGTATTGCTGCAGGGCCCGTGACCCTCTGTAACACAGCCCGAGAAGCTTTGTCTTCTGTGGCTCGTAGAGCAAGATCTCTAGCTGGAGGTGTTAGTGCCTGAGCTCTTTGTGCTCAATGGGGAGGGGGCAGGGGGCAGGGGCAGTGTCACGCCTGACCTCACACTTTAGGGCATCCTATATTGTGTGGGGTTATGAACCCATGACCCTTTCTTACTCAACTTCTCATACATGGAGTACTTCAGTCCGGTACTGTTCGGGAACATTTCCTTCAGAATGTGAACTGTCCTGCTTGACGTTTCCATCAACAGGAGGGTAAGATCAAACTGGTTTGAAATGGGACTTTTGTCAGTCCCAGTTAAGGTTGCAGGATGACTGAAATCATTCTCCTGAACTCATTCTGATAGAGGAAATTCGATACTGTAGAAATATTAGGTACTTTTACCAGTAGGCGCGTACGGTCGGGGGTGGGGTCAATTCCTGTCTTCTAATGAAAGTAGTAGAACAGTCGCAGCATTGATTATGTCTCTAAAATAGCAATTCCAATTCCTTCGAAGGGACTTGGAATTGACCTCAACCCTGTGTACAGCAGTACTGCTGCAGGTCACCACAGGAAGTATTGTTCCTATCAGAGGTGGCATCACACAGTCCAGTCATGCTCCTGTGAGGTGTTCTTGACCAGCCACATGTTACCTACAGTCAGCATCACTGAAGTATCTTCTGCGTTTGCATAGCATGCCATTATTATTATTTGAAGGCTTTTTAGCTGCCTGTATTTGGTGCAGAGAAAAGACAATGTAAAACTTGATGTTGTGTGAGCTGGTGATTCAGTTCCTTATGACAGTTTTGCCCACAGGCATGTTGTACGATACAGCAATTCAAATAGCCTTGGAGAAAATTACTTGCAGTAAAAAAAAAAATACCTTGCCTCATCTAGTCCTTGCGTTCCATTCCAAATGTATCTCAAATTGGGCCGAAAGCATTGCAAATGGCAATAATTACACAACTACTGTAAACTGTGATTACAGAGTTCTTTAAAAAGAAACGCTTTCTACAAGTGTTCTGTATTCTATATCAGTGTAATGTAAATGCCCCCTTTTTCGATTATTTAAACACTTGTAATGTAAATGCCCCCTTTTTCGATTATTTAAACACCAGCAGCCCAAAGTGGAAAATATCCTTATTTTAAGCAGCTACAGTACAGCACAGCATTCAATATTTTAACTACCTGTAGCTATAACATAGCGTTTGCTATTACAGAAGCTGTTCTAACACACATTAGTTGATCAAAATACCCACCTTTTTAAATTTATTTATTTAATTTTTACTTTTTATTGATGCTTACTTAGGAACTTGCACAATAAATGAATTATTCTATGTCTTTTTAAAATGATCTCTCATTGTCAAATGGAACTTTAATAAAGGAAGAAAAAAAAAAATCTCCAGAATAATGTTGATTAAATGTCATACTTTCAGGATTGTGAGTTTAACAAGAGCACGGCTTTGGGATTGTGCCTGTGCGGCTCACCAGTAATCTCTTTTTTCAACGTGATGCACATTAACTGGTCTTATTTAATCCACACACACACACACACACATCCCCAGAAGAAAGAATGCTTTGTGGAGACCAGCTATTGTGTGCTGCAGGATTCCTCGGTTACTTTCTGCAGGGTTTCCCAACTCTCGCTGACAGAGCATGGCAGAGGAAAGGACCTTATCACTTCAGGCTTCAATGGAGAACAATACAGACTGATATGAACTGTGGGGGAGGGGGAAGGGAGCCGCAACTCTGGAAAAGTAGGGGGATCAGTGGTGCTGACACTTCAATGTCTGCATTTGTTAGCCCAGTTCATTCCCCTTACCCCTGCCTGAGGCTTTGCATTTACAATGAGGTCCAGGAAGGCCCTCGAGATGAAGGCTGGATTACTTCTCTCTCTCTCTCTCTCTCTCTCCTTTCTTTCTGTCTCGCTCACTTCGTTTTTTGTAAAGTCAGGCAACTATCTGGCTGCCAGGCAGGGTTCCCCCACCAGGAATTGGTAGGGGTGTGATACTCAGAATGGACCGGCAGTATCGTTGCGGAAACGTACATGAGATTTAACTGGGTTGTGTTTTCATGCTTGGTGTTGAAGAGTTGAAAGGAGCTTGGGGCGCTGGCTGTTTTGGGGAGCTGGGGAACACCAGGCAGGCCACCTAGCCTCCCTCCTTCACTCTCATGAATACACAAATAAATAGCTACAGTTCTTTAGTATTTGAATGGAATATTATTATTTCTTAGCTGATGCCCTTATCCAGGGTGACTTACAATTGTTACAAGAAATCACATAATTTTTACATACAATTACATTATTTATTTTTACATACAATTACCCATTTACACAGTTGGGTTTTTACTTGAGAATTCTAGGTAAAGTACCTTGCTCAAGGGTACAGCAGCAGTGTCCCCCACCTGGGATTGAACCCACGACCAGAGTCAAGAGCCCTAACCACTACTCCACACTGCTGCTGCCGTATTAGCACCCCACCCCCCATCTCTCCTAGATAAATGGATCCACAGTTTTCAATGTTTTTCTCCCGAATGCTTCAGAAGTCTCATTTTAATAATTTAAGAAGATGCAGTCAGTCACCAGCGTTGGAGTCATCGGGTATCTTTTTTTTTATGCTCAGCTGAAACGGTTCTGAAGGAATGCTGTTTGAGTCGGGATGAAAGCACTGTGTGTTTCTGTCAGGAATTACTCAATTCAATATTTTCCACTTCAGGTTGACTCTAATTTTGTAGATGAGGTCATTTTCCGCATTTCAATTTCACGTAAAAACAAAAATAAAAGCTGCAGTACTCCATGTTGGTAAAATCTGTGTGAGCTGTTTACTCCAGATTGTCGTTGGCACATCTTTTTTCAGACAGTACAAACATACCCAATAAAGTTACCGAACCAGAAACATTATATTTAATTTAGTGGATTGTTTTTAGTGTTATTTGTGTTGTTTTTGCGCAAATGATGATTCGGAGTAAACAGCTTTGAGAGTCTATTCCATTCTGTACAAACCAAATATTTAATAACATTAAATAATATACAATTTCCGTGTGCGTGTGCGTGTGCGCGCGTGCGTGTGTTTTTAGCAGCTTTTTATTTGATTCGCTGTAGCTCTCGTTTTTCTTAGCTGCTGTTTGCTTGTCTGCCTTACATCAGCAGCTAACTCCCCCCATTTCAAATTTTTTCCCTGGCTTTTGAGATGAAGCAGGAAGTGACCTCAATTGCAGTTTCCATGACACCCTTTCGCTTGCACTTATTCTTTTAAGAAGATGAAAGGACGTATGAGTCTTTTGAAAGTGAGCTACTAATTGGGAGCCTGTGAGAAGAGAGCAAGGCTTTGAATGTGATAAAGGAAGGGGGAGAGAGGGAGGCTGCAGCAGCAGGGTTTTGCCATTACTGCAAAAAGTTCAGGATAATGCTTGCCAAGGACAAAGTAATTGTATATGTATTGAGTCACTGGTAACTTAACACTAGTTTAACCAGTGCAATATGACTGGAGTAAGATTTGTATGAAGACAGTACATTTCTTTGCACCAATATGCTAACAGTTACAGGACTGGGCACTGGGCCAGAGTCATAAACGACAATCAGTCGTGTGTGCGTGGGTGCTGTAGCCTGGGTGAAATCACAACTTGCCAATAGCAATTGCTGTGATTTTATTTAATCGTTAATGCCTGTATTTTAAGGGCATGATTAATGAAAGCAGGCAGCTTGTGAAGTAGATGCTTATCTCTGCAGCATATACCAAGTATATGTGCAGCTGTCAGCTTTGTGTTCCCGGCTCCAAGTGAAACACATCAACATGGTATTTATTGTATTGTTACCCAGTCCAGAACCAACACAGTTTAATCCCCATTTAACACAGTCTAAAAACAACAACGGAGCATGGCTTTCTGCAAATAACATGCTGCTTCTTTGAGGTTCCGCTATAATAAACCATGAACAATGTTTACTGTACTGAAACAAAATAAAGATTGTGTTCTGCTCTTTAATTCAACCAGTTGAAGTGGGTAAAGGTGACAGGAAGCTATCCTGCATATACATTCACATAAACATTAGGCATCCCATTGGGTAGCAGTTTGATCCATTTCTTTTAATAAGACACACCTGAGCTTGTTACCTATACACGGGCTAATCAAGCACATATTAAAACCTGGAATGGGTCAAACTGTTATGAAATAGGAGTCTTATTTTCACCCCTGCGCATACATACATGTTAATAATAATAATAAACTACCCACAGTTGTAAAGGTAAGTTGGTTATGACTAATAAACCACTTCACTCATTAACATGTTTACTCTGTGTATACGCAAACATACTATACAACGTTTTTAAAACACATGGGGTCACCAAAAGTGGTTGAAAATACAAGAATACTGATCGAATGACAGATGTGTGATTGAACTGTAATCAATCGTTTATAAGGTAGAATTACGATTACGCAGGTGTGCCAAGGTTCAACTCCAGTTACAATTAGAATTAATTACATTGTAATTGCAGTTAATTATATATTGCACAATTACAGTTGGTCTGCTGCAGATTTAATAAAATGAAACCCGGTCTTTGCCTATGGGATCTGTGTGTTGGCTCCCCGGCTGCTTGTGAAATGGGATCGTGTAAAATGAATGTACGAAGAAAAGACCTGCAATCCAACACTGTGGGATTGCAAGTGGTCTGGCGAAGCAAGCTGGAATTCAGAATGCTAATGGTGTGTGTGGGGGGGGGGCATGTATTACTATCAGCGTGCGGACACAATTTGAGAAAAATGTCTCAACAAAGATAACTCCTGAAAAAAACAACGTTATGGCGACGTCCCCATTTTGTAAAACACCTTTTAAATATGCCTTCAAAGAAAAAGTGCCAAAATATTTAGTTTGTTGTCGACTTTCACCCTGTGTGGAGTTTTGTCTGACTGGAGTTAGAAATAGTAAATAAAAATATAGTGAGAGTCAAGGAGAAGTCCCCACAAATATAGAAATACAAACGTGTGTGTGTGTGTGTGTGTGAATTCGTGTAGTTTTATTGGACTGGGTTGTTCCATGTATTTAAATTAAAATGACTGTACAGGATTTTACAAGACTATTCAGGAGTTCATGCAGCTATTGGAGAGAAACAATTAATCTAACAGGTCTGATTGTTAGATTTAAAAGGTTTTATTCAACAGTCCAGGCCAGGGAGCCCTTTAGATCACTTATGGATGGTTCCAGTTTCTGCTCAGAGAGCAGCAGATGCTCCCCTTTTTGGTCTCAAACCTTTCATGAGGCGGGACGGGGTGGGACAGGACAGGATGCGTGTATGATTTTAATTGGTTACGTGTATTTTGAAAGTCCAGATTTTGTTTTGGAGATCAAAACTTCTTTACATTTTTACCAGACATTTAATATTTCTTCCATTAGCCGTGCCAGTACTGTATGTCTGACAAACAGCATGTTAAATATACCAGCGATTTACCTGCCAACCTTCAGCATACTGTATTTCCCTTTGTTTTAAGGGCATTTGAGGGCAGTGCAGCTTGTTTGTGCTCGTGCCAAGTCAAAGTCTGCATCGGTTGTGCTGTCAGTCGACCTGTTGTTTTTCATTGATGTTTCCCAAAGAGCCGTGTGCTCCCATTTTCACTCTCGTTCATTGTACAGGCTGTTACATGGTAAGCAGTACCTACCTTTTCAGGGCTTGAATTTCATTTTTGTGTGCTGGGGGGATTTCCCCCCTATGCTGCAGCCAATGGGGGGGGGGGGGGATTCCAACATTTTAGGGGGGAATGGCAAAAGAAAAGGCACTTTTGCATATAAAAAGAAAACACTATATATATTTTACTGCATCATCATTCACACTGGTGTTGCTTTAAAATAAGCTGCTTTCAGGAGACCTACAGCTGTTCATCCCTGCGAGACAGAGCACTCTCCATTGCTTTTGTCATTGCCTGATGTAAAGTTTTTGCTGCAGCAGAAGAAAAAGGTGCTTTTCTTTTTAACCAGCGCTCCATTTCTTTTTTTTTAACTCTTTACACTAAGCATTATTTCTGCCTGTTTTTCACTGTTTTCATTTATGTGTGTTTAACTACTGGATAGTTTGTACTGCATGCATGTAACATCAAATGAAAGGCCACAAAATGTCCTTCCATATTATGTAAGTTACATACTATATGTGGTAGAGATGAGAATATATGTAAAAAAAAAAAAAAAAAAAAACGTTTTTCCAAAATAATCATGTTTGGTCACTGCTATATATTTTGTAATCGTAGATGGCTAAAACAAACAAACAAACAAAAAGAAAACACTGCACCATTGAACCTCGGTATGAAATCTCAGTATGGGGCCGCTACAAAGACGGAGCAATAGGCTCAAAACGAAACCTAAGCTGTGAACTCTGTCACATGATGAGGGGCTTAACTTCGTAGTTCCGGCTAGGAGTACCGCACGCGCAGTGCTTGCAAAGGTACCACCAAATGTTCCTGTTAGGACACTGCACTCTGCTTTCGTCACTGACACCCACTTCCTTAGAAATTGTTGTAGCGTTTCAGGCATTCTAAATTGGGTGAAAAATCCAGTAGCTTGGTGTCTTAAAATATCTCTGCAGGATTTTCCTGCACTGAAAGTTGCAGATATGCGGGAGCAACTTGGAAAATGCACGATTCCCGCAATCCCGCGCTGAAATTCAAGCCCTGCTTTTTTTATATGAAAAATTCAGCCGAATCCATTCAACTTTTATACTGTCTTTCTCCAAAGTCTTGGGCTGTTACACAGTAATATTAATGGCTGTTTTGCTGAAGGAGCAATCCAGGACAAGTGGCCTGCTAACACTAATGCATGGGTCACATTGGCTACCCCTCACTGAAAAGCCAACCTGCCATCCTGCGTATACTTAATAAAGGGTCTCCTGATTTACTGTAGTTCGTACTGTAAGATCGAGAAGGATATTAAAATGCAGGGAGGTTCAAAAGACACTTGACTTGACCACTTCCCGGATACTCTCAGTGTAGACTTGTCAGGAAGCAACAGTAGAGGGATAGCATGGTCAGCTGCTTGCATAACTGGGGAGCTGTCCTGTCCAGACATGTCTATTGGGTTTGGATGTGTGCTCAACAGCGCTGCCCTTGACACAAGGTCTATACCTTCCTGTTCCCATTGGTCTAATGTTGCCACTGTTCCCATTTTGTCTTTTCCACGTACCATGTCTGTAAACATCAGCCCTTAACCAACCTTTACACTTGACAAATCTCCAGTAATGGGATTTTGTTTTTTATCGTAAAACAAAATGTATTTTGGAGTTTTGAATATACTGTAGTGAAGAAATGAAATATCTGTGCAGAGGGTTTTTTTTAAATTTTTTTTTTTTTTACACAAATAGTAACTACAGATTTATACAGCATAATAACAAAAATGTTTTACAATACTTGGAAAACAACTTTTTTTTTTTTTTTTTAAGAGGTGCTCCCACTTCATGTAGTATTCTAGAATGTCCATGAAGGTAATTTCCCCATGTTTGCCTAAGAGCTACAGCAGCTGCAGTTAATGCTGTTTGATCGTGAGCATTATTTTCCAGTGGCTGTTCTCAAGATTGAATAGTCTAATACAGTATTCGTTTAAAGTGCATTAGTTATTGGAGACTTGGTACAGTCCCAATGGTAATTTGATTTTGGCGTCTGGCAGCGTTACAAGCTGAAGTCTGCTCTGTGTTAATGACAATAAGGCAACAGTATCTGCTTCATTCTCCTAGTGCCGCTAATGTTCGCAGTGGGACGGTACAGATTTGTAAATGCAGTGCAGTCCTTGATCAGAACTGCTGGAAAGCCTCTTGCTGATCCAGTCCGAGGATGTGTTCAATGCATGTGCCATAGTGCTACTGCATTCATATCCCTGGGAATGAGAATATAGTGGAGTTGCATCCATGGCATACGTCTAGCTTCATACTGTAGTTTTATATTTGTCCAAAGAACCACTCGTGGAACTTGGTGAAGATTTTGAGAGTATCGCAGTGTGTGGATATAAGGAGGCTTCTATCTTTTATGTAACACTTGCATTTTAACCTCTATCTAGAAGTGCTTCTCCGGTTGTGATGGAACATGGTTATAGCATTCATGTTCCACTTGTCTGTATGTCGCACTTATATTCGTACATGTACTGTGCACATGGTGGATGGAGGTCACTGAGGTGATCTGCATTTTCATAATATTAATACTGTAGCTCAAAATCTGTATTTACGGCCATGGCTGGGGATCTAGGCTATGTTACTAACAACATACTAAACATTTAAGGAGGCTGTGTGGTCCAGTGGTTAAAGAAAAGGGCTTGAAACCAGGATGTTCCCGGTTCAAATCCCGGCTCAGCCACTGACTCGTTGTGTGACCCTGAGCAAGTCACTTAACCTCCTTGTGCTCCGTCTTTAGGGTGAGACGTAGTTGTAAGCGACTCTGCAGCTGATGCATAGTTCACACACCCTAGTCTCTGTAAATCGCCTTGGATAAAAGCGTCTGCTAAATAAGCAAAGAATTAATAATACTTGTTTAATTTAAAACTTTACCCACATGAGTTAGACCCAAGGCAAATCAGTACCTAAATTAGTACGAATATTGCACCACTGGATGGATGTTCTATATTTTTACACTCTTTAAAGAGATACACATCCTTCTTCAACCACCAGGATCAGGGAAGGGTTAAAGAAGGCGTGTCTGCAGTGCAGTGCAATGTGTATACTTGCAGTAGTGAATGTGGGTTTTATGTCATTGTGCGTTTCATAGACTCTATAGCACTAACAAAGGTGTAGGATCCTGAAACCAAACAGCAGAGCTGTGTGTGTTCCAGAAGAGTCCCTTTTAAAGTCTCCATAAAAATGGGGCAGGCAGGAAATGAATGCATCAACAGTAGCAGGCTGCTTGGGTAACGAAATACGCCGAAACTCTGCCATTGAGGTTGCTGTGCCCTATTTAAATGGTAACCAAGCTTTTACTACAATATGTAAAAGCAGTTATTTTGAAATTGATATAGCCAACAGTATTTTATTTGGGAAAGCTTTTATGTAAAGTAGGCATATATGGAAACCGCTTTCCCTACAGTAAAAACAAAAAAAATGTAAACTGGGACATTACACACCAGTCTTGGGGGGGTGGGGGGTGGGGGGTGGGGGGGGGGTAACTTTGTTTGAAGAGCCACAGGAATTCTTACCACATGCTGAGGATTTCAAATTTAATCACCGTGAGCCTGTGTGAGATGCTTTGTGATTGGCTACGAGTGTGTAACTTTGCAGAGGCTGGGATTCAAAGTTTCAGGCACTAGAGGCCCGGGCGCAGATGTCCCCCCGAGTCACACTGTTTTTTGGGGTTTTGTTTTCTAAATAACAGCACTGGAATCTCCCCCTCCCCCGCTTAAGAATGTAAGTGATCAAGTTACCGGCTCTTTGTTCCAGTGAGGGCCAAAGAAAACTGAAAAAGCAATCTGAGCTCTCCCTGGACTTGTTCTTTTCTTCTGTTATTCTCAGGAAACGCAGCAGAGGAGATAGGGAATGGAGGCCAGTGACTGCAAACAAATTCTGCTAATGAGACACTCCGTGTTTCCAAGCAATCCAAGAATGCAAATTAGACCCCCAAAGCAATGGGCATAAATGGAAGATGAGTGAAAGTAAGTTTAGAACCGCAGGTAGGAAGAGTTGTAAATGCATGGAATAGCCTACCAGGTGAAGTAGTAGGTTTTAAAACACTTGCAATATTAAATATAAAAAAATACTTGGTTTTATGCTTTTTTTTTTTTTTTTTTTTTTTTTTTTTTTTAAATTTAGTCGTCGGCAATCATTTTTACTCCGGTTTTCTCGCAAATTTGGAATGCCCAATTATTATTTTTATCCTGGTTCACTGCTGAAACGGTGGCAGACACACATGTCCTCCGAAACGTGTCCAGCCAAGGTCGTCTTTTTTCGTACTGCAGGTCTACAGTGAAGCCACCAGACCCATAGTGCCGGAGGACATCACTGAGTGACTTCTACAGCAGTCCTGCAGGCTCCCTATCTGCCACAGGAGTCGCTGGTGCGTGGTGAACCAAGGATTACCCTGCCGACCAGAGCCCTCCCCACCCGGGTGGCGCTCGGCCAATTGTGCGCCGCCCCCTGGGAACTCCCGGCCATGATCGGCGATGGCATAACCTGGACTCGAACCAGCGATCTCCAGGCTATAGGGTGCATCCTGCACTCCACACAGAGCGACTTTACTGGATGCGCCACTCAGGAGCCCCTGGTTCTGTGCTTTTAAATTAGCCCCCCCCCCCCAGTAAGGGAGAATGGTGTGCAAACAAAGGACGAGCGTTGATGGGCCAAATGGCCATAAGTTCCTACGTTGATTTGACTGCAGCGTAAGACAATTAATGTACAGTCAGTCTCCCCTGCTATACGTTGCAATCCAGCTACATTGTCAGTCTGTCAGGATTGTTACTGTACCCTGTCTAAATACATGTTTAAGCTGCACAAATATTTAGAGAGGGGAGGACTGTAACCTGAAAATGTTTCAACACTGAGGGATACCGCAATAGAGGTAAATTGCATACACCGCTAACTCTCCCCTCGAGGGACAGTTTGCAACATTCTGTCCAAACCAATGCTGCATTGCAGGTCTGATCATGTTATAGTTGCTATGTGAGGATCATTTTGGAATGCCCAAATAATAATTGGGCATTCGAAAATGGGTAGAAAACTGGGGTCGACCTAAATTTTTATTTAAAAAACAAAAAAAATTAAAAGTTCACGATGGATCAAACTGTGTAATCCATGTCTCTGTGTAATCCATGTCTCTGTGTAATCCATGTCTCTGTGTAATCCATGTCTCTGTGTAATCCATGTCTCCAGTTTTCTGGGAATTTAGTTCTTGTCAAGTAGTTGTAGGCAATGCTGTAGCTTTGCTTGATCTGTGTTGGATGTCAGCTGCTCTACAGTATAGTAGTTTATTGCGTGTGTGTATTGTACTGCTGCTATGTATGGTTAAACAGCCACAGGAGTAAGTTCAAAGTTCTTCCTGTGATAAAAACAAAGCTTTTATTTTGCTTTTGTGGGTAAACTTGGACTTGCTTCCAGGTCGAGGTTCCAGGTCTCTGAGCCAAGCCACATGCTCATTAAAAAGAGAGTACATCTCCAGCCTGGGCTTTGATCTGCTGAGATGTTAGAAGAAACGATGGCTGCCTCTCTGAGATCCTGTAGCAGACCAGACAAAGCAGGACTTGCAAGTGAGCAGACAGGGCCCCCAGTCAGGGGCAAATTGGACCAGGCTCCATTCTGGATGTATGAGGCCTTTGCTGGGGTTGAAAGTATACAAAGAAAAAGCAATGGTCATGTCACAGGTTCAGAATATGCCAAAGCAGGATGTATCTGGGGAAGGGGTTCCGTCTGTCAATTTTTTAAGTTGTTTTTTTTTGTTTCTGTACTAAGGCTTTTATGGCCCATTTCCCTCCCAAAGCTTCAATTCTACGATCATGCTTTCTTGGGGTAAGTGTATCCCTTGACGTGACTGTGCATCCAGAGACCAAGAACGTCCTTTGGAATACAGGTGTCAGCCATTTAACAGAAAGAAGGCCCTGGTTAATGAGCTCACCTGTTTGTGCAGCACAGCGAGCGGCCGGAGTGGTGTCTGACAGAGAGGCGCTGTATGGAATTCGGAGGAGGCATTCTGCTCTGACAGTCTGATACAGACGTTACCAGCTCACTCAGAGATAATGTCAGCATGCAGCAGCTGAACGTGCGGTGTCGCTGCGTGCTGGTTCAGCTTGTGATGCTTTTCCAACAGGAGGTCAGAGAGATTCGGCTGCAGCGGGTGGGATTGGCTTTGAGAAGAGAGGTTTTTCTTTGCTGCTCTTTATACTAGTCTACCTCATGGAGCCTATTCCCCACTACTGGGTCTGCCAGTTACACTGCGTGATAGTCCAAGTTGGACACAGACTGGCTGTGCACCCTCAATCCAGTTGGTGCCACTATTGGGTGGTACAAGTAATTAGTAGCACCAGTACTTCTGCTACCATTTCGTATATAATGTTGTTGTTGTTATTATTATTATTATTATTATTATTATTATTATTATTATTATTATTTATTTATTTATTTATTTATTTATTTATTTATTTATTTAAATTTGGAATCGCCTATTATTTTTCTTATTTTCTCCCCAAATTGAAATGTCACCCCGGCTCACCGCTGCTATCCCCGCGCTGACTCAGGAGGGACGAAGACGAACACACAGTTCCTCCGAAACGTGTGCCCTCAGCCATCCGCTTCTTTTTACTTTGCGGGCCTGCCATGCAACCACCTCAGAGCTACAGCGTCGGAGGACCGCGCAGTTCCAGGTAGCTTACAGGCAGGCCCTCAGGCGCCTGGCCAGTCTACAGGGGTCGCTGGTGCGCGGTGAGCCGAGGACACCCTGGCCCACCTAGACCCTCTCCACCCGGGCGACACTCGGCCAATTGTGCACCGCCCCGTGGGAACTCAGTGAAGTAGCCTGGACCCGAACCAGTGACCTCCAGGCTATAGGGCACATCCTGCACTCCGCACGGAGTGTCTTCACCGGATGCACCACAGAAAATGCCTGTCTGCATCTCTCAGCACAGCTGCCCTGCTGATTTCTGTAGTTGCTGCTGCAGGCTGTCATTCAGTTTTAAGGCAAGGCTTGTAAATGCGCAGGCCAGCTTGGACCAGGAGACACTGTAGGATGACAGGTGAGCCTGGGGATTCAGTGCAGTTGATGGATGGCGAGTCTCTCCGAGTCTCGTCAGCATTGTGCCGAGCTGTAGGGGGTCACAGTCGGGCATCCCCAAAGAGAAGAGGCTAAGCGGCGGGAGCTGTCCTGGGGTATGGGATTGACGGGCGCTGACTGTGGGTGGTGTGAGCTGGAACTGGCAGCTGTCTCCGTTCCAGCAGCCTCTCCCAGCAGACACTTGAGGCGATGGCCTGTGGAATTAACACAAACCTGATTTGATTTACTTCGCTGTGGAATTAATAAAAAACACACTGGCTCGAATGGCGGTTGGCATTGTGCAGGGGAACGCCCATTCCTTTTTCAAATGTCTTTCCCAGTTCGGTGTTTAATTGGAAAAATATATATTTAAAAAATCTTCAACTAAAGCATTGTAGAAGGACACACAATGATTTCAATGGTAGTTTTTTTTTTTTTTTTTTTTAAACTGCAGTAGCGAAGTGGCCACATGATTTATAGCCATGCAATTATATGCTTACAGTATACCCCAGGTTGTGGTGGTGTGTATGATTGAAATAACTTTTTTGGGGTAGCGAAAAAAATCTTATACGTCCCCTTGCCCTAGTTTCTTAAAAATTCTAACTGGTTGTTTCAGATTTGGAAGTGCACTGGAAACGTTTTTCCACTATAACTTTCCAGAACCCTTACAGATGAAAATACTCTTTGTATTCCACGTGGTGTTTTTTAATGTTAAAACAGAGAGAGTGCAGGGACCCCAAGGAGAAGTGCAGTGCAGTGTGTTATATTCACAAACAGCTTCCTTTGACTGCCTTGGAAAGAAAACCACTGTTAAAGTAAGCAGGTTGATTTGCATACTTTAGACCTAAAGGTCTGGCTTAAGTGTCCGACACTCTTGAAAGTGCTTGAAGTATCTGTGTGTGTATTCTTGGCTGGATGACTAAATCCTCGCAGGTGTTTCATGTCCCTTTTGCTTTCCCACTGGTGGTTCCAGCATTGTAAAGGCTTTTTCTTTTTATAAATTGAGTCGTTGCCAATTATTTTTATTATTTTCTCCCAATTTGGAATGGCCAATTATTTTATTAAGCTCAGCTCACCGCTACCACCCCTGCGCTGACTCGGGAGGGCGAAGACGAACACACACTGTCCTCCGAAGCGGGTGCCATCAGCCGACCGCTTTTTTTCACACTGCGGACTCACCATGCAGCCACCCAAGAGCTACAGCGTCGGAGGACAACGCAGCTCTCGGGCAGCTTACAGGCGAGCCCGCAGGCGCCCGGCCAGACTACAGGGGTCCCTGGTGCGCGGTGAGCTGAGGACACCCTGGCCGACCTAACCCTCCCTCCCCACGGGCGACACTTGGCCAATTGAGCGCCGCCCCCTGGGAGCTCCCGTCCTCGGTCGGCAAAGGAATAGCCTGGACTCAAACTCACGACGTCCAGACTATAGAGCGCATCCTGCACTCTACGCAAGTGCTTTTACTGGATGCGCCACTCGGGAGCCCTGTAAAGGCTTTTAAAGTTTCCAGTAACCAAGCAGATCTGCGCCTGTCTAAGTGAGTTTGCGACACCGATGTCCCAAAGACGGTGATGTCAGATGTTTCTGTGTATCATTCATTTTATTTATTTTTTTTTTCTTCCCTAAAAGGGGAATAAGTTAGTTCTTGTTGGGGGGGAAGACTTGCTTTGTTCACCCGGATGTGATTTAAGGTGCTATTTCTAGATTACTTCATCCTGAAAGTGTTTTGAAACTTTCAATTTCCAAAGGGAAAACCCAGCATGTCTTCTCAGGACTGGGATGGGTTCAAAAGCCATAGGTGGAATGACCAACCCTAAGAGCAGGGTGGCCACAGTTGACCCTTCCACTCCTGGTCTTTGTTCCAACTCTGTTCTAAGTCGTTTAATTGAACCAATTACACCTCCGTCCAGACCCTGAAGTAGTGCAATACCAGTATCCCTCTAGGAGACCACCAGAAGAATCCTCTTTATATTAGCCTTCTAATACTAGCTGTTAAGCAGCGTTCATTCAGCCCATTTACCTAGAGTACTCATGGTTTGGGTGGCTTTTCCTCCTTACTCCTTTCCTCTGCTACTTTTCTATTACCCAAGAATTACAGTGTTATCATACTTTGTGGCCACCAAATTAATTGACTTGAGGACCACTGGCCTAATATTGACAATACACATGCCTCAGTCCTCGTTTTCTATTACCTAGGCATTTGTTACTTTTGGAGTTTGCAATACCAGTATGAATGTAAAGGAAAATACACATTTTAAAAGTCTAATTGACATTAATATAACTCATTCTACACTCCTGGTTCTGGTTATCAGTTCCAGAAGAAAATCAAACTGTGTTTTTATATTGCTTTGTATAATCTAAGAGTGTGAATTGTAATGGTGGCGTGCCTTTTAAAATGAAATGAATACAAACCCAGTAATTCACTGTTCAGCTTCTTGTAATTACCTCTGTTCTCCCTGATTGTGTTTATGGCTCTTATTTGTATGGGAGGGTGATTAAACTTGGACCATCGAATTGTACTTCCATTGCCCATGACTAAGAACAAACATAAAAAACTAAAACTAATAGTTTCGGTCTGCAGCAGTGCAATTAAGCAGTACTTTACACTGGCTCAGCTGCTCACTGCCAGCAGTAGCGCATATAAAAAGACTGCCTCGCTCTAATGGAGGGTGAAGCTTTGCAGTTGTTTGTACAGGCCTGAACAATTCTGTTCTCCCCTTGTACGAAGCAGTGTCAGTTTTAGTAGGCCTTCATTCACTGAGGTCTTCAGACTTCATTGCAAACATTTCTTAATCACCAAGGGGAAGCCAAGCTCGTTGGACTGCAGAAAGCAGAGAACATTGGTATTAAGAGCTTGGAGAATGGCATGGTCAGATGGGAGCTCCAGTTTTTACTGCTGGCTTAGAGAAGTTGTTGGAAGCTTGGAATCTCTCACTCACACACACGCACGCACGCACACACACATACAAATATATATGAGGATGTGTTAAGTTTATACAAAGACCCGTAACGAGGAACCTTTTGCTGAAAGCTTGAATCTAATATTTAAAACTGCTCTACACAATATAACCCCTCCCCCTGCCCCATCTAGTATTCCTAGTACTACAGTGCAGTGCTGTTTATTCATAGAGTACTCGGCTGTTTGTTTAGTTTTTCACCCACATGTACATGTGCACAGACCTGATTTAACTGAGGTTCACTTCCTTTCCTGTGTTTGTTTGTTTGTTTGTTTTTATTTGTACCACAAGGTATTTTATTCTAGAGCTAAGCTGTCTGAGGTATGGAATTTGAAGCGCTCTTGCAAAATTAATTAAAAAAAATAAATGACGATGCTAGTAATAAAAACAGATCGACTCAAATTCAGTCTTAGCAAAGTCCCCCGTCGCTAGTTAAGAACATGTGTGCATTCTGTGTGTTCAGCATTTGCGGACCATATGCTGGTGTCCATTGTCCACTGTTCTGGCTTGGAGCTATTTTTCCATTGTTCTTAATGTGTGAAATCTAAAGAAGTGTGGTGCGCAGCCTGACTCCCCATCGCATGTGGAAACTATTATCCTGTCTGTCCCATGAAAAGAAAACAATCCTACTATTGGGTTACAGTTGAATGAACTCTTTCCCTTGACACCCCAGGATGACCCAACCAAGCCTCCCCTGTTTATTTTTATATATATATATATATATATATATATATATATATATATATATATATATATATATAATATATATATATATATATAATATATATATAATCGGGCCTCTGGGGGGGGGCACAATATGAGCGCTAGAAATGAAGAGTGCTATAAACGGGGGAGGGGGTGGCGGGCGCCGCGGGACACAACACACATCTGACTAAAATCCAAAATAAAATAACTCCCTCTCTATAATACACATATAGTGAAGCAAAAATGTAACTTTCCAAAATTAACCATGCATAAAGCACCATTTAATCAACGCTATATTTTTTTATATAAAAAAAAGGTAACATTCCCACTCATGGATCATTTTAATTAGCAGTTTTTAAACTATAAATAGCCTGGCTAAACGGCGGTCGGCAGTTCAGTTCGAAGCAACAGACAAGCAAACCAAGTGCGAGAAGGAGAGCAGGTCGGGAGAGGGGAAGAGGGAATGGGCTCGCCCCAGGTTCGGCCCCCGGAGTGAGGCTGAAGCGTCTCGTCTCCCGGGGAAAGCCGCAGCTCCTCCAGCAGTAAAAAAAAGTAAATACATTAGGAAAGATAGCCACGTAATAGGTATAATATTTATTTAGTTATAAAACTAATGCTGAATAAAATGTCAGTGCAGCTTTTCTTCAGTTCAGATACTCTATCAAAAGGGAGAGACAAACGGAAGCTAGACTGGGAAGTTGTTTACAGTGTGAACAACACCGGTACTGTAGAAATATTGCATGACTCACTAGTATAGGGAATTGGGGGACATGCTGTAGGAGCGTTATAACCGAGAGACCGGAATAGGGTTTTCTGAGTATTTTGTTGCTATAACCACAATGTTAAATCGTATTTTTTTTATACAGTTCTGGGAGACATTTACTGTCTGTCCTGCCAACCTAATTTTGCATTTTGGAAGTAATTTCCAATGTCTGTCTCCTCCCTTTTTATTGTCTATATTGTCTTCTCTCAGGCATAGTTTCAGTTCATTTTTATTGAACATCTGTGTGTAAGTTGCTGTAAGTATGTACACCACTCCACTTACCATGTGGGATCTTCAGAATGTCAAGTAATTAAAGAGTCTTGTGCATTAAAGCTAAAAAGCTTAGAACAGATTAGTATGAACAGATTAGTATGACTACAGAATGTGCCGAATCCACTTACTTTGTGTTTTTGTTTCGTTTGAGAACATCATCTGGCCTGACAGTGTGTGTGGTGGGTTCAGTGTCACGTTTCACACACACGGAGTAAGATGGAAGTATTTTTCACAGTAAATCCCCAGAAACTTCAATATACCTCAAGCAGACTGGAAAGTCATATAAAAATATTAAAATATGATCATTTAATGTTGTCAATTTTAAATTGACGTGTGTAAAAGTCAATGTAATTCATGAATTACATTGACATGCTTTATGTAATGGAACCCCAGTTGAGTCTTTCACTGAAAAAAGCATATTTTATGACATTTCAAAGACTAAAAATGAATAGGTATATTAAAAAATGTGTACAAAAAATTAAAAAATATTCATTTTCTCGTTGTTGTACAAGATGTTCCTAAATATTTAAATGCTTTCCTGAAAAACAGTAAATGCTAAATTGTAGAACACGTGAAATGTAGCAGAAATTGTTGTAATCAGCTTGGGCAAATTGTTAAATTAAAAGGTTGAGCTGTAGTTTTCCTAGTGGGTGAAGTGCCCCGAATATGGGGATTGACAGGACAGTGATGGAATACCCCGTCATTGGGAAAGCAATGAATCCGTAGCCTAAGGAGAGGATTAGGAACCTTTATCAGCAAAACTGTTTTATGTGATTGGCCCCTTTCTCTGGCTGGTACCATCCCAATGAATGTGGATTACAGCTCTCAGCATGCCTTTGAAGATCTCGGAATTGCTAATTGGTTTATTCCATGGCTGCACATTTTTAATGGGAGTGCTCCAGACCCTGTGACTCTTGCAGGGCAATTCCTGGAATTTGCTTGCTCGCCATGTGCTCTTTGGGTTGTAGGTGCTAAATGTACTGTATGCCTGTGAAAGAGCTAACCACCCTTTCTGTGCATTATACTTGGATTGAAAAAAGACGGGGGGAAAAAGTCTTTTAGAGTGTTTATTTCCTTGTTAAAACCCAAGTTTACTTAATGCCGAAACCATGAATGACAGGTACAGAAGGGACAGCTTTAAGCCAGGCAGGTTCCATTTTCTGCCCACTCCCATCTCCTCAAGGCATTTGTCCAGCCTGTCATTGTTCCAATAGATAGTTTGACTGGGCTTTGTTCATCAGAAGAGCTATCCAATAAAAACACCTATCCACCTTTTATTGCCATTTAAGTGCAATTTACAACTGTAATTGAACCCAGGTCTGCTTATTACCACACATTGCTGTCCCATGCTATACTACTCTAGGGCCCTCCTGATTGGAATGTCACCAGTCTCCTAGCTGGGAAATGACCTGAAGATCCTCTGTGCCTGCCCAGTGCTCCGCCCTGCCAGAGGCTCCTGGGTTTCTGGACTGTGATCATGTTACTGTTTCCCTGAAGCCGCTAAGTTCTTCCCTGCACAGAGCATAACTGTGAAAGCCACTGGATCTGTTTGAAAAACAAACCGTCCGAGGGGGAGAGGGGGTGGGAAGCAGCCGTGGCTACGCTGTGTTTGTGTTTGCACTTCAATTTGTTTTACATTGAGGCCTGTTGAGCTTATTGCAGGAAAACCGAAGAAGAAACCACGAATCTGCATTTGAAAAAAAAAAAACAAAGTAAATAAATAGTTGGCCTGCAAGTTTTTAAACATGGTGGATATTTTAAAATACAAAACATCTACTTAGACATTTACTTATAAGAGATCAGATGACTTCTGTGAACCCCCCCCCCATAAAACAACAACAAAAAAAAAAACCTCATGCTGACTGTAGAGACGTACTGATATACACATTTCTAGAAGCATGCTGCCACTGAGATTCTCAGATTTCAAATTAGATAGTAATAGCCTATACTTGGCTAAATGACAACCACTTTCGCTCATGTTCAAAAGATATACACTGTGTCCATACTTTTCCGTCCATAAAAGCACTGTAGTTTGGAAAAAATAGCTGCATAGTTAAAAGCCATTTACCAAACCAAGGCTGGCATTAAAAGACATTTACAACTCAGTCACTGTCCGTGTGTTGCAGTAGAACAGGTACAATTCAAAATAAGCATTCACTTGCATTTCTTCTTTGGCATATTCCAGTAAGTGATGCTTGAGATCCTGTTGAACGTTATGACTGTTCAGGTGTTTGAAAAGGGTGTTATTTCTACACCTCAACACAAGCGCTCTGTGAATGGTGTATATTTTTGCTGCAATAGCAGATGGTTCCCAGACCAGTGTCCCCGCCTAATTGGAAACATCTTGGTAAAGCCTGCTAAAAAGTAATGCTGTCTGCGGGCGTTATGCAGTGTGCTTCTCGTTATGCAGTGTGGCTAATGAGAATTCCAGGTTAGAATGGAAAACAAATAGTAATCTTTGACCTTTGGAGTGACGGACACCAGGCAGAGACTAGTCACTTGTTTGAGCGAGTCAAAGAGAAGTGCCGTCAGTTTTTGTGGATGTTAAAGATCCCCGGGGGTGCTTTTATAGAGCAGCAGGGATGTTGACCAGATCTGTCTGCACAGTCCCTCAAGAATGTTTCCCACCCATAACTAGATGGAACCTCTCTGAGATGTCACAGGAGCTACCCTGTATAAATACCTTCAAATCAATACATAATCAATCACATTAAAGCAGTTCCACTTGGGCTAGTTCTCCTAGAAGAGCTGGACGTTAGTACTGTATGACTGGAAATGGATCTAAAGTAAATAGCAGCTCATGCATATACCAGTGGTAAACCCTGCATGTTGACTTGGTTATAATCCTTGCCTTGTTCAAGCTGAGAAGCCTGGTGGGTCTGTAAGCAGTAAACATTAGCCAAGCAGGTTGCATTTATTTATAAGGAAAAGGTCATTATTTCAAATGGTATCAATTTGTAGAAATACTTTAAATCCAGGAAGCTGGTTGTTAAGCTGTGAGTTAATGAACTGGTTTCACAGGACACACTGGAGCACAGCAGTCCCTTTTCTGTTTCTAAACTGGAAGGTAAACATCAAGCCAAGGGTAGAGCAAGCTGACCTCCAGAAAGTGAGGGGCTTAGCTCACCGGGAGAAGTCACTTCTACTGGACTCGCTGCCATATGAATGCAAGCAGAGTTTTGGTGTCTTGGAGAATTGCAATAAAACCGAGTAACAAGGGCTACAGGGGGAGATCTGAGATGTGCGTTCATGTGTAAGGTACCCCAGTGCATTCTGGTATGTTGCCTGTCTCGGGTACCGTTCACAGCAGGATACACTTAACAGAATGCATTGGGGTGCGAGTTGAAAAAGCCTGAATTGTCCCACACTGTCCTAGTGTACATAGTCATATGGTAATCCTATGTGTAATGCTGCACAAACCAATTATTTGATCATTCGGACTGACACCTGCTTGGATTTGTGTGGATCGCTGTTCTCCACAGAGTATTCGTCACACTAATCTTATTTTTATTTTATGTTCTTTCACAGAGGATATTCAACTCCTTCGTCTACACAGAAAGAAATTCAAATGGTGAAACAGAAGTGCAGCTGGTGAGTGACTGATTAATTAATGTTCAGTATGTTTATTTAATACATGAATATAAATCAGGCTAATATGAGTCTATACATTTTTGCAGTGCTTTTTATTGATACATAAGAGAATTTTAAGTGCGTAATGTTTATATACATTACAATTGGACTTTTGGTATCCAATGTGATCCACGAGGTTGTGTTTTTCAGCATAGTTTGTGTCTGGTTCCTTATCATCCTAAGAGAGGTTAATGGATGTTCTGTTGCTCTTATCGTAGAGTGGCTAACATAAATACCCACTTAGTACTTCACCAATGGATAAGAAGTGGGCCAGTCTGGCTGTCATTAAGATGAATCTGTGCTATTCAGTTATATAAACATGCTCTCCTGCATTGAAAGCTGTAATCAATCCAGAATGTCAATCAGGGTTTTCAAAATATATATATATGAGAGAGAGAGAGAGAGAGAGAGAGAGAGAGAGAGAGAGAGAGAGAGAGAGAGAGAGAGAGAGAGAGAGAGAGAGAGAGAGAGAGAGAGGAGAGAGAGAGAGAGAGAGAGAGAGAGAGAGAGAGAGAGAGAGGAGAGAGAGAGAGAGAGAGAGAGAGAGAGAGAGAGAGAGAGAGAGAGAGAGAGAGAGAGAGAGAGAGAGAGAGAGAGAGAGAGAGAGATTTCTGTATAAAAGAACCTGCACACATCTTAATAGTTCATTTTTTTTCAGATCAGATATTTGGCAAAATGTGATTCAAACGATTGTATAATATATTATAATTTCCATCCCATGCGGGTTTTCCCCCTGTCCCAACTCCCAATCAGTTATGGGGAAAGGTGTTGTTTTTTTTGGTTTTTTTTCTTTATTTCTTTGCATGGCATTGGTGTTTACAATAATGCTCCCAAGCTTGAAGTCTCAGCTGAAGGTATAGGTCTGCCATGGACCCCATACTGATATTCCCATGCTGTTTGAACCTGCAGATCAATAGGTAAACACCATATCCTTCACTGTGTTCCCTTTGCTTTGAACAGGCTTGTTGTTTGAAGCCCCTCTGCAGTATGAAAGCTCTCTGTATTCACAGGCTGTTTACACCGTGCCAGTTGAGTTTTTGTGTAAAGATGCTCAAGTCGCTAATTGGCAGGGTTTCTCAAGACGCCTTGATTTAAAGGCACACACTCCCGCAGTGCAGTGCAGAATTGTGACGAGCATAAACTGTGACTCGGGCTGCAGATTATTCGTCTTTACCCCTGTACTGTAACACAGATTCAGCTATGGTATGGCAGCAACGTGCTGTTTTGTAAGGTTTTTGTAAAAGCTGTGCTTTACTTGATTAATGAATTTATTCAGTCAGTATATATTGAATTGATCAGGCCCAGCTAGAGCGTTGGTGTCATCCTGCAGCTTTTCATGTGCGCACAGACACTTGAGATGGCAAGTCGTTCTGCAACAGCACAGTGCTTTTAAATTGCTTTGAATATTTACAGCACAGTAATAAATATTCAAACAAACTTCCGACAAAAGGGTTGTATTCCTCAGGGTTGGGGTCAATTCCTGTTTTTTAAAAGGAATTCCCAATTCCAATTCTGTTGAAGGAATTTGCATTTTAGTGACAATACTTGTTCGACCGCTTTCGTACGAAGCCTGTTTAATCGACTAACAGTGACTTCAATTGAAGTAATTTGTTGCCACTGTGAGATGCTCATTTTAACAGAATACTGCTGATTTGCAATTTTGATTAATGATGTGTTGCAATTGATTAAAAGGGAATTGGAGAATTAGCAATTGATTTTAAAAAGGAAATGGAATTGGAATTGAAAAACAGGAAATGACCCCAACCCTGGTATTCGTCAGATGTGTCGAATGTAGTTTTATACACCAAAAAGATATCCTGAAAAAGTAAGGTTATGTGAAGTAAGGGTTAACAGTTTTAAACGCTGATGAAAATAAAACACAATGCTTTGGTGTCTTAAACAGGCTTCGTGTTCATTAAAAATTATTGTATCTTTTTAGAATCTGCACTATAACTTATTTCTAGCATTAGTAACATTCATATTTTGAATACTTTAGATCTGCATGCCCATGTCTGCGCTGGGCTGTGATTTTTAAAAGTTCTTTGGCTCATTCATTTACTCAGCCCACAGAATCCATGGCAACAGAATCAACAAAACTAATTTCAAAACTGATCTTTTATTAAGGGTAAAATAATTCTGCTATATTGTATTACGTTACCTATTTTATATATATATATATTTTTCTGAGCTGGTTGGTGCACCCTTGCCAGTGGGTCTCTTGAATTAGGCAATGCAGAAGGCCTGAGCGCTTGTGTCAGTAGATCTTAGCTGGAAGGCCCTCAAAGTGGTCAATTGCTTGTTGCTGACTGGTATTGCTGTAGTAACAAGAGCCCCTATAAATGTTTACATTAGTGTGAAACAGGCTGGGCTCAATTCAAGAATGAAAAATAAATAGTGAAAGACTCCTGGTGGCTCACCTTGATAAATTACTATTCTTATCCAAACATGCAACAGCTGGCAAGGGATTAGCTGCTGAGGCCCTGCTGGTGTGGAGCTGGGAGTCTTGAAATCATTGGATTTGAGCACTATTAAAAAGACCCTTTCTACTCCTTTTTGTCCTGCCCCCCTATAATTTGTGTTGCAGAAGTGCAAGGTGAGTCGCTGTGATGAGAAGGTATACAGATATGGCCAAAAGTTTTGCATCACTTAGAATTTTAGGATTGAGACATAATTTAAAAAAAAAAAAATATATATATATATATATATATATATATATATATATATATATATATATATATATATATATATATATATATATATATATATACATATATCTGAACATAATTTAGATATTTTTATTTAGCAGCAACTTTTTTCTATAAATGACATCACTCAGGATTCATCAATCAAGTAAGTTCACAATGTTTTTGTTATATTGAGTTGCTTGCCTTATGTGCTGCATATACTATGTTACTGTATTACATATCATATCAAATGACGAAGTACTTTATTGAATTATTGAAAGGGTCATTGCAGAAGCACAAGCCAGGGACTCGGGTTTACACCCAGCATGCTGAGCGACTCGCAAGCCACCTGACATTGGCTTCTCTCTCTCTCTCTCTCTCTCTCTCTCTCTCTCTCTCTCTCTCTCGTTTGAGACTGGGCTGATCATTTTGATATTGGTCAGTGAAATGTCACAGCTGTGTCATTAAACAGTAATCTGGGGATTTGTGTGCAGAGAAGGGGCTGCGCTCGGGTAATGCTGGGAACAGCAGCTGGGAGAGGGCCTGCATGCCCCTGCCCGCAGCTTCACAGCCGTCCTGTCATCAGATCCAAGTCAGGAGGCTCGCTTTTGTCTCTCAGCCAGGACTCCAGAGCCTGAGGAATACATTGGCACAGAAACAGAGGAAACCGAGTGCTGCAGCAAAATAGTGCAAGGCAGTCAATACTGTGAGATGTCCTTTTCCAATCCGTGGAGCAGTTTATTTTCTACGAGGGCTTCACAGAAGGACTCTTCTAAGTAGAATACATTTTTAGGAAGGAGTACTTTTTGAATTTAGCCTTTTTGTTGGTTGCTTTCTTGCTCAGTGTGTTTGGTATTCCGAATGAAGAAGTCTTTGCTTACATTTTTAACTTTCTGTACAAACCCCATACCACAGCTCAGGGGTGGCCAACACTACCTTTTTTTCCAGGTCGTTTGGTGATTTAAAGATACCCAGAAAACCGTCAGGATTGTGGCTCTCCAGGACCAGGGTTGGCCACACCTGCAATGGCTTATACAGTTTAAACCTACCATTTTGTAATCATGTGCCACAACAGGTTAAACGAATGCAGTACCAATGCAATCTATTGTGAAGTTAACTGGTCTTTCTGAGGTATGTGGTCTGTCAATGACCACTTAAACAGCATGTCATCACCTGGTACATATTATGAAATAAGATGGTTTTGGAAAGAATTTGGTACCAATTCCAAATGTGTGAAGGTGGAGCACTGGAAGCGAGCAACTCCAGCGATGCGAGCGAATTTTGCAAATATTTTAGCAGAAACTGTCATGGGACACTGTCCTTATCCCTCCCGCTGTTCTCCCACCCAATCCTACACAAGACAGAGGCAGCCCATTCACCACACCACTCACGCAACACATAGACTACAGAACAAGCAAACAAAGCCAACACACACCAAAGAGAGAGCGAAGTCGCTGCACACACAGGAGAGAGAGGGGTCCCGCTGACTGGGAAGAGGTAGAACACAAACTATATCGCTCACAGTAATACAACACAATACACCCCCGGCACCCACAAAACAGCACACAAACAACTATTTACATAATTTCCCCTTCTCGTCCTCCCTCTCCCACAGTCCCAACAGTCCATACTGCATTAAAGCTGTTGCAGTTGGGCTTATCCTGGAATTGGGGTTGGGGCAGGGATTAGGACAGTCCCTGGGGCTGTGCCTGGAAATAGGGCTGAAGCTGATCCTGGATGTGGTTTTGTGAGTGGGTTGGGAACTGACTTTTACTTCTGATTTGGTCCATTTCACACTAGTCACTCACCATTGGCAGAGGAATGTTTTTAAGTAAATCAGTAGCACTCACAAATGCACCCGTCAAATTCTGCCTTCCTTTTGAAGACCAGTAATTGAACTCAACATCTTAAATGAAGTCATAGAGACTTCAGCTATGAATTGTGTGTTCATGTGTTGTTTTTTTTTTAATTGTTTGAAACCAATTTGCTTCTATGCTACTGGCATTTATTCTAATGAAGTGTGGTGTTGCTAATAAGGTAAAAGGATGTTTGTCAGTATTTTTTGAATTAATTTGTTTTTATGCCACTAAAAAGGGTAATAGTTTTATTTCTAGTAATTAAATACAGCATAGTTACAATGAAGATTTTCAACCAGAGTGCTTTGTTTAAAGATATTTTCAGGGTGATAAACTTTGAATGTTATGGATGTTGATGCCATATTGGGCATTTTCTCAATTTTTATTTGAGTTTTTGTTTGTGTGTGGGGCCATAAAACCAGCGAAGCAGATCCTTTAAAATACAACCGTTCAAGTGCAACCACTCAGCGAGAGGGAATTTGTAATCTGCACAGAGATCTGAGATCTAATGCAAAGTGACTCCCCACCATTCCTAGATTAATGGAGATATACAGTTTGTGGGGGAGTGTTTTGTTTTATTAAATTTTCAGATTGCCCCTAAAAAAAACAGACAAGGCACAATCCTTTTAAAAAGGGTTTACCCCAGTCTTTAATTCACTCTTTTTTTGTTACAAAGGAGAACTGTTACTAGAAAACAAGAAACAAATCATTTAACAGAAAAAAATGTTGTAACGTTAGCGTGGCTTTAAAAGACTAGAGTAAAAAGCTTTGAAAATGTGTCTCAAAGGGTGTTGTGTACAGTAATAATTCAGAATCGCTGTAGTGCTGCTACTTTTTATATGTCGCCTTCTTTTAGGAAACATATAAAAAATTGATGTAATTTTTTAAAATTTATTTTTTATTTTAGTTGGAAAAAAAGATCCGCGAGAAATTTAACCGCTACCTGGACGTGGTGAACAGGAACAAGCAGGTGGTTGAAGCATCGTACACGGCCCACCTCACATCCCCCCTGACTGCCACCCAGGACTGCTGTACCATCCCTCCCTCCATGCTGGAGTAAGTATACTGCACAAGGGAGGTGCTCCGCTGGGCAGGACTCGAGTGCAAAAGAAGGAGGTTCACATTTACAATACATTTCCCTCGGTATCTTTTTTTTTAGTTTTGTAGTAGTTGTTCATTTCCATAACAGCATTTTTGTAACGTTAGAACATTCGTTCTGTACAGAGTTTGTCTGCCTTGCTTACACGTTCTGAAATAAAGGCATTTGAATGGATTCAGTGATGAATGTGGGAATTGGCTTGTATTTGAAATTCAATTACGCTACATTGAAGGTTGATTTAGAAGTGTACTCCAAATGTGTTTTGTAAAAATCAAAAATCATTTCTAAATACATAGTGATATTGCCACTCCTTAGTAAAACTAAAATAAACTTAAAAAAAAAAAAAAAAGGTAGACAAACATTTCAACCAAGTTTTCTGTAGGATGGCTGGGATTCAGTTGGAATTATGGCACTGCTATCTTTTTAGTAATAAAAAGAATGTGTGGTTTTAGCATCTTCAAACCATCGAAATCCTCTTCATTGCAGCTTTATCTGGTACCTATTTAAATCCGCTGTAAAGAAAAATAGTTCCATTTGCATTTACTTATCCAAAATCCAATTTTTTCTGCTGTATTTTTTTTTTTTCTAATAGCTTCTAGGCACTTTAATGCGTGGCGTGAACTGAATGTTGTTTCGTTAGCAGCTTGAACACTGCCACAGCCCCCACCCTGCCCCACACAGGGATATTATCAGGCTCCTATTCCATCCACACACTATCCTGTCTGAAATTAGCATGGCTTTGTATACATGGAGCTTGGTGGCCTTAAGAGAATGATCCATACCGGCAGTGCGGAATAGAGAGAGTTTAGTGAAACCTGTTGCTCATTAAAATATATTGTATGAAAGGTGTACTCTGTTTGTGGTTTGTTACTCCTGCCTAATTGTATTCTTTTTGCATTATTTGTAACATCAAGCATGGGATGATTAGTGCCCCTACCAGCAGAAAAGTATGATGCTAGAATTATACAACCCAGTAAGGCGTTCTTGGTCCGGTAATGTTATTGCTTGTCAAATCCTGCACCAGTTCCAGTCCAGGCATTTCTTCCAACCTGGCCCTACATTTCAGTTTTCAGTTCTCAGCTTTCTAATGGACACAGCCTCTGGCATTTAACTTGGTGCGTGGTAACTATTCTATGTGCATCAGTCAACGAGACAATAGAAAAAATTCCTGTATGTACATTTGTGGCCTGGAATGTTGCCAGGTTTGGCCAGTCCTGCATTAGATGTGTTGATTTGCAAGAGAAAGTGAAGTAGCAGCACTGGTCCCATTCCATCAATGTGCTTTATGTGTGCTATTTATTTATTTATTTATGTATGTATTTACTTATTCATTTTAAGCATCAGTGTATTAACTCGGTGATAGTGAAGCAATTTGTGATGCATCTCTTCCTTAGCTGTGCTGTGTCATGACTGCAGTGATCAAACCCTCATGTCTCTTGTGTTGCATGTAAAGCAGTTCTCAGCCTCATGTCTTTCAAAGCCGGTCGGCACACCTGCGTGCTTTGTTTAGACCCTTACTGGGGGGTGCGAGGTATTTCACGCTCTTCCTGATGGTTTATATCCATCTGATGTTTAGGGTTCACCTCCATGTTCAATCAGACCCATGGAATGGTTTAATCAATGCCAGCATGTTACAGTATAATCTAGAGAGTGAACCTACAGCATTCAGCTTTGAAATGGCAACCTTCAACCACATGATCCCACTTTTGTCATGGGGTACTACTTTCTATACGTTTGGTGTTGGAGGTGGGGTTATTAGTATAATCTTGAACATACTATGTACAGTATTGAGCAATAATGTAACACAGGGTCAACATTTGCCCACAACATTGCCAGGGTACAGATGTACCTTGTGACGCAATTTTATGACACACAATGAAAGTCAAATATGTAACTAGGCTATAAACATCTTGTTGCTTTTATATAAAAGGCGTGCCTGCTTAGATATTGGTTGATAGTCATGACTGACCCTTTTCTATTAATATACATATATTTCATTTGTACTGTTTTTTTTAAATAGTTTTTCCATGTCAAGGCTCAGAGTGTCCCCATTTGGAAATGCATGTGTAAGAATCACAGAACACACTTTGAAGAGGCACTGTCAGTTTCTTGCCTCACATTTAATCCTCTTAAACGGTCATATAAACTGCTCCCACAGTCTGTTTTATTTGCTTTCTGATAAGGATGTTTGAACTGCTTAACACAAAGGATTTTAATATAGGACAGATACATGAATAATCAATTTTCCCGTTTCACACTTTGTACTTTGGTTTGTACAAAAAAACAACACATACTGTAACTGATAAAACTACGAATAATATGGAAGGTTGAAGGTAATGATACAGTGCAATATTTATGTGTGATACCATTTGAATTGTGCAGTGCACATTTGTATGTCTGTATGCAAAAAAGCAATCCAAATTGAAAATGCATGAAAAGTTCATACTGCTTGTCCTGAAATTAGAGCTTTGACTGACACAGAATTCCAGGTGACAAGAATAAAATTATGATTTTTTTAAACATATATTTATACACTAGCTCGGACTGGCGCCGAGGAGTCCTGTGAGGTTCCAGGGTAATTTCCAATGGCATCATATGTTAAGGCACCAAGATGAGGTTGAGGTCCCACCAGGATTGAATGGGTTAAATTGCATTCATTGTGCTATATATTAGGCTTCTAAATGATTAATCATGCTGGGTTTTTCTTTAGCTTTGATAGAACGTCTTGGTCGAACAGGCAATCCTTTTTTCATGGGCTTCAGCAGTTGTTGTAGTCGTGGTATTTATTTGGAATATTGTCTGCGACCATGATAAATCGTTTGCTTTCAGTAGTATGAAATCTGAGTTGCCTGTCTTCAATAAAAGCCACATTTGTTAAAAAAAAAAAAAAAAAAAAATACAAATGAAAACAAAAACTGTCCAGAGACAATTTTGTTAAAGATATTGAACACAATCCTAGCATGCTAACTAAAGTTTTTTTGTTTTTTTTCTATGAGAGCTTTATTTACATAGAGAACCCAGACCGAATGAAACCCGAACGGAGATGGCAGAAGTGTTTATTATTATTATTGTTATTATTATTTTGTTTTGTTTTGTTTTTGATGTAAAATTAAAAGAGCAGGCAAATTTCATGATACTTTTTTAAAATGTTGTATTTTATGTTCCACGTTTGCTTAGCCCCCACATGTTCACCATGTTGAAGGAGAATAATAATGACTGGGGCCTGCTGGGAATTAAATGTCTGAAGTTCAAAGTGTTTTGTACATCAGAGCAGCTGTCAATCAAGCGAGCATCTCGCTATCGAGCTCGGGGAGGGGATTTCAGTGGGGAAGAGATCAAAGCAGGCGATGTGCTTCTCACTGCTCCCCGAGATACAGCTCTGCACAGCCCTTCATTAAAGGGAACTGAGCCTGGAGTGGGGCGGGGGGGGGGTTCTGGAAGCCGTTTGATCTGCAGCAGCCAGAGCTGCCTTGCACTAGTGCGATCCAATATTCAGAGTCGTGGTTAAGGTCGAAAACCTTGTGGAATTCAGAGAGACCTGTCCGGGTCTTGGGGTGGGGCTAGGGGGGTGGTGGATGCACCATGTGTGCTGCTAAGTGGATTTAAAAAAAGACAGAAGTCTAGAAACGTTTTTAGGTGGAATTTTTATCCCAGGCCTTGTTTGTCTCATTACGTCTGTATGAGCAAAACATTCAGCTCAAGCTTGGTTTGATTAGAAAATGCTCTTTTATTTTGAAAAATAAATGGTACATAATAATAAAACAATGTTACACTGGATATTGCTTGGCCAAGGGAGCTGTTGGTAAAATGTAGCATTGCTGAACTGTATATGTATTTTTATATCAAAGATTTGCACTATACAATACAAATATACCATTGGGTCATTGTCATCTGCAGAGTAGCTACAGTTGTCCATGAATTTTCACAGTGTTTCTATTTATTCAACACTTGATGTATAACAATGGTTATCATAGGTTATTGCACATTCACGTGTGAGATCTTCCCTGCTGTATGGTGTGGGACTCGCTCCGATGTGTGTGTGTGTGTGTGTGTGTGTGTGTCTCTCTATTGGTACATTTAACTTTTCTGGTACAATTGTGGAGATGCATAAAAATATGATGTGATAATAACTTGTACTACACTTTTACTTTTTTCAGCTTTGATGGCAACTTCAACACAAACGTTTCCAAAACCATCAGCTGCGACAGGCTGTCTACCACCGTTAACAGCCGTGCCTTCAACCCAGGACGCGACCTCAACTCAGGTCGGTACCTTTCTCTCTCTGGAGCTGCAGTGCCCCCGTGTGAACAGAACACCATGGCAACACGCTGTTCAGCACGGAATATTCCTTCAAACTCAGGAAAGCTTTGCATATTAAACAAGGACAGGGGAAGATTATATATATACACACACTGATGTACACTGCAGCTTTATTCCCCGCCTTGGTGGTTGATCAGCGTATTACCAGAACCTTATTTCAGGAAAACAAGCACCATACAAATACTGCAGGGATGGAAATAAGACTCCTGTTGCACAGCATTTTCACCCATTCCTGGTTTTAATATGTGCGTTATTAGCCCCAGTGTATAGGTAACAAGCTCAGGTGTGTGTTATTAAACTCATAGTAGAACCAGGAGTGGATCAAACTGCTATGCAGTGGGAGTCTTATTTCCATCCCTATAGCTGAGATTCTAATTGTGACCCAATTTAGAACAGGAAGTTCCATGCTGCCCCCATCATTTGTATTCCCCATTCCCCACAGTCCACCTTGCTGTGCTCCAGTCACTCTCTCCGGTGTGTAAATAATGTATCATTTAGACCCCAGTGATGAAGTGAGGCATGAGCAGTGATACACACAGTGCAGCTGTGGAAAAACAAAACCGACACAAGGACTGATGACAGCATGGCCGTCAGTCTGCTTGCTCTTTGCTCTACAGTGCTGTGTTTTTCCTTTGAGAGTCTGACGGAGTACTCTGCATGGAGTGGAGGGATCCGAAGGATGACTGTAGAACCAGAAAGATTTTAGAGAGCTCCTTGCAGTTTGTAAACTAAATTGCAACCGAAGAATGTGTGTGTGTGTGTGTGTGTGTCAGGTGTACATGAATAACTGTACACACATACTATGCACTTTATAAATAATATGTAAGCATGTTTTTTGTTACGTTTGTAAGCATGTGCTATGTCTTTGCGTGTGTGTGAAGCATGAACCTCTTGACCCTTTTCATTAATACAGTACTGCATTATATTTCACTGTACAATCACTTCCTTTAAGAAGGGCAGAATTCTGATCTTATCGTATTTTTGACCTTTTTTTGGCTGACATTTCTTCTGTTGGCTAGAAAGCCGGTAACTGGAATCTTTAGAAACTGTGATATTATCTCCACGATGAGAGCAGTTTCCTCCACAGATAATGCTTTAGTTTTTGTTGGCCACGTTAACAGTGCTGTTCAGAAATCTCTTGCCGGTCCCATACTAACAGTTGCTACAGTTTTGTAATTATCCATCAAGCTCTCACTGAAAAATATGTAGAGGATAATGTGTTGTGTTACGGGTTTGTCATAAACCGATTTTGTGTTTTAAAGAGCAGTCAGCATTGTGGATAAAGAGAAAGTTTTTCCAGGATTATGAATCCTCTTCAACTGGCTCTCCCTTCTTGCTCTCTTCATTTTCCTATATTAATAAAGGATCACTGTATATCTTCCCAATGTCTGGGTTGGGAATACAGTCCTTTTGAAAGATGTTTTGAGCCTTTAAAAAAACGATTTTGTTTTAGTAAGGACACGCTTGCTGTTGCTGAATGATAGCATAGTATCGGTTTGCAATACTGAAAACAAGACTGTTTATCAGTTCTAGAATTCCTTCAATGGAACGTTTGAGTTGTTTAGAAGATGCTGGTATGTAAATGAATGCATGCTGCTTCAGATTGGAGTGAGGGTGTGACACTCAGACTGCAGAAAGCCATGAGATTTCAGACTGGTTTTCAGTATCTCTTAAACTGTACTTGAGTGTACGATTGGCTGAAGTGAGGAGGGCTTCATTATTTGTGTGTGTGGGGGTTCGTTATTTTATTATTTCAGTTGCTAAGGAAGTAGCATAACACACGGCAACATAAAAATCTAAGCCGATATAGAAGCGTACCGTCTTCTAAAGAGTTTCATTCATTCCTCCAGGAATGCTCTGTTGAATTTTTTATTCGGTTGGTAAATTTAATAAATGCAGTTTAAATGTTGATTTCTTGGAATCTGTTGTCTTCTTGCATGCTGTTCCCATTCAGATTTGGAAGAGGCCTAAGCTAAGCACAAAGGCGGACGTACCTGTGAGGTGAAGTCTTTGTTTGTTGCTCAAGCTTGTCTTTTCACACGCCCTGTTCATTCTCTCCATTCTACTCCACAGTGCTGGCTGACAACCTGAAGTCCAACCCCGGGATAAAGTGGCAATACTTCAGCTCTGAAGAGGGCATCTTCACCGTCTTTCCAGCTCACAAGTTCCGCTGCAAGGGCACCTATGAGCACCGCAGCCGGTAAGAGTGAATGGACTTGTTACACCCCTCAGACTCCTGCCTGGCAATGATTGAACCCTGCGCCAGACTAGTTGTAATTGTGAAAGTCGTAACTCATTGCAATTACATTGTAATTGTAGCTGAACCTTGGCACACCTCCGTACCTGTAGTTGTAATTCGAATTATACCATATCATTGACTGACTTACAGTTCAATTCCACTCCTTGTCAAACTTGATCATTCACACTTCCATGTTGGGTTTTACATTTGAGCGGTCATTATTCTCGTATTTTCAACCACTTTAAGTGACTTCATTTGTTTTAAAAAAGAAGTGATTTAGTATGTTTCTGTATGTGTACCTGTGATGTATTGCTTAACTGTTTGGATTAAATAGAGTAAACATGGTAATGTGTGTAGTTGTTCATGTCACTTTTTAGTATAATTGTAATTAGAATTGTTATTACTCCAGCATTATGTAATTGAACAAAATAGTAGTGTAACTAATTTCAGCAAACAATGCTGCTGTAATTGTGATTAATTAGAAATGACCCCACGTCTGCCGCCCATACTACCAAGGAAGAGACCGAATACTCCCCTGTGTGTTAAACAATTCTAAAGCCACAAACAATATGGGTTTGATTTTACCAAGTCATTCACCTCTGAACAGCATGTGCTGCATATTAAAACAGTGACTGCGGCATTTGAGGGAGCTCCTTTACATATGCCACGATAATTGGGGCATTTCTGAAGAGTCATTTTCCAGTTATGTAAACAAAACAAAGCTAAACTAAACAGCCCCTGCCCTTGCTTGTCCAGGAGCCACTGTGATTATAGACTCCTAACAGGAATGCAGGCAGCGGGAGGGAGAGCACTGATCAGGGAGGATGCGCCTCATGTCTGGTTAGAGTGGCCTCCTCATGGAATCAGATCCTGTTCTGTTCTGAGTTTCCACAGAAAGCGGAGACCGTGTTTACCACTAAGCTCACATTGTTAGCTCTGTTCCAGTCGTGCTGTATTTTTATCAGATGACTTAAATTTCAAAGTAAAGCAGCTGGTCCTGACATGAGAATCGGGCCTAATTGTTTTAAGGTGAGGAGCACACAATTAGAAGCAGTCAGCCATACACTGTTGACATGCAAAGGAAATATTCCACTGAACTGAATAGAAAGGTAAATTACATTTAGTGGTCTGTGTCCTAAGGCAATCTGTCTGTATTTGGTTTTGTGTTCTAGGCCTGTGTATGTATCAGCAGTGCGGCCACAGTCAAAGCACATAGTCGTCATCGTGGACCATGGAGCCTCGGCCACGGAAACCCAGATTCAGATTGCTAAAGATGCGGCACAAGTCATCCTGAATTCCATCGATGAGCATGATAAAGTGAGTATTCTAACTATAAATAGAAATATGGGAGAGGGGGAGTATACTGAAGTATATTGTAGTGTGAATTTGAGAAGGGTTTGACTTCGTTCACCAAGATCACCTATAATCTTTAGCCTATTCAAGGTAGCAATACCGAACATTTGTAACAGATACAGCATAAACTTCAATATTTAATTTAATTTGGCCCAAACCCTGTTTTCTAGATGGTAATTACACAATGTAATACCAAACACTACCAGTTTAACTTTAGAGCATGGCATAAGATCTCCGTGTCAGTAGTTTTCTGCCCCTCTCATTTGCGCATGGTCCCGATGTACTCACCTTGGCTGCTGTCTCCTCTCTTGCTCAGATCTCCATGTTGGCAGTGGCAGATGCAGTGCGGACGTGTTCTCTGGATCAGTGCTACAAGGCTTTCCTGTCTCCAGCCACCAGTGAAACCAAGAGGAAGATGTCCTCCTTTATCAGCAACATCAAGTCCTCAGACAGCCCCACCCAGCATGCCCTGGGCTTCCAGAAAGCTTTCCAGCTCCTCCGGGACACTCACAACGTGACCAGGCAGAAGTCAAGTACGCTGTCCTTCTGTTCAATGTGCCTGTCCTTTCAGAAGTCAAGTACGCTGTCCTTCTGTTCAATGTGCCTGTCCTTTCTCGTGCTACTAGAGTGACTGGGGGCTCGTACTGCACACCTTTCAGCAAGCATCCATACTTCTCAAATCGATAAAAGCCGAGCACTCTCTTACTGAGCAAAAGCTGCTCTTTGAAGCTGTCTCTGCACCGCTCCTTCCCTGGAATGAGAACACATTGTTCATTTCTCATCCCTAAGATTAGGGTCATTTTGAGAACTGAGCTTTTGAACCCATCAGATACACAGATAAACCTAATGATGTTAGAAGAAGTCTGTAATGTATGTTAGCAGAGTTTTATGAACATGATTTGCTGCTGAAAGTATCGTACTACCGCAAGAAATAATTGCCCAAAGAAATAATTGGGGTGCTGCGCACAGCAATTGGTCACAGTTATTTGGCGTTTTTGGAGGGAGGCTGAAGTGCAGTGTTCTTTCTCTCTGCAGACACTGACATGGTGATAATCTACCTGTCATCGGGAATCACATCGAGGGACTCCTCCGAGGACGATAAGAAAGCCACGCTCCGAGTTATCAACGAGGAGAACGGCTACCTGAACAACGCTGTCATGATCCTTACCTACGCGCTCATGAACGGTATCAAGGGTTCATCACTTGAATATGAGGCATTGAGAGCTAATGCAGCTGTTTTTTTTAAGGGTTTATCACTTGAATATGAGGCATTGAGAGCTAATGCAGCCGTTTTTTTAAGGGTTTATCACTTGAATGTGAGACATTGAGAGCTAATGTAGCCGTTTTTTTTAGGGGTTTATCACTTGAATGTGAGACATTAAGAGCTAATGCAGCCGTTTTTTTAAGGGTTCATCACTTGAACGTGAGACATTGAGAGCTAATGCAGCCGTTTCTTTAAGGGTTCATCACTTGAACGTGAGACATTGAGAGCTAATGCAGCCGTTTCTTTAAGGGTTCATCACTTGAACGTGAGACATTGAGAGCTAATGCAGCCGTTTCTTTAGCACGTACGTGTTTCAATAACAAGAGGTTTTAAAAATGGATTCCTGTATACACTTCATTAGTGTTGTGTCCGTTTTACACGGCCCACCCCCTTCCCTTCATCTTCATGCTCTGTGGTGGGCTGGATTGTGTCCCTTCACCTGTCCCCCACTAAACAATGGTGCTAGATGTGTTAAGCAAAACTTCAAAGCAGACAGGCGTCTGTTAGCACAAACACAATTTCAGCATGACATTAAAATCGGATCTCCAAAGCACTGAAAGGAGGCTTGAGTGTACCGTACACCTATACAAAAATAGATGAAAGCGAGCGGCCCCTTTCAATAACAGACATGGGAGCACTTTGTAAAACAAGTGTTGTTTATCAAAGGGAATCTGATGATGCTTTTAAATGGACTGGCAATCACTTTCATGCTGTTTGTATTATTCGGTCCACAGATTGCGTTCAATTACCAGAAAGCCAATGTGTCTTTATTAAAGAGTCCTATATTGTGGTAAAAATGTGCATATCACAAATGAAATGGTAAAAGTATCACAAGGAGGAAACTGACCATTTGGATGACAAGATCCAATCTGTCACTAAATTTTAAACATATTTTGTGCACCACATTGGAAAAATAAAGTTAGCTTCATTTTATGTGTGGGTCCCTTGTACCTTAAAGGGTAGAGGTAGTAATGATTTTGTTTTGGAATTCTATGCCCTGATGTGATCCTCTCTGTGCAGAGGGTGTCACTGGATTGAAGGAGCTGGCATTCCTGCGGGATCTGGCTGAGCAGAACTCTGCCAAGTACGGAGTGCGGGACCGCGCGTCTCTCCCAGTCGTCAAGGGCAGCATGATGGTCTTGAACCAGCTCAGTAACCTGGAGACCACTGTGGGGCGCTTCTACATCAACCTGCCCAACAGGATGATCGACGTGGCCGTCTTCAGCCTCCCCTACAATGATGAAATGGGAGAAGGTACTGTATGAGTGACTGGCCCTTGAGCATCTTTACCACTGTACAAAAGAAACAGTAGATGTCATTAAGCTTACTCACCAGCAGGGGTCATCAGTGTCATCACACATTGCTCCACTGCTAAGTGTCTGTTTTGCACTCAAAGTACACATACTACATAATATAAGTGGTATTAAAGCTAATGAAAGTTAGGAATTTTTACAGCAGTAACTGCTCAGTAGATCTGAACATCTGAACATACAGCGATTTGAAATGTTCTGGGTACCGATCATGCGATACATGTGATTACAGAAACCATTTCTTCCTACAGGTCTCATAATGACTGTTGTCAGACCGTGTTACTTTGGCAACCTGTTGCTGGGGATTGTGGGAGTCGATGTAAACTTGGCCTACATCCTAGAAGATGTAACCTACTACCAGGACTCTCTGGCATCCTACACCTTTCTCATAGACAATAAAGGTTGGTATTTGAATGGAGCAAACCCACTGGCATTGTGTGCTGGAAGTGTAGGTTCCATTGCTCTCGTGCAGGGAGCTAATAGACAGGGACACATTCAAATGGGAGTGTCTGTCTTGGGAGTCCATGTCTTGGCGTGTCTAGACTGACATCTATTTCTAATGCTCTTTTGTGCTGTGTAGAATGCCTGTTTCAGAGGAAACACTTCAAACTTGATCACTCACCTGCCCACAGTTTCACTGCAGCTCAGTGGCATGGCATGTTTTGGCTAGGATAAAGAATGGTGATGAATGAGTGGAGTTGTCCATTATTTTAGTCTTGCCGTGAACAAAAGAAAACTTGCTGTGCCTTTTTATATCCAGTGTCTTTACAATCTGCCCAAGCTGCTTCATTTAACTACAGACTAATTACAGACAGGTAGGCGGTCTCCAATACAGTATTTTACATGTCTTTCAAACAGTGCTAGATTTCAGGCTTAGAGGTGAACCCCTTGACACCTGGTGTGTAAATCATTTGGGAGCCAAAGGCAAAATAACGCAGTTCCAGGTTATTATGCAGAGTCAGCTACTTTTGAAACGTCTTGCATTTGATGCCCTCATTGAAGGAAGTTTGGAAGCCTTGCTTGTTTAAAACTGAGAAAATAGGACAAAATAAACTGTAAGGCTACCAGCTGCCATGAACACTGCTGTGAGGAGTCTGATATCCTGATACACACAAAGCTGCAGTTCTGTGCATACTACTGAAGCCACTTGCATGGCAAGTCTCAGATATAAAGAAATTACCTTTACAGGTGTCGGAACGCAATCCAGGGTTTCATAATCTTTATTGCAACGCTTTTGTTAATCTACACATTGTTTTTAACTGTGATCCGTCCTTTTTGAAAATACCAAAAATGAACTGTATGCATCTGAATTCATAAAAAAAAACAAAAAAAGGCAACTCTGGTGGGGGCAGCTGTGGACACATTCCTGAGACTTCCCTGGTGCAGGGCTGGGGGTTTGGGTTCACTAACCTCCTGCAAGGCTGGTTGGAGACTAGACCACACTGACTGCTGTTTCCTGTTTTTCCAGGTTACACACTCATGCACCCCTCTCTCTCAAGACCTTACCTGCTGAGCGAGCCACCGCTCCACACTGACATCACCCACTATGAGAACATACCTGGCTTTGAGCTGGTGAGGCAAAACATTCTCAGGTGAGGAAAAGACCAGCCCTGAAAGCTCCAAACAACAGAAGTACTACTGGCTGGGATTGCATATGAAAATCAGACTGCAAGTGGTAGATCACACGTGCTGTGCGCTCAGGATGACCTCTATAACTCTGTCATGTTCTGGCTTTCAGACAGTTTCCGTGCTGCTGTGGAATGCTGTTAGCTGACCTCAATTCAGGTTCAGAAAGCTAGTACAGGCTGCATAAACAGTCCATGCTTGCACTTGAACATGTTTGAAAAACAATTCCACAATTCCGACGTAAGAGGAAAACTGCCAACATGTTTTGCCGAGTTGTTGTTGTTGTTGTTGTTGTTGTTGTTGTTGTTGTTGTTGTTGTTGTTGTTGTTGTTGTTGTTGTTGTTGTTGTTGTTGTTGTTGTGTTTTTTTTTTTTTTTTTTTTTTTTTGAAGTATAGCAAAGCAATAAGCTTGACACCCAATCAAACATAAACAGCAACAAGCCAGCATAGTACAATTATACTGTTATCGACCTGAGATAGGTGGCTACAGATAGTATAGGATAGGATTCTTGAAATGTATTTTTGTTTACGACTGTAAGTCGCCCTGGATAAGGGCGTCTGCTAAGAAATAAATAATAATAATAATAATAATAATAATAATAATAATAATAATAATAATAATAATAATAATAGGATAGGGCAGAAAATGAGTTTCTCCGAAAATAGGGTTTCCCTAGCAACCATTGGAGGGAGGTGTAAAGTCTGCTAGTGATGATTCAACAATAAGAAAGTAAGATTGCTGGAGGGACCAAGCTGAGTTCAAGGGTTCACAGCATATGCCGCTAGAGATTTGACTACACAAAAGGCTTCCTGAACGTGATTAAGTTGTGATTAAGTTGTCGTCTGTTTCATTACTATAATTGAAGACTGGGGGTCAACAGCGCTGAACTGCTCTAGCATCTGGTTTACATGCTTGAGAATTAACTTCCCAGCAAAATTAATCAGCAACCCCACAGTGCTTTGAGAGTACTGAACCACCATACGGGCCCCAGACATTTGATTTGAATGTATTGTTAAATCATTAAATACACAAGCAGAAGTGATCTAGAGCTTTTCTTAATGGCTTCAAGCTCCCTTTATGAAATTACCATTCTTGCATCTAATTGTTTCCATTCGAGGTTGATGGAAAAGCCCTCGTTGGATTTGTACAGTAATAACTTTTTTTTTTTTTGTTTCATTGATGTTGTGTTTTGTCAACACAGCCTCTCTCTAGGCAGCCAGGTCATTGCAGTCCCTGTGAACTCCTCTCTTTCCTGGCACATGAACAGACTGAGGGATGCCAGCCAGGAGGCTTACAACGTCAGCTACGCCTGGAAACTGGTGTGTAACCAAGAACATGCTGCCAGGGCAAGAGCAGGGTTGTGTAGTGATGACAACCTACATGTGGTGCTCGCCACAAAAAACAGGGTGGTCCATTTGCGTTGGCCTGTATACTGCATAAATCACACGTCCCGCACACAGGTCTTGAAAACAGGAACACAGGAGATTTGAGGGCATCACGCATCTAAAGGCATATTCACCCAGAAGCAAATTGCCGTGTCTGTGTCTGCACCGATGCGGTATCACTTTCAGTGTAAATGGGAAATCCCGGTAAAAAGCAGTCACACTTTATGCCAGCACTCAATCACCTTTCGAGGTGGTTCAGAGACGGTACTGAAACAACTTTTTCTCAGTGTAAACTGCAATGCCGCCACTGTCACCTCATTTTGTGGATTTTTTTTCCACAAAGAAAACGCAATTTCCTGTTCCGCCATGTGTTGATTGAAAAAGTAAATCCAACAAAGTGACATGTGACCGAGGGAGTAACTGCTCCGAAAAAGAAGTAAGGGAGCTTTCTGACCATCAGAGCAGAAGAGATTAAATGCACAACTTTATGGAACTGTGGGAGATGCTAATGTGTATTCCACAGAGGTAGAAAAGTTAATGACATGCAGTGTTGTGTGTAATAAAAAAAACAAGTGATGGCTAAATTAAAATCGTTGAAAGGCAAGCACCACAAGATCACAACAACATGAGTGGCTGAGCCCCCAAAGGACAGGTTCATTATGATTTATGTGACAACAGTCTATTGTGATATTCAGAAAGTATAGTGAAAAATATCACGTATACCACAGCAGGTACCAAAGGCATCATTGTTTTGATCATGGTACTGAACACTAGCAAATTATGTTAACGTGAGAATATCCACCTTCTGTGTAAATGGGAGTAAGCCGCCAAATTTTAGACACTGAACCGGCAATATTGTTGTGTGTAAATGGTGAATTTAGAAAACGAAACGTGGCATCAGTGTAGGCACGGACCCTGCATTTTCTGTGGGAATACGGCTTAACTAATGCAACATGCCCTTTTGAATGGAATCATTTTTTCATTCGTTATTTGTCCGTGGGTATAAGCATGTGTGTATAAGCATAACCTGAAGGTGTTGACTCCCTTGTTAATATTTTGACCCAGAATTCCATTTAACTCTTGCAGTGGGGACCCCATAGCTTGCATGGTTCTTTCAGGTCTTAATCATAGTTTGTATTATTTGGACCAATTTCTGTGGTGTTCTAGATTCAAGACACATCCTTCATCCTGTGCATTGCCTACGTGCAACCTGAGATCCCAGTGAAGCACCTGAAGAACCTCAACACTGTGCCCAGCAGCAAGCTGCTGTACCACCGGCTGGACCTCCTGGGGCAGCCCAGCGCCTGCCTGCACTTCAAGCAGCTGGCAACTGTTGGTAAGAGCAAACTTATGGGAGAGAGAAGTAATGACCAGCCACTTGTCTATCACATTTGAAAGCTTTATGCAGGAGGATAAAGATTGACACTAAAGCCTGCACATCGTTCACGGTACCTTGTCAACGGTGTTTAAATTCTCTGAAGCAATTTCCTTGACCCCTTTTTCTTCACCTTTTTTTTTGTGCAACACAGAGAGTCCAACAGTGATGCTGTCTGCAGGCAGCTTCTCCTCTCCATACGAGCACCTGAGCCAGCCAGAGACCAAACGCATGGTGGAACACTACACAGCCTACCTCAGCGACAACACACGCCTCATCGCCAACCCGGGGCTCAAAGTACGCAGCACAGCTTTCACCATAGCTTTCTTCCGCTTCAAAACTAGCAGTGGCCAAATAATGCAGGTTTCATTGCTGTAATCTAGGGTTACCATATGGCTCCAGATTAACCGGACGCTTTGAGACAGACCGGAATTTCAAAATTCCCCCTAAATTGAAAGTAATTCACGTATAAATGAGCTCCACCTTTGCTGAGATTAATCCTGCTGTGGTGGAATTGCTTGGGCGCGGCAAACAAGTCACACTGATCAGCTGCTTCTGATCAGATCTTAATGAACGAATAGCTAATTTATCGATAGAGCAACGAGATGACGATGCGATTGTATTTGCAGAATAATCTGGGCGATTGAATTTTAACAAACAGAAAAAAATAGCGACTGGCTGCAATTCATTCTTGGTGTAATACAATTATTTGACGCGCATGCGGGTATTTAAGCACCATTATTAATTGTAGCTAAGGACGGTTCATTTACACCTTCATTTATTTCAATTTAGGGGCAAGTTTGAAATCCCGTTCTGTCTCACAGCGTCCGGTTAATCTGGAGCCACATGGTAACCCTATGTAATCATTTCTAAGGATGTCAGTATTTGTAATGGAGCCTTATGTCAAGCCTCTACAGATAGCATCTGAATTGCATGTTTAGTTGTTTGTTAGTAATTTGTTTTATGTTACAGTATTTAAATCATTAACTTTAGCTAGCTTCAGCTTTTTGCTTAACTCTTTCAGCCCTACATAGCTTTACAGAAAGATAATCCTGAGTATAATTCAGTAATGTTGGTGCCTTGTGCTGTAAAAGATATAAACATGGGTCCAAACTGTATATCTGTTCAGTTTTCTTTCCTGGACCCAGGCAGGTCTGCAGTGTTGTAAGAGTTAAGGTGTTCTCAGGCCTGCCTTGAAGAAGCCCTGGCTGCAGCTTAGTGTTTTCTCATACATGTCTTAAAGGAACCCTGCTGTGTTTTCTTACTGTCTTCTAGTCTTCTGTCAGAAATGAAGTAATGGCTACCAGTCACGTAACCGACGAATGGATGACTCAAATGGAAATGAGTGGCCTGAACAGTTACATTGTGCGTCGTTACATAGCAACGCCCAATGGGGTGCTGAGGATTTACCCTGGCTCCCTCATGGATAAAGCATTCGATCCCACCAGAAGACAATGGTAGGGGTTTTACGCTCCATTGTAAAGTGTCTGCAAGCAGTCCTGTAGGATGATAGACTACAGTTAATAGACTCCAAAGCAGGTCATGAGGGTCATTATTATAAGAGTCAAAAATAGCACAGGGCAGTCATACTGTGTGTGGGGGGGGGGGGGGGGGGGGGATTTTAATTGGTTAAACACTTTACGACAGTATGCATATTTTCAGTATCTTTTATTAATGTGCGTAGAAATATGTTGATTTCAGACACTATATAATAAACACTCACATTTTATTTTAAATAAATATATTTGCAAACAATGTTTTAATTTGTGTGCTTTCTTTCCAGGTACCTTCACGCCGTGGCCAATCCAGGCCTGATCACCTTCACTGGACCCTACCTGGATGTTGGAGGAGCTGGATACGTGGTCACTATCAGCCACACGATCCATGCCTCCAGGTAATAAGAAGCAAGCATACATACAGAGGGTAGAAATACTTCCATAGAGAAAGGTTATAAATGAGGCACTTATCCAAACAAGAAATCATCCTCTGTGAAAAAATCCTTCTTAAAGTAGAAGAGCTTCCAAATGAAACAAAAGCAAGCCCCTGTTTTGGGTTTAAATGATACACACAAAGGTTGTTTCTGAGATGTGAAATAGCTACCTGTCATGCTGTCAGACCACCATGAGCTGTCTCTGCTGATGGCCATTGTGTATTCTCTGTAGGCTTTGGTTTAACCAGCAGATTGGTCTAGCTCTTCTGAGCACATTACCTGGTGTGGGTGCTGCTATTAACTGCCTGCTTTCCCCCACAAGCTCCCAAATGGCCTCCGGTTACGCCGTGGCAGTGATGGGCATCGACTTCACCCTCAGATACTTCTACAAGGTCCTTCTGGACTTGCTGCCCATCTGCAACCAGGACAGGGGCAACAAAATTAGGTAATCCCCCCCTCCCCCCTCCTCCAGACAGTGTGCTCAGTTTGGACTCTGTAAGACGGTTATTGTTAGTTCTGAAAGGGCTTGCTTAACGATGTCCCACTGAGGCTCTTAAAGACTTTTTAAATGCAACTAAGCTGATTTTCTCATTTTGAAAATTCTCCCATGGCCCCCTTTCTCAAGCTTCTGAAGTTGTAGTTCTTACAGAATGAATTGTAAGCAGTGTGATGTAGTCGTTATGGGTTGTTCCCAGCGTGTTTACATTCACTTCAGTCACATCTTATGAATGTTAAAGCACCCCTGTGGCCTCCAGAGCGCTCAGAATCCTGTCTGAAGTACATCGGGTACACCAGAGTGTAACCATTAACCTGTCTGTCCTGAAACACTCGGTTCCTAGCAGAGGTAAGAAATACCCCACTTGTTCCAAGGAGTCTTAGCCAGGGTAAACTCATAGAGCAGTGTTGCAAGGGGACAGTTGGCTCAGCCAGGAATGGGATTTAAATGCAATCTGATGGTATTATATCTGTCATTTACTTTATACTCGCTTTATATTTTAGTCATTGAGCTTTGAAGTTTCAAATGTGTTTTCTACCAAAATACACCAATAAACCAAGTACAGTGAAGCTACTGTGTTACGAACAAAGAATCAAGGCTGGGCTCTATTGCTTCAAAGGACCTGGAATTGGAATTGATATTTTAGAGACATAATAATTGCTGTGATTGTTCAACTGCTTTCATTTGAAGCCAATTTACTTGAATAGCATTGACTTCAATTTAAGTAATGTGTTGCCACTGTGCGAGAAGTTCCTTTGAACAGAATTCTGCTCATTGCAGTTTTGCTCAGTGATGTGTTGGAGTTGATTAAAAAGGGAGTGGGAACTGGAGTCTGTGTTTTGGGGAGGGTCCCTTTTAATCAGTGCTTCCTGTTTCAGGTGTTTCATAATGGAAGACAGGGGTTACCTGGTAGCGCACCCAACTCTCATTGACCCCAAAGGCCATGCACCTGTGGAGCAGCAGCACATCACACACAAGGTAAGACCTTGTAATAAAGCCACACGCGTGCTTCCAGCAGTGTGGGCTGAGCCTGGTTAGGACAGGGCTGTTTCCCCTCAAGCAGGGCATGCGGTAAAGATTTCTAACTTTGATATTGCAGGAGCCTTTGGTAGCGAACGATATCCTCAACCATCCAAACTTTGTGAAGAAAAACCTGTGCAATAGCTTCAGTGACAGAACAGTGCAGCGTTTCTACAAGTTCAACACCAGCATTATTGTAAGTGTGTGTGCGTGTGTGCGTGCTCAAGGATGTGCTGCGGGCACAGTGTGTCTCTTAGAAATATTTCGCTGCTGTCTATAAATGTGTTTTTCATGCAGGTATGAAAGTGTGTGTGCAGAGCGAAGGGTTGGTGTGCATTAAATCCTAGAATAAAAATCAACTTGGCTGAGCTGCTTAACCTGAGCAAGTCTACCTTGTCCTTTAGCCCCATCTAGCGGTTCAAATAAGAACTACCATGACTCGTTTTTTTTTTTCTGTCAAAATGAACAAGCTACAAACGTTCCAAGTCATCACCATCATTGTCTCCACCCCCACCTGGCTTGAACTAAATATTTTATGAAAGGAAAGGTGTTTTAAAAACTTCATTCAGCAGTGGTGAATAAAAACCACAACAGTAAATACCTCTTTCTAATTAAAACATGTTTATTGAAACCCTTTGAATGTTCATTTCACTACCAATATGTGTTAACAGAATTCACAACCCTATTTGAGGCATTAATCTACTAAAATAGATAGTAATAAAGCTCAGTTGACTCATGTAAGGTTTTGTTTTTTGCACTTTCTTTATCATAATAAAATCAGTTGCATTACATTAACACCGTAGTCCCGGCCAGCAACACTGTATGTTGTAGCTGATTTGAACTCTTGTGCTCCCTGCAGGGTGACCTGACGAATCTGGTGCATGGAAGCCACTGTTCCAAATACCGTCTGACCCGGATCCCAGGCACCAACGCCTTTGCAGGGATTGTGAACGAAACGTGCGATTCCCTGGCTTTCTGTGCCTGCAGCATGGTGGACAGGCTCTGCCTCAACTGTCACAGGTGAGGAAACAATCTCTAACCCTTTCATGCATGAAATGTTTATTTGTCCATTTTTTTCCATTGCTTTTATATAGGGGGGGGGGGGGGGGGGAATAACATCCTCATATGAGGTCATCATGCATTTGCGTCTTCCATAGGTCCCCATATAAAGACTAGAAGAGATTTTTTTTTTTTGTATTCATCCCCAAATGAGGTAACCATGCATGAAAGGTTTTAAAAAAAATGGGTGTTTTGTTTGCTATAGAACATTTGAGTATCCTTGTCAACAAATTTGTCTAGGAGGTCAGTGCTAATTAAAAAAAAAAAAAAATTCTAAATGTTCAGATTGATTTTGATTAGTGCTTGTGGTGTTTTATAATTCCATGGAAATGTATCAGTTGATCAAAACAGATATTCCATGTGTATCTCCCCTTATTGCAGGATGGAGCAGAATGAGTGTGAATGCCCCTGTGAGTGCCCTCTAGAGGTCAATGAATGCACTGGCAGTCTTACCAACGCAGAGAACCGGTAAGGACGTGAGCCTTAAGATATGAAGTGTGACTTGTGGTTAATTGCTGTGATAACTGTTCTTGTTTCGAGTTCATAGACCTGATAAGGGATGTATTTCTCACATGGCAAAGGATTTTGCAGGTTGTCCCAACAGTCTAATTCCGAGCCCTGAAAAGCCAACAAGCTTGGGTATATGTGATTTAAAGCCTGGTGTTTTTGTGTCCGTCGCCACAGGAACCCCAGCTGTGAAGTTCACCAGGACCCCTTATCTCTGACGCTGATTGACCCCAGTCTGCAGGACACACTGCCGCAGTGCATCAATACCAGGTGTAACCAGAGGTTCACCAGCGGGTAATTCCATTTCTTTACTATCCTCATATTGTTTTTGTGGGCAGGTGGAAAGAAGCCACTATCACAGCTACCCTTTCACACACCCTTTACACACTAGCCCCACCAGGACTGGGCTGATGCACAGTGTTTCCAGTTTACTGCATACTCTCAATTCCAGTGTAGGACTGGTAAATGAAACATAGCTCAATGACCATGCCCTCTGTGTTGTTGCAGCGATTGCTTTGGGGTGCTGGACTGTGAATGGTGTGTGGTGGACAGCGATGGGAAGACTCACCTCCACAAGCCCTACTGCGCTCTTCAGAAGGAGTGCTTTGGGGGCATTGTGGGAGCCAGGAGTCCCTATGTGGATGACATGGGCATTTTAAGTAAGTTATTCATACAATCTTTTAAAGAAAACGTATTGCATTAATGTCAGCATGTTGGCGGAAATAGATTTGATATGACAGTTGTTTTTGTGAAAAAGCGGCCCTTTTCATGAGATATTCTGTATCCGTAGGTGCCTATGTCTAGTCTACATCATTGGAAAGTCATGTCCTTTTTATCACAAGCAAAAGTCAGCAATGTTCCTTACCTTCAGCAGAGTAAGCAGTATTCCTAGCACAGCAAAGCAAGTGCTCCCTTTTGCAGTGACCTCTGCACATTCTTTACTAGCCATACTTCTAACAGCATAAACGAACAGTAGACTCTTCAAGCGATAGTGCGAATAGTAGACTCTTTAAACGATAGTGCGAATAGTAGACGCTTTTGAATCCGGTATTAAGCTCTCCCATCTCCTGGATGTGGCAGATGTAAGAACAAGGAAGCCCATGTGATATGCTTGCATAAAATAAACTGGGTTATTCCCATGGCAACTTGTAAAAAATAGTCAATACCTAGCCAAGGATGATGAAAGCTGAATTGGAGAGGACATCCTAATCTTAAGTGTGTGTGACGTTATCATAAACACAGAAATCTTTGTTCTGTTGCATCCAGAAACTACCAGGAAGACATCTGCCCTGATCCGTTCCCGCTGATCTCATATTAAGGCAAAGTAACTCACTTCAACACTGCGTTCTTTTATAACATATGCCTGTGGTACGGGATAAAGTGACAGACTTAATGACTGTCTTGCAAATTTGTTCCAATAACAAAATAAACAAAACACCACCATTGTATGAGAGTATTTCAGGACAGTTCTCTCCTTTTTACCATTTTGTTTTTTCTCAAACCCTCTATGTTTTTCTTGCTATAAAATATCCAAGTTTGACTTTATTCATTGCCCATGTGACCTGCTGTAATTGGAACCACTCACACACATGCCAGGTCGAATACATGCAAAATCACATTCCTCCTAATGGGGCCATTAAGAGGTCCCTGACACTCCACCCTAGACTGACTCAGTGAGATGCTGTAACTCGCAGAACTAATGGATTCCTCCTCCTTCTCCAGGTGATGAAGTGATCACACTGAACATGATTAAAAGCGCCCCGGTGGGGCCTGTGGCGGGGGGGATCATGGGCTGTATCATGGTGCTGGTTCTGGCAGTGTACGCTTACAGACACCAGATACACAGGAGGAGTCACCAGCACATGTCCCCGCTTGCAGCGCAGGGTAAGGAGCAGCTGTTTTGTCAGTGTTTCAGTGTTTTTTTCAAGTGTGTTTGTTTGGGGGTGGAGTGCAGACTCTGGCACACTGCTGTTGTGTATTGAGGCACTGCTTGGCAATTAACTCAAGTCTAGTCTAATGTGTGACCTTTTAAAACGTGGTTTTCCACTTTTAAATTAATGGGTTGATAAATTAGGATTATTAAACTGAGATTAATTAAGGAATTATCGAAGGTAACAAGCTTTTCCATTAACGACTTAAGGCAAAGGCATTACTCCCCATGTCAAATTGTCAAAATTGAGTAATGCTGAGTAAAGGGCATCATAAATACCAGCAGCCAATGCAGCTTTTCCTTGTATTTCTTTTTCTAAATCGCAGCATATGCACTCATACTCAATTAGCAACACGGTCTGAAAGCTTTGTCATTTCTCTTTGCCTACAGAAATGTCTGTGCGAATGTCAAACTTGGATAATGAGCGGGATGAGAGGGACGAAGACAGCCATGAAAACAGAGGCATTAGTAAGTGTTTCACAAACAGATTTCTTTTTTTCAAGCGTTCTGATGCCTGTAAGATGGCTCTTCTCATCCGTGAACAATTAGCGCTGCTTCTTACAGCTGTGAAACGACTGTGTTTGCTTTAGGAGAGCTGCTAATAAGCTAAGTGTAGCCTCACCTCACTGCATAGGGGATGGGGTGCCACTGCAGATTTAGCTCATGCTTAAAGTCATCTATAAAGAGAGTGAACAGGACATCCACAGTGAGACCGTGTTGTAACAACGTGGCTTTGTTTTTGAACAGTGAGTAACACGCGGTTCATCGCCGCGGTGATCGAGAGACGCAGCCACAGTCCAGAGAGGAGAAGACGCTACTGGGGGAGGTCAGGGACCGAGAGCGATCACGGTAAGAGCCAGCTGCTCCCGTGCTGGTTTATTCTTTCAGGTCCAGCAGCCTGTGAACGACTCTAGAGTGTCATAGCCTGAACCACACTTGGGGTCAATTCTAATTTGAATTGCAATTACAGCAGGATTGTTTGAGAATATTGATCGAATGACAAATGTGTGATTGAACTGTAATAGAGCAGTGATGTGGTGTAATTACAAAGACATTGTAATTAATTACAAATTGCACAATTCCAGGTGTAAGGCTGAACAGTAAACACTGTCCAGATCTGTGCTTCCCACAGCGCATGGGTTTCATAATGTCTGGGGTATCGCTTTAGCATTTAGGGTACTTTAGTGCACAACTTCTATCCCTGCACTTTCAAATGCAACATTTCTAATCTCTCTGACCTCGCTTTACAGTAAAAGTGCTTTTTTCTATTATAATAAACAGTATCAAGTTTTGACAGCAGCAGCAGGTAAGGAGAGGGGTCAGAGTGTGCATTAGTCAAGTCAAATGGAAAAGTGGGTATTGCTAGGTAAGCAGAATTGTACTTGTTTTCAGTATATCGGAGAACTCTTTGATAAATGCCACAGGGTATTGAACTGGTTGCTTTGAAGTCAAAAGTTTAAGTCAGCGTTTTTGTTTTGTTTCTTACATTTAAGATGTGTTATTGTTATAACAAGTCAGAACTTTTACTTGTATGCAAGACTGCATCATAAAAGCATTTGTTGTTTTAATTTGAATTGCCCTTTTTGTTTTATACAAGGCTAATTATTTCACTTAACTGTACAAGCATTAAAACAATGCATATAAACCTGTTCCATCTCTCTGCTGTATTGGCACTTGAATAACGAGATGTTTAAGGTGGATTCAGATAATTGGGCCTACAATACTCACAACATATTGCGCCTTTCAGTGGTGCCACAGAAAACCGTATGACCAATGCTAGTGTAACCCTATAGAAGTTTACATTACAACCAACAAAGGGTTAAATGTAATATGCCATATGTAATGGTTATGATTGGCCAGTAGGTGGAGTAGGAGGGAAGAAGAGACATGAATCCACCATTTTCTCGATTCCTCTCAGAAAAGCAAAAAAGAGAGTTGCAGAGAGAAGAAAATAAAGGAAAACAACCATTGATTAAGAAAGAAAGAAAAACTATACTGTTTACAAGAAGGGGGATTCCCCTTTAGCGAAACTGTAGCGTGTCTGGCTTTAGTGCAGACCGCGGTGAATGTAAAAATAAAATATAATACGTAAATCAAAAAGAGTTACACTATCAAACGTGAACTATCTGTGATTCACTTCAGGTTTGCCAATGTGATGTTGATCAGTGAGTTCCAGTTCACAATGTGATGTTGATCAGTGAGTTCCAGTTCACAATGTGATGTTGATCAGTGAGTTCCAGTTCACAATGTGATGTTGATCAGTGAGTTCCAGTTCACAATGGCCCTTTAACAGGTCCACTGTGTTTATCTCCTGCAGGCTACAGCACCATGAGCCCTCAGGAGGACAGCGAGAACCCGCCCTGCAATAACGACCCCCTGTCGGCTGGAGTGGACGTCGGGAATCACGACGAAGATCTGGACCTGGACACGCCTCCACAGACGGCCGCTTTGTTAAGCCACAAGTTCCACCCGTACCGACACCCCCACCACTACTCACTGCACCCCAGCCACCACCTGCAGGCAGCTGTCACCGTTCACACTGTGGACGCGGAGTGCTGAAGCGCCGCTCGCGTTGGCGTGACCTGACCTGGGGGAGCTGCTATTTAACGAGAGCCTGCTGTTGCCAGCCTGGATTAACCAGCGGACTTGGGAATTGTACACAGCCCTCCTGCAGCCAGACACTGAACTAACTGAGTGCGGGAGTGTTTGAGAGACTGCCTGCTATTCTGAAACTGGAACTCGAACACCCGAGCAGGTGCAGGTTTTGGAACATGGCAAATAATGGAAAATGGTGTTTACAGAAGTCTCGTGGAAAAGAAGAACTACTATGTGGGGACTTGTGTGTGTGTGTGTGTGTATAAAAAGTGCAAACAATGCATCTCAGATTTAAACAAAAAAATAAAGGATTATTTTTCTACTATTTATTTAACTGAATTAAAAAAAAAAAACTAAAAAAAAAAAGTTTTTAAAATGCTTGTTGTAGATTGAGTTGGACTGAGATCTTTTACTCTTGAGAGAAGCCGTGAAACCAACACATTGGAACAACCAGCATTACCTAACAAATGAAACCTTCACCACTTACTGCCCTCTTTGTTATGTAGTAAAGAAAATGTCATAGTTAAATGTACGGTACATTTTTAATAATACACTTCGCTAAGTATATGACCTGTCAAAGACTGCAGAAGATATGTTTTGAATGACCTAAACTGTTAAATACTACAGGACTGCACAATTGTCGATATATTTTATACATTTTAAAAGAAGAAATATTGCTGCTCCTTGACCAGGCTAAATCTGTTAACGTTTTGTTACAGGAAAAGCCAATATTCCTCTTATTAAGCTGATCCATGTATGGGTCAAATCAAGTAATTAGTACAACATACTCTCTTAATACCTTGATAGAAAGTAGAAGTGTATGATTTTGTACATAAAAAGTGTAATTAATAGAATGGCAATATCAAATGTTTTTATATTTAAGCATTAAACCATGCACTGTTGGCAAGTGTACTGTGTAGAGTTTTTACCTGGGAAACAGGAAAACTGAACTTGGGACACTGTAGTTCACTGCTTCAGAGAACATAAATACTGTTTTAACCGTCAGTTATCCTGCATTTCGAGAAGATGGCTATTGAAAAAAAGAAAAGGGTTTGTGATTCAAGTCCTTTTGTATATACTTGGTTTTTTTTGGAAAGAAAATACAAAAAACATTCCATGTACACTGTATATGTATGTATAACTGGTCAACAGTTCATGCACTAACAGGAAGTTCATTTTACACCAGTGTATCCTGAATGTCAATTCTGTGTTGTAAATGGCAAGTTAGAAATACAAATGATTGCATCTTTAATCCAAATGCCAGTACTTGTACTGAATCCAATTAAATACTACAGCAGTATGTATACTGTACAGTGTTGTCTGTATGAAGCAGACCTCCTTGTCACTTGATCCAGGTGGAATCTCTTTTAAGCTAGGTCAAATGATACCTGTGCAGTATTGATCTGTACCATTTCAGTATGTCAAATAGCCTGTCTGTTCATTTTAATTGTAAAGCTGAGGGAACACAAAGCCACTTTGTGGCTTGGAACTTGGTTTCAGGAGACTAGGCTTGAGGCCACTGCATGGCACACCAGGGGTGACTTGGGGTTTGATGCAGCAAAATTGCCTCAAACTAGGTATCCCGGTCTCCTGGAACCAGGTTTCAAGCCACTGCTCCTAAAAAAGTGGCTTTGTGTTTCCTCGGCTTAAGGTCTGTGGATTTCTTCCAGTCGTCACAGCCCTGATGGGACACCATTGAAGAATTGCCTTGTATGGTTTGATCCACACTGTGTTTTCTAGCTGCTGGTGATGCATTCACTGTCGTCTTGTGCTGATATTATATCTATATCTATATCTATATATATATATATATATATATATATCATATATATATATATATATATATATATATATATACTTTTAAAACCACACAGACTCTTGTTTTACTGACACACAGGGTACTTTAAATCTCTTGTTTGTTTGTTTTTTTTCTTTCTTTAAAGACAAAGACTTGGTTCTGCATGCACTCGGTGCATTCTAATTTATTGTTATTTACAAACTGTACATAATTGTTTTATAACAGTACTGGTGATCTTGCATTATCCCATCATGGGTTAGAACCCTTTGTGTTCTCGTAGTTAGTTGATCTACTGTGTTCAGTGTCATTTTACAATTTGCCTAAAACTGGAAGTCAGTGCAGTATATCAAATTAAATTCATTTTGGTTATAAAATGGTTTGTGAATTTATTTATTTTTTTGAGAGTGAAATATAGCAGTGAGAGGGAACCCCTAATGAAACATTTTTAAAAAATCAATTTCAATTTCTTTACATAAATGAATGCATTTTATACCAGCAATTAGTTCCTGCCTGTGAGATCATGCACGGCAGGATATTTATAGAAACAAATGAAAGTTATTGTTTAAAATAAGCTAAATATATGCCTGCTGAATGATTTGGCAGACGCCCTTAAATTCAAAGCAAATGCAAATGATTTAATTCCTAATTGTGTTTAAGCAGCTGCTGTAAAAAAAAAAAAATTGTTCTGAAAAAAAGCATTGGTTAGGGAAAACAATCCACAGCGAGCTATAATGAGCAAGTCTTCGTATGCATTCACACTTGGTTAGTTTGTGTGCGGTTTGGTTAGTTTCAGAAGCATATGTGAATGCTCCAAAGGAACTCCGTCCCTTTCACAGTTCATTTGAATCGAACCGAACCGAGTCCTTCTCAAGAGGTGGTCTCAGTCCCTTTGGTTAGTTTATTTCAGTGCAGTGTGAAAGCACAGTTCATTCAGTGAACCAGCAATTAGAACTTTCCTTTTTCACTGAGGTGCGCATGTGAACACAAAAGGAACAGAGTTATTTTCCTCGCTGCAAGTGACATTTCAGAATGTGTAAGCTGCAAGAGAATGTGTTTGTGATGATGATTCGATTAGATACTGCTGGTGAGACCAGCTAATAACATATATGCTCTTAATATATCCATTCATACAGATCTGATCATACTGGTATTGGTAGGCAACCTGTTTTACGTACAGCACAAAACCATCCACTTCCTTTGGAAAATGAATCAAGATTAAAAGCCTTATATCAAAAACGAACTGTCAAGAACTGGAACAGCAACAATCAACTAACTACGAGCCTGTCGCTGCTCTGTGCCAGAAGAACTTCTCAAACAAGCTGCTACGTACACCGTCTCCAGGAACCGGTGTCAAACCGTGCCAAGACCGCATGCGTTGGCATTGTAGAGTCTGGCTGTTGCAGTAAGCAGACAGATGGTATGCTGGATATTTAAAAGATTTAAAGGGGGTGGTTGTTGCCAATTCCATTAGCTCCCAGATTTTTTTATTTTTATTTATTTTTTATTTATTTATTTCTTAGCAGACGCCCTTTTCCAGGGCGACTTACAATTGTTACAAGATATCACATTATTTTTACATACAATTACCCATTTATACAGTTGGGTTTTTACTGGAGCAATCTAGGTAAAGTACCTTGCTCAAGGGTACAGCAGCAGTGTCTGCCACCTGGGCCTGAACCCACGACCCTCCGGTCAAGAGTCCAGAGCCCTAACCACTACTCCACACTGCTGCCCACACTGCTTGCTTGAATGTGTCCTGTTATTATGCTGTATTTAATTGTGTGTTTTATTTAATCAAAAACACAATAGCATGCAAGTTGACCCATTTAACAGTGTGGATCAGAGTCAGTGACCATGCACCTTGAATTGGCACTCTGTTAAGTTCTTGCCAGTAAAACTAAATTTACCAAGAAAAAAAACTTTCACTTCCACTGCAGGGATGGAAATAAGACTCCTATTGCATAACAGTTTCACCCATTCCAGGTTTTATTCAGAGCTTGATTAGCCACATTGTATAAGCAACAAGCTCATAGCAAAACCAGGAATGGATCAAACTGTCATGCCAGAGAGTCTTTTTTCCATCCCTCTACTCTCCCGTGCTGTTACCCTTGTCATTCCCCGGGTTCACAACTGCATGTGCTCTACATAACTTGTCTGTGTTGAAGCGCTGAATGTTTTAAAAACTTACATTTGCTATGATTCCTCAGAACTACAAATGACCACACGGGGGCCCCTACACTGCCACCCACACACACACTACCTTGCAGGCATGAGTTGGAGTTTTCGATTGCTTTCCCAGGTGTTCAGTTAGCCAGCTTTGCTACTTCCTGACACCTACACTGCTGTTACTGTATGTGCATCAGCCATCTTCTATCTACTGACATCTACACACGGTGCATTTCACCTTGCAGACTTAAAACAGGACTGTTTTATCATTATTGTGTTTGGTTTTTTTTCATACTACAATATATTATTTTAAGAATGTGGTCTTATTCTCGTGCATATTTACAGTTAAACACACTAATAAGTGACTATCCTCTTTCCTCTGCCTTTCATTAGAGGTAAAGCTAAAGTATTGTAATGTTTTACTCATTTTTATAATGTAACTGTGCTTTATAATCAGATCTCTAATGTAGGTTATAATAAAAGAATAATAAAATATACATATAAATACATAATTGCTGTTAGAACTATTGATTGCAAAGTCAGTTTGACACTTTGTATTCCTGCGGTACACACACACATACACATGCGGCACAGTTCAAAACGTTTAGCAATTTTTTTTCCACAGCAACAGTTCAAAGTGTAACACTGGCTTTATATTGTAACCTAGTGGATGTTATGCACGTTTTTTTTTTTTTTTTATCAGATCTTTTATTTGGGGAACAAACAACGATAGGACAATACAACAATAAATTTCCCTGAGCTGCTTCTTGCTACGTGTATACTGTTACATGTGTTTTATTTCCTCCCAGCCAATCTACCTTCAGACTTCAAAACAAGTGTTTGAAATGTTAATTACCTAGTCACTAAAGGACAGACTGTGCTACGCACAGTAATTGTTTCCCCTCGGTGCAGGCAGTCAGGGATTGATATAATAAAAGCATGAAGGACCGACTCTCCTCAGAGACTGTAGGCTGGATAACTCAGGACTAAAGAATTCACACTACGCTCTTACTGCACCATTGAGATGATATTACTTAGTCTCGAGGTCAGTCAATAGTATAAGACTATCAGGGCAAGTCAGAGCAGGGACTGACTGAACCCAGGAAGACAAACAACAGGGTATTCAACAACACGAACCCATACACCACACCTGTGTAAGGAAACAGTGTAAGAGCTATTAAATATGGAAAGCAGGAGGTAACACATTATGCGAGAAAAGAATCCTAAATACAACTGTGTTCAAGTACCTGTAGTAAACATAGTACACTATTAATACGTCTTATTAAAACTTTTACCAAGCGAAAAACGTTTTGTACACGGACTGCAATTCTTGGAACATATTAGGGGCCTGATTTAACACTTTGCGCAAATGGCCCATGTAATATATTTACTACAGACACAGCAATTTGCCTAGGTTTTGCCCATAGGGGAAAATAATATAGACCTAGGAATCCAAACACACCAGTTCTGACTGCGTTTAGATGCAGTACTGTTAAAGAAACGGGCTTGTAACCAGGAGGTCCCCGGTTCAAATCCCACCTCAGCCACTGACTCATTGTGTGACCCTGAGCAAGTCACTTAACCTCCTTGTGCTCCGTCTTTCGGGTGAGACGTAATTGTAAGTGACTCTGCAGCTGATGCATAGTTCACACACCCTAGTCTCTGTAAATCGCCTTGGATAAAGGCGTCTGGTAAATAAACAAATAGTAATAATAATCAAATCTGCCCTTTTGGGGCAGGCAATGGTTACAAATGCATTGACAGTGACACAAAACAAGGATGATATGTACACACACCTGAAATTCATCTGTCTGGGCTGCTGCATGGCAAGACCCCCTGTCCTGTACATGAGTAACACACACATACTGCATCTGGATGGTCTGCCAACTTGCTGACCATAAAGCAACTCCCCCCCCCCCCCCTCCCCAACAAAAAAAAACAAACAAAAAACACATTACTAAACTACTGTATAAACTTAAAACATGATCACATGGTTCTGCAGAAAACACTAGCGCAAATCCGCAGTATGAGACTGGCGTTGCTTAGACTCGTCTCGGGCCCTGCCTCACTCGGTGTAACCTGACCCGGTCAAACCCACATAAGGACTGCATACACACGGTTCTTTCTGATTGCTTCAACAACCACGTATTGCCTTTTCACTGAATGTGAAGCGCAAGTCTAAAATCACACAGATTATTATACTCACTGTAATGCGGCCTCTTTAAACCTCTTGAGACACATTAACGGTGAGAAAGATATGTACAACATATCGAAACGTTGGGCAGCTGGCTCTTTGAGCTAATTATATATATATATATATATATATATATATATATATATATATATACACACACACACACACACGCACATACTGTTTACTAACAGTATGTGTATTACCCTGTATATGTATTTACATTGTATGAGCTCTAACAATCACTTTTCTTCCAATCATAATAAAATGTTTAAACTACAACATACAGTACTAATACTAGGGCTGCAAAACACGATCACACGCATCATGCAGTTACTCACAGTTTAAATGACATGCCCGTATCACCAAGAAGTAATGTCGTATTCTGAACAGCAGGTGGCGCCAGGCATTTATTTTGTTTTGGAAGCCTTATACTACCCTGGCTCGTAGTTTTTCGCCTGCACTGGAGTGTCGATGATAATTAAAAAAAAAAAAAAAAAAAAGAGCAGCAGTAAAAACCACAACCGCCTACCTCCTGTGTGCCTGCCTGCACTCACTTGCAACAGAGCTGTTCAAAATGGCGGCAGCTTCCTCTTTCCAGTTGCCGTTGATACACAATTTAAACCGGAGAAATTCCCCCGTACCGGACTCGGACAGCCCCGAGAACCGACAAGATGATGAACCAGGAGTCGAAGGACCCAGCCTACGAGTTTTAGCAGATTTGGAGCCCGAAGAGATCGAGAGGAGGTTGGAGAAAACTCGCCGGGAGCTCAGCAACAGGAGAAAAATTCTCATGAAGAACCTGCCACAAGACATTAGTAACCAGGTAATGGTGATTCTTACTATATTTGTGTGTAATTATATTGTAATTCTGTGCATTGTCAATTTAAACTCTCGTAAAGCCTTGGTTGATATGTTTGTTGTCTGACTTGTTTAAAGTCAGACAGTGTTTAAAATGAATATTATTAGTAGCTAAATAATCACTTTTTTTGCACACTTTATGCAGTTAAACGAGTTGACAGCGGCGGTCGCGATATGGACTATACACACTACAGTCAGAAGTAGCTATATAACAAAATTAGAAACACACAAACGAGCCTGCTGTGTATAACTAACCGTATACAGTTAATTTTACACGTATTGCAATTTCTCAGGTGTTGCACCGGCAGGTATTAATGGACAGAGGTACGCGTTCCTGGAAGATTATTCACCTGACACAAGCACTACCAATGGGAAAGTGATTGGATTTTGTTCCTGAAAATAAAAAGCAACATTTTGATTCCAGTAACACTATCTCGTAGTAGCAGCGATTACCGTGAAATGGTCATTATAATATTATTATGCGTTAGCTGACGCGTCTTGATTTTGTTGTTCGTTCTGTGGTATCTCGCGGTGTACTGTTACACACACTAATATTTTATGTTTTTGAAAGCCATGCATTACAGATTATCTTGATTACTACTACCTTGAATTAACAACCTCGCCCGAGCTGTAGTTCTTGTTGATATGTTCTGTATGTTTATACCGATTATTATTTGGAGAGCATTGTCCCTATTTTGACGTAGTGAAATGTAATTATTAAACTATTGCCTGCTTAAAACGGGCACCTGGTGATGTAGGGCATGTCGGTAAAATATTAACGGCGAACAAACTGATGACGAGTTGTCACAAAGTTGGCTTACGGATATGTAACCTCTTATCGTAGTTATATATATATATATATATATATATATATATATATATATATATATATATATAGTTCAAAAAAGGAAGTCCGTCTCCTTTTGTAATGCCTTTCATCCCGTTATCCACATCCTCCAGATCCCCTTAAATTATGTGTTATCTGACATTACTCCTGCTGCAGTATCAGCTTTTGCATGTCATTGAGTCTGTGTTGCGTAAACCGGTATTGTTTTCAGACATTGTTAACAAGGCAGACACCTATCGGACAGGTGAGGGGAAACTCTGAGCCGTCTTTGTTATGGGTAGCATTGGAAGGACACACCACCTGGCTTGGCGTGTCAGTTGTACAGGCACGATATCTCATTGGCCAGCAGCATACTGTGTAGTACATTTGCATGTTTATGGTAATCCTTGCTTTGACAAATGTGACTGTCAAATGTGTTTTTATATACATTTGTTTATCACTCATCTAACACAACTAAGAGTAATTAAAAATTAAACATGCCTTTTAAGTTTCAGCAGTTAGATGTCCCAAACACTGGAACCAGACAAACAATGATGGGAGAGTTATAGCAGCATTAAATAAATAAGTAAACACATGCATACATACACAGTAGATTTGCCAAGGACACATAAATAAAATTAAACAGAAAATTGTGTATTTTGCCAGAACCTCAATGTGGGGTTACAGAAACACTTGCTTTTTGTATATTTTTGCAGAAGCAACAATAAATACCTTGCACCATAAAAAGACCTTTTAACCCTACGAGATGTTCCCGTGGATGAACTGTACCGAGTGGAGAATACACACCTCACACTGTTAACATGAGAGAATTAATAACACTTGTGAAACGTTAATTTACCTGACTTTGCATTTTATAAGTTTCATCATTGATCAAGGCAGCAGTGTGGAGTAGTGGTGAGGGCTCTGGACTCTTGACCGGAGGGTTGTGGGTTCAATCCCAGGTGGGAGACACTGCTGCTGTACCCTTGAGCAAGGTACTTTACCTAGATTGCTCCAGTAAAAACCCAACTGTATAAATGGGTAATTGTATGCACAAATAATGTGATATCTTGTAACAATTGTAAGTCGCCCTGGATAAGGGCGTCTGCTAAGAAATAAATAATAATAATAATAATAATAATAATCAAATGTTTTGAAGTTGTGAATGGTCCTACTTATTTGTTTTATTTGTCTGGTTCTTAATGATTTATTTATTTATTATTATGGTGGTTGTAATAACCCGCAGGGTTTTCCTATGCATGCATAGATCTTGTCTTCCAAAAAGATCTGTATATTCACCATATGTTCCACATTTGTAGTGCAATTTGACACCTTTGACCTCCTGTACCCATTGCGTAAGACTCTGTCAGATGCTGCAGCAGTTCCCTGTCTCAGTTCATTAATGTTGGCAAATGCATATGCACTTTATGAACACTTAAGACATGGAGGCTGACCAGTGTATTTGCATAAGAAACAAACGTTTGCATATGCAGGCGAGGGCAATGAGTGAGTGAGCGAGCGAGGCTAAACTGCTATTGGCAAGATGTTATTTTGAGCAAGCAATTTTCTGTCAAGCTGGCTTTAGCTTTGCATACAGGTGTAATTAGTAAAGAAGTATGGTAGGTACACATTTCTGGCACATCACACTTCTAACACAGCCACACAACGTTCTGTAATATGTGATTGCACATTACTAGGTAAAAAAAAAAAAATCTTAAATAGAGCTTTGCAAAGCAGCTGGAATAATGGAAACCATTTTGTACATTGCTGTCCCTAAGGGGGTGATTCATTATGACATCATGCAGATGATGACACCCACCTTTGGCTATCCCAAAATCTAATAGAGCTGAGGAAACTTGAAAATTCGACTTAAATGTGCTTGTGATTTGTAGCAGCCAAAATACACGTTTGCTCAGAATGATTACTTTGTTGGTGCTCTTTCCATATCTTCAGATACTAAAGACAGTGAAACCCTTTGTGTTCAGGTGCAGAAATTTTGGAAGTCCTTGATAAAAGCTAATATTCTGTGATTGCAATCGAATGCAATTAATAGGCTACAGTATATTTCCAATAGTATTGGTGATTGAACTAATTTGTAATGGCTTAATAGAAGGGGCCATGCATACTGTTAGCAGACTTTTTTACTGTCAGCTTTTCTAGTCTGTGTCTTTTTATTTGTTTTTTTCCCCTTTCTAGACCGGCTGGAGTCTGTTTTAGTTCAAGCTTTGTTGATCCCCTTTTTTTTAAAAAAAAAAAAAAAGAGAAGAGTTTTCAAAGACTGTGTTCCAGCTTCCAAGCACATGTGATCAGTTTGCATGGCATGCCTGCAGTGTGCATATTAATTCAGACGCTCAGGCATGTCTGCAGTATGTGTTTTACAGGACTGTGCATGCAAAAAAAACTAATACGTTCTTGTGTTTTTTATTTTTTCTTGCAGGAAGTTCATGACATTTTAAAAGAATATGAGCTAAAATACTGTTATGTGGACAGAAATAAAGGGACAGGTAAGTCATTTTATGTTTGTTTTATTCTGAAACCTTTTTGATTAATGTATCTGTGGTGAAGATTATATTATAAATAGCACTTTTCAGCGTGACTAAGTGCATTACATATGCAAAAGTTTCTGCAAGTATACTTTGAAACAATACATAATTGCTGCAGTTTGTGAATTTCATATGATTAATTTCAGTAAAATGTGAAGCCATTGTTTCATCAGTCAGGCATTGTGATTTTTATGCATTTTTTATTACATTTATATAAAGACATAAAGAGACACTCGTGCAAATTAATGTATTTAATACATTTTGAATAACAGTATGTCTTTTTTAAAGACATACTGTTATTTTCCTGAGTTGATAAGTACAGACTCTGAAATGTCTTTGTAAAATTCATAACAAGAAAGCAAAGTTTTATTTTTTGCTACTGAACCACCATTTAACAGTTATGTGCAGGTCTTGGTGTAGTGGCTATCCTTACCCACCACCCTTTAAGATATGACCTATTCAATTTAATAATGATCTGGCACTCTGCTGTAAAAACATATGAACTTCATACAGTAGTCGATATTCAAGTCTTGGAATATCCTCAAAGCCCATGATACGCATTAGCCACCTGTATCATGGTAGAATGACAGATACTTTTATGATTAATAGTAGTTCAATACTGGATTGGTTATGTACAATTCTTCAGATTGCTGATATTAAACCTTTTTTTTTAGTAAATATCACAGCTGTCCTCTAACAGCTCTCAGTGTTTCACAGCTACTCTTTTAATGTTTTTATCATCTTTTAATATTTCTCTACATTTTGTATGTTGTATTTTTTTTATCTGTAAAGCGATTGATCATGAAAGGCACTATATAAGAAATAAAGATTGATTGATTGTCACGTTTTTATTCGGTATATAAGAACCAGACTCCTATTGGGGTGAATCCTGGTATGGCTGTATATAATGTTTGACCCTGCGGTGTTATTGAATTGGTTTCAGATTGATGTATTGTTATGTAATGCTGGCATGCTGCCATATTTCTTCACTGCAGGCCTTGACGTTTCATGCGCTTGAGCACATGTCGCCCACCAGGAGAGGCAGAAGGTGCCTGGAGAGGTTTTCCACTTGAAACCCTTGTTTCAGTTTCAAAGCCGTTGAGAGCACACTCGTTCTAACCCGTAGACCACAGTGCTGTAGGAATGTGTTTTATAATCGCAGCAGGCTGGACTCCTGAACTGTGTGCATTTCTCTAGAAGAGGGAAAGTCAACCTGGATTGTGGCTGAATTTCTTCAGCCGTAGTCGTAGCTTATCTTTTCAACTCCAGCATACAGTGCTTGAAAAATAACACAAAAGATGTTGTGTTCTGGCAGTAAGAAATAGAGGAGAAGGTTTAGTCAGCTAGCTTTTGTATCGTTTTAATATTCTGTCTATATTGAAGCATTTTGTTCACAGAAATGTAGTTTTAAAAGTACCCTTTTGTTTTGCTTGTCTTTGTTTTTTATGTTAAATATTAATATTCAAGAAATAATTTTGTTAATATGGTACCTTATTCTGCACTAAAAGATTAATTGAAAATAACATTGCCCTGGGGTGTCCCTTGTCAATGAGTCATTAATTACCTTTGAATGTTAATCGGTTTTACAAGCAAAAAGCAGACTTTAAACCTGGCATTCTTCAGATACTGGACTGGGTTAGGGCCTAGAGCTAAAAGAATCTGGAAAGAGTTTTAAAACTGACAAATATACAGCTAATGCAATATTATTTCAAGAAAGATTGTGTACAGTATTCTTAGTACACAGTCAAGTGAAAAGTAACCTGCCAGCACCTGTAGACTACAAGTGGTAATGTAGAGAGTTCTCAGTGTCTGGTGTAGAAGCAAGATGTTTCTTACTGTCTATACATTTACATCCTCCTGTTGCAAATCTTTCACTCAAGGGAGGAACAGCGTCCAGTGTAATTCATGCCCATTGAGAATGAAAGCACGACTGATGTAGTGGAGGTTAGAAAGAAACTCAAGTTACTGTAAGGGAGATAACCAGGGAGGATGAAGATCGATTTTTGGTCGCTAATGAAATGGACCTCAGGATCTACAGTTCTTCAATTTGTTGGTGGTTTGTAATAGAATTAATACATGTGTCCAAATGAATTTTATTTTTGAAAATATTTTTTGTCTCTCTTGAGTAAGTATCCATATTGTTAGTGTGTCCTAAATGGAAATAAAAAAGAAAGTCTAGAATGATCTGATCTTCTAGCTTTGAGCTGATTTCAGCTAGTGTGGTGAAGTGATTCGACGCTCCTCCTAAATGAATACATTCTATTTTTGATTAGTTTATTGGATGATGTTGAGGTGCATCTGTCAGGGCAGACCTGCATTACAAATGACTCGAATGCACATGGCATTAACACCTGATCTTGCATGACATCTGTAGTTTATTTTGCTGGCATAGCATTGAGTAGATTGAAAAATTAATTATTGCCCCTAAAAAAGTTATGATTATAATTAGTGCCCCTAAAAAAGTTATGATTATTTTTATATATATATATATATATATATATATATATATATATATATATATATATATATATATATATATATATATATATATATATATATATATATATATATATATATATATATATATATATAATAATCTCTCATAATTTGGTTAACTATACATATTTACTTAGGAAGACTTTTTCAAGCAAATCTTTTATCGATGAAATATTAGCATGTAAATCCTTCTGAATTGAAGCTAATTATTGCAGGATCAACGCCTTGCTTGATAATGATGACCCTCAAGTAGCTTATATAATTTTGCATGATCCGTCTCCACTGAGATGGCAAACTTGGAAATTCTGTTCCATGAATCCAAATGTAATCTGTCATGGAGCTGTCGAGCTAACCTTGCTGAATAGCGCACCTCTCACTGTCACAATTTATAATTGGTAGAAAATCGCCGTATACCCCTAGCTGCTGCATGTTTTCTAATATTAATACAGTATTGGCAGGGATCTTTCAGGAGGATAAAGACGAGTGAATGCAATCTAGTTCTAGTTGCTCATTGTACAATTTGCTGATGAAGGGTTATTGTTTGCTCGTTCTGCACTGTTGCAGGGTTTTTAAAACACAGAACGAGAACTCCTCTGGGGCTGCTTGCATTTTAATATACAAGATATATTGCTTATTTTATGTAGCCTACATTAAAAATGCAGTCGATTTATCAGCTAAATGACATCTCAATATTATTATTATTATTTTTTAATGTTCTGATGGATCCCACAGTTATGACACAGTAATAATGGATTCAGTAGGATTAGTGTTCATTATATTTGACTTGCCTCCAGCTACTTTGCAGCGTTTACAGAAGGGGACCCTCTAGGGGGGCACTGATAGTGTTTTCTAATATATTCTGTTTTCATATCGCTCTGGAAATGAAGGGCAGCATGCATTAGCTGTAAAGCACTTCCATGTCCAGACTAACCCTTTGGTTTTGCTTTCGCGTCGTTCTGCGTGGGTGGCACTTCTCCCACTTCTGGATGGTATTGATGCTTGACAGCGAAAAAGAATGTCATTAATTGAACTGATCATGAACGTGGGCAGTGGTACCTCTGTAATAATAAACAGATCTAATGGTTACTTCTTAGAATTTGTTCAGCAGTGAAAACAGACAGACCGGTAGGTTAGGTTATTAACATTTCCATTCTGTTCCGTGTAACAGATTTTTTTTGCTTGATCTACGTTACATTGTTATCGGTAAGATATCACACACACTGAACTAAATCTCAACCACTTATACATGGGCTAGGTTGACACTTGGAAGATTTGGGGTTTGTATTTTAATCCCACATTTAGTCAACTGATGCAAACATGACTGATCTCTACTTGCTGCCAATCAAATGTTATTTGAATGATAAACAAACTTGATTTAGCCTATACTTGCTATGAAAGCATGCTCTCCCCCAATCTCATTGAACATTTGTCTTTTAATAAAAAGTTTTATCATACATAATACTAATTACTATAGGTTTATATATATATATATATATATATATAATATATAGTGCACTACACCTTCAATAGAGACGCTAGTCTTCAGCTTTTACCATAACCTAAATCAACACAAATTATCTTTCTGCCACAAGCAAACAATTTACTCTTGTTTCAGTATGTTTCACACAAGATACTCCCGTCATTGTGAAATATTTTGCATTAGTAATTGAGCCCTTGTGGTCCAGGGCTCTGTCAGACAGTGGTGGAGGCAGGTCACCGGGACTGCTAATTAATCTGTCATGTACAAAGGTAATTTCTGTTCTGGTCAAAAAACCTGTAGAGTCTGTTAATGTGTTCTCTTACTGGTTGTGATGAGAGACAAATTGCATTGGATCACAGGGGCATTATACTGCTTTATTTATTGTGCCACATACACTATAGTGATGTCATATAAATAGAACTTAGCCATACAGTATGTTTGGTGAAGAAAATTCTAAGATGAAGACCCTTTCATTTTTATTTGTATTTATTGAAATGTTGTTTTTCAAGAATTGGTATTGATTTTCATAAAAATAAATATTAGTAGCTGAGGTTTAAGTTGATAAATTGCTTTCTTTAAATCGTGTTTTTATTCTTAAACCTCAATAACGGTAACTGGGTTAAGTAGTTCTCTTTTTTTTCTCTCAAATTGGATTAATTTGATTATTTTTTGCTATTAGCTTTAGTATAATCTGTGTCTAAACGTTACGTTTATTAAATTGAGTTTTGGAGGATTTAATGTATTACTGTTTTTAACCCTTCAGATTTCAGTTTCTGAATGTGTCTTAAAAAACATTTAATGTATTATGCCTCTGGAAAATATTTAAGTTAGATTAGGTGCTCTATTCAGTGGCTGAATGTAAGTTAGCATTTGCCACCTAATTAATCAGTTCACATACAGTTGTAAAAAAAAAAAAAAAAAAAAAGTATTAATAATTAAGAATCGGTTCCGAATGCAATTTTCTTTTATCTCTGGCTTTGTCGTTAAGATCAAATTACCTAAAACCTGAACATATTTGTTTTAAGATAATAGGCAAATGGACCACTCCATAGGAAATGTATGACATGGGCCCAGTGTGTTTTGCATTTGATTCTTGTGATAAATTAGTAATGTTTTTTTTTATTTTTTCTTCTTCTTCTCTCTCTCAGCGTTTGTAACATTATTAAACGGGGAGCAGGCGCAGGATGCCATCCGTATATTCCACCAGACTAATCTCAGGGGAAGAGAACTCTCCGTCCAGCTTCAGCCAACAGACTCCTTGCTGTGCATCACAAACCTGCCCCACACTTACACTCTGCAGCAGTTTGAGGAGTTGGTCCGCATGTACGGGAACATCGAGAGGTGCTTCCTGGCTTGCAGTGAAGTCACGGGACATTCCAAGGGTTATGGGTTTGTGGAATATATGAAGAAGGACTCCGCCTCGAAGGCCAGGTCAGAACTGTTAGGCAGGCAGCTGGGGGATCGCACTGTCATGGTCCAGTGGACAGACGTCAACCAGCTGACTGCTGACAATCTTCATTCCAAGTGTCTTTGTGTAGATAAACTTCCTTCAGACTTCAGTGACAGCGAAGAGCTGGAAGAAATGTTCTCCAAAATAAGCAAACCTGTTTTCTGCCAGGTACGTTGCTGTGTTCTATTGGTACAGTAGATATGGAATATTGGTGCCAAAGAAAAGTACGGTATGAAGTTTGTTTAAGGTACATGACGCAGCTATGTTGAGTGGCCGAGTTTGAACATTTCTTATTCAACCTACTAGATAGATATGAACTAAAAATAACAAATGAAATGAAATACCCATTTTTTTCAGGAACCAGGGTCTGCCAGTAATTAATTTAAATTTTTCATTGATTTGTCTTCTTTACGCAGTATTTGTCCTGTAAGTGGCAGCGGTGTATGGTTAGTCCTGGGTGTACGGTTCTGGAGACCTGGAGTGTAGTGCTAATGTTGCTGAGCGCACCTGCTTGCAAAGCCACATCTAATCTCCTAATACACTGGAAGTGAGTTGCTGTCTGCAAGATGGGATTCTGGAGGGCAGATAGCACTTGGGAGTCAAAGGTGGAGATAGAGTGGCATTTGTTTGAGCTTCAATAAAATAATCTGAGGAATAAAATCAGCACAAGACAAATGATATCCTGAATTTAGAAGTATAGCTTCTATTTTACTTTCGCTTGTAGATAATTCCAGCTGTTCTTTTTATAAATCTTTGTGACATTTTTTTTTTCCCCATCTCCATATAGAGACTTTATGGACTATATGCTTAATGCTCCTTGTAGGAAATAATCGTGTTTTGCCTGTAATTCAGTCAGTGTGTCAGTTCCTGCTGCTGACCATAGATTTAAAAGCTTTCCCATGTTTTTTTTTATAAACTGTTCACTTAAATTGAGAACAATTACTTCATACCTTCCTTGTGCTTTTTATGTAGAAGTGATTCTGTTACCCCATTGGTGGCAATCATTTTCAAGTTAATGAGGTGCCAAGAAATGACTATGCAAGTTACAAAATATACACGTCTCCGTTGACTGACTGATTGCATGCATGTTGAAAATCCCATTGCCAGTATTTTCCATCACTTACACAAACTGTTGTAGTTCAGTGCAGTATTATTTTGTTCTTCTAACAATGTAGTCCAGTTTATTTTGGAAAGGCTAGAATGCTGTTCTTCACCCTGGTATTCTCTGTGGCTTGAACAGGTCAGGTGTTAAGGCCTGCAGTACCCTGTCGTGCAGCTGGTGGGGTGTGCCACATTGCCTTCACAAGCTGGTTAACCAGGATTTTTTTTTATTTTTCTCAGTAAATATAATACTGAATTAAAAGTTAACTTTGTTCTGAAACAAAAAATGGTGATGCACTGTTAATCTAATTGAGGGTTTGAAAAATAGATTTTCCTAGACTTGTACATTTGCAGACAGAAGGATCCAAATATAGAACAGATGAATTATTTATTCACCGGTAATGCTTTATCAGGGTCTCTGAGCCAAAGACGACAAACCCTGACAATCACTTACTTAGCATAAATACTTGCCACCCACATGGTACTTTTAAATTGACAAAAATAAATCTACTATGTCACTGTTTTAATTTATTATAATCAAGACTTGGTGTAATACAGGGAAATATTGACTTATCTTTAGGTGAAGTTGATACTGTAGCAACAAATATGGAGCCATTTTCATAAATTACATCCTGTGTCGGCACCTGTGTTATCTTATTGTGCGGTATTTACTTGAATCGTGTATGGGATCTGCAAAACTTCCTCCATCTAGTTTGAGTACAGCTTGGCAGACTAGAGATTTGATTGTGGGTTGTATTTTCAGGATTGCTGGCACTTATATTTATAAAATCAATACAATATGATTCCATATGTGGGCTTTAGGGCGCATTATTGCAGAGCCAGTTCACATATACATTCTACAGGAGTCATTACTATGATGGAACTTGATGGAATATATGCCTCCTCTCCTTTTATTAAATCTTCCACCAGCCTACAAAACGTATGTTCACCCTGTGTGATCTGCCTCGATTTTGTAGTCGTTTGTAACGCTTGTCTTATGAATGTGGGACCCTCTTGCACGGGTCTTGAGTTTTACCTACAGACTCGTGGTGACCTCCTCTTCTGTTGCGTTTGGTCCCATAGCTTGCTCAGGATGAAGGCAGCCCCATTGGAGGCTTTGCCGTTCTGGAGTACGAGACTGCAGAGCAGGCTGAGGAAGTCCTGAGGGAAATGGACAGGCAAGCGATCGGAGGCAGTGAAGTCCGAGTTTCCTTCTGTGCGCCGGGGACTGCAGGCAGGAGCACGCTGGCCGCACTCATTGCTGCACAAGGGGTGGTAGGTTGTGTGAATGCAATTAAATGGACGTGCTTTGTGTGAACAGTAGGTTTGATTGACCGTCTCAGTCGTCAGCATTTTCTGCAAGACGTGTGGGGTAGCGGGGGGGGGGGGGGGGGGGTGTTGGTAGTAAATACGTATTCTATAGAAATAAGTTGGGATCTTTAGATTTTAAGATGCTTAATTTTCAGTTTGTGAAACTAACCAGAAGTGAAGTAGCAGATGGACTTTACTGTAGGGATGTGTTTGACAGCATCCTGTGAAATAGCTAGAGGTAATAAACAGCCATCCAAGCAGAATAATCCAGACTGACAGGATTTCTTTTTTATGTGGTTTGCATCTCCAGTTCACAAGAATGCTGGTACTCTAGCTACATATTAGTGGGTAAGTAAAGCATGCAGCTTGTCCAAGGTCTTGCAATACTAATCCTGGGCCAGGTTCAATAAAGATAGCTGTTCTGAGCATAGTATACTGCATGTTAGGGTAAAATAATAAATAAAAGGTTTCTTCTCTGGTTAAATTAAATTGTTGAGTGGGAAATGATCCTGGTCCTGTAATTGGATTGCTTGTATGTTGAAAGTTGGATAAAGCAATTTTGTTTTTAGTTCTACTTGTCATATTGAGTTAGAATTAAAGAATGTGATGTGAAAGCAGAGAAGGCTGAGATCAGTGGTGGGAAAAATCCAGGGAATATTTCCATTCTTCCCAGCAGCTAACCTGCTTGTTTAGAATCCACACAAGGATTAAAGAGTGTGCTGGTGTATGGGAACGCTGTTTATATTACACCACTGGAAACACACTGCATGGTCTTGGGAGTGGATCAAGAATTTTCTAATGAGGGAAAGTAAAATGGAGTGGCGGTATCCCCCTGTAAGGCCCGTCAATTACAAAGCAGTGTAGGAGGAGTCTGCTGTGTGCCTTCTGCTACGTTTTAAATGGGTTCAACACTTTGTCATTTTAATTGTGCTTATTTAAAGAGCAACTTGGAATGGGCCGCAGATATGAGTTCTCTTAAATAAAGTGTTATGTTTAGGTTCACTTTGTTGACTGTATATCAGTCCTTTGTTCCGTGTGGGATTTTGTTCTGATGTAGTTTCAGGGCGTGCCAGTCTACTCTGCCAGATGTACTTGTAGGTTATACTTGATTCTGAGAACTACATTGAGGTCACCCCCTGGAAACTAGTGCACGCCCATACAGAGGGCATTCATAACCACACAGTACCCGACAGGTTAGCCACATGCTAACTGAAACGCACAGGATATATGAGAGGGGTGTAGTAAAGATTGATGCAAAATGAAGGCAGTTATCATGTTCACCATGCAGTGCGACAGACAGATGTGATTGGTGCATAAGGCTCCCCCTTTTTTAATTTAAGTAAATGGTCATCAAATTTGGAAGTTAAGAATGCACACAACACCTGTCCTGGCACCATGTCATAGATTTTAATATATTGGATTTAAATTGTTATTTTTTAAATAGATGGCTAACAAGAAAGGCCTTCTTCCCGAGCCTAGCATTGCCCAGATGTTAAACAGCATGACTAACCCTGCTGCACTACAAGTCCTGATGAGACCCTACCATGCTGCCACTGCTGGTAAACCTCCTGGTGAGTACATGCCAAGATGCAGTTCTAATGGCCATATTCACAAAGCATGTACCCGAGTGCTCCGTTTTCAGCATGTGTTTGTGTAAAACTTAATATTGTAGAAGCAAGCAAAGAAACAACAGAGGTGCCTGAAGTAACGTGATACAAGTGTGAAACATGCATTTCCTTTTCCAGGCTTTTTTGTCTCCAATCTGTCATCAATTTTGGGAGCATTACACGTCTTAGATAGAATGTTTGTCAGCTTCTGGATCAAAGTGGTGATTAAGTCACTGAGCTGAGCTGCTGATGTGACCGTGTATTTGTTTTTCTGTTTTAAAGGGATTGTTGGTCTACCGCAAGGCATGCCCTATCTGCGCAGCCCACCATTGACTGCAGCACTGCTGCAGCTTGGAAAAGTCCAGCAGGTGTGCTAGATTAGAGCATTGACTTGTACAATAGAGACACAGTGGAGCCCATGTTCATGTGTTCATTGTGGATCTGATCTGTATTTCAATTGAAACTGTTTTGCAACCAACCCTCAAACTAGGTAATGTTTGGAGACACCCACATACATCTGGAATTGCTAGAAAAAAAACAAAAAACGTAATGAATATTTATGATTGTCTCGGTATTATTACTCCCCCTCTTGTGTGCCGATTCAAAGTGTTGAATGTGAAGTGAGTGATAGATGTTTCAAAGTGTTGAATGTGAAATGATTGATAGATATTTTTTCATGGCCTGAAACAAATTATTTTTTTCTTTTTTCCTATATAATTGTAATTACTGTGCAGCTTCCTTTCTTCCAGAATGCCATGCTTGGTAATGGGCTGGTGTTGCAGAATATCTGGCGGATGCAGCTTGCACATCAACAGCTAGTTCAGCTAAAGGAAAAGCAGGCACACCATGTGAGTACGAAGGAGGCATCATCCGATTGGAAGAGAAGATACAATTGCAGTTCTAGTTATACAATCTAATAGTCTTTCACTTTTTATAAATCTTTAACGTTGCATTTTACAGTACAATTCTGAAAAGATGTACACCCATACAAATGTTAGTTTTGGCAATAATGAAGATGTACTTCAGGGTTAATGCTTGTGAAAGAGGCACCGGTTTTCAGTTCAGGATTTGGGGTCCCATGACACAGGGTAGACCTGGGATCAATTACAGTTACAACGGCATTGAAGAGGAGGGGGAGAGGGTTTACCTCCCACTAACTGGGTGAATGCATGTCATTTATCAAGGCATCCAGCCTCTTTGGAGATCCTTCCAGAGTGCTGCTGCAGAAGGCCATGGGGATGCGAGCCGCTCCTCCGGTGAATATGGGTAAAGGGCTTTTGGGAGACTCTCCTAACGGTGAGTTCACTTTGCACGTCATTAGATGCAGGTCGGATGTGTAATATTTGTTCATTCTGAAAGACCTGTTTTGTTTTTTGGCTAGAATGTAATTTTGCAAGTCAAATCACTAGAACATCTTAGAAGTTAATAAAAACCCATCTGCAAGTTTATTTCCATAAAAGTAATAAAGGCAATTCATCTTCCCTGTTTTAAGTATTAGGTCATCCATCAAAGAATGAAATGGTGCAGTATTTTCTTCATAAATGTATTCTTGAAGGTGCAGCAAAGTAAAACCACAGAAGCTTTGTGAATGCAACCTGCTGTGCTTAGCAGTACAGCAATAGCAGAAGAATTGTGTATTTTACATTCAAATGTGACCAGTTGTAGACTTCATGGGGGTGGTTGTGGTATTAATTACATGATCCCTTGGATTGTTTATAGGAATGCGATGTGAATGTGCTTCAGTTTCAGACCTCTGTTTTTGATTGTATTGAGCATTAATGCGTTGCCTAGACCATTATAGACATGTCTTCTTTATTCTATTCCTTCATCTCTATGCTGCTGATTTAAGTTGGAACCTCACATGGTTTTATTGTGTTGCTTGCACTTTGTAAGTATCTTTTTATTGTTTTCCAGGACCCCCTTGTAAACGAGACCTTGTCTCAATGGGGAAATCTCCTGGTTTAAATAAAGAAATAAATGCAATGTATTTCCCTTGTAGGTTTGTCTTCAGAGGCAGGTCCGACAGCCCCTCAGACCCCAGGTGAGCAGGCTGGCATGATGGCGTACATGTCCAGTCGACGACACCTGGGACACGCTGCCGTGGAGCAGGACAGGGGAGCCGAGACACAAGCCAGTGCCATGGGGGGCTCAGCTGGGACCCCTCCAGGCGGACACGGCTATCTTCAGGGCCTTCCAAATCCCATGGTGCTTGCAGGAGCACAAAAGCAGCAAAGTCTGCCAGGGAGCAATGAAAGCAGCTCCACTGTAGGGGTAAGCGGCTCACTTATCCTCTTAAGGCTGATGGTTAGAACTGTATGCAGTGTTAGTGTAGGCCCTTTGGTGTTTGAGAGAAAAACGAATACATTACTCACCTTTTAGAGTATAGGTGTTAATTTTGAACTGCTGTATATTGTTTTACTGTATTGTTATTAAAACCTGTTCATTGTGTAGATGTGCTACTTAATACCAAGACTATCAATTCATTTTGATCAGCTGGAATACTATCTGACTGAGGATGTCAATCACATCCAACAGCCAGCGTGCTTGACTTTGTTTTAGAGGCTTAAGCCAATCAGAAAGACAGGAGGTTAAATGCCAAGATGGGTCTGTAAGATACTATAGGAATTATATGTTAATCAAATAATTACACAGAAATAATATGCAAGGCTTGAATTGAAGATTTAAAGGCAAAGGGTTTATGATTTCCATTGAACGCATTAGCTTTTTTATTTTAATATTATCCCATTTGGTGGCTAAATTTGTTGCACAATTAACAGGTTTCATGGTCTTTCCTGAAGAACCCATTCTGCTCACAATAAATGCTTCACTCCAAACGTTGTGAACTATTACATCATTTTGTGCACTCCTTAGCCCATGTAAGTGCCACTGTCATCATTTTGATAATTAACAGATCACATAAATACCGCTTGTGTTCTGATTTTTCTTTTTTAAAGAAAATAAGTAAATAAATAACTGGAAACAATGACTGAAGTATGATGCAGTGCAGCCGAATGTTGAGAGATCTCCTTGCCAAACAGTGGTTGAATTTACTTCTCAAAGCATAGTTGTTACTCGGCCACATGAAATGCATGTGCAAGGGAAACAGTAAGATCCCCATTGATCTCTTTACAGACTGCGTCTAGCAGCCAGACGTCCCTGCTGGGAGAGCCACCTAAAGAACTGAAAGTGCCTTCCAACCCATATCTGAACATGGCGAGCGTGCTTCCAGGCGTGCTTTTACAGGGTAAGCATGCAGCATTTGCATAATTCATGTGGTGATATTTGCTCATTAAACTAGCATTTCTGATCATCACACTGTTTCTTGGAGAAGGTACAGGATTATTTCATTTTTAACCTCTTTCAGTGGCACTGAAATGAAATGTTCCTACAGTCAGCTTTTTAATTCATGATAATATTCTAAAATGGGCTGGGGAATTAGTCATGACTGAACAATACCTATATTGTAAGCATGTTGGCTATTTTTTTTACATTGTGTGTTGTCAATGGTAATATGGCTTATGTATGTATATGAAATGCATTTATTTATTTATTTTCTTTTTTAAAAGCTGCAGCTCCACATGGCAGTAAGCCTCAATCTGCTCAGCATCACAGTGGAGTAGTTTACGGATCTACACTGAATCCTACAGTCTCTCAGACTTCTGGACCGTATGCAGTGGAGAACACTACTGATTATTCTCAGCAATACGGAGAATATTCACAGGTACACTGGTAACATTGTCGTTTTCATTCTAATAGAGTTCTAGAAGCCCTCTATGGTTACGGGATCCTCATCCTAACTAGCTTAACTCCAGATTCCATTCTATTGCAAGTCTACTTTTCTAACACGCAAGCACCTCTGTGAGGCTGAATATCGATCCGTTGTGCACACAGCTGAGCTCGAACGAGCACCATGCCTGTCTCCTTTCTGCTATTGGTGTTTGAGAGTGAAAGTTTCACTGAGACTCTACAGGTAAATCCCATGGCTCTTGTGAATGTTGTGTTGATGTGTTTTTCATGTTAATTGAAGGAAGCCATGCAGCAGTGGTATCAGCATTATCAAGCGCAGGGCTATGCCAGTAACTCCTCGGAGGCAGGGCTGGTCGAGTATGGAAAGGAACAGACTGAGGTGAGACCCTGCTTTTTTTCCACTGTCTTCTGCTTTCTGATCGTATGTCACAATTCAGATTCCTCCATATATCAATACCGCTGATCCAGTTGTCATGAAAGGGTAACATTATCTTGTGCTCTTGAGAGTATCAGGTTCTGGAGATATATGAGCGCGTGTGTGTGTGTGTGTGTGTGTGTGTGTGTGTGTGTGTGTGTCTGTCCCTACATCCGTCTGCATGTCGCACTTCCATGCTTGCATAAATGTGGATAATCGCTTATCCAATTAGTATGAACATTATTAAGAGCATAGGGATATAGGGGGCCTGTATGTATCCATATGCATGTCTCTTTTACATTGTTTGCATATATACAGATAATGGCTTTTCAAAGCGTCATGAAACTTGGTCATTCCTATTCAGTACATACTGTTAATGTGTCCATGGTTATCAACTTCGTTAGCTCCAGTGTAGAATGTACTCCTGTGACGGGGGATTTATTTTACTCCTGAAGATGCTTCTGTACTGTAACACAGTGCTTACAGTGAAATATTTGACCACATTTGTGTGTCTGCAGTATTTGTGTGTTTGGATCAAGTATGGTATGAAATCACTGACGTATGAACTGTATTTTTCTCTTCTACCAAAGATGTCTGCTTATGCACAGCCAACTTCAAGCTCTTCAGACACTTACTACAACCAGGTGAACGATCAGCTGATACGTTATGGGGCAAAAAGAATGAGGGTGCATTACGTTTGGGTAGGGAGGGACAGGAGTACATTTAGTGGAGAAGTTGAAACTTTTAAAACCATTCAGGCATTCTTTTGTCCCACTTTCAGTCCATGTTAATTCTCTTTCAGAAATGCCTAAAAGGTTTAAACTAATTGCATTTCTATTGATCTATGAAGTACTGTAATTGACTCCCTTGCTTGTACACAGGCGACAGCCACAGCAGCCTATGGGGATTATAATTCTTACATGCAGGCTGTATCTCAGTACTACTCTCAGACACACATGGCCCAAGCAGCTTTACAATCTGGTTATCAACAAAGAGCAGCAAACAAGGTAAAGTCAAATCTCATCATACGATTTATGATTTTTCAAGACTTATCCTACCTTTTTTATCTCTGACACTGGATTTAAACTTAAGTAAATCCTTGGGGCTCCCGAGTGGCGCATCCAGTAAAGGTGCTCCGTGTGGAGTGCAGGATGTGCCCTATAGTCTGGATGTCACGAGTTTGAGTCCAGGCTATTTCTTTGCTGACCGAGGACAGGAGCTTCCAGGGGGCGGCGCTCAATTGGCTGAGCGCCCCCCGAGGGAGGGTTAGGTCGGCCAGGGTGTCCTCGGCTCACCGCGCACCAGGGACCCCTGTAGTCTGGCTGGGCGCCTGCGGGCTTGCCTGTAAGCTGCCCAAGAGCTGTGTAGCTCTTGGGTGGCTGCGTGATGAGTCCGCAGTGTGAAAAAAAACGGTCGGCTGACGGCACACGCTTCGGAGGACAGCGTGTGTTCGTCTTCGCCCTCCCGAGTCAGCACAGGGGTGGTAGCGGTGAGCTGAGCCTAAAAATAATTGGCCATTCCAAATTGGGAGAAAATAATAAAAATTATTGGCAATGACTAAATTTATATAAAAAAAAACAAAAAAAAACAACGTAAGTAAATTCGACCACTTAATAACGTTACACCAGATGCTTGCAGGGATTCAGTGTCGTTGCAGAATTGCATGTGTTTTTTCACCTGCACTGGGCTGTCCTAATTAATACTGTAGATCTGTATTTGGCAAAAAGCTTCTCAACCCCTCTCCAAAAGAGCTATCTGATACAGAGTTCTTTTGGATACTTCACAGGAACGCTAGGCCAGCTTTGATGCTATTAGTCATCCTTGATTTTCAACACATTTCACGCAATTTTGAAAATTAAAAAACCACTTGATTCTTTAACACTGAAAGCAGATGGAAGTTGAGGCTGTTGGATCTGTGGTGTATTGTATAAAATGTCTAAATGCCTGAGTGTTGTAGTGTGCAGAGCTGATCTGCAGTATATACATTCTGTATTGATGTTGTCATCCTTTCAGGAGGCAGACATGGCCAAAGCTATCTTGGGAACCTCGCTTCAGTGTGCTAGCAATGGCAGTGTCAGGAGCACTCCCCAGTCCACTGCAATGCCAGCGTACAACTCTGTATCCTTGATGTCTGGATACGTGGTCGGACAGCCAACAGCAGCCAGCTCTGTGACCCCTTTACAAACTGGACGTGCTGGCTTAGACTGGAGCCAGTACTATTATGTAAGTATTTTGTAATGGGGACATTTCAGAGCTTAGGAAGGCAAGTTTTAAGGTATGCAGGTAGACGGTTACGTTCAAGATAAGGTTTGGCGATCTCTGCTTCTCCTAAGTAGACTCTTCTCCTATGCAGCTGGGTTTTAATGAACCTTTTTAGATCTAGCTCAGGTTTTTGGGGCACAACAACAGAACACTGTAAATCTTGAATTATGATCACTTAACCAAGATGCACATTTTACACTTGGTTGGAAACTGATTTCATTTTCCTTAACTCATTTTTCTATAAAGAACAATTCGAGGGGTCAGAAGCGAGATTATTCCCATCTGCCATCCCAAGAAGCAACACCAGAGGAAGGATATGTTGGTCAGCATTCACAGGGGCTGGGGGGTCAATATGCAGACTTGTATTTCAAAAAGAAGAGAATTTAGAGGGATTGCAGCACCGACGGTACCTCTTGGTATTGTTTCCCCCATGTGCTTTTTGGTACCTCTACTAAAGTTGCTGGTGTCTTTGTCCATGCCTTAACTCTGAACTGTGTCTTCTCAGTTGATGTTTAAAATGAGAAACATATTTTCAATGTAAATGTGCATTTTTATAATGCATACTTGCCTCTTTTTGTATGTGCATTAATGCAGAGACCTTATTGCTGGTTACCGAATGGGGCTTGTTTATAAGTTGTCTCAAAAAAAAAAAAAATAATAATATTAATTTAAATAATGGAAGAACTCAAACCTGTATAAATTTCTACTTTTAATAAACGGTGTAATTTGCTCAATTCCCAGATAGTGGTTTTTCAGTCTGATTTGATTTACAAAGTTTTGCACCACAGGCTTTTTTTGATTACAGGTTCACCCTATATCCATATCCAACCAAGGAAATATGTACATAAACAATTTATTTGCAAGGGTAAGACTTACGTACGTACCCTACTCGGGGTTTTATTTGAGTTTGATGTTTTTGTCACTTCTATTCAGTCATACGCTGTAGTGAAAGTAGTAAATGCAATAATCCAGTTCTAGAAGAGTGTTTTATCATGATGAATTAGATCCAATGAATTTTGACACGGATTGGAGTGGTGGTCATGACCCTTCTACACACACCCACGCACATTATATATATATATATATATATATATATATATATATATATATATATATATATATATATATATATATATATATATATATACACACTTTATATGTATAATGTGTATGTATGTGTGTGTGTGTATTACTAGGGCAATTTAAATTTAGTAGTTATAGGGTGAAAAAGCAAAAACAGGTCTCAACAGTTATTTTAGAGACGGGTGGTTTTTTTATGCATTTTTTTACAGGCATAGTGTTTTACAACTCTGAAATTGGTAAAACTTTTAATTTCTACTTTAATTCCATTTTATTATGCAAGATGACAGAACATATCTGTTCATTTTGCAAGCCTATTTCAAGATTTTTGGCTGTTTCCTGATTTGTTTATTGTTTAACATTTCAGCTACATTTTATTGCTATACTGTGAATAAGTACTTTTCTTTTTCGAAGAGCATTTGAGAAAGTTAACTGAAGCATGCATACCTTTTTACGTTGTTTTAAATTTAATAAATAATTGAGGAATGTATTTTTAAAGAATAGACAAATGGATGCTTAATTTTTCATGCTTTTATTTGAACTGTTAAATGGAGAAAATAATAATTGTATTTATAACTAACTATGTGTGTATTTAGTATGCTGTTTCTAACCCAAACTATGAATGAGTTTAACCAAAAAGGACTTTTTGCTATTACAGTACATTCCATTTGCATTTAGCAAAGTAACTTTTATCTGTTATTTAAGTTTGTAAGCAGCCACATTTACTGGTGTTTTTATTTTATTTTTTTCTCCATTTAGCTCATGTACTTTACTTGAAACAGAATATACTGTATTTATTGATATGTAAGATGACTGACTTACAATTATTTAAAATCAAGCAGCGTATTCAGTTTTCTTTTATATTCAAGATTTAAAAATGAGAATTATTTAAAAAGGTCTTGCATACAAATATATAGTTTATAAATCTTTTAATCCGCCATTGGATCCAAACAGTGTTGGCAATATACGCATGGCTTGTTAAAGGAGTGTTTTTTTTTTGTTTTTTTTTGGTTTCTACTGCGATGTGTTTCAAGTTGAACATATTTACGTTTCACATTTTTGAACCTGTAAATTGCACAAGTCAGTGTTACTACTTCATTGATTCTGTAATTTAATAACTAAATTGACTAAAGATAGTAAGAGCATTAAATTGCAAGATTTGTAAAGCATGTGATTCATGAAGAAATATAAAGTAATGACTTATAAATTTCACTTTTTTTCTTTTTTATAATGGTAAACCTTTAAGAGACACTGTTGGCTTTATATTCTATTATATTGTGCTTTTGTGTTTTTCAGATTAACTGAGCAGTTTGTCATTTCAATAGTGGTTTCTACACCATTGAAACATCTTATCTTTTTAAATTTGTAAATGACCCAGATTTGGATATTTTGACTGTAGGGGGTATATTAAATAGATTTGATGGAGCCATTTTAAAAAGACCATTTTGAAAATGTTTTAAATTCCACCAAACTTAATTTAATTTATTTGTATGCCAATTGTTCTGCATGGAAACACAGGTATAAGAATAACACTGTTTTGAACCAAAAAGTATGAATCAAATAGATTTAAAAATAAATGAAAAAAAAGGAAATCTTGATTTTTACATTTTTATTGTGCTGTGTCTGTATTGAAGGCTAGTGCTGTCTTTTAAATGTTAAAATAAACAAGATGTTAAAGGCTGATTCCTAGCTCCAGCAGAAGTAAAATGTCCTCTACATTTTGCATGGTTCTGTAGACCTTGGATTTGATGATACTTGATGTAACGCTGCCCTCTGGTGTCAAGTAAACATTGGAATAGTCTTCTATAGACTAAAGAAACTAATACATATATTTTAATTCCTATTGCCATGAAGCTCAAATTAAATGTGCATTTGTAACCATCTTAAATATTATTTTAAAACACTCCCCCCGCTCTTGTTTTTATGACCCTGTCACATGTCTGTCTTTGCAGGTTGTAGTCCTTACAGCAAATCACTTAACACAAGACTGAATTGGAGAAAAAAAAAGTTTTGTTTAATACAATAAAGTTGTACGTATAAATGCATAACTTCTTGGCAGCAAATACAAAGGGAAACAAAGATTTTAATGCCAGTGGTTTAATGTCCCTCGTCTATAGTTGCAAAGACAGATGTATCTTTTTTTTAAACAAAAAAAAGAAATATAAAATTTAAGTACACTGCTTTAAAAGCTGAGGAAAAAACCTAAAAACTGAAATTATAAAAATAAAAGCATGTGATGTATTTACAAATGATATAACCAGGGCACGCAAGACGTGGTGACTTTTAGCAACAATTACTACCAGGGTTTAAGTACATTTGCTTGTGTGACCTTGAGGCAGCATCTGCTTTCACAATCAATTAGTAAAGAGTACAATTTTCTATGCCAAAGCCGTTTGCATACCTGTTGAATAATATTTGAGTAAGTAAAGAAAAGACTCATGCTCAAAAACAATCCAGATAAATGAAAAAAGTGCCTGAATGTATCTGACAATACAGAACAATGTCATATTTTATAAGATTTCAAAATGGTCAAATTCAGTCATTCAATCAATGACAAATCCAGTTACAGTTTATCTATAACTGTCTCAAATGCATTTATTAAGCTTGTAAACGTGGTCCTGTTGTTTGGAATGTGTTCCCAGCACTTCTTCATTTGGGTGTAAATCTGCAAAACATTGTGAAATAGGAGAGGAAAAAAAAAAAAAAAGTTCAAGGTTAAGGTGTTATGATTCAGCTAGTAATTCTGAATTAAAAAAATAACTAGAAGAGCTTTTGAACAAAACATATCTGCACTATTTGCAGAATGCCATTTCCTGACCATACAGACAGACAGGTGTGGCTAATGTAAGTAAAGATTAACCCTTTGCGGTCCTATGTCGGACCTGGTCCGACATTGCAATTTTCCCTTTCCGGTCCAATGTCGTACCCTGTCCGACATCATCAAAAAGACGTAAAAAACAGGTCTCTAGTCATTTTTTCTCTGGAAAAATCCGAGAAAACCATTCAATGGCTGAGTGAGACCGATAGGAGCCAAACAAAAAAAAAGGGTGTGTCTCATGAATATAGATAATCCCGGCACCACATAGATAACAGACATAAACAAACAAGATAGCTGCTTCCGCATCCAGCGCTCAAAGAATATCACAGACATTTGCAGAGGCTTTTTTTTAGATGTTATAGTGATAAAATAATGACTTGGATCGCATTATTGAGGAGTCTGGTGATAAAACGAGTGATCAGGAGATGATTTATCGGTATGCACTACTATGAAGAGGTGTGTAAAAAAAAATACAGCGAACAAGGGGTGGGGCTGGGCTGGAGATGCAGTACTGAGTGTCCTGTTGATATGCAGTGCCTTTTAAACCTGTTTTACTGTGAAAAAAAATACTTTTAAAACAGCGCATCTAAAATAAACTGCGCATGTGAAAATAAATTGGACCTGATAGGCGCTGAATAAATGGACCGCTAAGGGTTAAACAAATTTTTGGTTCAGTTCTGTAATGAAACAATATTGGAATATGAAAGAGCTGATTTTATAAAACCTTTCTCTGAAGATTAAAACTGAAGGGGCTAGTACTGAACAGTACATTATGGCAGGACAAAGATATTCTGATCATACCTCTTCTGGACAGTTCGTTGGACAAGGCAGCCGTTGGCCATCCTCTAGCACTCTTACAAGCCTAGTAACAGTCATCTGACCTTGAGTTGGACCAATCATTTTCAAAAACTTCTGCAAATCATAAGAAATAGAAAATTAAAACATGAAACATTATATTGTTTAAGCATCATTAGGTGGGCATTTTGATTTCTTGTAGTATTCAGATCTGGCTTATTTGAAACAAAACCAAAAAAGGCATATTAAACAATCTGTTGGTTTCATAGAGCCTGTTCAATACTCCTCTTGAATTACCTATTGCTACCTTTGTGCTATTGCAGATCTGTGAAACCCAGTGTGAGGATGCTATGAAGTGTTATAATCGGCACAGCCAATGCTAAATGGTTCTGTCCCAGGGGGCATTGTGCTCAGGTATAGATCATTAAGTGGTTCTGTTTCTGGTGGGGGAGGCATTGTGCTCAGGTATAGATCATTAAGTGGATCTGTTCCAGGGGGCATTGTGCTCAAGTATAGATCTAAGTGGTTCTGTTTCTGGGGGCATTGTACTCAGGTATAGATCATAAAAGGGTTGTTTACCGCCATTGGGCTGCACTCAGATGCACAATAGGTTAGCAGCTCATACATGGTAACTCCAAATGACCAAACATCTGAAGCAATGTAAAACTTGCACTGAAGCAAACATTCTGGGGCGTACCTTTAAAAGAGAGAAAAAAAGACAAAACAAAAGATATCAAGGGCCTGGAATGGAGGCTAATTTAGATCACTGGTGAGGTGTGTTCCCCCCCAACCCCCAACACCAACATTCTAGAAAAATATCTTACATGTTCCCCATCAGTGTATGCGGGTTATTGCACATACTGTATTAGACTGGAGAGGGGAAATGCAGGACTTAGTGAAGTTAAAAAAGTGAGGTAGATAGACATCGAAATTGTACAGGTAAGAGAATTGGGTTGCATCACTTTTGCTGGAAAAACCCCTCTGGGGAAACCTTTCCACACAGCTGCTGTAGAAATCTTCTGATCAGCTGCTCCCATACAGTACATTGGCAGCCTTTATCTTCTGGGCTACTTCCCTGCTGTTAACATGTAGCTACATGTTTACCCTACAGTGACTCATTCACTACCTGAAATGCTAGCTTTCCTTATAAACACAGAGGTGTTCCCAACACGCATTCCTGTCTGTGACTACTGATTCACACCCCTGGCTTTCCCCTTGTACCATAAGGGCACTGAAACTCCAGCCCAAAACTGTTCACAAATAGCCTGGATCGAGGTCTCTGCTGTCATACTGCCAACTACTGACTCGGGAAGCCAAAACGTTAATCGTCATTAGTATTCATTTAGATAGATGCAGAACCAAACTATACTTTGAAAAAAGAAAAAAGTCTGTAGTTATGGATGGTTGATTCAAATTCAGCCCTGTGTGATTTTCAACCCTGGCTATTTATTAAAAAAAAAAAAAAAAATTCTTATAAGCAAATATTGTAATTTTTTTTTTTTTACATTAAAAAGCAAAGTTGAAACTTCACATTTTTGGACATCATGTTAACAGAAATATACAACAGATACAGAGCTACAACACACACGGCAGGTTTACCCCTTGAAAATCCTGATCACTTTAGTCATACTCACTTCAGGTTGACTCTATAAGACTTAAAACAAATCATACATTTTACCAGAAAGCTTTTAACATACAAACTATCGATTAAAAAATAAGTGAATTGCACTTGTGGATCACTGTTTTGGGCAGGATTTACTTAGCTCTAGTTTTATAAAGCAGCAAACAATTGTATCAAAGATACAATGGTTGTTGCATCTATAGTTTTGAATTAACTTTTTTTTTTTATTCTTTTTCATTAAAGTAGTTAAAAACGAAAAAGAAAAGTGATGTGCTTATTAGTCTGCCCAATATAAAAGGATGGAACTGATAAGAATTGTATCACTACTGCAGTGTCATTACATGACAAAGGCTTACCAGAAAACAGGGCTGTCCAGATCGTCCTTCACAGTGTAGTACTCCTTGTTGGTCTGAATGGTTTTTGTCAAACCGAAATCTCCGATCTTCACTATGTTTTCATTTTCAACAAGGACGTTGCGAGCAGCCAGGTCCCGGTGAACATACTTGAGAGATCCCAGGTAATCCATCCCCTAGAAACCAAGGGCAGTAATAAACTCAGCTGCATACATCTTCCTATGTCTTTTTTAACATACAAAAGTGTACTTAATTAATGTGTCACGTCTTAATAAATGCACCACAGCAGAGTTTTTTTTTTTTTTTTTTTACCTGAGGCCCATCTGTTCAGCTGATAGTAAAATGATCTTGATTTTAGAAGAAAAAAATAATAATATTGTATAAAACCAGCTATTTTAGTTCTCCATTTAAATCTAGAAATTCCAGCTTTACAATCCCAGCCTTGTGAAGGACAGAACACTTATGGATACAAACACAGGCCGCGCTGATGGTGCTGAAGACAATCAGTGACAGAGCAGAGACCCATTTGCCATGTGTAACCAGTTTGATTTACCAGTCTTATACATGGCACAGGATGTACGAATAAAAAAAAAGTCAAAACAATCGTGATTGTGCTTATATTAAAAAAAAAAAAAAAAAAAAAAAGATATGGTGAAGTGACAACAGGTAGCGAGTTTATTATAAATGCTACAGTACAGGCCTGTGTCACAACAATACTGTAGATGAACTTACCCGACATATCTGGACACCATACTTGAGCTGCTGTTTTAAGTTTATTTTGTGCTTGTTTCGGGGCAGGTATTCCTTTAGGCTGCCAGAGGGAAGGTACTCCATTATCAACGTTATTCCTCTTCCTCCTAAAATCAGAAACAAATTAATGTGTCATCCAATTGTACCCTTAACCAGCTGTGTTCGGTGACCTCATGTTCATGGCCTTTAACACATTTTTAACCCAAGTAAACCCCAACATTTAAAATAATGAGCTAGAATTGCTCCATAAAAGGACGGGTGTATAATGTTCCCCACCGGGTGACCGCAGACAACCTTAAGCACGTGTTCATTTGAACAATTTCAACAGGCTTCAATGGTGTCATGTGTAAAAAGAAGGCTGTGGCCCAGGCATTACATGTAATGTAGACTGTTAAACTGGCTACCAGCTCTAGTACTATTCAGTTTAATGACCTTCTTCTGTGCAGATCCCTTTGTACTTCACAATGTTTTCGTGGTAGAGGTTCTTCAAGATGTCGATCTCTCTGCGGAGGTCTGCCCTGTGCTCGTCGTTGCTCTCGGGTTTCAGTGACTTCACAGCAACCAGCTCCCCAGTCCTGTCTCCCTCTGGGTCGTACCTGCACAGCTCCACCTTCCCAAAGTGACCCTGATGACACACAGTCAACAACAGTGAATGACCCCGCCTGCTTAAACTGCTCATGACAAATGCATTCAGGAAAAACAGAACAATCCATTTACCTCCCCCAGATCTCTTATCCTCTTAAGAAACCTCTTCTCAAAAACTGTGGGGTCAACATCAGTCTTGGGCACGATGCCAGAAACAATGTCGGGATCTGTCAATTAGATCAAATTAGATTAAAGACAACCAAGTAAACATTAGGACTAACATTAAAATGTTTCCCTGAAGCAATACACCAGTGCAGTGTGTCTATTCGGCAGTGCATATGACAGTCACGGGGCAAGGATGTAGGTTGCTTTAGGATGAAGGAGGGTGGTGGTCAAGTGGCCTTCCTGAAGTTGTGAGTGAAAGTTTCACAGATACTGTAGGTGAATTGACACAGAGCAGTCTGACAGAAGTAAATTAACACATGAATACAGCATATTAATAAACATGGCATACCAGGGTAAACTATAGTAAGTGCATGGTAAAACTGCTAAAATATGGGGCAGGGGGCAACAACTTCTGTGTTTCATGTCATAGTTGCATTCTTAATTGGAGTCTATTCAATTGATCTGAACTTAGCAGATGAACCTGACCCTCAAGCAGACCTTAGAGGAGTGCACAATGGAAGCACAGGCTATAAATGGTGCAAGGCTCACACTCTGTGCTCACCTCCACACCTCAGCCTAACCTAACCAGATTAATAATGTAAATGTGTCTGATGAAATACAGCACAGCAGAACTTTTCTAATATTCCAATCCCCATCAGCTTTAATAGCATCTTAAGGAATGCTGTTCTACACAGCACCAAAGCTCACTTAGCCAGTGCAAATACTGTTTGATCAGCTTCCGATGATCTGTGCCCTCATGTAACTCCCAATCAAAACTGTGCGTTTGAGGCAACATTGCTTACTCTGCTCCTCCAGCCTGTTGATGTCTCTCATGATGGCTCGGAAGAAGGGCCTCTTTTTGGGGTCGTAGTTCATGCACTGTTTCATGAGGTCAGCCAGCTCCTTGCAGTCCGGCGTAGCCAGCACACAGTGTGCTGTGTAAAATCTCTCCTTCTGCCAAGGCAACAGAAGAACACAGTTGGAAATCAGCCAGGCCAATGGAACAAGCCTTTGCCTCCTGTAACCGTGGGAGCCTTCATATCCATCCTTATTAGTTTTAAGACGGCGACTGAATGTAATAGTTATCCAGGGATTCTAGTTCTGATAATTACCGTATGATCAGAGGAGAACATTGATTTTTAAAAGCATTCGAACAATGAATCAGTTCGTGGGGTAAAAACATTCTGAGAAAAGCAGTTATAACCAGAATGAAAACAAAGACCGTACTGTTTGGTAACATCTTGACCAAACATACTGGCATCATACAAAACAAACACAAAAAACATAAACACACAAATCTAAATCAGATGTGTTTTACTAAACGAAATTGCACATCAGTAGACACTTTATTTACCTCTGTCAATTTCTTATCTTTGAGTGGCACCTCCCCGTTATAGCAGATCTCCCACAGTGTCGTTCCAAAACTCCACTTGTCTGCAGCAACACTGAGGCTCTCTGCGTTTTCAACACACTCTGGGGCAATCCATGGAATCCTCTCCACACATTCTGGATACATAATACAAACACAAAGTCAGCAGGATATGGACGGAACTTCAATGCAGGTTCTAAACCTTTCAACACGTGAATTTCATAGAATGTTATGAACCAAGCGCCGCTAAGGATTATTTTCTTAGCGTTGTGTTTTAAAGCAGCTTCAGCCTCCTGTGTTTGTATGTATTCATACCTTCTCTGGTTAGAACAGTAATGGGAATCCCTGGGTCGCTCAGCTTGATAAAGGGGCCTCCTTCATTATCAAGCCCTTCCCTGGCCAGTAAGATATTCTTCGTGCACACATTTCCGTGGACCAACTTCTTGTCCTCCTGAAATAAGAACCAGTTTGTAGAGTACTGTGCCATTCTTACGCAATTCCAACAATTCCACCCCTCACCCATGCACCTGTATTATTAGCAATGCTTAGCTGTAAAAGAAATCCGTTCAGAAGAAACATTTTACTTAACCCCCTTTCTTTTACTATATGGCATGATTTGAAAGAGCCTAATTGTGATTGCTGAGATTCTGCAATATCAACAATTCCATGAACACAACGCATTGATTTTTTTAGATATATTAAAAATACCCTTGCTTACCAGGTAGCTCAGAGCACTAGCTAGCTGTTTAGCAACTTGAAATTTCCATGCAGTTGTGAGAAGTTCACTCTTCCGATGCATAAAGAGATCTAGGGGACCCAACTGGACAAGTTCTTCAACCATGATATCTGCAGAACAACAAGAAACAATCAATATATAAATTATTACACAACAGTAGTTTTTAGACTCACTGTTTGACCTACAATGCAATTAGATGACCTGCACAATCATTCATCAAATTACTTAAATTAAATTGTCAACTGCCTTTAACAAACACACTCATATTTAAAGGGTACAACAGCACTACATGAAAAATAAAACAAACTGCTCCAGAGATGCTTCAGAAGAATGATTTTGGACACTGGCAGTGCGGCATTATGCAAATGTTTGGAAGCATACAGATTATTGTACCAAATACATTCGGAACAGCAAGTTTATGTTTTATTTTTCATGTAGTGCTGATGTACCCTTTTAGGTGCGGTTGCAATTTCTTCTCTCTCATTTCTCAAGCAAAAGTGAACTTACTTTCCAAGTCTCTGACACAGACTCCGTGCAGAAGTACGATGTGCTTATGGGAAACTTGTCTCATCATACTAGCAGTTTCAAAGAAAGCCTAAAAAAACAAGAAAAAAAAGGAATGAAAACTGAACAGTAATATTCACTGAACAGCATCTGTTTGAGTGTCTAAAACATATTCTATCCATAATACTATCGATCGCTCCATAAATGCATGACTTGCACAGCTTTACAGCAAAGCACTGGAGTACCCGCTGTTAACTATGCTGCTCAGATCTGAGGACTATTCAATATAAAATGTACTATTCAACACCACTGTAGTACACATGAAATAACTAAAAGTGTATACAAACCTACTACTACTACCTAGGAGCTACCAGCAGGTATTGACCTGGTCATTATAAGAAACATGAAAACTTTCACTGTTCACTTATATAATGTGTGTGTGACAGGTGAAAAGGGTATGTCACACAGACATGTTCTTTACACCTCACACATGTGTTCCTGCACTATAGATCTTACCAGTGAAATGTCTCTGTGACCAGAGCCCAGCACCTTGAGGACCACTTTAACCTCTTTTCCAGTGTAAAAGCCGTCACTGTCTTCCTCGTTCTTGTAGTTCAGGATTCCAGCATAAATATTCGTTCTGGTTCCTTGACCGAGATGTTCCTCCTTCAGAGACAGACAGATAAATATATAAGTTAAATAATTATTTTTACAAAAAGTTGCTTTTGTGACATATACCTGCTAATTAAAAATACTGCACGTTACTGAGTTGATTTTCAAGTGCATAGTAATAGATTCTTGTCAATTTTGCGACATATTGTTTAAATGGAAAATGAGAAAGAAGAAAATGACCTCCCGATCCACACCGCCCCCTTCAACCATCTTCATTTCCTCCCCCTCGCTTTAACATGAAGGAATGTGATGCAGTCATCTGAAACTTCCTTGTATCAGATGGCTTGAATCATATAGATTACATCAAATGGATAGATACACAGAAGGAAGGTGATGTATAGGGTGTTGTAATCAATATTCAAAAGACAAGACAATTAGAGATTGAAATACAGCAGCTGCAGCAAGAACCATTACATCGACACAATAAGCACCTGAATGATCTCCTCCTTGCGGATTCTATGGAAGCTCAGCTGGCTCAGGTTGTAGTTGTTGGCAGTCTGCTGGGAGTCCAGGGCTCTGTTCTTCATTACCACCAGCAGGTTGGAGATTTCTGTAACAGAAAGCAATGCACACACTTTATAAAACAGTTCTACTGCAAAATGTATGAGTGCATGTTTAAAAGCTTCAGATAATTCAAATCTTAAACACTCAAAAACTGCAATTCCTTTTTTAAATTTTAAGGGACGATTACCTGCAAACTGTTTTTCCTTTGTTGTTTTAAGCTAATTTTAATAACTTGTGCAAAAAGCTCCACATTTAAAGGACAGCTGTGTGGGTGTATGTGGGACAGAGAAGCGTATGTTAAAAGGTGTGCTTGTGGCTTGTAATGTGTGGGCTTCTAGATGGGAGAACGCAAACTATAGCTGCACCTGTAAAACTCAGAATAGTTTATTCTATTTACATGCATGCCCAGTAAAACTGATCATGTAAAAAAAAAAAAAAAAAAGTGCATTTGCTGAGTTTATCTACAAGCACTTAATGCACTTTCAAATCATTATGTTGCATGTTAAAACAGCTGTAGTGAACTGAGCTGGGTGACATTACTCCCATAACCGGAAACCACATTTACTACTCTCTTCCTGCCTTATGAATACACAGCAGCGCAGAAAAATCTAAACATTGAAGCTGTGAACATATATCAAGCACACACACACACACACACACACTCAAAGGCTAACTAGTCCAAGCAATTGGAGGTATACTTCTAAACAAGTGTCTCAAGCAAACATGCACAGCCTGATCAGAAGTTAACCACGCAAACAAGCTAAAGGTCACTCGGCAAGTAAGTGCCGATAGCGGATATCCTCAGTGGTGTGCAGAAACAGAACACATGCCGCAGACCTTGTTCTGCTTGTTATTAATGTGAGCCATGTTGGGGGGGGGGGGGTTGGGTGTTTAACCCTTAGTAAAAAGACCTGATCAGCTGTTTACAAATCTGCCTGATGGCTCTGCGTGGTCAGAAACTGCCTCCATGGGCTGCTCTGTAGACCTGACAGACGTCGTATTTGCCTGCCGATTCATATGTTAAATCTACCCGTCATAAGCTGCATTTTCATTATGTAAAGTCTCCTGGCCCAACTGTAACCAATGGAGTGGCCACACAAAGCTCAGCTGTGTGTGCCTTTGGTTATTTATATACATTTCCTTTCTATTTGCTTTTCATATTGTTCTAAGTTTAGAGTTTTGGTGCTCTCCACTGGTCAGACTTTGTTGACTCATTGCCTGCGGATTGCAGTTACCTCTGGGCTGTGGTGGACAACACCTTCTCAGCTGGAAGCTGACACTGTCCGTCCTGAGGATCTGTCCTGATAGGTGCTCCATGAGGTCTTTCAGGCTCTGGTAGTAGGTCTCTGTCCCACACAGCCTGAACCCCTCATCTGAAACTCCCAGCTGAAAGTTCTTGTACTGCTTGTTTAGTCTCAGTCCGCCGTTTGGGTCAGAAACATCATTCTAAAAGGTTAATAAATAATTTTTTTTTTTTTTTAAAAAAGGAGTAAAACACTTACATGGTATCTGGAATTGTATCTGTATTTTCAATCTCTGTTTAGGCTTTGTGTTGTTATATGCGATGATATCAGCAATTGACAAGGATCATGGAAGTCAGATGTCAGTATAGTTGGTTTTAGGGTCATGTACTTTACCAGACAGGTATTATTATTTCATGCATATGTACTGCCATACAAAAATAAGTGTGAAGTTAATTTATAAGAAGCAGCGTGCTGTGTTAAGTATTAAGGAACCCAGTCCCCATGAGAGGTGCGGTAATAGACTTTGTGATAATGGACCGAGCAAGACAGCTGCTGTACCTCACTGCAAGCCACGGTCATCAGAATGTTGTTGTAATCAGTGCAGCTCCAGCGCAGGACATACATGCCGTCTTCATTCCCTTCCAGTTTCAGTTTGTGAATCGCATAGTCAGTGCTGAAATGAGCAGAACAGCATAGTCAGAGCTGAAACGAGCAGAACGACAGAGCCAGCGCTGAAACGAGCAGAACGGCAGAGCCAGCGCTGAAACGAGCAGAACGGCAGAGCCAGCGCTGAAACGAGCAGAACGACAGAGCCAGCGCTGAAACGAGCAGAACGACAGAGCCAGCGCTGAAACGAGCAGAACGACAGAGCCAACGCTGAAACGAGCAGAACGACAGAGCCAGCGCTGAAACGAGCAGAACGGCAGAGCCAGCGCTGAAACGAGCAGAACGACAGAGCCAGCGCTGAAACGAACAGAACGGCAGAGCCAGCGCTGAAACGAGCAGAACGACAGAGCCAGCGCTGAAACGAGCAGAACGACAGAGCCAACGCTGAAACGAGCAGAACGGCAGAGCCAGCGCTGAAACGAGCAGAACGGCAGAGCCAGCGCTGAAACGAGCAGAACGGCAGAGCCAGCGCTGAAACGAGCAGAACGGCAGAGCCAGCACTGAAACGAGCAGAACGGCAGAGCCAGCGCTGAAACGAGCAGAACGGCAGAGCCAGCGCTGAAACGAGCAGAACGACAGAGCCAGCGCTGAAACGAGCAGAACGACAGAGCCAACGCTGAAACGAGCAGAACGACAGAGCCAGCGCTGAAACGAGCAGAACGACAGAGCCAGCGCTGAAACGAGCAGAACGACAGAGCCAGCGCTGAAACGAGCAGAACGGCAGAGCCAGCGCTGAAACGAGCAGAACAACAGAGCCAACGCTGAAACAAGGACAGTGTTTTTTTTGTTTGTTTTTTTTTACTTGTAAAAGGCACTTACTGAACACCTTGTAAATATTTCTGTAAATATATAAATGTATCTTAAAAGCAGTGCGCTTGTGGGCTTCAATAATAAATATGAACAACACACAAAACAGCACAAGCTCGGTTTTGATTGTTGGAAGACCATGAAAAAGAAAACTGTTGCCATTTGTAGCTACACAGTATATAGGTTACAACTTGCTGTTATGGTGTAAATGTAACAGCTTATTTTGTGTAACTATGCTTAAAAACATGTTGTGTTAAGAGAGTAAAACACAGTGAAACTAACCAGATAGGCCCATGGCAGCTATTCTGAAGATTGAGTACCACTGACGGCGGGGCCACGTCTGTGCAGAGGTAGTGGTGAGCATCGACAGTGAGCCTGAAATAGCCATCGACCAGCGCGACGAAGGACAGCGCTTCATCACGGAATGCCAGCTCCAGCTCCTGCATGGGGGGGGGGGGGGAGATGACATCACCGTTAAGGTAGGGGGGAGACCCTGGCATGTTGGAACAGCTCCTAGTTTCTGGTTCACATGCAAATTATAATACAAGCCTTCCAGAAACACATTCGGTATTTATCTGCGATCAAAGTTTTGATAAAAATTTGACAATTAGTAAATATAGCATGAACTATTTTCAATATATAACGCACTGCCTGAATCTCATAGGTTTTAGAAAAGTGTCGTGGACAGTATCCCGGGATTCAATATGTAGTGTAGATAAACACTAGGCACATGTTACATGTTCCTTAACTCTTGGAACAAGCCAGATTCAGAACCAATCGTTTTCATTTGTAACAGGTCAGATTACAGAGTGGTGTGGTCCTCGGACCAATGGAAAACACTGAACTCTTGACAAGAAACTGTTACTTTTCACTTCCCGTTGTCATAACAATAACTACAGATTTATTTTTGTATTATTGTATTACCTACATGCTAAAGTGTGAGTGTAGAGTTTCAGATCTGACATTTCCAGATCTCTCAGTGAACAAACATCAAAGGTGTTCAATGTTGTTTTTCGAGGGGGAGGGGGGGGGGGGGTGTACAGTGGAGTAAAACCGTCTTTATGAACACATAACTTTAAGCAACTGTTTAACCCATTAAGTACCAAATACATTTTTCTTTGAATAAATCTGAATGCAAGCTGTATTATTGTAATCTGATACATTACATTTAGACGTAATTTTTGCTTTTAACAAAATTAGAGTAAGTTATCATAACAATATAGAGAAAATATAAATAACAGGTGGATGCCAGTTAAAAATGCTCCAAAAATTACAAAGTTGTCTGCCCTCATACGAAGACAATTGCACATAATGGGTTAAGCATTCACACAGGTGTACTTTCGATACCTTTTTGGGGTACACTAGCAACATTCTTTAAGCTACAGAAATTATGAAAAAAAAAAAATCCTGTGCAACATTCATCCATCACGTTTCATCCCTGAAAGCCAAATGCAAGGGTCACCTTGGAACATAAATATTTTAATGCAATATATAAATTATCTGTTAACCACTGCACAGCTGTATTTATTTCCATTTTCCTACCATCTTTTTGTTGTCTTGTTTGTAAATGGTGACAGTGGCCTCCTTGATGACAATGTGAGTGATCTCATAAAAATCAGAGAAGAGTTTCCAGCCTTCGTTCACAAGGTCTTTATTTTTGTCTTTTTTATTTCTACTTTCCATCTTATTCTTCCTGGATTTATTCTTCTCCTTCGCAAATGTAACAGTCTGTTTGGAAAGGAAAAAAACAACAAAAATATTCATATAAGTGTACAGAAAGTATACTTAATTCATATTTTTATATTCAGGCTGGAATTTATTTTCTTACCACGTTGACATTTCTAAGAGGAAACATCCACATAATTTGTTTTTTGGTGTACAAGATTTGCCCCTAAGCAGAATTTCCCCTACCAATTTGGGGGTTACTGTGCTACTATCAGTACTAACATAACCCAGACACGTAGCATTGTCATTATAGATGCACTGAGCTCACACAGAGCGAGCTAGTGAGGAGTCTAAACAGGTCACAGTTCAGAGGCAGGAAATGAAAGCTCTGCCTGGATAGGTACACTTGAAACGAGTTGGCATGATGCTACTAGCGCTGACACAACCATTCAAACAAACACCTCTTCTAATGTATAGTTTCATACATGGCATTGATTCTTAACAAGGCAGTGTAGCCAACAGATATCATGCACAGAAAACAAATGTGTAAATTACATCTGACATTACATTTTTTTCCTAGACTATTTTTTCCTCCACAAATTAAAAAAAAAACAATCAGTTTGAATTTTGAAACAATATTGAGCAACGTGAAAAAACAAACCACGCTAGTTTTTACTGCCAGTGGGGTCACTTCAATTGTGTTAAACACTGGGGGATGCATCAATATATTCCATTAAAGCTACCAGGATGGGTTTTCCACTTTCCCTTACGAAGTACACCTTCGTTTAAGTTAAATAGTCTGGTTTAAAAGGATGCGCACTATAAAAATAAATGTAACTTAAAAGAGTCAAATGTAAACATGAAACAACTGGAATTATAGAAAGCGTGATTGCAGCATCATTTTCCGACTCACGCCTAATCATGACAGTGATTACAATGGAAAACAGGGCCACACAGTGCCAGTACTGGACTTGTAGTGAAGTCTAATGTACATACATTGGGTGGCTTGAGCCTCCACTGTATTCCCACATTGCCAGCCACCTGCACTTCATACAGAGGAAGGTCCGCCCCTCCGAAGTGCTTTGAAAGGGACTTCTCGTTCTCCGCACAGATCTGCAGCATGGAGGTCTCGTAGATTTCAGAGCCGAAGTGCTTGGTCAGGGTCTCCAGGGTGGACAGGTACTTCACTTTGAGGTCGTGCATCGACACGTTGCTGTCCGAGATGGTCTTGTTACTGAACTCCTTCAGGAAACTCTTGAACACGTTGTTTATTCTGATGCGAGTCAAGAAGTTCCGCTGCTTGATGGTCTTGTTCAGAGTTTCAGGGATGTATCGTTTATAACTAAGAGAGAGGGGGAGGGAAATCTCTCTGTTATTGCAGTTTTACCTCCAAGCTAACTGCTCTTTATTGTAATGCTTCACCGCTCTCTGTTTAAATATGCTGCCACCAAAAGCTCTGCTTGCAAGTAACACACTGCTGCTTGGATCTGGGTAAGAGCAAATGCACACTTGACTGTAGAATGCTATCCTTTGCAAGTTGTAAATAATAGAGATTGACGTGCCTTCCATTAAAATTGTATTCCAAAATGTCATAAAACATTATAAATGTGTTCAAATTAAAGGGTACTTATAAATAAGGTACCTGAGCAACAATTGTATTCTCTCTCTCTTCTTCAATGTCAGTTAGTGTATCTATGAAGCAATGCCGTTGTAAAAAATATATAACAAATATTGAATGTTCCCTGTCATTCTTTAATACTGACTATGACAGAAAGATCTAGTATTCATAACGAAATACAATTTGAACCTGATTTCTCCAGCAAGCCCTGGCAGGGGTATCATCTTCTGGATGGCGTGGTGAGATATTGCCAGCACTGCCATGCCAAGGCACTCGTTCTCAATCTCGTGAACCTCCTGGTCAGTCCGAGGGCTGCGTACAGGTGCGAGACTCCTAACGAAATCATACTGCCCCTGAAAGACAAAACAATACCCTAGTGAACGGTCAGAGTGATACAACAGGGTATGGAATTGTAGAACCACTGCATTCCAAACAGCAAGATTTTCACAATGTTAACTTATTTCTATTTTGTTTTTTTTTCCCCCACAAATACTATAATGATCTTTCCTATATTAGATTAAACTCCCCATTTTAAAAATGAAAGCTCCTTCACTTTGTAAAAATGTGCTGAATGTATGCATTTTGGCACATCAGAGTGCACAAAATAGAATAGCAACATAGTGCTTAATGTGTCATTCTGGACTGGAACATTATACTGTACTGAAGAAACTGAAGTTTATTTCATGCTGCATGTTGTTCACCAACACCAACATTTCCAAAACAAATTCAGCCAGCATGTGCAAGGAAATAGTTAAAAGACACAACAAAATGATAAGCTTAGATAGGAGCACAATTCACAGAACACTCACACACAGACACTCACACACTATCAAACCATGTTGTGTATCCTAGCTGGGAAATTCCCACCACACTTTCACTTAGTGTAAGTCTTCCAAAACAAGGAGGATTAAAAGAGGAGGGTTGCATTATGATTGAACAGGAAAAATCGCCTCTCCCCACGAGAATGTTTCCAGCCTCCCTGCACTTTTTTTTTAAATGTGCATTTTAAAACATTTATTGCAAATTTGCAATTAGAAATAATTTCTATCCGATACTAGCACATCCAGCAAGGATGGCGGCAGTTCAAAACAGATATTTAATTATTTTTAATCTTTAGAGCACCGATTCTACATGTAATGGAGGTGTTTGTTAATGCAAAAAAAAAAAAAGATTATACAAAGTAAATGACGTTAGGTCATTCCTTCTTGGGAAACCACATTTTCATTTGATAAGGCATCTGCAAACATTCTGCACAGTCTATTTTGTGTGTGTGTTTACCTGTGCAAACAGGTATTCCAATGATGAGGCATCAAGGAGGGGAGTGCCTTCTGGAGTTTGCTGTGGACCGTAACCGTTCTTCTGTTTATTCAAAGAGTGCCTCCACACAGGAGACTCGTTCTCGTTAGTCCCGTGCCAATTTGTAAAGTAATACCTGTGAAAGAAATGTTTCCCTATCAGCATCAATCCAATGCAATCCGTCTAATGCCAAGATGACTAAAGTGATTTTTGAAATTGTTTCTGTGTGTTGCTTTTGACCTCATAAAAATCAATGTTTAGGCATTTGTGGTTTGTTTAAATAGGAAGCATTTCTTGCCTCTCAATAACATTATTGGTCATCCTTTTACTGAGCTAACAATCTACTGGCTCTCACTGCTGCATCCTGGTACTTTACCCTTGCTGCAGTTCACATGGTCTGATTGCTATAGATCATTTCTACTTGGTTTGAACTACAACACATGAAGTGATTCGGAACCAGAATCCAACTTTTCATCTATGGAGTTTAATACAAAGAATATATTTGTCTATTAAATTACATTTAGGAACACTGTTCGCTGTATAAACCACAGCTACATTTAGACATTACATTTTGCATATTTAAATGCACAAGAGCTTTTAAATAGTACACCAAAACCAATAACATTAAGACTATTTCGTTTGACTGCGGACAAGTTTAAATGTTACTTTAGAGTACAAAACTTAGTTAAAGGTCCTTTCACACCACGCAACATTTTCTTTTTTAATACTGTGATGCAGCTTTCACACCGGCCGCATAGCAAAGCAGATGGGGTCTGAAATAAAAGGTGTTCCTATTTCTCTTGCGCATTCATAGTAAATGTACATATATATACAAAATCAACACGTCAAATAATTGTTTTTTATTACCATGTTCAAAATGAAACAATATATATAAATATTCTTCAATAATAAGCATGACACGTTAAATTGATTGTTTCTGAGTAGCCTACAGAGCACTCCCCCTTTTAAAAAAAACAAACAAACCAAAAAAAAAAAAAAACACAGAGCTGAAAAGTCAAATCACACAGACGGGCACTGTGCCCAAGAAGCAGGGCATCACAACGATCAGAAAAAAATAAAAAGATAAACCTCTACTTTTAGCTACAGTTTGCAGGAAATCAAAAAATATGTTAAATGGTAATGTTTAGTTTTAGAGAAACTAAATGTAAGTATTAATTAATATTTTTTAAAGATGCAAGCCCACTTTTTTGTTTAAAAAAATAAATTAACAAACGCTGTGTGTATGTGAAGATCACAACCGAGACTTTACAGTACCATACGATCTGTGTTCATTTACATGCTCGCTCAGCTACATAATACAAATCTCATTCGCTGACCTACACAGCTTCACGTAAATGCTGCGTCCATACACAACCAAACAAATTTACAGATACTCGCATATTTGTATTTTCAGTGCATGACATACTGCATTTTAAATGGAAATAAAGGAAGTGCCTAACCAAATGTGTTTTTACATTCATTAACAAGATTTCACTGACTTTTGTTAAAATTCACAATTTCTGTGACAAAATTGTATCCTTAATCATCATCATCACTACCGCTTCCTTTTTCTTGTTTTGAAACAGTTTGGTTGTTACAGAAACAACAGGGCAACTTAAAGCACAGGCAGAGACTGGGTGCCAACTCAGTAACTGAAAGCATTCCAGCCCAGAAATAACTACCAAAGAACAAGGCTTGCTTCGACAAGCAGTTATAAGCGTTGTTAACTATGAGCAGCCATAATGCTATGTTTCAGGCCTCTGTCTATTCATTCGCCATAGTACCAGTCAGGGATTTCAACACTTGTACAATAGTTCAGCAAACACGTCATATGGGGTTCAGCATTCTCAGAACGATGAACACTGGAGAATGCAGAAACAAGATCAACAAGATACGCTACACAAGAAACACAAAACAGTGCAAATGCTAAAAACGTCAACAAAAAAAATCATAGAAACCTTTTGCTGCACCTTTTTTGTTAAAAAGGTTAACCAGGGTAAAAAGTTATTTCCCAATTTAGCATTGCTTCAATGCTGAGTGACACAATAAATACAATATTCAGCTGCTGTGTTTACATGATGATTCTACTCTGAACTCTGTACAAAATATTGTGGTTTCAATTACAAAACCCCCTATGCCTAAACACTGTGAAGGAGCTACAACCAAATACTACCAAAATCCATTTGAAGTGGCTAAGTGCTTTGGTTGCTGCAGAGTCGATTCCACTAAATGGTGAGCACACAAGCACAGTAAGCAGTTAATTGAATAAACATTCAAGTTTTAACCAAGGATTCAATTTTAACGGTGATACCTGTGTCGTAACAGCAGCTTTTAAAAACGTACCAGATGACAATACAAAACAACAGCTGTGATAAATACATCTGATGGGTTTGGGGGATTTGTATGCATATGCAGTACATTACGTGCAGCCGGACAAGGACAAAAAATGTTTTGTAAAAGAAACAGAATCTAGTTACATAAATAGAACAGCTTTTGTCATTTAAAAAATGCATGGGAATTTCAGAGTTAATACAAATTCTCTACCATCAACTAGGTGCTCAACGACTATGCAGCCTCTGCAAGTAAACAGGAAGTTGCAAATTCAGGAAAAGCTTTATTTTTTTGCCACAAGAAAACATATTTTTTTAGTGCACGTTTACCACAAAACATGTATGGGAGTCGGCAGTTAAATACCAAGCTGTTAAATATATGAACAATCCAAACCTCCTTCGAGAATTCAATAGTAGAAGGAATTGCAATGAATTATTCTGAATTGCAAACAAAAATGTAATGAAGTCAGCAGCAGCAGCAGCAATCAGAATGTTTTTTAAGTTAACATGTATTCTTCTTTACACAGCGTATCTATGTTTATGGCCCGAAACATAAACAGGGCTAAAAATCACCACATATACAAGTGGATTCAGAATGTGTACTGACATCGGTGAAATTTAGTCCCGTGCAATAATTCTCAGAGATTCTCCGTTTTTTGTTTTTTACAGGACATCAGGACCTTCTGTCCCGTGTGAATCGACCATGTCAGTGTTAGAATTGATACAGCATTTCCATAAAAATTGAACTGTTTCCAAGAAGGGAACGAATTACATTTTCTTCGCCTTACCAGTTTTTAGCAACAAGTGCAAGTTCAAAGGCAAATTTTATAACAAGAAAATAAAAATGTAATTAACGTAATAAAACAAGCCAGAAACAACTTAGTTACAACTAGAAACAGAAACTGTTGGGAGCAATGCCTTGCTAGTTTTATACTGTTAAAATAGTTTATTCCTTTCAGAACTCTTGCCTTGCACTTGTTTCTATAGGGCCCTTTGTTATCTACACGGGCACCTTGACCACTTCCAGATTCACACTTACCTCATCCGGTAATGCAACTTGATGGCTGTGTTCTCGTCAACTTCAAATGTGTGATTTGGTGGATACCAAATGTTCCTGCCCTCATCATAGAGCGCAAACAAGTTGTGACAAAGTGGTGAAATATCTGTTACAAAAAGAACACATACGTTAGCATACCTTTGTGGAAAATAATAGCATGTTTCTGATGACAAAATGTTATGCATGTGAGAAATACATTCCCCATGTGAGTGACCTCAAAACATAAACTGTATCACATAGTGTACTTGTGTGCTGATTGAACTGGCAATACCGATAAGTTCTCAGGATCTGCATATCTCTCTCAAGTCGAGTCAACACTTTTTACTTAGTGTGGCAGGCCAATTTACAGAAAAAAATCAAATCTAGGGGGGAAACAGACAGTGGAGTTGGAAAAAACTCTTCAATGGCAACTTATGTAAACTGGTGTCAGGTTTTTAGAAGTGGAAATGACCTTGGCAGCTTAACTTTTGTCCTGCTCAGTGGCGTTCTGTATGGACCCTGAGAGGCCTCACAGATTAAAAAAAATCTATTGAACATAATGCTTTCCAACTGTATTGTGGCAGAAAACAAATGTAATTGGTTTCAATACAGCTGCAGTCCCTGTCTCTGCAGTGTTGAACCCCATCTGGTCATTTTGTTTAAATTCTGAGGACACACAACCCCCCGCATCGACCTCCAACCCTCCTCACACGGCTTCATCTGAAGGTGTAACAAAACCTCCCTGTCCCACAACTACATGGATAACCTGCTAGCAAGTCTACTGCAAAACAACTCCCCATTTAAAGAAATGCACAGTGTTAACACTGATTGTGCAAAATAATTGGCGAATAGAATAAAAATAAGAACATTCCCCCTGTGCCAGCTTGTCCATCAAGACTGTCTCCTGGGTTTCCTGGAATGAAAATGTTTGCAGAACACCAGCACAGGACTGGACAGCACATCTCAAGCAAGTCCAGACTGCAGAAGTGTGTCAAGAAGCAGCAGTGGCCCAAATCACAAAACCCTCAACACTTTAACCACTGTAATAAGACCCAGCAGAGATGGGAATAAGACTCCTGTTGCCTAGCAGTTTCACCCATTCCAGGTTTTAATACAAGCTTGATTAGCTACAGTGTATAGGTACTGTTACAAGCTCAGATGTGTCTTATTAAACTCATAGTAAAACCAGGATTGGATCAAACTGCTATACAATGCTAATCTTACAACCGAGAACACTCTAGACTCTAGAGTTAAACTTAGAGCAGGTCTGGGAGGGAATATCTTTCACACGCCAGGCAGCAGGTGTGGCTCTGCCTTTTTATCAACACATATTTGAAAGGTGAAACATTTGTTCTAAAGTGTAAACTGTGATCTGGGGTGCAAGAACTAAGGTGTTAGTTCTGCCAGGGGTTATCTGAAACCAGTCCAGCCCCACCGAGTTACGCAACTTAAAGAAACACACTGTCATTTTTAAACCTGTAATACTGAAAGTAATGCACAAGGTACATACTGCATTTCTTGGCACCATCTGTACACAGATCTTCTGTTCTGTAGTCTCCTTTGAAAAACTCCAATGGACTGACGTCTGGGAGGTAAAAGTGGATTCCCAGTCCTTTTGGAAAGACAGGAATTTGGCCTTCAGTCCTTCTTGAGTATTTCATCTTGATACACAATGCCCTGCCAAGTTCCATCACAGAGGTCTGTTATAGTCAGATCCTACTGAGAAAGAAAAAAACAAAAATGTAAAAAGTTTCTGAAGGAAATGGTAGCATAGCAGCTCTTTCCCCTCTTGCCCGAAAACATTTTGACAATAAAACAATAACACTACAGAACCCATAACTAGGATATTTGCATGCGCAAAGTATCTATTTTGTGCATTCAAATATCACTGCCAACAATAATGGACTGTTACGTAAGATGAGGCTACATTGTTGCAAAAACATTTACTCATTCTATTTAATTAACCAGGATAGAACCCTTGAGATATACGTCTCATTTACAAGGGGGTCCTGGCAGGAGAAGCCAGCAATAAATAACATTATAAAATGAATGGCAAAAGTAGAATAACAAGAAAACAAAACCTAACTTTTTCAGGACTTTAAACTTGGGAACACCCATCCAATCTGACATTTCATGGGTAGTGTCGTGCTGGATCAAACAAGGGTACACTGCACAAATGCGAAACCGCCCCCCCCCCCCCCCCCCCCCACATATATATATATATATGTGAAAGAAATAGTAGTGGTTGCAACATGGAAGAAGTGCATGTCTACCAAGTAGAAACCTAATAAAGTCATATAACCTCAACATGGCAGCAATATTTGGTTACAGGTCAATGGGATGAGTAATCATAGTTTATGAGATGATGAGCAGTTGGTAGCAGCCAATTTTACAAAATCATATAAAATCCCTTCTCTTCATTCATAATGGTGTCGGTATTCAAGCAGGCTTGAGGTCAGCGAGTCAGTCAGTGAGTCGCCAAAGAGCTTCAGATGATCTGCGACACCGTTTTCCAGTTCGGTCAACATGTATAACATCCCTCACATCCCTTCTTCACCCTTTTTCAATGTGGACACCATGTATACATCTACAGGGTGTAGCAAATTCCCACCATCAATGCCCAGACAGTGTACATACAGTACAGTGCCACCAACCTCAATAAAACATTCTAAGAACCAAACTGGATAATGTCCCTAATTTCTGTTTCATGGAAACCAAGCTAGTAGGACTGTATTGTGTCAATTATAGTTGTCACAAAGACAGGTTGTCTGGCAGGGTCCTTTTACAAAATATAAAGAACTGCCTGGCAGACCTGTACCGAAGCAGTGAGAGCGCTACTCAATGAGAAAAGAGACGCTCCTCCTGTGTTACATCACTATAACATAGCAACCCCAATGCTGGTACTTGGAAAGAGCTTCAGAATCTGCTCTGAGAAAAAGGAGTGTCCCCCTATAAATAAACACTGTTAACACGTCAAAGGAAAACAGTCAAGAACAATGACGTGTGTGTGTGTGTGTGTGTGTGTGTGCGTGTGTGTGTGTGCGTGTGTGTGTGTGTGTGTGCGTGTGTGTCACCGCACACAAATAGGTCGGTTTGTTCCTTTGATAGGCTGACACAAGAAGACACATGCTATAGAGGGGATGCTTAACACTGGCATTAGGCTTACACTTCCTTCTTGCAGGGCAAGCCTGATTTGTTCAACACAGCACACCACTAAGTTTACAGCTAATATTCTCCATCCACTGTGTGCATAGATAATACATGACAGAAACACAACGACTTCCTGGATTTGTAAAATAGAGTATACTTTAAACTACAAGTAATTCTCAAAAAGAAAAGAATTTGAATAATCTATCGTGTTACAGTGGTTCAGTTTGCCTTTTGGGACAGGCCACTACTTGATTGCAATACCCTTTAAAGTGCTATTTTTAGAAACATTGTTAGACACTTTACAGCATACAGCAATGTAAGTTTGAAAAAAAAAATGACTCAGTGCTTCTGGTAAATTTCTACATCAAATACATTATACTTAATGTCACAGAGAGTTGCTCATCGCTTCTGGGTGCAAATGGACTCAAACAGGAAATGTAACGGTGCTCTAGAAAAATACGATTTCTGAATTCATTTTGTTGTGTTTTTTATTGGGGTAAATGATCACTTCCTTTTAGAAAGCTCAAATGTATTTTTTCTGAAAAAGTACACAGTGGTTAAGTATTATAAAACCACAAATAATTACTTTCTTACTTGCTTTATCTGCACACACAATTAAAGGCAGGCATTCACAGAATTATGAGTTTGCTGACTATACAGACAGATTTGTATCATTCACGCACACAGCCTTCCTGTAAGAATAGGAGATAATTTCACTGCAACAACAAACAGAAACTAAGAGTGAATTCAGAAGACCCTACCAGGTACGGGTTTAAAAAGCTTTTGATTTTTTTGAACTACTGGCGGTCCTTGGCGATTGTCCATCAGCGGGCGGTTGGGCTGAAGGTTCGATGAGAGTCCACAAACAAAGGGAATTCAACTTAAGACTTTGATTATATCTCATGACTTCTACATAGCCTAATTCAGTTCCCTTCAGTAGCAGTATCAATCCTATACACATATAGGCATTGGGCACACTGTCTGTACATCGACAACATGCAGCAACAAAACACACGTCCTCCATTTACTCCCAACTCTCTCATCAGAATCTCGCATGACCTTTAGTCTCACAAACAAGACACTGTCATTTCTTAAAGGCACAGCACTCAAAACATAATTGTCAAAAGTTGCCAACATATTTCTTCTACAGTATTTACTGTAATGGACAAGGCAATCTAAAACTGTATTATTATTATTACTATTCAGATTGAAGTTTCCCCATGCATACCACGAAACTACGTAGTTTCCGCACGTTCTCTATGGTTGCAGAGAAGTCCTCCCTGTTGTGAAGTATTTTTGATGTGGTCAACGATAGTAATTTTGTTTGTAACATTCTACAATTAGATACCCAAGCAAACCAAATTAGATCGACGTCTTGCACATTGGTTGCATTTTCACTCTCTTTAATTGACAACATAGGACTGTGGGAAATTAGCACAGCACCTTTAATGTCAATCTTACCGCTATTTTGTAATTAATCCTGTATAAAAAAAAAGGATCTCTGTAAAAAAATAATATACAATTTAACAAATCAGGTGAAGTGTTCCAAAATGCAGAGTTATCTGGTGGAAGGACATACTGTAGTGCTAACACAGGGGTCTCCAACCCTGGTCCTGGAGAGCCCAAATCCTGAAGGTTTTACAGGTGTCTTTATGTCACAAGTGGCTAAAAATTTGGAACATGTTAATCCTCACTAAGCCGAAAACTATTAAATTAAGCAATTGAGAAATTAGTTGTAATGAAAACCAGAAGACCCTATGGCTCTAGGACCAGGGTTACAGACCCTTGTTCTAACATCTAGAGGACCATGCGACTACCTGAGAGCAACGATTCAATACTGTTCATAGAAGCACAGTGCATTTAAAGATCTTCATTAGACCCTAATGAAACGACTGCACATGTGTGCAAAGTAATGACATAATCTTACAGTTGCTTATAAAAATTGGACAGAGGTGGTCGACACCAATGAATCATCTGTGTAACAAAACCTATCTGCAGAAGGAGAAGTCAGGGTGAGGGAGGGGATAGACCCCAATACAAGGGAGCAGAGATACAGTAGGCCAGGGTCACTCAGAAGTCCAGTACATCCTATTGCTCTGTGCGTGAAACACCGCAACATGTAACACAACTTTACCAAAGTGATGGCGCAACAACTCAGCTGCTTTGGACGCACTATAATCAGAATGAATGTGACACACAACACTGCAAGGGAGGAAGGAAACCGATATTGTTCCGAACCATGCAGTGTTTTAAAAAATTAAAGTAGTACATCCTCAAAAGACCTAAGTTTGTGTATGTCGTTGTTCCTTGATTGAGCAGTTGTGTTCAGTATAGTACTTCTGTTTATCTGCAGCTTAATCTCAATAACAAAACAAGGTGCCATGTCCTGTTTATTACAGGGCTGTACACTTTATACACAAGCACAGGACCGCCCTCCCTCATACACAAAACAAGCAAGTTCCCATTACCTTTGACCCTTTCTACCATCCCAATCACAACAGTATTTAGAGCAGAGATGTCAAACTCAGTTCCTGGAGGGCCGCAGTGTCTTCTGGCTTTCGTTCCACCCGAGCTCTCAGTTACTTAATTGGTCTAATTATTTGATTAAATGGACACATTTACCACTTCTCTTCAGGCCTCAGAATGTTTCACAGGTGGTGTACCTTGAATCAAGTGCATTTTTAAAACCATCAACTGGAAAAGACCTTGAAAAATATTAAATATGTCAAATTGAACAAATAATTAGATCAATTATGTTAATTGAGAGCTTAAGTTGGAATGAAAACCAGAAGACCCTGCGTCCCTCGAGGACTGGAGTTTGACACCCCTGATTTAGAGATACCATTCACTGTAGGTCACTTTTGACATCAGCTGGAAGGAAACAACCAATTACCACTTGAGGCGGCACATCCTCCCAGCCCGCAGGGCTGCCTCTAGTGGTTTCTTTATGTTGCTGCACCCAGCTGGGGCAGCATTGGTGTGAGGAATGTCTCCATTGCAGCCGTTTCTGGGTTAACCGTTTCAACTTTCACTTACAAATTTAGTAAATCTAACAGTTAGAACAAATATTCCAGCTTAAGAGAAGTGAAACAGAACATTCTTTAAATTGTTTTGCACACGTATCTAATGACGTGTCACAGCCAGCTGCAAGTCATAAACAATTCCAGATTTAATGCGGTGTTGGAACTAGATGTTGACTAAACAGCTTGATGATACTGTTCTTGTGCAACAAGCCTCCACTGCTACCCCATCAGTTAAAACACTGATAACCGCTATAAAATATCTCTGTGTTATCACTGAGTAGCATTCAGTCTTGGCTTCCTTGATAAACAAGTTTTTATTGTTCCAATGAGGATCAGTGAAAGGGAGTTTTAGGATATTTTTAAATCCCCTTTTGTGGACCATCTGATGCCTATATGTTGGGGGATTCCCATTTAAAGGTGTAGTAGCTCTGGTTCATTGTCTAAAACGGGGACATATAAGCAAGCAGGTTCAATGAGGATCTGAAACCATCTGAGGACCATAAACAAACTGGACTGTCAAGCGGGCTGCACATCAAGGCTAAATTATGGAAGAATGTAGTACAGACACCAAGGGATTCCACTTTTAGTAAAAATAAATAAAAATGTGAAGTCTGTTTTCTAGTACATTTGGTGTTCAGCTGTTTTAGTGGACTGTTCTATAAGAACAGTCTAGAATAGTATTGTAAATACTTGAGCTTGACTCGAGTTTATACTTTCAAATACACAGGTCAAGCATATACAGTAATTAGTACAAATATGAAGATAAAAATAACATCAAAACACCAGTTGAACTCAAAATCAGCATCATTCCTGTACTCTAAAATGAGTCACTGATATATGGTATATGCTGTACAAGTACATTCTGAAGAAAAGAGGATAAAGTGTTTTTTTTTTTTGTAATTTCATTCCACTAAGTGTTAACTAACTATAGTGGTAGTTCATGCAAGGAAATACAGTTAAAAATGAAAATTATCATAAATAACTTAAATTGGTAATATTTTTAATGCTCTTATTTTTTAAGCTGGAAATTTAATAAAAGCAATTAGCTGGCTATTAAATTTATATATATATATATATATATATATATATATATATATATATATATATATATATATTATTTTTATTTATTTATTTATTTATTTATTTATTTTAATAGCCAGCTAATTGCTTTTATTAAATTTCCATTTAAAAAATCATAGCATTTAAAATGATTACCAATTTGAGTTGTTTATGATATGAGTGCATTAAGGGTGTTCTGTAAAAACATATGTATATATTTAACAATTTAAAAATACAAACGTACTGTGTTACTGTCCTCTTTAACAAGGGACAAACGTATACGAGCAGATAGAGAAATAACGAATTGAACGAATCGTTTTACCTGTGCCAAGGCTAAAAAAATAAATAAATAAACAAAAGGAGAAAAAACACAGAACTTGTTTTGTTTTGTTTTGTTTTTAATACTTTTCTTTTGAAATAAGCGGAATCTTTACACTTTGGCTTTTCCTAAAACAGAATATACAGGCTGGTATCGCTTTATATATAGTAACTTTACTCCGTATATCTCGTGGGTATGTATGGAGATTTAAACACCGCTGGACTGGTAAGTATTCCTGGAATCAAACTAGCATTTCTACACACGAAAGGCAAAAAAAAAAAAAGAAGAAGAAAAAGAAAATGCTGTTCACAAATTATGACTAATGGTTATTCCCGTGCCGTTTGGGACACGGCATCGGTATTAAAGTTAGAAAATACCTCAATAAATACGGCAATGTCTCCGTCTCTTCTTCTAAGAAACGTTACGAGAGTATTTTGAAGAAAGTTTTGCAAATGACTACCTTAAACAATTGTCGACTTGACTGTATTGTCAAGCACGTAAGGTACACAGTGTCATTTCTGGGGTACACTTCAGAAATTGAACATTTGCCAACTCAGTTTCACTGTAGATTAAACCATTTATTTTTATTTTTATTACGACAGACTCATAATAAACAAACATTTGATATTTTATAAATTATATACATCACCAACGAAACACGCTCTCTTAAATATAAAACAACTTTAGTCATTGGCCCGATTCAAGCAACAAAAATAAACACGTTATGAAACTGCCTTGGTGAAACATATTTAAGACAACTTAAAACTGCGATTTGGGAAACACAAATATTCCTATAAATATTCAATTTGACCCATGCGGAGATTGTATTTATAAATCGAACAACTTTTTTCCTTAAGGCCCACTTTTTAACAACGCGAAGTGTATAACTGCTATTTTACAAGGGAACTTTTTTTATTTAAAACGATCGACACTCCGACGTTAGCTGGTATATAAAACTCACCTACTTCCGTGTCTTCTTGTCCATAAACAGTTTCTTGTTTTTCATACGGAGCTGGTTTGATCGCGGGCAGTCACGAATGAATTACAGTAATTTAATATGGAACTGAGTGAGTTTTTACATTAAATTCCCCTTTTCCTCGCCTTTCTTTCAATAAATCCAAACCCTCAGCGGAGACAACAGCGCTTCACTAAGTCTTCCTGTCAAAGGCTAGACATTCCCGAAAATCTGTCGCCGTCCGACCGAGTGAAAGCCACAACAACCAATCAGCGATCGCTTGAGCAGTGCTGTAAACTTTAACCATGCAGGTGCTGAATAAAAACAGAATGAACGTTTTTGATTATAGCTAGGCGACCGCCGTGACAAAAATACAGCCCGAATGGCCTCCTCTCGTTTGTAAACTTTCTTATGGCCTCCTCTCGTTTGTAAACTTTCTTATGGCCTCCTCTCGTTTGTAAACTTTCTTATGTTCTTACAACATAAGAAAGTTTACAAACGAGAGGAGGCCATTCGGCCCGTCTTGCCCGTTTGGTTGTTAGTAGTTTATTGATCCCCAAATCTCATCAAGCAGCTTCTTGAAGGATCCCAGGGTGTCAGCTTCAACAACATTACTGGGGAGTTGGTTCCAGACCCTCACATTAAAGGAGATTAGCATTTTTATTTCCAAATGTCATTTTTTTAAATTGATAACAGGATAGGAAAGAAAGAAAGAAAGAAAGAAAGAAAGAAAGAAAGAAAGAAAGAAAGGCAATTGTTAATATCTTGTTTTGTCACATCGCATATGTGTTTAATACATTTAAAAATGTTTATTATTAAAACGCTACATTAACATTTAAACACTAATTGTACAGGGCCTTCGTCTTATTTTAGGATAAGGAAAATGTGCCCACATTCACATAAATATTAGTATTTATATTTCATGTATTATTTTCTCATCCTTGATTAATGATGATGTAATTGGGATACAGAATGTATTTGTAAGTCTGCTTTAAAAAAAAAACAGTTGGAAGGATTAAATGAGTATTTTGATGCAGTTAATGGGTGCAGGTTATTAAATGTTTATTTGATTTTAGTTTCCATTGTGTGGCATTGATTATTCACTTCTGTATCAGTAGAGGAAACAAAGAAACAAGAAAAGGAACGAGCAAACAACACAGAGGTGTGTAGCTGGGACAGTCATGTAGGATTTCTCTACAAATCTTATCCAGACAGCAGAACCACAGAGAAAGAACAATTATAAAATATATTATTCTATTTTTTTTTTAAATCAACACCTGCAAAACATATTTTGTTCATTTTTTTATGTTTTATTTTGAAGCTATATCAAACAACAACCTAAACATTTTTTTTCAGCTGTTATGTATTACGGTTATTACTTTTATTATTAACAGATTATTTTAAAATATGTATTCTTCTTTATTTATCTATGGAGGGAGCTAGTGTTGAAGATGCTTTTCAAATATTTAATTTTATACTGCATTTTGTACATCTCAGTTTATTGTGCCGTTATATTGTGAAGGCCCAAGAACAATTAAGCACCAAACCACTCCTGAATACCATTCTATTTTATTTGGTTTATAATACCTGTGTCGTGTTATTAGCTTATCCAAGATCTAGTTTTTTTTCCCATATTGTAGCTATTTGAAAAAAGCTATTGGTTGAGCTAAGAGGGTTGGGTATATTTTAAGTTTATTTCCACATTACAGTAGCACATATCACACACATATATATATATATATATATATATATATATATATATATATATATATATATATATATATATATATATATAACTTATTGAGACACATTTATACTGTTCCACACTGCAGTCTAAACCTGTTTTAGTAAAAAGAAAACCCAACTGTCACTGTGTTACTTATTTTATATAATCCACAATGTAATGTTACTTTCACAAGAAAGAAGACAAACCTGTGCAAATTGCATTTTTTGGGTGTAAATAATTCACCCAGTGGTCCCATTGTCTCTGTTTAAAGGCATGTTGTGATTACATCCCATACGATTTCCATGGAAACTGCTTTTGCTTTTTTGGTAGATGGCTGGCATTTTATTATGCAATACATTATACATATAGATGCATTTTTGGGGCCAAAGTAACAGACAAATAACAGTAACTTTGGAAAATGCTGATGTGCAGAGCACTATTGCAAATAGATGTCAATGCAGTTATGGATTGGGTTTATTTTCAACTTTATTTGTATTATTCATTCATTTCAGGGTTTTTATTCTGCTGCTGGGGGAAAGTAGTATTATATATTATTTTGCACAGTTTAAGTTATTTTATTAAGTTTTGCAATTTACATGTATGCATACATAAGCTTATAAACACAAACCATTCTAACCATGTACACATATACAGTACATTTGTTAAAATGTTGTTCCTCTATTATATAGACAGTTATAAAGGAACTCTTGAATAACCAATACTAAAATTACAGAATAACAAGATTCAAAGTAGAGATTTTGCAGTAAATAAATGTGATTGTTTTATTACCAAATAATACATGTGTTTTTAATTACATTTGTGCATGATATATGGTTATTAAACTCCAGGACATGAAATGTGAGCATTCAGTAGTGCAATGATATAATTATTAGTGGGATTTAAACTGCAAACAATAAAGGAAACTCAGGCTTATCACAGATACTCTATATTAAACATGTATTTGAATCCTTTTAAAATATAAATTACACAGATCTTACTGTACTAGAATCCTGGGCTAATATACCTGGTTGCACGCTCTTTTAATGTTTCCAATGTTTCCAAAATCAATTCCTTCTGTAACACAAGTGTTTTTTTATGCAAAACATTTCCCTTTTTGGAGCAAAAGTGACCCTTTGAAGAACGAAAAGCTTCCAATGTCATTTAACATATTTATTTATCCTCTTATCCTTTTTACTCCATGCTTCAATGTTGATCTTTATTAATGCTTCCTTGTAGGTCCTTTTCAAAGTCTCCAACTGTGTGGTAACTGATTTCCTCATTTCAGAAAGTCTTCATGGGAAGAAACTACATCATATCAATTCTATATAGTGTAGTATATTGTAGTATTGTGTAGTATAGTGCCACTGAAGCTGACAGTATTTCTGGAATGAGGAAACCAAAGGCAAAATTGTAAAGCAATGGTATGTATTGTTCTGAGTCATTTCTTCCTAGATGTACGCTGTTTAAATTCCTCTCCAGGAATACTGCCCCGTCTTCCCCTAGGTTTTTCTGAAAACAAATTTCGAGACAGTGATAAGGAATAGAGAACACACTTCCTACCAGGGTCAAGCATCCCAGAAAGACCACAATGTGCCACGAGCAGCCAAGTGATGTAACTGCTGTTTCTTTGGGATTTTGTCTTGCAAACAGTGCTATCAGGTGGTAAAACAGTGCAGCAAAAAGCAAATACACCTAACTATAGATGACCTCATTGACAAAAGGGTATAGCACTGCTGAAAAGCACTGATGGTTTAACACAGTGCTGGTTGTCTGGGAAGGAAACCCTTTCCTTGGGTCTGTGTTCTGAGGCTAGCTGGTAATATCTAAATATTACTATTATCCTGTAATGTGGGGTTGTATTGGTGAATTAACTCAAAATAATGTCTTTTTACATGGGAATTACATTGAGGTATAAGCTTTAAGGAACCAAATGAAACACCGTTTGGTGTTCATGAACATGTTCTAGGCTACTGTGTGATTCTTTATTCTATTTTATAGAAAAACAACGGCCTTTAAAAAAAATGCGTTGTTTTTGAGCACCAAAAGCATGTGTGTTTCCATTATAAAAAGTGGATATATAGGAACATAAGAAATGCTGGGAGCAAGAAGAGACAGTTGCCATAGACCAATGAAGACTCCTCCACGTAGAGCACTATTAACTTCAGGATCATCTCTGTTTGTTTTTAACAATCCTGTGTTTAGCTTTTCCAACTTCCCCTGCTTACCTATTCCATGCATTTATTATCCTCAGTGTAAAAAGAGTGACATGACTTCTCAGCTTCTTTACCAATACTGATTTAGGATTTCATAAACCCATTCTATCCCTTCGGATTTTTTTCTATGCTAAAGGGATGGCATTCTTTTACGCTGTATAATAACCCAGGCACTAAATCCTGGGCATAGCCTATTAGCCCTTTTCTGTATATCCTTAAGTATGGCCAGTCCATTACAGGGCCTTTATAACCGTGGTCGAATGCAATACATATTGACTCCATTGTGTATTGACTGCATTATATATTAACTGCATATTTCCATAATCCAGAAAAATCAAAAGATGAAATTTGTATTCATAGCGTGTAACTGATAGCTGTATCTGCAAACATGTAAATAACACTTGTCTGTATGTTGTTTATCATAGGATCATGTTTTAACATACGACGTAGCATAACCACAATGTCTGAGGTAATTTCCCTTTCAACACAAACTAATTTTTAACACATCCTGTTTTTAAAACCAACTATTTTGGACACAACAAATACGTCAGGAAATAAATTGAAAAAAAGAACATGCTATATGCTTTCATCTTTTGGTTTTCAAACTATGATAAACATTGATTACAAAGTGGTTTTATTTACATGTTTATTTTTTTTATTTTTATTTTTACTGAATTAACTTTGCTAAACTAAAAAGTTAGGTTTGCTAAAAACAGATGGTCTTCATGATTTGTAAAATTATATATATATATATATATATATATATATATATATATATATATATATATATATATATATATATATATATAAAGAAAGTACGTATTATATAAACTTGACATGCAATAAAAGTAAATGTATAGTGCTTGCATAATTAGTTATTCATTTCATTTAGTGCTTCTAGTATGCAGCGTCACAAAACAAACTCTTCAAACGAATACAAATGTCTGTGTGGCGTTTTATTGGGCTGCACAACTAGCTCGGCGGTTAAATGGGCGAGCACTAAGACCCAGAGTCAAAACCTACCTCCAAAGGAGGAACTTCCCGTGCGGTTGTATCACATGTTCGAGTACGACACTGCCAAGAACTGCAGGCAGTAATTTACCGAAATACGAAATTTAATGGACATTTTAACTAGTGGTCTCTTCGTGAAATCTTGATCTATATACATTTATTAATATGTAGATCTAAATAACAGCCTTTCTTTGATTAGTTTTTTATTTTTTTATTTTGCTAAAAGCTAAAAGCTGCAGGCTCGAAACTGCGTGGGCGGTTTGGCAAGAATGACAGTGTTATACAGTATGGTATTATGTAATGAATCATGTTAGCATGTGTTTTTGGACTCCACGAGTTGTTGGTCCATTACTGGAGAACCCCTTTCTTAAATAATACAAGTTTAAACACTTTTTGTATTTAATGAGTTCGGTTTTACTTCGAGGTAATGTAAAGTAGGCCTATATAATTAAGGTGACCATATGGCTCTGTGTTCAGCGGGACAGTTCAGGCTTTTCAACTCGCAACCCAATGCATTCTGGTACGTTTTACCTGTCACGTTTTACCTGGGGACCCCTTGTGTCTGCTGGTTCTCATTCTAACTGAGCTCTCAGTTACTTAACTAGACCCTTAATTTAACTGATAATTTTCTTAATTAGACCCTTTAAATTGTGTTCAGCTCTTAAACAGTTGCAGAGTTACTTATTCAATCTATAGCTAATTTGAACTCTAAAACTGTTTAAGAGCTGAAAACAAGTACAAAGGTCTAATTAAGCAAATGATCAGTTCAGTTAAGGGTCTCGTTAAGTGCTCTAGAATACCAAATTCTGGACAAACAGAAAATGCGAGATTTAAAACAGCTCTAGAATCCTGATCAGTAGCATCCACAGTCAAAGAAATGTACAGCCCTGACATACCTTGAACAGCACAGGTATAGATAAATATACTGATGCACAATGAAAACGCAACAGTCTAAGTTTTACATCAATAGCTCATTGGGCACATACATAATGTTATTTACATTTTAAATAGTGAGCAGATAGGTGTGTTGATTGTTTGAGTAGTATTGTTCCTTGGGATAACAAAATACTGAGCTAAAGTCATGTGATTTCATAAAAACGCCAGGTGCTCAGTGTTTGGTATTTGAGTTAAAATTGCCAAAATGAGTTGATTAAGAATCTGTATAAATAGACATTTGAAAAGACAAGCCTAGATTTTAATTAATGCAAGAACAGAGAAAAATACGACTATGTCCCGCTTGAGTAATGAAGATCGCCTGGTTGTTATCGGCATGCTTGAAGGCGGTCTGTCTGTGAGAGAAGTTGCTCGGAGAATGAGATGTTCTACTTCAACAATCAGCAGACTAGTTCAGAGAAACCAGGAGACCGGCTCTGTGAGGGACAGGCCATGTCCTGGAAGGCAGAGGGTCACCACACCGGCCCAGGACCGTCACATCCGACTGATCCATCTGTGTAATCGTTTTCAGACTGCAGTGGCTACAGCATGAGAAATTCCAGGAAGAAATAACCTGCGTGTCAGCAGAATGACTGTAGCTTGCCATCTGCATGAAAATGATTTGCATGCTTGGAGGCCGTTCATACTGCTCAAGTGCATTCAATAAACAGAATGATAATAATATTAAAGGGGTTTTTTAACGGTTAATCCCAATTCACCAGCTCCTGTGTGGTCCTAGTTTGTTACATGACCAGTTCAGGCTGGTATGTCAATCCATGTTGGTACGATGAGGAGCTGGCAACCTGTCTGATTACAATCACTGTCTGCAACTGACTCCAGAGGTCAGGTTATTCAACCTTCAAACCTATTATACAAGTGGTTCAAAGCGCTATAGGTTTTGCACACTGTCAGGAGTATACTTGAGTCATGAGTGATGTGTTGTCGCAAGGTGCCATCAGACAACATTAACCGTTACAAAAGGAGGGCCACACAAAAGAACAGGCTTCAGTAAACTCTGTGGTGCCAAAAAGCACTCAGTAAATGTAACCTGCTGCTGCATTACTGGAGCACTGCAGTGGACCATGAGCTTGGTGCATCAGGATCAAAGGACTGGATCAAATTCCGCATTAAAAAGGCTTCCTAAAAACAAAACCGTACGTGTATCGAATGTTGAATGCGAGTTCCCATTGAGTTCTGTACACCGAGGAACAATTGGAGGAAGGAGCTCTCATTAAAGTTCATCATCCTGTATCAAAAGGGAAGTTTTAAAGGTTAGGGCCAAACAGCCCCTGAGGTAGATCTTATATTTGTCAAGCTCTGATTGAATTGTGCAGTTTGTTCAGTTAAGAGTCAAATCAGTTTATAAGAAGAACCTCAACTAAAATAAATAGGTGGGTTAGGTAAGGTAGAGTTGGTTTTATCAGCTAGTAAGTCAATCTGTACCATATCTGTACTGATCATCCAGTTAAGTCGGATGTGTTACATTAAGTTCCTTGCCTAAAAGTTTGACGCTTGGTCACCAGGTGGCACTGTGTTCTATGTAAAATGCCATTAGAATTGTTTTCTTCACATTTACAATAATTGCACTTATGCAGGCTGTTTCAAAGGCAGTTCTTGACAATTACTGATACAAACATCTTATATACTGTACTATATTACTATATTATTCTCTATTGTATAACTAAATGGGGGTCACAGTTAATTTACACCTTACATCATCGTTCAGGAGTATTCATTCATCAAGCTAACTTTATCCTAAACAGTCGTTTACCACAGATTAGAAGGTTGTGGTAGTTATTTCAGGGTACCACTGACATGCTTTGCCATTGTAGAATCACAGGTTGCATAAAGTGTTTCGCTACAGTGGAAATATAATACGAAAGAACCACAGTTACCGCAAAGTCTTGTTTCATGGAAACCCAAACCTAGCCAGACAAGATCATTTGTTAAATTTGACAGTTTCTTACACAAGACTCAAAATCGAAAGTTAGGAAACAGCCAATAGAGGGTAAATAAGAAGAGTTTGGTTTTGCTTTCTGATCTTGCGTATTAAAACCGTGTTGTTTGATATTAGTATTTCTGGACTCCCATTTTGCAGTTACTTGGCACTATTCCTTTCAGTGCAGTACATATGGCAAAACAACATTAACCAGCTATTTATTCAGTGAAATAAGAAATTAAGTTTACAATGTATATTTTAGTAAATGTTATTAACCAAAGCACACCTGCATTCCCAGTAGAGTGAAAACCAAAAAACTAACGTAAATGGGGAATAATACCCCGAAGAAAGTTTCTTCATCTTTCATCTGACACCTGTTCCTTTCATCCCATGTAAATGTGCTGTTCAGTTATCTCATTATCTCTATAGTCATTGGCTGGGAAAACCTCGTTTTTCATTTATGTAAAACCCACCAGTTAACCACAGGCAATACGCCTTGATACATGTTTTTGTTCCTTTCCGTAGACGTTGCAAAAGAGGGGAATTCGGCAGGAACCCAGCTGCAACACCAACAGGAAACTCAGTGTTACTGATGTAGTTTCAATGCTTTTCACAGCTACTGGTTACATTACAGAACAAATGAAAAGATAAAACAACTATACATTCAGCAGTGAATGTGAGACTGCAGAGTAGACACTGTAGCTGTTGATTTACTAGTAAGCTGGTGCATTAACAATCCCACCTCAGCCACAGACTCATTGTGTGACCCTGAGCAAGTCACTTAACCTCCTTGTGCTCCGTCTTTCGGGTGAGACGTAATTGTAAGCGACTCTGAAGCTGATGCATAGCTCACACACCCTAGTCTCTGTAAATCGCCTTGGATAAAGGCGTCTGCTAAATAAACAAATAATAATAATAACAATCACATAAATGAAAGCTGTAAAATATCTCTTTTTTAATACATTAGTACTGCCCATTATGAAAAATAGGTCATTTCCTTTATCTAAGCGGGGCTGGGACACGCTGGCCCTTCCTCACCAGGGCCAGGATTAAATCCAAATCACGGCAGCGCCATATCTGCTATAAAGAATAGCTATGGCACCGCCGTACATTTTGATTTAATTCAGGGCCGGGTCTTTGATCCAACCGTGTTCTTATCTGAGCCAACTAAACATCCACCCCCGTTTCGAAATCAGGCAACTAATTCATTATGCCTGATAAACCTGGTGTAGAACCAAGCGCCCGAAATACAGAAAGCAGAATCTGAAATCTGCCAGCTAGTCATTCTGTACACATACAGTGGCACCAAAAATAATCCAGACAGTAACAGCAATACGAGTAAATAACGTTCCCAGGAAACCGAAGTACCTATGATCTGCATCGAAATGTTTATTTAAACAGTCAGTTTAAGGGACATACAATGAAAGGTTAAATAATAGTATAATACAAGTCAAAGGGACATGTGAAACAAGCATAATTGCACAAATTGTGGTTATATGATCACTTTCTGATTTTATAAATAATAAAAGAGCTGCATTATTATGACATGTAGTGGGAATGTGAGTGTTTGGTTCTCCTTAGTTCAGTGGTTAATCTAATATGCACTTCATAATAAAGTCCATTAAAACGGGATAATGTGAGATTTACCAGGAGTTCCGATGTATAAAATATGCATTTCAGTGCATTACAATGATTATTTGGAGTTAGGAATGGAAGCAGATGAAAGTACAGTAATTGCCTACCAAACAAAATACATTAGTAATAAAAGTTACAATACAAAAATTACAGTGATATGTTTAATAAAATAAAAACATGATTTACAAAACGGTTTGCTTTCATTTCCTTTAGCTGCTCAGCACCTGACGAGTTTGGTTTCGCATTACGTCTCGTCTCCTGTGCCAAGAGGGCTGCCATCCTTCAGTTATCACAGTACTGTACTTTTAAGATGGACAGCATCAGCACTGAGATAACTGAGCCAGGGCAGCCTGTCACATCAAGTAGCCGCCCCTGCTGTCCAATGGGAACACTGTTCCATAGTCACCGTGACAACCCAAGAGAAACCAGATCCGTTCATTGCAGTCCTCCTGACACACATTCCGATTCTGAGTAGAACAACACACAGCATTTTAGTATAAAATAATGATAGTGCACTCTAAATACAAAATCAATATGTAACACAGCCTTACTGTGTGGCTAATATACATTGTGTAATAAATGTATTACCTATTGGTTGACAGTTCTACAGTACAGAATTGTGAATGTTGTGGCAATTCTTCTGCTGTACCACTGACTTGTCTAATTGAATTTGGAACAAAGATTTTGTCTGGTTATCATCTTAATGTGAGTGTGGAGTAGTGGTTAGAGCTCTGGACTCCTGACCGTAGGGTTGTGGGTTCAATCCCAGGTGGGGGGCACTGCTGATGTACCCTTGAGCAAGATACTTTACCAAGATTGCGCCAATAAAAACCCAACTGTATAAATGGGTAATTGTATGTAAAAATAATGTGATATCTTGTAACAATTTTAAGTCACCCTGGATAATGGCGTCTGCTAAGAAATAAATAATAATAATATTTATGAAATACACCAGAGGGCAGCAGAGAGCAACATCTTTATAATTTTCCATACAAACTGGCAAGAGCCATTACCAATAAATAATTGCTAATGACAAAGACAGTATTCTAAAAACAAACACAGCAGGGGAAATATGTAGGTGGATGAACGCCATGCCAACAACTGGAAAAATATGAACATTAGTTGAGTGCGTTAGACCTGACATTAGTATCTTAAGGGATCCTAAGTAACATTTCAAACAGAAATATTTTCGAAATGAAACAACCTGCATTTCAAAACAGCTTTGTATCACATGCTTTATATCTTTTATTTACAAACCGTGGTCACAAAAGGTAATGGACTTTTTAAAGGGAATATCTGTAGACTCAAACAAATCTTAATGTACTAAAAGCACCTACAAAGTTGATTCTGAGCATCCTGACTACTTCCTGGGCAGATGTTCTGTGTGGGATCTCACTAATTAACATCCTTACCATTAATCACATTGGGATACCCGGTTCGCTGGATACATCTTATTGCATTTCCAGTAGGTCCCTGCCTATGATTTACATGTACAATTAACCCCTAAGGGACAAATATTTATTTTAGTTTTGACAACAGAACCAGTTTAGTAGTTACTGGGATGATAACAAACTAAACTGATTCTTTTTGTTTCACTTTTTTTTTTTTTTTTTTTTTTTTTACAGTTTATTAATGTTTTCTTCAGTAAATAAGAATCATGGGTCTGATATAAATGTGTCTCCACACTAAACAAACTCTCCTTTGTACTGAAAGTTTAGCTTGGTAAAAACACATTATCACAGTTCAGTGAAAGGCACACATTGGGCTGGATTTATTTGTAATTTTTAAAGTACAAATTAGTAAGATACAACATTTCTTTGGGGAAAAAACATTTACAAAATGGTATAAACCAAGTAACATTTGCACATTTTCTGCAATTTTTTTTTTTTTTTTTTAATGTTAGAAACACTGAACTGAACCACGGTAACTTCTATTAAAACGTTAATGATCTTTAAAGTTATTAAATAGCTAACAGTTATTCCACACAACTAATTAATTCATAAATGTGATAATTAAAAAAAAATACAAATGTAATGATTTACTTTAGAAAACTTTTTTTTCTAAATTATTGTGAAAAAAAACCAAAAGTCTATTTTTAAAAACAACAGGTCAGGACAGTTCATTTTTCTCTTTTACATATGTGCCTTTAAAATTGGAACAAAATAAATGTTTTAAAAACAAGAATACATTAAAAAAAGTTATTGCATCTTGTTCTGTCTACTAAATTTGGCACAGTCAATAAGTAGAACTACTAGTTAAACATATTTTGCAAGTCAACATGCACATTAATTACACATTTAAATCATGCAATACACACTGCACACTATACTGTTATAATAAGTAGATCTCTGCAGTGTTTTGATAGTGAAAACCTGGGTATCCAGTTTTGGTAAGCTTTCTATTTAAAAAAAAAAAAACTACTACACTCCTGTCCTGTTCAGATACTTTTCTAGAACACACTGCTTATTTGTACATTGGAGAATATTTACTTAAATACAGTGTTTGTATCGTTTTGTTTTATTTATTTATTTATTTATTTTTCATTTTTATTGAATTGCCTCTGTATTTCTTTATTCTTTAGTGGCTTCTAGAACAAACCAGGGGGGCGTATTATCTATAGCATGATAGAATATACATACCAACAATGCGGATCTGTCTGAACCTGGCCCGAGACCACCCTGGACTCTGTAACCAGTATCCCAGTCCGAGTCTCCCTCCGCAGCCTCCTCCCCCCCAGGACTCCGCCCTCTTTGCTGGATCCTTCATGTAAACAACTCAATTTCTTATGTTTGCCATCACAGGACATTTTAAGCGTCAGCTGCCAAAAAAAAAAAAACAATAACAACTGCGCAATCATGAAAGCAAACGGGAAGCAGCACCACCAGCAAAAAAAATATACAGCTGTCCATTTGTACTACCGTTTATATTCGGTTTCATTGCTAAACTGCATAGTCCACACTTAACAAGTTATACAGTTAGGATACTGCAGTCTGTAAATACTAGCGTATACTGAAATTAAACATCTAGTCAGTGAGAAAAGGACGTTCACAGTAAAAAGCGGTATCCGTTTTAAATATTTGATCAAAACAGTAACCAATGTTATAATTAAGGATGATTAAATTAGACGCCTTGACTTACTATGTACGTGCGATCTGTCACGCTGTTTGTGGCGAATATAAATCATGCACTGATCGTGCCTGTAAAATACAAAATTAATGAGAAAAAAACCATAATAACACTATCCGTCATTATATAATTAAGAAGACAGGGCAAATGCTGCATTTAGAGATTTGATGTGTGCAGCCAAATTCTAACGCCCAGTACTGTGTTAACACACCCCCTTCGCAGCCAAAATGGTAAACAAACCCGTTAAAAACAAGTTCAAACCCGTTTCTATACATCTTTATGTATATCGTATTAGTACTGACACCCACCGTCTCAGAACCCCGCTTTCCCCCTCGGTTTTGCAGTTTCTTCCACGTGTTTGGACAAATATTTTCTAATGACGCAGCAACACCACTTGGAACAACGTGATTATCGCCATTTTTTGTTGTTATTGAAATCTAGCCTCGGAGCCATGTGACAACTATAAGAAGATGGAAAGAAAAAAACTTCCGGGTCTCATGACCTATTAAGAGAAAGAACACAGATTTATTTTTAGGACGCTAAAATACGCATTAAAAAAAAATGTTTGCGTGTAGGTGGCAATAACAAAAAACCTTACCGTATCAAGTGCTGACTACTGTACTATATTAAAAATAAATAAATAAATAAAAGGACATTTGTATTTATGGAATTAATAATTAAGTCAAACCACTGCTGGTATGTACCAGGTGGCTCTTCCCATACTGTATAATTAAAAAAAAAAAAAAAAAAAAAAACTTACAATTGAATTATGTTTCCCTGGTGGGCATTCACGAATCTGCCCCAGTTCTTCCAGAAACATTCTGCATTCGACAGTTTTGTTTTGAAGAACGCTACAGTTGGGTTAGTAACAATGTGCGGTATTTGGAGCAGTGAAAAGCAGGGAGGGGGGTGGCATTCTACGCGGCAGTAGATCCGTTGTGTGGCTGTAGAGATCAATGGGGCTTGTTTGAAAGCTTGTTACTTCAAATTGTAAACTACTCAATGTTTTCCAAAAAAAAAAGACCTGTTAAAGTTGCAAAACTGGACAGTCACCTGGACACTATTAAAATGTACCAGTAATAAGTGACACATTACTGTTAAAGTCCCAACCTGTCAGAAAGCTTGTTATGTTAAGCCTTCTTTAGCTATTGCCAGTTTTTAAACACTTGTCGCACACTGTCAGTGTTGAAACACACTGTCCTGTATTCTAAGATAAATTAAGTTGCATACATTTTCACATGGTGCTGTGCTATTCTGTGCAAATGTGTTTCATAAACCATTTAAATGCAGCTATATTCATAGTTTACTGATAAATATTAAAAACAAATGGTTGCATGTTTAACTATGTGTGGAAGAAACATGATTACGGTTTTTAAATATTCCCTTACAGAAATACATATATTTCTAATCTATCTATCTATCTATCTATCTATCTATCTATCTATCTATCTATCTATCTATCTATCTATTTCTGATATATTCGCCATTCACTATGATTATATATATATATATATATATATATATATATATATATATATATATACACACACTGTATATATATGAAAGAAATATTTTTTTTAAAGATGTACACAAAAAGTTTAAAAGATTATTATTATTTGTTTATTTAGCAGACGCCTTTATCCAAAGTGACTAGGGTGTGTGAACTATGCATCAGCTGCAGAGTTACTTACAATTACATCTCACCCGAAAGACAGAGCACAAGGAGGTTAAGTGACTTGCTCAGGGTCACACAATGAGTTAGTGGCTGAGAGGGGATTTGAAGTGGGAACCTCCTGGTTACAAGCCCTTTTCTTTAACCACTTGACCACACAGCCTCCTAAAAAATATTTTATTTTCAGGACGTTTCGGGCAAAAGCCCTTCTTCAGCTGTTTAGAAAGAAAAGTAAACTGCAGTAAACTTGAGTTCTAGAGACCGATCTGCTTGGATTGTGTTTTGCTCTTTGCACTCAGAAGGAAGAAACTAGTGATTTTGATAAGTACAATTGAATGATTGTTGCTGATGTAACTACATTAGCTGGTTGAAGGAATTCATTTTCTAAAGTATTCAGAGCTGTGGTTGATTGAAGTGAATTTAGATAACGTGTAAACTGGACCAGCTCTAGACCTGCAGGACAGTATAAATTGGCAAACAGTGTCTATTCTCCTATCCTCTCTTGCTGACCTGGGAATCTCTGGCACTGCTCTGGCCTGGTTCTCCTCCTACCTCTCTGACTGCAACTACCAGGTAACCTGGCGTGGCTCAACTTTCACACCTCACCCTCTCTCAACAGGAGTCCCCCAAGGATCAGTCTTGGGTCCTCTCCTGTTCTCCCTCTACACCCGCTTCCTGGGCCCCCTCATCGCATCCTATGGTTTCTCATACCATTTCTATACTGATGATGCTCAGATCTTCCTCTCCTCCACTACATTTAAGTGTCTAATTTAAATATTAACAACTTAAATATTTTATGTTAAATCAACTAGTGATTAACACCTACTTAAATCATTCAATTAAAACAAACATAAAGAAGTCAAGTTGTTTTTAAATGAACAATTTAATTATTGCCTACTTAAGTATATTCAACTTGATGTAAAAGTTGAGTTGAAATAAAGCAATTAAGTTAAACCAAGTTATGCAGAAGTCTACTTAATTTTTTTAGCTACTTAAAGGATCTAAGTTCCACTAACTGTACAAAACTAAATACTGGCAACTTAAAATAATTGCAAGTTACAAATAATAATAATAATAATAATAAAAACAAGTGTTACCTGTTGACAAAATGTATTTAAGTATTTCCAACAAGAAAAGTTTTTGAGTGTGCTGGATGGAGGCCTCCCCAAGATTCTTCCACACAAACCTGTCTGCTGCGTCCCTCCTCCACGTTGCTCCGGCGTGTTTCCTAATTTCATCTTGCCATCTTCCTGGAGGTCTTCTTCTTGGTCGCTTTATATCTCTTGGGATCCAGTCTAGTATCTCCTTGGTCCAGCAATGGTCTGTTCTTCTTACTACATGATATATGTACATGTGTATCATAGTGAAATATATAGTGCATATATATGTCAGTTTTGACACGGAGCCATTTAACCCCTTAAGGGATCAAGATAAACACATATATATATAAGAAAGCCTGTATCATACCAACTTAAAGATATACAAAAAATGTACATTAAATGTACGTTAAAATCAACAATTCTGGTAAGGGTACTTACTAATTTTGGCATTTTTGGCCATGGATATTAAGCGGTTGTTCAAACGGCATCTTCTTGGAATACTTTTGAGAGTGACTCAAGTATCACGAGGAGGAAACTGACCATTTGGATGACCCAACACCCGTGAGCACATTTTGAACCCCTGTTTCGTGCACCTCATTGCAAAAATAAGAAAGTTAGCACAATTGTATTGGTGGGATACAGATATCCCTTGCATCTTAAAGGGTTAATTATTCCCACGGTACATGCACACACAAGTAAAACATTCACCTAACATGTGAATCTTATGATGTATCGCTCCGATGCTATCCTAATGCCTCACAAGGAGTTAATAATTTGAGGTCGTTTTTTTTTTCAGGTAATGAAAGACAGCCTACCGATTAACTTGACAGTAACGTGCATATTTCATCAGCTTACATAATAGGTACTTGCCGCAAGCAGTAACTGCAGGAATGACATGTTTTAAACGTGATAACTGATGCACGCTGTTGTTATTATTTGCTGAACAGTATCAGTATATATATATATATATATATATATATATATATATATATATATATATATATATATATATATATATATATATATATATATATATATATATATTACACTAAGTTACTATACATAGTATCGCACTACAAAACCGAATGTTACCGAAAAACTACATATTCCAGAGTTCAGTCGCTGGTACAATTGTATCCATGCGCAGCAAAGGTTACATACTTGCACGATGATGTGTTAGTAAGGAGTCTTTCAGATGCGGAGGAGCAAGAAAACTGGTACCTTATTCGTTCGAGTTGGAAAGACACTGTCTTAAAGATACAGTAAGAGGAGCAATTTCGTCGCTGGGGAGTTTAATCTTTTACTTCTCGCTCTTAGTAATTTCCATTTGAATGGAACACGCCATTTTGCAGAAAAAAACCCCCACAAGGATTAAGAGGTAAGATTACTTTGTTTTCCCCCAGAAACAGACAATCATTTTAGCTGTGTAATGTTGAAAACTGGACGTGTTTAACTTAAAAAGTTTATTGGCAAAGGATTCAACTCCACTTTTGCACCATATAACCTTAGAAATTAATGTTTGCTACAATTGTAAAGTAAGTATAAACCTATGATAGCATCTGCACAAGTGTATTCCTTTATTTGACAACGTTACATAATGGTGTTTCTGTTTGCTGTAACTTATGTTGCATATTACATTTTAAGGTAAAGAATGCATTGGTTGTCTGAATACTTTTGTAAAAGAAAAATGCAAATACATAAACTAAAAATGATGTATTGTATTTTATCTTAATTGTATTAATACTTGTACTGTGATTCTTGTAAGTCGCCCTGGGTAAGGACGTCTGCTAAGAAATAAATAATAATAATAATAATAATAATAATAATAATAATAATAATAATAATAATAATAATAATTGTGCAGTTAATTAGCATAATTCTATGCATGTATAACTTGTTGCCAAAAAACACAAAATGCACCTCTTGACTCTCACTGCAATACCAACTTTCATTTATAGTGCTTTACAAAAAAAATATGTATTACATTTACAAATAGGTCATTTTGAAGAGCAGGATGGCAGATAAATTGTTCCGAGCTGTCATTTTGGGCCCCCCCGGCTCTGGGAAGGGGACCATCTCTCAAAGGATAGCCCAATGCTTCGGCCTGCAGCATCTGTCCAGCGGGGATTTCTTACGAGAAAACATCACAGCGAACACCGGTGGGTTTGCAGTCTGTGTGGCGCTAGCGCGTAAAATCACAGTTCTCATCGACTCTTAATAACATCATCACTGTACGTGTTTGGATGCACAGAGCTGGTTTACCAGGGAAGCAGAGGATTTAGCTAGCAGGTATCATTGTAATACATGTACTGTAAATGTTTACTGAACATATTTTCTTTCTCAGTAGCTTGGTGGCAGTTTTTTTAAAAAAATATATATTCTATATTCTATAGGTAGTGGACAAAAAAATTGAAAAACTTGGGTAAATGAGGGACACCAAGTATATTGAAAGCAAGGGCTTCCACACAGGTGTGGCTCATGCGTTAATTAAGCAAATAACATCCCAGCATGCTTAGGGTCATGCATAAAAATACTGGACAGCCCTGGTTGTCTATAATTATGGCTAGCATGGCTGCAAGAGGAGACCTCAGTGACTTTGAAAGAGGGGTGATTGTTGGGGCGCGCTTGGCAGGAGCTTCAGTGACCAAGACAGCTCAACTTGCTGATGTTTCATGAGCAACGGTGTCTAAGGTGATGTCGGCATGGAACTCCGAGGGAAAGACATCATCAGCAAAGGGCAACAGTGGGCGGAAGCGCATATTCCAGGATCGTGATATCCGTGCTTTAATTTGAAGTGCAAGTCAAAACAGGCGAGCAACTGCAGATCAGTTAACTGCAAATTTCAATCTGGGGAGCGAGCAGCCATCAAGAACGGTCCGCCGAGAACTCCACAGAGCGGGATACCATAGTGGCCCAACGCCCTATTAAGTGACTTTACATTGGTGTTTCCATTTTTTTGTCCACACTTGAAATGCATGACCTCATTCATTACAACTACCTCTGTGTGTGTGTATGTGTGTATATATATATATATATATATATAAATTATTGGTAGCAGTTGCATTGTATAGGTTTAACAGGACATGGTTGTGTTTTTTTTATACCAAGCTGAGGATTGTACCATACTATGCTTGCTATACTTCAAAAGGACTATGTTACAGAGGTCGTGGTTGCTGGGTTCCAGTTATATGATATTATAATTGCTATTTAGGAATAAGAGCACAGCCGAGGAATGTACACGGAATGTAAGCCTTACCTTAGGCTACAGTGCAGTGCCTGGTACTCCTCCTGCAGGTTTGGTTTTAGGCTGCACTAAACATACTGGAAGCAGAATAATTTTAATGTTAAAAGCAACATTTTTGTCAGTTTTACTAGCTTTCTTTAGTTTTGTATGTAATTAGACCCGGGGCTCGTTTTATGTATACCATTAAGATGTTGTATCGGACTAGGAGGACGTTTGGAGCGAGTTGCGTGTAAAATAAAACAAGTTGTTTATTATACAACAAATACGGACCACTGTCTGCCGTGAACCACGCCAAGTAAAATAAAATTCTCTCTCTCTCTCTCTCTCTGACTGATAGATTCTTTGTTTTATAAATCTTAGTAAAGGATTGTAAAAGTCTCTCTCTCTCTCTCTCTCTCTCTCTCTCTCTCTCTCTCTCTCTCTCTCTCTCTCTCTCTCTCTCTCTCTCTCTCTCTCTCTCTCTCTCTCTCTCTCACAGGGCTATTGTTATAAGAAAAATATGGTTTTAAATGGTACGTCCTAAATTCAAAGGAATAGGGTAACCATATTAAACTTGTAAAGACACCACCGACACATTCAAGCCATACTTATAAGAGTATAGGAAAACAATGTGCGCGGTAATCGAAAAAAATGCTGCCGTTGGTTTGCAAAGGATTTAAAACATGTTGTGTAACCTAAGACAGGCAAGCATTCATTACTTTCACAAAATAATGTGTTTTGTAAATGCATTATCTAAATGCATGTTATTAAATTACATACTTCCTTTTGTTCATATTACATCTGCTGGCTTTTACAGTGTATGTAAGATATACATAATTACAGGAAAGCATGTCGGAGACAAAAAGAAAATTCATACGATATGGGCCTTCTTTTAAGAGCCCACTATTAAACTATCGCATTAACCTGTCGTGTTCCATACCGACACATACTTACTTACCTGCCTGTCCTATATAAACAGGACAGGTGTATCACAGTTCAGCTGTGGTGATGCAACACGGATCAAGACGACAACTCCATCCGCGGTTTAAAATTCAAACCACGACTTCAGAGTAATGAGTTAACTACCTTGGTATCTGAACATATTACTACATGATTCAATCTGGTAGTCAGACAAGAAGCTCTGCTGCAGTCATATCTCTATTTGAAACATGGCTAATACTTGTGCAATCCAGTGTCACAGAATATTGATAAAACCAGGTTGAAATGTAGAAATAACAACAGCAAAAAAGATCACTTGATTTTTTGTATTTTGGGGTTGTGAATTCTGACTTTCCTTCACAGATTGAGGGTGACGGTTTCTACACAGCAACCATTGCTTGTCTTTTTTTATGTAGGGTTTGGGGCTTGCATGTTCCATATAATTTCAGGTATTGTAATTTGTCCTTCAGATTGCAATTTGACAGCCTTACCTTTCCATCCTCGTGTTGGCCCGATCCTGTTAATGTGATAGCGCACTGCACCACCCTTATGTGTTCACTAATCCCTTTTCAAAATGTCACTATCGCACACTATTTAGCGTGTGTGAATTGAGTATTAATGGGTATTGGGCACACCAAGAAGTTTTACAGCATCCAAGCTTTTATGCTTTATCAGTATGTTTGGTCAATGCATTCTCTATGATATCTGTTTAGAAATGACTGCCTTTTTGAATGCTTAGGCATGTTGCTTTCATAGGAACAACCTGTTCAGCTGTTTTTAGTCATCGTTGTTGCTATGTGTCTGACTCATTTGTTATTCCCTTTACAGAGGCAGGAGTATTGGCAAAGCGATACATAGAAAAGGGCCTTTTGGTGCCAGATCATGTTATAACACGTTTAATGTTAACCAGACTGGAGAAAATAACAAGACAAAGCTGGCTTCTGGATGGTAAGTAGGAGTACTTAGAAAGCAGTCCGTTTGATAGCACTCAATTCCATCTTCCCGTTGCCTCCATATTAATTATGACGGTGGCAGCTAATAATAGCTCAAAAGATCAGGCCTGTCATCTGCCTTGTTGATCTATTATTTAACAATTATTGTATTACACTGTTAAGAATTACAGGTGTAGACAGCAGTCTAGGTAAGCTGTGTAACTGCAGTTTTTATGCATTAAAACATCTGAAATACTCACTAAATCTAAATTTAATACGTAAAAATATGCATAACAATTTTGCTGCACAGTTTGTCAGCCTCCCCTAATGTGTGGTCATTCAGATTTTTGGAGTTTTTTCCAGAAACAGCCCATGTTTGATAAAGGACCTGTTAGTAAGCAAAAAAATGCGATAGAGCCTTTTACGAATTGGGTATTAGACAGGTAAGAAATGAAATGTTCAGGCAAAAAAGAACAGCCTCCTTTCTGTGTGTGTGTGTGCGTGTACTGTAACTGAAGAAGATGAAAACTTACACCACTGTTTATTAACAAGTTCAGAATGAATAGCATGCCAAGAAGGAAAGGGTTAGCTTCCGAATGAAACGCAACCACACACACTGTTTAATCTGCAGAGAAATAACCAAAGAATCCCTTCAGAACATTTCCAAAGCTGAATACACATATACCATTTATGCTGTCCCTCTGGTTGTTTTTATGGACTTATTTCATAATGTATTTATTTCTTTCAAATCGCAATATGCAAGTAACAACATGTGAAGTTCAATATTGTCTTGCTGTGACTGACCGGTGCAACTCTGTTTAAAAACGTACCCTGTATAGATACTGAAGTGCTGGGTAGAGGAAACCCTTGTATTAACCCGAAGCAGAGTCCCGTGAGCTTTTGTGTTTTATCGAGCAGGTTTTCCGCGCACACTCGTGCAGGCAGAAGCTCTGAACAGCACCTGTGACGTTGATGTTGTGATTAGTCTGAACGTTCCCTTTGAGACCCTGAAAGAAAGGCTGAGCACACGCTGGGTCCACCCCTCTAGTGGAAGAATGTACAACATGGAGTTCAACCCGCCGCACATACACGTAAGGCAGACTCCCCAGTACCATCTTGAGCTGTGTCCACTCTCCTCTATTTAACAAGGTCCACAAAGTCTACTAGATTGATTTAAAGAGTGGTGGAGAAAATAACTGTCCAGCCATTCTTTAGAATATGAATACAGGGCTTTATCAAGAGTATGCAAATCGGACGTCTAAATGTATGGCTCTTTAGTGTAACAATGTTTGTAAAAAAAAAAAAGTGTGTGTATATATATATATATATAATATGCAAAATGGCAGCGAGGGTTCCGTTTCGATGATTTTAATGATGGGGGGGGGGGGGGGGGGGGGGGGTATTTTTATTTGGCACCTGAACAGACCCCTGTATGTGTTTTTTTTTGTTGTTTTTTTTGTTTTTAAAGATTACAATACAGTGATTTGTTATGAGAATTTTTTATTGTAAATCCAATAGTAAATAATATACAAGTTAATGTGGAATAATATTTTCATATACACTATGCGCAGTACATTGAGGTCATGTTAATGGTGGGACTCTGCTCTTACCAGCTTTACAGCCTGAAATATTAGAAATAGTGGGAAAGTGTTGTACCCTCAGGGACGTTTCGGTGTTGAGGAGCTATTATTAAGGGTTGGAAATGGATTTGAAATCTTCACCTACCCATGTACTCTTCAGACATACAGTGCATATTGGGTTGAGCTGTTTCTGTCTCTTTCTGCATAGGGCATTGATGACGTCACTGGAGAGCCCCTAGTCCAGCATGAAGATGATAAACCGGATTTTGTTGCTGCACGGCTGAGAGAGTACAAGGGCATTGCAAAACCAGTCATAGATCTATACAAGTGAGTGCAATGGGCACATCTCTAATGTAAAGCTGTTGTGGTTTTTTTCACGTATATGGACCAGCATGACTTATTAACCTAAGACCATGTGTAAGGGGCACTGTTATATGATTCTGTACCCTGTCTGTGAGATGAGCTTAAAAGCTCTCAGACCATGAATGCAGATGAGCCCAGCTCTTTTGCATTGTGGTTAAAACGCTCGCTTGCAGTGTGTGGGTTTGCCTCCACCCTGTTACACATCTCTGCACTCCCTCTAGCAACAAACGGCAGATCTAACTTACAGAAATGTAAAATACACTTCTCCAGTTTCAGCTTTTCATAGCGCCTGCTTTTTCCTAATATTATTACTTGTGTAATATCATTTTGTGTTTGTTCAGTATGATTCTCTATTCGTACTCGTATGATATTAACTGCCTCTGTTACTGTTGATTTTCTCATAGTGCACCTAAAGGGGATGCCTTTTCTATTCCTGAAAGTCATACACAGGACAGCAGTGCACACTTTTCTATAAATGTCCTCACTCGCATCATGTTTCTTCTCTGATCTAAATGTCACTGGCAGAAGCAAGACCTTTACCTCTTTGATGCATTTTCTGTTTTTCTACAACTCCTCCCGTTTTAAAGTTCAAGACCTTTAAAACAATACCTTGATCTCCCTTCATGTGTAATGTTAGTCAGGCTTCACTAAACGGTAATGACAAACCTGCAAGAGGCACTACGTAGAATCCAGTTCATTCAAAATGTCATTGGTGCTCTCTTGTAGTTCTTGCAGTGTTTTATCAGCTCCATTGTGCATCTTTCCAGTGTGTGTCAATTATTCCAATGCCCTACACCCTGTAAGGTGTTAAAACGTGTTCACTTCTTATCCACAAAGACAGTGGACAGCATAATATCACCTTCGCGATGAAGGTCGTAACAAATGAATCAGATTACACCCGTGGGCAGCAGCTTGGCTTCTAAAGGGTTATCAGTACATTGGATAATTCTCTGCGGCGCCAAAGGTAACGCAGGTCCTGTTTTTAAAGACAACTTCAGAGGTATTTTTCATCACGTCGTTAAACATTAAATATGTAAAACATTACAACTAACAAAATGTTCCCCAAAAGTCTGTCTGTAACAGGTTAAAAGTCCACCTCAGTTGCCGTCTGTTACCTCTCCCTGATTTATTCATGCATTACGCCTGAAGTCCCATCTGGGGCGCCTTACTTTGATTTTGTGTGGTGATTTAATACACAGCATTCAGAAACTGTGGATTAGAGGAAACAATAAGGTCACTATATACACACGCACACACACACGTGCACGCACACACACACACAAACCACACAAAACTCTTACCTGATTGTGCTTAAACACTGTCGCTTGGACTTGGGGAGGAGATTTAGAAAGAAAACTGAGAATATGATGTGAATGAAAGAGTGGGATTAAAAATAATATCTAATACACTGTTCTTGACTGTCCTATTGTACTCTACTAATAACTGGCCTGGAATCATGCCCAGTCCTTTAAAAATATAGTGTTGTCTTTTCTCACAGGAAGGAAGGTGTTCTACACTCCGTTTCGGGAACAGAAACCAACAAGATCTGGCCCTATATTTATTCACTGCTGTGCACCAAGATCACTCCAGTGGACCCAGAAGAGTCACAGCACTCTCCTCCTCTCTACAGCCAATAGGGAGCAGATACAGATAAGGACAGGGCTGTATATAAAACTAAGTCTCCTATGACAGCCAATATCATAGACAAATCCAACATCTGTCTGGTAGATAAACAAATTACTATTTTTTTGTTGAACATCACTGTTAAATCTCCCTCTTTAAGCGTACAGTTGAAATGGACCTGTTACAGCCTTGTTTCCTGAAGTAATGGCAGTTTAAAAGAAACCAGTATTTTATGCAATTATGTATTGCTGTGGAATCTTATATTCCTCTTGCATTACTTTTAGAAAAACATGCATACATGCATGCATGCATACATGCATGCATACACACAACACTAGCTTTCTAAGAAATAAGATGTTTTGCAGAAGTTCTTGTTGAAGTAACGAACAAATGGTGAAAGTGACTTATATCTGCATTTTATTCTTTAACAAGACTTGTCAACAGTGCAGATGCATCTGCTATTGCTCAGCACGCAGCTACAGTGGATAGACTAGTTCATCCTTCAGGGGTTGGAGTTACTGCATTGTAATGTGTTAGCTTCATTTTCTCAAAATCACTTGCTAGATTTTCATAGACCACCCTCCTAGTCAGCTGATCCTAGGTTGTTCACTGACCTGTTTGATTCTTTGTTGCCACTTTCTATAATCAGATAAATATTCTAAAAGTGCTGAGTCACTGAGCAGCCGTTAATGTGGCATCGGTGTTATTAAAAATCTCACGTGTTTCAGACATCCTGTTTACAGGATACGCGTTTCATTACCTTTGCTGTCTCCAGTGTTGTCCGTATTGCAGCAACTGGGCAATACATTTCTCAACATTTACTCTGGAGCATTCGGCACAAAAAAAAAGGATTGCAGTGTATCCGAATCACTCTCTCTCCTGCAACAATGCCTGTTTCCTCTTCCCACAATACACTGCTCATTTATCTCTTTGTTGCAGGAGGGAGCATGAACTGGATACACCGCAATGTTTAGAAGTAAAAAAAAAAAAAAAAAAAAAACTTTCTTCCGGCAAACATTTCTGAGTAAAAGTTGAAAGAAACAAATCTCCTTTAGTTTATTTAACTAATATACAGAAAATGTCAAGTAACATGTTTCTTATAAACACTGCAGGGGGTTCTGGAGCTCTTTTAAGGGGATATTTATAACTGAATAATTGAAGCAAAATGCTGGATGGATGTCACTATTGACATCAGCAATGGCCATTTCTTCTAGTGACAGCTTGTCATGTTCATTGGTTTGTTTGACAGTGCCTCGACTCCGCAACACAAAATATAATATGCACAGTATGGGGGTAAGGTGTATGTGCCCCTATTCACATAGCATTAAATAGTCTTGTACTTAGTCCTAACACACTTAGTCTACAGTAAATTGTACTTGAGGTATAGTTGAAAGAAGTAAATGCAATATGTTTTTGATACATTTGGTATATATGTTTGTAAATATACTAAAGGATTGTATAACAAATGTTAGGGGAAATATAAATGTCAGTTTGTATAACTGTTTTAATTAACCAGTAGACCAAACTTATTAGTTAGACTTGACGACTTTAACTTTTCATAGCCATGTCTTAATTTGTGAATATGGGTCCAGTTTTATTTGAATTTGTGTGTATATTTTAGAATCAGTCTTTGTCTAGCAGAGTTATGATGTGTAATTTAGAAGCACAGTAGGATAGTTCATACTGCTCATTGGAAAAAGACAAAATGCAAATGATTAGTAAGCATTCAGGAAAGCAGGTCACACAAACTCTGCTAGATTATTTTAATTATGTCTGTAACAGTGTATCTCCTCAATTTGATATCTGTAATTATTAGTTTAAAATAAAACATTGCATACTGTTTCACAAGCTGTACAAATAATGCATGTGTTGCTGTTTGTTTATATAATCTGTTGTGCAATATATATATATATATATATATATATATATATATATATATATATATATATATATATATGTATTTTCTTCTGGCGTTGGTGGAGTCCTACTGATACAAAGGTGTAAAAATGAATACAATTATTTTCTCAAGATTTGTGATCGTGTGTGCTACTTTAAAACAAAAAACAAAGAAAAGGGTGTGTCAGGAACCATCTCAAGAGGATAACTGGAAATGTAAAATGACATTCTGAAAATAATTCTTGTGTATGCATTCCGTATCACAGCCATCACTCAAGGTCATGGAAATGAGCATGCAGTACAGAAGAATTTTAAAAACAGGAAATATCTGATACAGCTATATTAGTCCGCTGGAACACAACATGTTAGAAAATATTACTACAGAATGCTCGGGTATGTAGGCAAAAGTGTAGAGTACGAATCTAAGGAGGTTATGGGGAGGTTGTGTAATGCACAGGTGAGACTGAAGTGGGTTTTAATGTCAATTTGTGGGTCACTTGAGTAGTCTGGTTTTTTAAATGTAATTATTTAGCAGGCGCTTTTAACGTGTGTGTGTCAACAGAAAAAAGCGTACTTTCATAATAACGCTGCCGTCTACTGCCCTGCAGTTCATCTCTGTGGTAAGGATCAAGGTGCACATATTAACTAAAATGATTTTACAAATTATTTAGTTGAGAGCCATGTGGTTCATGCAGACCCAAGTGTTACTTAAAAAGCGTTATATCTGGTAAATCCAGTACCGATGTATTAGCTATGCATCTGTGTCTCCGTTCAGGAAATCAATCGCATGCAGGGCAATAAGTGGTCACTGGTTATTGGTGATTAGCTGGATGATTGCCTTTGTGTGAATCCAAGCAAAGCCATGTGGTTTTGTAGATGTTCTCAAGCTAGTTCCAGCTAGGGAAGCAACCAGACTCAAGAATATGATGATGTAACCCAAAGACATTTTGTTATTTTATAGTATGTAAGTATTTAGCATTTTTTATATTGGCATGGTAAATTACTATGCTTTACAATAATTCCATATGCTTTACTTGCCTGATCTTTACCACTCTTTAAATATATACATTTTTTATTAAAGCTACCTTTTGTATTTACCATGTTATATCACTGTTGTATTAGTCAATAATAATCATAATACTAGTTGTATTATGATTAATTTGTTTACAGAAAAACAAACTTAAACACAGAGAACAGTAAAATGGAGGATTCAATGGATGGATCAAATTGAACGTGAACAATACAAGCAGTTTTAGTAAGAGATGCATTTTATTTTCCAGGCCACAATCGGTCAAATGACAAGTCTGCAGTAATATGGGTAAGCAAACCTAATGTAGTTTTTATTCCCGTTCAAAGTCCGCGCCACGTTTTTCACCATATGTTTATGTCCTGCAGCAGTGATTCTTTCATGTGATGCTATAACCCTGCAAACATTCAGTACGCAATAGCCCACAATTATCATGCACCAGTGTTAGGATTGATGACACCGCAGACGTACCTCTTTGACCTATGACTGGCAGTGAATGACATATCAAGGGTCAGCATTTCTCAGATTTGCTGTTCTGCAGCTGAAGAAGGCAAATAAAAAAAAAACAGGAGAATGAAAACAATTGCACATAAAGGTATGGGAAACGCTTCTAGAATGCGTGTATACGGTGGCTGTTTTATGCTGATATGCTATAATAATACGGAGTAATGTATTACCGCTTTGGGTCAGCGATAGCTAAATATAAATATTATGGTAGTTAAGGGAGGTATTATGTTCCAAAAATAAATAAATACATGCAAATCACGGGCTTGTATTTTAAATTACAATGAAATGTGATTAATGTAATGGAATATAATAGTAATACTAGCTACGTTGTTGTACAGAATATATATATATATATATATATATATATATATATATATATATATATATATATATATATATATATATATATATATATATATATTCCTAAACACTGAGTTATGAGTTATGTCTTAGAGGGCAGCAATTTAATATTTTTTCTGATTTTACCAATGGGCCTTAAAATGAAAGGCGTGACTAAAAGAGTACAATGGCATGCTCACTCCAAGCCTGGATTATTTTGAACAATTTAAATGAAATGCTGACAGTGCTGAAATTTGGCGATTTCCTGAAACATATTAGGCATTACAGATGGTGGCAGGCAGAATGCATTGGAATTGTACTATTAAGATATGACAATACAGTGCGTAGTTTAAGAAAACGATTTTAAACACATGACTGTCAGGCTTATTTCAAAGTGCGCACTAGAACGTGTCAACAGCAACAAAAACTGTACAGTAACAAGTAAATTAAAGAAAGACGTCCTTCAGTGTTTCATGTGTCACAATTTGTATTGTGGAATGTGATGACTTCACCACTGTTATAAACAGCAACAGTAAGACATTTTATTCCTACCATAGAACTGTTATAGTTTTGATGCATTTTATTGATTTGTATGTTTAATCATCAGCAAATGTCATGACATACATGGTTACAGTTATTTGAGTTGGAAAATAGTTTTTTTTTTTCAAAGAAAAACATGTATACTATTTTTTTCTGTATTGTATTTAGCACCTTCTAAAAATACAGTACAGATAACGATCCCCGTTGGGTTGATAGAGATACTTATGCAGTATGAATTATACTGTGAAAAACGAGGAGACATGTTTTGCCCTTGAGACACTACGACCTCATTCAGATTAATGCTTTCAGCTATAGATTTGGACAGGCCTTAAACCCGATTTCCTTCTCGTAAAAACAGTCAACGAAATATCACGAGAAATGTGTTCAACGGTAGGCTACTACACCATTTTAAACTGCCCAATATTGCACATCAGATATTTCGTTTTAGACAGTGATTTAATTCTATAAATACTTCAATAACAATATTAAAAAGAAAAAAAGGGTTTCTATATTAAAATAAAAAAGCAAGCTACTGTGCGTGTTGACAGATCCATCAGTACTGTGGTTTTGTTGTTACGTCATCGCTCTACAATTCCGGCTGTATAAGTGCCCTGCATGTTAATAATACTGTAGACCGCCTGTGAAACAATGGCATGCGTTTGGCTTAATCTCTGTGGCTATCTTCAAGTAAGGTTTAACTGATTACACACATGAAGACCGCACACACTGAATACATGGTAGCAGTGATACAGTATGCCCGTTTCTCTCTTTTAAGCACGATGCTTATTTTTCATTAGCAGCCTATGCAATATAAACATAATTCTATGTTTGGTTTATTGTCACGTTCAGTTTAATGAGCCCCAATGCTCTAATACAGTAAAGAATTGATTTCCACAATGTCGGTTTGATATAAATCTCTGTTAACCTGCCATGTTGTCTGCACTGGTGTGTTAGTCAATGCACTGACTAGCACTCTATTTCTGGTACTCGCACTGAAGAGCAGGGCTGTGTTTATATATCCCAGGATACTCTACTGTACACGAGTATGTATTTGAAATTATTACTGAAGGATTCTTGATTCTGTTCTGACCTATGACATCACGTCATGGCTTGGTCCTTTGGCTAGCTTCCAGGGAATGGAGGCTGACAAACACTTGTGATTTTGTAGCAGCCATCTCTTCTCATTTTCTGTAAGCATGCCACAAGATGGAAAGGCCCTGAGTCGTGCAGAAAAATCTGTGAAGCACAGTGAAATGTCTTGGAGTGAGGGAGAGCGATCAGAAACTCAGGGGTTTTCTCTGCAGCATTGGTAAATACTGTATGCATGAAACCACTGGGGAAACACACTGGATTGTATCGGCCAGCTATTGGTGGTTATCCCAGGATTTCTTCTAAAAATAGATGTCTGCTACCCTCCAGGGAGATTCTTAATACAGACATTCTCCGAATCCGTCTGTATTATTCCATTGCATTGTCTTTCCTCATAACCTTGTTTTTTTAAGTTATGTTTTCAAACACATCTTAATAAATGTGTGAAACACAATATAATACAGCCTCATAGATACATGCCTGTTCTTGGGAGGGCTCCCACCTGTCCCTGTTTTCCCTGGGTCGTCCCAGTTTTGAGAAAGGTGTGCTGAGAATTCAAAATGTCTTCCCGGGACATTAAATGCCACCAGTACCATAAACTGAGCACATGTTAGATAAATCCGGATAAAATATTACCGTACCTACAGGATCAATTCGTTGATTCATCCAGAATGCAGTGGTTTACAGTTCCACAAGAATGAGTTGCTCTAAGACTCATTCGCTTTGTGAGTCAATGTAGACATTTTTAATGAGATTCTGAAAAACCTGACTGAGCCCTATTACTATTAATATGGTTGTAATGCTGATATTGTGACACATCTTGCTTTAGCTGTGGTACAGCAATTCAGACCTGTTTTAATATGTCTCCTATACACATTAACAGTTCAGTATTTCATTAACATCAAGAAGACTTGAGCTCTTGTGCAGTGTCTCGCCTGTAAAACATTAGACAGGAGTTGTTTGAAGATGTTTTTTTTTTATTTATTTTTTATTGTGTTAAGCTCAAAGTTCAGTATCATGTCCACATTCTAAACATAATTGTTGAATCTAATTGGGGGGGGGGGGGTCTGCATTGTGGTTTAGTAAGAGAGACTTTGCACTTACAGTGACTAACAGGATATTATGTTAAGCCAAATGGGAGTTCACCAGCCAATATACGGTAACCTTCAGTGTCAGTTTTTCACAGTCTAAATGATTTATGATTATGAGTTCCACAACTCCGCGATTCAAAAAGGCTTTCAAAAACAGTGATGTAACTGATACAAATACTGGATTGTTGTGTAATATTGCACCCTGCTAGCTTTACTTCTGCACAGTACTACTGTAGTAGCCTTATTGAGGTTGCTAGCGTGCTACATTGTACTAACGTTTGTGTTCCCATCTCTGTTGTAACTAGTCAAGACAGGGCAGCACTGGATCTCAATGAGCATTCCAGGTTCAGTAGATTAGAGGTGTAATTCAATAATGAATTACTTTCACACTTGAACTGGAATGGCGTAAGTGCCCTACTGTTGGCTATTGTGAAATCACTTGCCATCCCTTATATAGGCACCCTATCAACACCTCTCTTTGCATTTAACAAGGAAACTACGGATTGTGTTGTGATTTTTATTAATAGAAAACGTAAAGCTCAGTTCTACTTTAATGTGTGTTACCAAAAACAGCTCTAACTCTTTAAAAAAAAAAAAAAAAAAGCAGCTCTGCCTGGTAATTTTACAGTTTACAAAGAGCTTCTCATGTACTGTATCCATGTTTTTTTTTTGCAATCCTCAACCAAAGGTATCTGAAGTTTACAATGCTGACCTGTGCTTAGCGTGATTTCAGTTTGCTTTCGATTACTCCAAGCTGCAATGCCTTTTCCATGGTATACCACAGGGAACGTATGATTGCATGCTGTCCTATATACAGCGTTCAGTAACCGGACTGTTTACAGCCCCTCTTGGTCCTGTATTTAGAAACATTTTTGAATGTTTTGTGTATAGCTGCATCTTATTACTTGCAGAGGAACTGCATGAGTTTGTTTTTCTAACACGTTTCCCAGCTTTCTTCCTTTCTGTGAGAAATCAGGAAGCACTGGAGCTCCCAAGGAATTAAATCCAGGAAGGAAGACAAGAAACGGAATCACTTGTTAGAAAAAGTTTCCTTTTCAAGCTGCTGTGGCGGCTCGCAGTTAGCAAGAAAGCAAACCGCTTCTACTGGCACAGCACTGCATGTATCAGCTCATTAGCAGCATGATGACAATCTCTCTTTACGTGTCTAATGCAGTGAACAATTTAATCAAGCTGCAGTACATTTGCTACATCTCTCGAACCTTCAGCGAAAAACAAGAGATCGTTAAATACAATACCAAATGAATAGTGCTGATTTTGAGTAGAGATGCTTGTTGTGTTAGAGAGGTAAATAAAATTTTTTAAGAGCTGTAGTAGTTAATCATCGGATGGCTTGAATGTTGTGATATTCTCGTTACATTTGCTGATTGATGTGACTCCTTACCATTGAGAACGGAATACTAAATCAGCAAGCCCAGTGTGTGCACATGGTTTACTATTCCAGTTGTGTGAGGATGTAGTGTCTGACCTGTTGGTTAATGTTTCTGCAGCAGACCCGTTTGAGAGTGTTAATCATGGCTTTCCAATTATCGTTTGCTGTTGCACATGATAATTGTTCTCATTTGAAGTTGGCCGCTCAGACGTTTGACAGTGAACAATTACAATTTAGAACAAAGAAACTGAACTGGTCTTGCTGATCGTGTGCCACATGACATGGGACCTTTTTGTTGTAGTGTAAACATGTTTACCTATAAATACATAGAAAGCTAATCTACTGTCCACCTGGGTTATTTAGTTTTACTTTAAAAAGAGGTGAATAAGGGGTTATTATTTCATATGTTTGTTCATAACATTGTAAAGCTGTACAGTATTTTTTAAAGTGTGTTAGATCACCAGTGGCTCCCCTAGTATAAGCAGTGCCACATAAAGTGTGAGGTCATGCAATCGAGAGCTTGCAGGTTCAAATCCTGGTCATGCCGAATTGCAAATCTGGGAAGCGCTCATTGGTTAATTAGGGAGAAACATTGTCTGTGGTTGGTTCAGAGAACCTTGTTGATCTTCAATCCTCCTAAGTAGATCACATCGGTGAGCTTATTCAAATTCGGAGCGTGTGGTTGGTCCCATACTTACTGTGCTAGTTCAAGTCCTTGTGATGAGGTAATGGTAGTCAATCTTGGCAGTAAAAATGAGCCCCTGTTTTGTGGCCTGGTTGTATGTACAGTTCCTGCAAACAGACACAATTGTCTTAATTGTGACGGGTAACAATACAAAGTGTGTTAAAATTAGAAAGCAACTGTAAAACCCATTCATAGCTCAGATGTTTTCAGTGTGTTATGAGCACTTTCAATTCAGTTCATCTAAGTAGTGACACATCTGAATACTGCAGTGGTTTGATTCATGCAAAGGAAGGGACTTTGATACAGTCTAGCAGCGTGTGTGTGTGTGTGCGTGCGTGTGTGTGGCTGTGTGTGTCTGTGTCTGTGTCTGTGTGTGTGTGTGTGTGTGTGTGTGCGTGCATCCGAGTGTATGTCAGTGTGTGTGTGTGTGTGTGTGTGTGTGTGTGAGTCTCTTTTGTGTGTTTTTGTAAAATGACAGGTTTGGTCCTAATTTACTATTTAAATGGTGGTTTAAATCCACCATTGTTTAGATCAATTAAATAGGCCCCTAGAGAGTCAGGAAAACATGACTGCTTTATTTCATTCAGGATTGAATTGAAAATTATTAATTTTCAAATTAATGATATTTACACATAATACACATAAGAATGGATGTCAGCTTTTATATTGAGATTTGTGTTGAAATTGCAATCTCATTTTCCCTTTTATATGCTGTGATAAACAGCATTCAATGAATTAACTCAGAAACACTGGTGTTTATCTAGACAATAATTACAACCAAACACCCTTAAATATTTGTTGCGCTAACTAAGAAATAGTCAAATTCTGTACTCAATATTGTCATTTCATTGCTGCAAATGGCTTTTAGGTTGCAAATTAGAGATTACATTGTCATGTCATGTTGTCACTTTGGAAATGCTAGAAATAAAAGCTTTTTTTTAAAACAGACAAAACAAACACACAAAAAAAGAAAATGTTTTTTAATTTTAATGGCAAGGAATATTTTCCCCTCCAGATAAAATCAGGCAGGCTTCAGACACCTATTGCTTTTACATGCTATTGTCAGGATTGGCCTGCTGCCAGGAGGAAGCCCTGAAAGGACCCGCTAATTCGTCAGGGAGAGCAGTCTGCTTGTATGTGTTGTGTAGGAAATGCAGCCCCAGTGACAGGATTTTTCACAGGAGAAGGAAACAGGGACACGAATTCCAAAATCCCTTTTTAAAGAAATCTCCAGTGAAGGCCGTGCACTGCTCTTTTCCCCTTTGCATGTAAGCTGCGGATGTTGGTATCCCTGTGCTCATGAGCCTGCTCGGTGGCTACAAGAAAAAGACTGGTTATGATGGTTATGAATCTTTACAGCTGGTCGACAGCAGCGGTGACTTCAATAACGGGGAGAGAGCCAGCAACACACAGGACGAGAGCTCGACGGAAGCACAGCTAGCAGCTAAAGGCGGCCCAGCCAGACAGGAGAACTGCAGTACCATGGACAGCTCAGGTAAAGACACTGCCAGCACAGTAACCCTTTATATTATTAATAGGGTGTAACCCTACACCACAGTGCATTGTCTGCTGAATACTGTCTTGCTTTTGTTATATTGTAACTGCATACTGTTAAGGTCTACTGAAATGTTATACGTGCTTGTCTTTTTTTTTGTATATTTCTGTAATGTATAGTATATGTGTTTGATGTCTTGTACTCGTTATCATCATATGCTTGGTGTCTTTGTGGATTTTTTTTATTTACATGTGATAAAAGCATACAGGTAGCGGTACCTCCTTTCTCCTGCACTGTTGCCTAGGCTAATGCTGTTTTACAGTGTACTGCAGTTTTGAATGCATTTAGATTTGCATCTCGTAATCCAAATCAGTTTACCAAAGATTGTATGTTATAGTTCGGATCATTTCATTTCTGCTTTAATGCTTTACTGTTGTTGGACTAGATTTCACTAGACTAGTATGTCTGTTTAATTCATCAGTAGTGACACAGGGTTTTAGATGAGGTACTATGGTCTGCTAGCTGTATTTGCCCTTATGAAAAAGTCAAGGATTGACATAAATTAATGCTGTCTGTGCATTGATGCAGAATGCATCCATATGTCTACACGTGAGTCTGTGTAGAATCCTAGCACGTTGAGTCTTATAGGAAAAATTGTACATGCTTGAATCATTCATATGCATTCATCATTAAATGCAACCAATCTTACCATCCAAGAGGATGTAATTTGTCCAGTATTTTCATTTTTTTTTAAAATTGTATGTTCCTTTATAACACAAGTAGACGTGTCTCCTTTTCAAAATAGTCCTGACCAAATATACACGACACATGGAAGATTTGCTCATTACGTTAACTCGCACCTCTTAATAGGAGGATCGTTGTGGTGGCAGGTGTAAGAAAGGGGAACCTTTTCTTGGTGGAATTGAAACATGACTGCTGTGAATGCTAGACAATACTGTCATGGGAGGTGCACTGCATTTCACAGAGACATGAGTAGGCCTTTGGGGCTCAGCCCATTTGAAATCATAATGTAATCATGGAGCGTTTACAAACTGAGCAGCTTCAGCTGAGCTCCGTGTGGCGCCACCGCCTTTGTGTTCGGCTCTTTCGTGCTTTTTAGAGGGATTTGCACTACAGCGGTGGAATACAGTGTTTGCAGGGGAGCAGCCTGTGCAGAGCCACATAGCAGGGAGAATGCAAACATTTGCTGCAGTAGCTCAAAATGATTTCTGTTCCTGTGCCTATCACCAGAATATATGTGAGGGTATTCAATAAAAAAAGTATTGTACAATAAATATAATATCTGCTAATTTCATTTTTCTTAGCATATTTATTAAAATAATGTGCACAATAATATATGACTGATTTGTCTGCTATTCATACCTATTTCTTAATTAGTGCTGTTGCATTATAAGGATGCATTTTCTTTAAGGTTTGTGCTCTTATTTCTTGACATGAAAAACCTTTTTTGTTTTCTTGCTAAAAGGAACCTTAACGGTATATTGTTTGGCTTGTAGATCTGGAAATACAGTAAAGTAAGAAGGATAATTAGGACAGTAGGAAATTGGAAGCAGGGTTGCAAAATGTATTAATACAGAAATATAGAATACGCAGCGAACATGTTTCTTATCAGGGTTTCATGTGTCCATCGTTTTTTTATTTTTTTATTAAAATTTAGTAATCACCAATTATTTTATTCTTTTCTCCCAATTTGGCATATCCAATTATTTTTAGGCTCAGCTCACCGCTACCACCCCTGCGCTGACTCGGGAGCAGCGAAGACAAACACACGCTGTCCTCCAAAGCGTGTGCTGTCAGCCGACTGATTTTTTTCACACTGCAGACTCACCGTGCAGCTACTTCAGAGCTACAGCGTCGGAGGACAATGCAGTTCTGGGCAGCTTACAGGCAAGCCCGCAGGCATCCGGCCAGACTACAGGGGTCGCTGGTGCGTAGTGAGTCGAGGACACCCTGGCCGACCTAAGCCCCCCCCCGGGGGGCGCTCAGCCAATTGTGCGCCGCTTCCTGGGAGCTCCTGTCTACGGTCGGCAATAGAATAGCCTGGACTCAAACCGGTGACCTCCAGGCTATAGGGCTCATCCTGCACTCCACTCAGAGTGCCTTTAGCGGATGCGCCACTCGGGAGCCCCTATCTGCCCTTCTTCTAACGAGGTAGAATACTGGTAGTGGCAGCAATTCTACACAATGCATAGAAGAGCATGTTACTCAGTGCCTGTTATCTGTTCCTCCGCATGAGGTTGTGTGTCTGTGTCGTGTGTGTGATTGTAAGTCCCTGAATCTGATCCTTTGAAGGGGCTTCATCTCCAGATATGGAGGCCAACTCTGGGGGTGGGCTGCTGGACATTGTGAAAGGAGGGGCAGGGAGACTGTTCAGCAACCTGAAGGACAACCTGAAAGACACCCTGAAGGATACCTCTTCCAAAGTGATGCATTCTGTAGCAAGGTAAGCCTTTCTTTTAATATATGTTATTCATTTCAATAATGCTACCATTTGTTCATGGCCATTGCCCATCACATTGTTGGGATGTTTCTGCTATGTGTGTATATCAATGTATGTAAGCACAAGGTAATCTGTTTTTGATCAGCTGGAGAAAAGAAGTTCTCCCCCCCCTCTAAATTGTAAATCGTTTGACCATGTACTGAATTACAGTTAGCGTTTAGTTACATATACCGGTATTGCTGACCCCTGCTAATTGAAGGTGATAATTAGGGCGTCTGATTTTCGGGTGAATTTTTTTTCAAATTCAGGTGAATGCTTTTTTAAAAATTGGGTAGAATTATTTAATTTAGAAATCGGGTGAAATCGGGTGGATTTTTAATATATAATCAAGACAGAATAAATATTCGGGTAGAAATCGGGTTTTATTTAGAAAGAAATAAACAAATGCTTAAGCACAAATTGTTAACAACAAAGTTGTCGTCAACAGTTTAAATCCGTATGCAAACTTTTGACTTCTCTCTTTCTCTCTCTCACACGCACACACACATACTGTATATGGAGGCATTCCTCCATTCCAATCAAGTTTTATTTTGTAGTGGAGTTGCAAGTATAATTGCACACAGAACATACGGGAAAACTAAACAACTTTACTCCATGCTGTTTTACAAAGAGAAACGATCGACTGTTACATCTAAATGCTCTTGGCTTTGGGCCAGTTCTGCTCTGTTGCATTTACAGACAACTGTGCGTGTGTTTATTCATATACACTATGTGCCTATTCGGGGAGTTTTCAGGTTTAACCAAAATACAGAAAAAAGCATTTGGGGGAGGGGGGAATGGGAAATCGGGTTAAATTGGGTAAAACCCAAACAGCAGACGCCCTAGTGATAATACAATATTAACACCACACATACACTACACATTGGATACAGTAGGAAAAAAAAACTCATGATGAGATTTTTTGCGTATATACTGTATGTATTATATATTCATATTAAAACAAACAAACTAAAAAGATTAATGGTCATGGTTACACATTTTAGCTTCCTGAGCCAAAAAGTGTAGGGAGTTTATGAGTAGCCCCTCCTGCTGCTGACAGTGCCTGTCAGTGCCTTATCCTGAGGAGCTGCCAGCTCTGTAGGCCCCACAACAGAGTCTGTGTTTGTTTGACAGGCAGCAGCCTCACTGCTGGACAGAGGGTGGGGGAGGGGTAGGGGCAGGATCATTCTTGAACTGCTCAATGCATCTCAGAGATTGTTGTAAATGCAAGCTGTCTGGCAGTGCTGGAATTCAACCCTCCAAACCTCTCACAGCTGTGCAGTACAGAGGAGGAGACTTCTGTGTAATTCTCATTCAGACAGGCTGTGCCGTTCCTGGCATAGAGAAAAAAAAATCCTTTCTTTCTTTCTTTCTTTCTTTCTCACTTGGTTTAATGTTATACAGTATATATAATGAAAACTAATTGAAATAAAAGCTAGCAATTTAATCATGCAAGCTTAGTTTAGAAAATTAAAACTTGAAGGCCAGTTTCTCTAAGGGTTTGAGAATTCAGCCCAGAAGACGTCTGCTTCTGTGACATGAGTGGCTTCCTCAGCCCTGTGAAATATTTATAACATCCTTAAATGTTCATCTAAACAGTTTTTTTCTCAAGGTTTCATGATGTTTTGAGAACTGCAGCAGTACTACTTTTAAAAAGAATAACTACTTACAAAATAATTAAAAAAATGAAATTCCATGGCTGGCTGAATTGAACACCCCATTCAGTCCCAGTCCTCTGTGAAGCAGAGACGGCAAATTGTGCAAAATAGTGTGATTTTACTTGCAACATCTTGCTCCCTTAAGAGATTTTCTCCCATTTCTTGGATGCCTGTGCTTTCATGTATCTTTGGCAACAATGTATGATAAATATTCAATAAATGTAGAATTTCTAAATGTGTCCATATACCTAGAGATATGACCTATAAGGCTACATGTATCCCAGTCAACAGGAGTCTAAGCTCAGTCACTTCAGAATACCTCTCGTATATTTTTGTATATTTGTGTGTTTTTCTATTTCAGTTACACAAAGGGAGAACTGGACATTTCTTATATCACCTCACGGATTATAGGTAAGTACTGTATTTTAAAACTGGGGCTGCCATTGGTTCCAGTCTACAATCCAATCTGGCATCAAAGATCGCCTATTGTGTCATGTTTAAAATAATTGCCATTTATAGTTGCAATTGGAAACAAACAGGATCGAGATCAAACCGCTTTCAGCTTAATCCCAGTTGCAGATGGAAGCAAGACATTCGAGTTTATCAGAGTACAGCGGGTCTAACCCTGCCAGGACTGTCCTTTATGCTTCTGTTCTCAAGTTCTCAATATATCTCAATACAGTGGTTACAATTTGAAAGTCCCAGTTAATCAATCAATATTGATGGCAAGTCATTTAATCAGAACTGGCAGTGTGCAGATTCAATTAGAAATCAGCTAGAATCACAAGAAGGTTCTGCGTAGGTTCTGTATTAAGTTCGGAATACACAGCTTAAAGTTATTATAATTGTCGTCTTTCTCTTTGACCCCATGGCATCCACCAAAATCTGGAAAAAGAGATTAAAAAAGGTTATTGTTGTTATTCTAAGCTTGCATGCAAGCCTGCATTGTGTCCCAAAAATACTGACATGTAGCAGCCAGCATTGTGCACATACAGTAACTTAGGGTTCAGAGACGCAGTGGAGGCGTCCCTACATGTCTGTCTGATTTTCCGTATGAATGTCATGCTTGCAATGTTAGCTTGAGAACAGTTCTTCTAGGTATTGCTATTCAGATCAGTTCTTCTAGGTATTGCTATCCTTTCGTTTTTGCTGGTTTCATTGCATTTATAAACAGCACTGTTTTCCATGCTGTACTGCCCATTGAAGGACCACATCCAACACGTGAGTTGCTTCTGGGATTTTGAGCCTTTGTAGGAAGAACAGTTCTGAACGTATTGGATTTTTAGACAGTGACTCTTCTATAAATACATATTTCTCTAGAATAAAGAAAAACAACAACATAAAAATAAACATTCTATGTTTGCCATTTATTTTCTTTAAAAGAAGTCAGACTCCCAGAAGCCGGAAGCATTGGCTTGCAATGGAGTACCAATCACTGCTATTCCAATGACTGACGTGTTTTCAATGGTGATTTCATTCCTTCATGCGACTTTAGGAAGTTGCCCGGAAGTACAACATTGAAGCGTTTGATAAATATCAATTTCCAACAGTTTAAAATAAATGACCATTAAAAAATCGAATTCATCTGTACCGTAATGAGCGTGTTTTTCATAAAGGAAAATCTGATACCAACGAAATTACAGCAGTATATATTGGGTAAGATTTACAGGAATAATTTTGTTGGCACCATGAATTTATTCCTCATGCTGTGAATTTTCTTCTTCGCTGTACTGACACCTGATTGGGAACTTGGGAACCACATGTTCGATTTTGATGAAACTTTGCGTGGGCATTACTATGAGACGCTATTCTCCTGATAATGGGTGACGGTCATGCTACCCTACTGGAATGGGTTATGTCCTCCTTGGGGGGGACAGTTAGACAGAATGGCAATGTAAAACTGTTTAATCTCTGCCCTCCTCACACAGTGATGTCATACCCTGCCGAGGCTGTGGAGATTGGATACAGGAACCATATTGAAGATGTCCGATCGTTCCTAGACTCCAGGCACATGGATCACTACACAGTCTTCAATCTGTCACAGAAACTGTACCGCAGTGCCAAGTTTCACAACAGGGTGAGTGGACACTCATATAAAACAAGTACAGATTGATGGACAGACTGAAGGCTGGCTGACCGGACTGTTCTTTTGCAGGTGTCCGAGTGCAGCTGGCCCTCCAGACAAGCCCCCAGTTTACACAACCTGTTTGCTGTGTGTAAGAATATGCACAATTTTTTACAACAGAACCCCAAGAACGTCTGCGTCATTCACTGCATGGTAAGACGAGACCTCAGAGTGCTGGCTTTGCTTGTGCGCTCCTTCATGCATCGTAGAGTTCATCTGTGCTTGAGGAATCTGCTTGTACAGGTAGATGTGTTGGTTAGATTTGTGTACAGGGCCATTAAAAGGGATTAGGAATCAGGATTGGGGATGTGTGCTCCTTCCTGTCGAGTGTTTGCAGAAATAAAGTAGAGTGTCATTCTGCAGGTTAAGGACTGATATATTTAAAATCTATTCCTCTTTTTAGTGCCTTTTTAACTGTGGAGTCTGCTGTTTAACATGTATTTCGTGAATTGTTATTACTTCACTTAGAAAAGTCTCTAGATATATAACATTATACAATAAAATATGAATCTCTCTCACTATATGTGTGTCAACAAAATATATGAATCTGACTACCTTCATTTAATATTGCAGTTAAAAAACACAAATAAATACTACTACTACTACTACTACTACTAATAATATGTACCATAGTTCATAATTCAGCCACATTGAGATTTGCTTGCACATCGCTCCTGCATGACCCTATTCCCCTGTGCGCTTGCACGGGTGTTATCATGCTGTTCATGCTGGCTGCAGAGCGTACCATTCTCAGATATTGTGTACTTGATCGCTCTTTTTTCATACTATTGTCTAAGGATGGCCGAGCTCCCTCAGGCGTTCTGGTCTGTGCAATGTTCTGCTTCTGTCACCTCTTCAACAATCCACTTCCTGCTATTCAGTTACTGAACTCCAAGAGACCCGGCTCTGGGCTTTGGCCTTCACACAGGAGGTATGGCTTTGACTAATCTAAGTGGCTATGCTGGGATCAATCATCCAAGGATTTAATGATCACGGAGGTTACAGTCCTGTGTGCTGCCTTGGTTGCTCTCTCCTTTTTCTCTAACCATGCCTGCTATTAAATACAATGCAGAATTGACTATGTACCGGTTTGCTCTCCTGATGTTTTGCTGTTTTGCTGTTTTGCTGTTGCAGGTACATAGATTATGTATGCAGTATGGTGTCTGAGAAACCCACGCTGCCTCACTGCAAGGCTGTCATTATAAAGTCAGTCATTATGAGCCCTGTCCCTAGCTTCAACAAACAGCGCACTGGTTGTCGACCCTTCTGTGACATCCTCATTGGGGAAACAAAGATATTCTCAACAGCACAGGAGTATGAGAGAATGAGGTAAGGGTTACTGACCTAGCTGAGCTCATTTGCTTCAATGCAAACACACCCTGGCAAGAATCCCTCGTCGCCCTAGAGGAAGATGCTATACATGAGAGTAACTACAGAATAAAACAGGGAGCCGATACTGTATCCTCTACAGCAGTAGTGAACTAAATCTGTTTTGTTGTTATTGCTGGAGTTCCTTCAGGTAATAGTAATTATAAAGGTGCTTCTTCTTCTTGTTTCACTCTTACCTTTTTTATACAGTCATTCTTAGTGATTCCAACTGTATATCTTCAATTTAATGCTGCCCTTGAATAAATGCTGCCCTCGAATAAACGCTGCCCTCAACAAGAAACAAATAAACAGGACACAGATTATACTGGACACATGTTATTCAAAAGAAAAAAAGGTAGAAGTTTAGAAACTCACCTAGTCAATAAACATCACCGTCAAAGGAGGGTGCCACCCTCAAACCGTACTACCGTACTTCCAACAAGCGCCGCCTTGAATAAATGCTGCAGCTGCTTTAGGCATTTTAAGATGAACGCTGCGCTGTGCATTTGAAGATATAAAGCGTTCCTGTTTCTCAGGAATTGCATATTTATTTTTTGATAAGATGCTGTGTTTAGGTCCTTTGGTTATGAACTCAGGAGCTGCTGCCATAGACATCTGTATGTAGGCTAGATCAGCCAAAGTGTCTTTATATTAGTAAGCAACAGCGCCATCTAGTGCACAGCAGTGTATTACCAGCAGATCGCTAGATGACGGCTGTATTAAGATTTCGATCAATAATATAGACCCCAGGGTGTGTACAGCACAAAGCACTTGAAAGGTTTGACTAATCATGCTTTTTATATACTGTTGAGTCTTAGATTGTATTGAACACATTGCTTTTTTAAAGGGAGCACAGAGTCCTGGAAGGGAAGGTGATGATTCCCCTGGGGGTCAGTGTGCACGGGGATGTGGTTGTTTCAGTCTTTCACATGAGATCCACTATTGGAGGAAGACTTCAGGCCAAGGTAGGGAATGATTCGACCGGGGGTTTGCAATTCCACTGTCCATTAGCACTCCCAAGTGTTTCCTGCATTCTTTAATTAACTCTGATTGCTTGAAAGGAAAAAATAAAAACATGTTAATATCACAAAACACGTGATGTGCTTAAGAGAACTTGGTTGTTTGGCTTTAGTTTCGTTAACAGGTGTTTTACCTCAGGAGATAATTAGCCTGGAGTAAATGGTTTGAAAATATGGCCACATCGTTCTTATGCTTGTTAAACTTGATTTGTTTTTTAGTTTCAGACGGTTAAATATGGGAACATTTTTTTTATTTTTACTTTAAGTATGTGTGCGGTGTCTACTTCTACAAGTTATTTTTCAAACCAACTAGTGCCGTAAATAAATTCAATCTTTCTTTTCTTTCTTCATTTCTTTTTTAGTTGACAAACACACAGATATTTCAGATACAGTTTCATACTGGATTCATTGCTCCTGGAACGACAGTGCTAAAGTTTACAAAGTAAGTCTGTCTAATTCATAGCCTATACAAGTTAAATACAGTTAAACTTGCAAAGACCCACCCCTTTTCACAGCAACAACTCTATGATGAAACCATAGAAATAAACATGTATTTTTAAATGCATCATTAAAAGTCCTCTAAGCTCACTTTGAATGGGCTTTTGTTTGGAATGACATGACAAACTGCTTGCTGTTGCCGTGGCGTTTACAGAATTCTGAGCAGAGACAGTAAAGCCCTCCTACTCATGTGAAGTCCACTTTCTTACAGTTTACTACATATAAGGTAAAGTTTTATAAGGGCTATATTCAGGTGTCGCTCAGAAGGAAGCAGGTCGTGGTGCCTGCAAAGGTTTTTACAGTTGAGTAAACAGAATCTCACAGCGTAGCATAACAACAATCATTGCCAAAAGGAGAGGCCTAAAATACATTGGCAGTTTGGCACGGTTAGTGTTTTCATTTTATAAAAAAGGACACATTGAAACTGGGGACGCTGTTTGAAAGAGAAAGTCAAACCACAAATCAAACAACGTCTAATTGTGTGGGTTTGTACAGGAATGAAAACTAGAAACGATTAAGAAACAATACCATAAAGGAATGGGAGTTTCAGAGTGCCTTTGCATTTCGTTGGTTACTGAATACATTGGCTACACCATACATGTAATCGTTCAGCTCGGATTGCTACAAAATACATTTGACCTAAATCAGGTTTTTGGTCGAATGAAGTTAGTGTTTTAAAAAACTATAACAGTGCTGGAAAATTAGCCTTGACACTTAAAACCCAGCAGAAGGGATTTAGTGGATATGAATAATTGATGAAAAGCAATTGCACTGAAGGTACTAGCTGCGCTCGGCACATGGAGAAATTAAGGGCATGGTCTTTAGAATGAATATTTTAATGTTTGTCCAATGTACTTTATGCTGCTCCTGGTGAACTGAAATGGTCGGATTCGTCTTTTTAGCCACAAGTGCCAATCTGGTATCTGTACATATAAATTCATATAAAAAATATTCTAATGGGCTGGTACTATTCCTGTGATCTCTAAGGAATCTGCCTGTCAAGTTTTCCACTGAAAACAATTAATTAGAAACTGTATTTTAATTACCCATAAGCCCTGAAGGAATTGCAGAGTATGACATTAGTTATGGTGGTAAAACATAATAGCTTGCTGTTAGGTGGATGTGGTTGATTAATATTATTATTATTATTTGTTTATTTAGCAGACACCTTTATCCAAGGCGACTTACAGAGACTAGGGTGTGTAAACTATTCATCAGCTGCCAAGTCACTTACAATTACGTCTCATTCGAAAGACGGAGCACAAGGAGGTTAAGTGATTTGCTCAGGGTCACACAATGAGTCAGTGGCTGAGGTGGGATTTGAACCAGGGACCTCCTGGTTAAAAGACCTTTTCTTTAACCACTGGACCACACAGCCTCCAAATACATGAAATTGATTCATAATTCTAATTTCCAGCCCCTTCGTAATAATGAAGCCCTAGTTTAAGAGATGTTTCTGAAAGGATGTTTAATTCAACATTCGCTCATGAATAACTCTCTTAGGCTAATGTAACCAGAGAATCTTTTTTTAATGTTACAAATTAAAGGTTCGCTATTAGGAGCAGTAGTGGGTGACTGTACTGGGCTTTTACCACTGGGTTTGGTTAGCTTTGGTGAGTTAGGGGCTTCACAAAAGACACATAATTTGGCACTCTCGCAATAATAACGAGTGAGCAGTCTCAAAAAGAGATGCAAAGGATTGCATGGAGACTGAACTGCTCTGAGATTATACATGCATTGCAATGGAGCTCACAGTGCCACTGCCAGTGCTATCGCTGCTCCCTGGATAACCACAGTAGATTTTAGTCTCCAGTGCACAGCCCCTGGATTCTCGCGTAATGTTATATATTATATACACTGCTTGTGATTGTCTGTAAGCTCGATCCTTGTTTCCTCAGGCCCGAGCTGGATGCCTGTGATTCCCCGGATAAGTACCCTCAGCTCTTCCACGTGGTGCTGGAGATTGAGGTGGAGGCTGCCGATAAGCAAATGGACCTGACCTCCCCCTGGGAGCACTTCCCCACCAAGGATCTCAGTCCCAACATCCTCTTCTCCTGCCACCAGGAGCACCAGGACGCGCTGGCGGTAGGAGGTAAGATGGGAGGCAGCTGTAATCACAAACCTAACGGGACTGCCTCCATGTGCTGCGAGTGGACAGTTCTTTAGCCCTGCTTTTTAAAAACAGCAAATCTGGAAATATGCCAACTCACACCATATACTGTATGGGTTATACTTCCCTAATTAGTAAAATTTGTTAACATCTTCCTTCAGAACATGTTAAAACAAAATGCGTTTACCTTCATTGGAGTCTAGTCTGTCTGCTGCTGTTTAGCAGTCTTCTAGCTGTTCCTTGTCCCCTCAGTGCCAGCTGTCTGTTATTGATCTCTTCTAAAGCGCTCCTTTTCCAGTAGGTAACACCCTTTCTGTCACAGTGGATTACTTCTTCTTGTGCCGTTTACTAACAGAGTAGGCATTACTGAAACAAAGAACTTTAGAGGGGAGTGAGTGATTCCATTCCCTGCAGTAGATATCATGGGATTGATAGTTCAGACAGAGATTGCCTTTTTACCTTTGACCCTGGTCATGTGCCTTTCTCTAACAAACAGCCATCAACTAAAACACAGTACAATAATGAATCTTGAATTGTAACATTTTATTGATTGAAATATGGTTACACTGTCGTATATTTGTTGTAAAGAAAATAAACCTTAAAAAAAAACAAAAAAACACTGTCGAATTCCTAGGTATTCCAGTCACCTGTCTCTGCTTTGAATCAGCAGTTTTCAGTGCAGTCTGGTATTCCAGTCACCTGTCTCTGCTCTGAATCACCAGCTTTCAGTGCGGTCTTCTTGGTTGTTTTGCTCCTAAAAGGGCGGCAGACGAAGCTAATCGAAAGACACCTATGTTATTGGCATCTGTTAACATGACGAGATGTGCACAAAATCTGAAGCTGTAAAGCTGAAATCATTGGGCAAGCTGCATTAACTGGAACAATAAAGTTTTAAATCCACACTTCCCTTTTATTTATTTATTTATTTATTTATTATTTTTTTACCTCTTAAGTCAAATGGAATATTTGAAGATCTCTGCATAGCGCTTAGAGCCTCCCAGTGGCCAGACATTGTCATTGTGGCCAAGGAATTTCAAATCCGAGCTTTGTGCTCAGCCCTATTCATGAATTCATAAATTCAATAAACGTTTAAATATTGTCCACTCCAGGTAGGCCACCTTCAGGAGATAAAGAGCCACATCAAGATAACTTAAGGAATGCTGGCGCTGGACAGACCACTTTCTTCTCCTCCATGGCCTGGCAAGGTAACCTCTGGAGAGGGCGCAAGCTGCAGAGCTGGCACAATGCAGAGCTGGCACAATGCAGAGCTGGCACAATGTAGTCAAGCAGTGCAAGCAGGGGGTCCTGGGCAGCTGAGCACTTCGATTCATTCAGAGCACCTGTGTTTAAACACTCCTGCAAGGAGCACTGCCTTAAATGTACTTCTGACTCCCAGAACACAGTTCAAACCTCTTACCACAAACCACAGTTCTCTCTCTCTCTCTCTCTCTCTCTCTCTCTCTCTCTCTCTCGCACTCACATTTTTAGAATTAGTATTATTTTTCTTTAGTTTTTTCGTTACAGGTTTTTGTTTCTGAAATGTACAGTATCAGGTATTAATGGTAGCTGACATACAGTGCAATGGTGTCCAAACACACATTGGAAGGCATGATTTCCAGAAGAAGAACATGCAATATTTCTTCACATGTATTAATAAGCCATTAAAATAATGGTGTGCTTGTAGTTGTTGGTGAACAGTTTTTTGACTTGCAAGTAAAGCCATAGCCAACTTTGTGTAAAAAAGATGTAAAAGATACAATATTGAAGTCTATTGCACCAAACTCCTATTTAAAAACATATCTATATATTACAGTGGGATTAAGACCTTGGCCATTTAAATGCTGTCTGTAATTCGGTGTTTTATTCTTACAAGATTATCTGGATATGGAGGAGTTGGAAGGTAAGGTGCATTACAGGAAGCCACAGTGTAACACACCTTTAATGTTGCTGCTCCATTTGCTTCTCCTGAACCTGTCTTCCATGTCCCCAATGCTCTTCTAGTTGCAGTGTTTAGCCTACTGTAGCTCGTGTTAGAGTCACAGAGGTCCCTGCTCCTATGGTGTCTGTTTTCCAGTGCAGCCCTCTGGCCTTCACCAGGTAGAGAAGCCATTCTCACGAGCCTCCTGCTGTTGTTGTTATTTCTCAGATCCCAGCAAGGGCCACCCCAGCACTGAAGACAAAGCGGCGCTGGTGCATGAAGACAGCGAACCCTCTGACGACGAGCTCCTGTCTCTCTCCAGCCAGCAGAGCAACACCAGCAACGAGAAGCAGCCTCCACAGCAGCAGCTGCAGGGCACACCGAAGAGCAGCAAGAGGCAGGAGGCCCAGCCCACGCCGGCGGCCGCGCCCCTGCCACCGCCCGCTGAAGACGTGGACCTCCTGGGTCTGGATGGGGGTCTGGGGGACAAGGCCTTCGCCGGACAGCCGCAGCTGCCCCCCACCAACGCGGACCTGCTGAGCGACCTGTTCGTAGCGAGCACCCCAGCCTCGCCCTCCCACAGGCCTCAGCCAGACAGCAAGCCGGCGTCCGCTCAGTCCACCCCCAGGAAGACAGCCCCGTCCTCGTCCCCCTGCCCCTCACCAGGTGAAGGTGACCTGCGCCACTCTGTGTATCAGCTGTGATGGAAGCACTAGGCAGATCTGAGTGTGAAGGGAGGTCATACGCAAGCGGAAAAAAGGAAATCTGTTTCAATCATTTTACTCAAGCATGTATTAAAGGCCAGCAGGGTTGGGGGTCAATTCCTGTTTTTCAATTACATTTCAAATTCCTTTTTAAAATCAATTCCCAATTCCAATTTCCTTTTTAATCAATCCCCACAGATCATTGATCAAAATTATGATTAAGAGGAATTCTGTTAAAAGGAGCTTCTCACGGTGGCAACAAATTACTTCAATTTAAGTCACTGTCAATTTAATTGGCTTCAAATGAAAGCAGTGTAACAATCACAAAAAATATTATGTCTCTAAAATATCAATTCCAATTCCTTCGAAGAAATTGGAATTGGAATTGGAATTGGAATCGGAATTGGAATTGGAATCGGAATCGGAATCGGAATTGGAATTGGAATTGGAATTGGAATCGGAATTGACCCTGACCCTGAAGCCCAGTTGCAATGATTGCTCTGATGAATCTCCATAGAGATATATTCCCCGTGTTAAATCACCTGTGAGGGGAAGGATACCTGTGATAAACAGTAAGCTGAATATTACTGGAAAATTGGATTTGAGTGGAAATATTCCAGTATACAGTCCGGTACTCCCAGGTATTTCATTCATTTATGAATTCTGAATGATTTCATCTTTCTGTTGTAGTCTGTTTTTCTAATAAAAAAATATATATGTTTAAGAACAAGATACAAATCCTGTCAGGAGCTCAATGTATCCATCATGGCTTTGATATACAGCAGCAGGTTTTCAAATTGTAAGATCTTGCAGCACTGGGAGGATCCAGGGCATCCGTTTTGCTGATTCTGTGTTTTTTTATGATGATTGGCAGCTTTTGATGCATTTGGATCCGGTCCTAACCCGGCTGGGCAGGAGTTTCTGGGATCGTTTCTCGGGCCAGGTAAAGCTGGACAGAGTGACCCTTTCCTGCATGTGACCCGGTCCCCCTCCCCCACAGCACAGAGCACAGGCAGCGACCCCTTTCACATGTGTAAGGGCTGAAGACATGCATGCCCCTGTTCACCCTTAAACAAAACAGCAACTCACTTCAGGGTAGTGCATTGAGATACTGCTTTGCATTCCAGTGGGAGTCTCTGTACGCCACACTTCCATGGACTTTGCATTGAATTGAATTATTCCTCTTAGGATCTCTCTTTAAATGTGCTACTCAAGGTTTTGATTATTATTAAAATGAAATAATAGTTTAATACAATAGCGTTTTAATGACACATTACAAGTGTAAAGCTTTGTGTGAAAGACTTGGAAGGTATTAGCTACATGTTCTTACGAAAGTGTATTCCTAGAAATCTCTATTATTCCATGAATATGAAATCAGCAGCTGCCTAAACAGCCTTTAGTTTTGAATTAATTAATTCAACTTCATATATATCTTGTCCTTTAGGCATGACCTCCCCTGTTCCTCCCACAACCCCAACAGTGAATATCCAGCAACCGAACCTGATGGGAGGCTGGGAATGGAGCAAACCTGTGCCAGCAGGTAATACAGACGTACGCACTGTACAGCGCATGCTAATGTACAATGTGCAGATTGTGATAAGAATTTGTGTTTCATATTCCCATGTTTGAATCTTAATACAGTTTTAATTGGTGGAATGCATTAGAAACATATGATGCCTGGTGCATTAAAAGATGATGCCTGGCCTAAAAATAAATTACGTAACAACTTGTTCTCTCTTGCTCTCCCAGGGGGGTTTGGAATGGGAAGCAAATCTGCATGCACCAGTCCTACAGGGTCTGTCCACAGCACACCTACCCACCAATCCAAACCACAGACCCTGGACCCCTTCGCTGACATCGGGGCCCTTGGGGCCAATTTAGGAGGTTAGGCTCTTTTATTTCTCTGTACGTTTCAGGGTTTTGATGGTAAGCAGATAGTGCAGATAACCTGGATCCGTTCATAAAGCAATGTTGTCTTGGCTTGTTGTTCTTGTTGTTTTGCTCATTCATTTTAATCTCTGCAGCAGTTTTCTCATTTTTAGTTTTTCTTAAGCGTTATCGCAGATTTCCTCATTCAGCTGTCCGCCTCTTTTTTTGTAGCAGAAGGAAATACTATCTAAGGTACAGTATAGAATTTGCTCTCTGTTTTCTCTTTCTACATTCTTGGCTGCATTGACTATTTACCTAACAGGTGGCTCAGGATTCTCCAGCAAGCCCACCACTCCCACTGGGACAGGAGGAGCATTTCCACCAATGGGATCACCACAGAAGCCATCTCCCCAGCACACAGCGGGAGCGTCCTGGCAACAGAACACTGGTTACTCCTGGCAACAGGGGGGGTCGCCGTGGCAACCCCAGCAGGGTAAACCGGCCCCGGCGCCCATGCCCCACTCCTCTCCACAGAACAGGCCCAACTACAATGTGAGCTTCAGCGGTGTGGCTGGCGCCCCCAACACCAGCGGGAAATCGCCGGCCAGTTTCGGTAGGCATCATGCCCTCTTTATAGCGTATGCCATTGTTTTTTTATTGTCTAGTCACTGCTTGCCACTTTCATTCTCTCTGGTTCGTTTGCTCAAGGAACAAAACCAAAAATGCAACACGCTAACTTTGATGACCTGCTGTCTAGCCAAGGATTTTCTTCCGCCAAGGACAAGAAAGGACCCCGGACAATAGCAGAGATGAGAAAGGAGGAAATGGCCAAGGAAATGGACCCAGAGAGGCTAAAGGTACAGCAAATCACTGGTCTAGTCATTTCTTGGCGCTATCTGGAACAGTTTGTAGTCATGTTCAGTGTTCAGTGTATTTAGTGTCTAGTGCTGTGGGCTGGGATCCCGGTTCTAATTTTAAGAGCCATACCTCTAACTATAGATAGATACAAGGTAAAGGTACTTTGAGATATCAAACAGTGTATTCCAGTTCTAGGAACACTTGATCCCTTTCCAGAGCTTAATAAAAAGAGTCCTGCTTGTTGTCCATGTTCTTCACAGCTCCTTGAGTGGATCGAGGGGAAGGAGAGGAATATCCGAGCCCTGCTGTCCACCATGCACACTGTGCTGTGGGAGGGGGAGACCAAGTGGAAACAAGTGGGCATGGCAGACCTGGTCACCCCCGAGCAAGTGAAGAAGGTCTATCGCAAAGCGGTGCTCGTGGTCCACCCAGATAAAGTAAGTAAGATGTTGCATCTCAATGGACCGTACATTGGTGTAAAAAAGGCTATGCAGTATACATGAAACTTTAATAAAAGTGAAAATGTTTTTTTCTTTCTATTAATATTATTGTCCTCTTGCAGGCTACTGGGCAGCCGTATGAACAATATGCCAAGATGATTTTTATTGAATTAAATGACGCTTGGTCAGAATTTGAAAGCCAAGGACTGAAACCACTGTATTAAAATGCTAGGAAGTACAAGCCCCAGTCAATATTTTATCCTTCAGATTTGTGCTGTGGATTTTTGTTTTGTGTCACTGTCATGTGTTTTTTCCATAGAGAGTTTAATATACCAGGTTAGTTGTTTAGATGTGAACATCAGACTCGCCCATTTAAATGGTGCATTCTGTCAAATGGGGGAAGATAAAGTTGTCTTGTACAGAACTTTCTTGACTGGAACTTAAATCAATACTTTGTTAAAACAAGGTTATCCTTTACAGATGAGACAACAACAACAACAATAATAATAATAATAATAATAATAATAATAATAATAATAATAATAATAATAATAATAGTTTCTTAGTTTATCAGACACAAAACTTGCATTTTACAAACTATTCAGACCGGTTTGATCATGGTCTGCTGAAAAGTAATTTCAGACCGCTTTCAACTCAGTCCCAGTGGCTAATGGAAACAAGGCATCAAATCACCCTGAGTGTTCGGGATTTGTCTTTGCTTAGGCAGGACTGATTTGGATCATAGTAAATCCTGGAACAGCTTATCCCATTAATTACTAAAATATTATTTCTTTGAAAAAAATCAGAACACAAGCTGTATTTATGTAATTTGACACATTCTAAATCAATATGCTACCATTCCATTCCATTTCATTTGGACATGACTTTTGCGGTTAACAAAATGAGAGTAAATTATCATAACAATATAATTAAAGAGAAAGTTAAAACAATAGGTAGATGCCAGTTTAAAATGTTAAAAAAATTACAAAGTAGCCTGTCCTCAAATGAGGGCAATGGCACTTAATGGGTTGAATCGCTCACTAGGAAACTGGAATGTTGTCTTTTTATAGTTCCTGTCCTCAGAACTCCAGGGTACATTTTGAAATCTGAATTTGGCAGAAGTGTTTTGGCAGCCTTTTTCCATTCCGTGAACTGCACAACAGACTTTTCCTAGTTTCCGTACACTTTTCAGATACATAGATTGAACCAACTGAACTGGGTTGTGCCATGCATTTTAAAAAAATCTGTTTGTCTCATCCATAGAGGACCACTCTTTGTGTGTGTGATTTTTTGTTTTGTTTTACCAGAAACGCAGCTAGCTTGTTTTAATAAAACCAGTATGTACCTTTTAAATAACTCAGATTGAGATGTACTGTATTTATGAGAAGCTGTTTACAGAAGTTTTTTTTTTTTTTTTAATCGCATTCAGAATAACTTGCAATACAAACCCTGCAATTAAAAATAACATACAACAAAAATGAAAGAAAACTAGTAGAAATGTTTTTAAAGAGAATGGTTTCTATTAATACTATTGATAGAGCAAAGCTAACAGTAAGGAAAGTGAACATTAGAAGGGGATGTTTTTCAATTAAATATATGTAATACGCAATGCAGTCCACCTTTTCATTGATCTAATTTGCGGGAGAGTACAGGAAATGATTGAACAGCAGGGAACAACAGTTAAGCTTAGCACATGCTTTACACCAATACTCTCCTCGTTTTACAGTGAAACAGACCTTCTGAAATTAAAGCAAAACTCTTAATACAGCATTATTTCTTGTTTCAAAGATCACTGATCTACGTGTTCACAATCAGCACATGGTTTCCACAACCTGACCAGTTTAAATGGATTTTATCTGGAAGATCGTATTGGCACAATCTGATGTGCTTGGAATATATATTGAATCTCACCGCATTATTGTAACAGTGAAAATAATCATTTAAAACAGTAGTTACGTGCATGCACTGTTCAGTCCAGGAGTATAATATTGTTAAAGCATTTCAGCAAAAGGGTGTAGTGTGAGTTGTGTCATTGCATTTAACCCAAAGCAGTTCTGATCCACAGCACTAGAGAATGCTACTGTTTGCACTTGCACTGTAACTTCATTTGCATGAATTTGACATGCACTACTACCTTCCAAAATGGTCCCAATACAGTCCTAATATGTGTTGGGAGTACTAAGGTATTTAGAATGGGACACAGAGTTTTTGTGGGTGTAGATCATCTTTTGCAAGATTTCCTACCGTAAAGTTTTTGTATCTGTTCTGTAACCCTTACTGCTTGTCTATCAATACCTGTATGAAGATCTCAAGATGGGAAAGGGATCATATGTGTTATATTATGTTCGTTCTTTTGGTGTTCTCTCAGCAAATAAGAAGTTTCACAGTTTTTGTAATATATTTTATAAAACAATGTACTCTTTGTTCACAAAATAAGTTATAATTTATTGTAAACAAATATAATTATTTAACAAATATAATTAGTAATTTCTTTTTTTTTTTTTAAATAGAAGACTTTATAGTATTTATGAAAATATTTTAGCTTATGGTTGGGATTTTAAGTCAAATAAAACAGAGTATTCAGCTAACTGATACTTGTTGGATATAGCTGATAGTTATAGTTGGGTGCAAAATGAGGTTTCCTTAATGGCTGTGAGAAGAAGTCACGCGTGAAGCCAACTCCGTTTTGCATATACCAATAGAAAAGTATTCTAGAATGTTGAATTGAAGACTCTGACCTGTTTGTCCTATTATGGCACTAAATCCTGTGAAGTGTCTTCTTCTTCCATGGAGTCTATTTTAATGATCTAAACAGCGGGGGATCTGAATAGCACCACTCTTATATTAATCCAGCTGGGGTTGTGTAACGGGCAGTGCTGTGTGACGCAGTGCTGCGTGACGCAGTGCTGTTACGGATCGTGTCCCCGGCCGGTGAGATGACAGGAGGTTAAAAGCTCTAAAGCTTCCAATGCAGAAGAGCACTTTAATGATATTTTAATGATATTACTACATACCATAAAAATACTGTGAAAGGAGGTTGAAAAGCCAGGTTTATAAATGTTCCCTTTGCAATAAAAGTTTACCACAGTATCTACTGTGCATTTAATATCGCTAACCCTGGTTTTCCATGTTTATTAATATGCTTTACCATACCTCACTAGTCTTTACAGTGCTTACCAACACTTTATTACACTTTGCTATGCTTTTATTATGGTAAATGTGTATAGGGTTTAGGGTGGTGGTATTAAGATCTGCCACTGTTTAGATTAATAAAATAACCCCCCTTAACATATGACCTATGGAAATATCATGTTATATTTTATAAATGAAACGCTTATTTTGTTTGTTCATTTGCACCATTGTGAAAACCCCTAATTAGTAACAATAACATTTCTGGGTTTGGCAAGACCTACCATGGCCTGAATTCAATGCAAAATGAGTAATGGCTGTTTTAAATATAGCAGTGCTGCTGCACCATTCAATAACATGTCTCTCCAGTGACAATATATCAGTGTGCTGCACCATTCAATAACGTGTCTCTCCAGTGAAAATATAGCAGTGTTCTGGACCATTCAATAATGTGTCTGTCCAGTGAAAATATAGCAGTGTGCTGGACCATTCAAAAACGTGTCTCTCCAGTGAAAATAACATAGCTTTGGTGGTGCTGTAATTCAGATGTAATCTAAGCCCTGGCTTCACTTTTTATTTCATACAGGGCTGTTTTCACAGAAATAAATGAATACAAATCTTGGACTACTTTACCTAAATTAACATTAGGTAGTCCAAGATTAGAGCTAACGGGGGTCTGTGAAACCAGGCGATCTGGGTTCAACTCAGACATTAAACACTGATTACAAATTATATTTAGACCTATCTTTTAACATAATATATAAATGGCACAGAATATCTCAGTGACCAGTGGTCTAGTGGTAGCAAGCATCTGCACGGTTAAAACAACACCTGTAAGATCTTATCTTCCTGCCCCTCTTTAAGACTGGTCTATTTTCAAATGCCCAGGGGTACCCAAGCTAACCTTGACAACATGGATATGTGTGCGGTTATTAAAACTGTGTGAGAAGGTGGTGAGTTTTTGATACAATATGTTTTTGTTCATCTGCTGTAAAAGTATTACTGAATTGTGAATTATGTTTTTGTGATTTGTTGGCTATGTTACTGCCCATTCCAACCTGTACATACTATTGTGTGCAGTGCACAGACACAAAATAAAAATAATACAGAAAACAAAGTAGTGGTTTATTTGTTGTCAAGGTTTATGTACATAGAATATATTAGTCACACTTTATTTAATGCATCAGTTGTTAACTACTTGTGAACAAATGTCCATTGTTTTGATAGTGGTTAGTTAACTTTTTTTTGTGAACTGTTAAAAGGTACTGATTTCATTAAAAAAAAGCCTTTAAACTATGGTTGAAACCACTGGTGTAGTATGTGGGACACTTGCACATCTGACATTTTAATAAGATAGTACAGTATTCATGGAGAGTCGAATGTGCTGTGCAGAACCTCTGTGGTTTTCTACACTTTCCAAGGCTTTATTTAGTCGTGGTAGACCAGACCTGTCACCATAGTGATACACACAGCAAATACTGTGCACTGTCCTGCCAGGAGCATTTTTGATACTACAAATTTGCTGAACTGCCCTAACTAACTTATCGGTCACACTCAAATCAACCTGTGCCAGTGGGAGCAATTATCTGTTTGTGAATTTGATTTATTTATCACTGACTACACTGAATCCTTACAGGGAGTGAAAATGCACGTCCATTTAACTTTAAAAAATGCAACTTCATTGACTGTACATCGACACATCTAAAACAACTTGTGACAAATATAATACATATTTGTATACATACAACGGTGTCCAAACAATCTGTTGTGAATGAAGCTCCGAGCATTCAAGTACTGCGAGTCCCTCTGCTGGCCACACGTCATATCGTTATTTTAATGTAACTGGTGCAAGTTGTAACTACTGTTACATTTACCTGTGGCGTGTTTAATTCTGTATGGAAGGCCACCCGGGTCAAAAACGCGTTATTTAGTACACGTTATCATTATAATTATAATTATAAATAAAACAAAAACAAAAACGATTGTGCACATCGTTTTGACCCAGATGGCCTTCCATAGAAATGCCACGTACTGTCGTTTTAAGAAAGTCAGCTGGTTAAGTGAGGCAACTGATGCTGTACAATAACGTAACAGGAAACAGGAAGCGACTGCAACCACTCAACAACAACAAAGAAAAACAAACCCTTTAACAACATGGCCGGGATTAAAGGTACGGGCAATGTTTGTTTATGTTCCTCATTTAACCCTTATTGAGCGCTGCTTCGGGCACTTATATGCTCGCTTAGTTTTGATTTTAGCAATTGGCAGGATCATTTATTCGTAGTTCAGTTTTGATTTGAGGTATGGCTGTGCTAAGATTGAACTGCCTGGGAATCACTCAGTGGTGGAATATGCAAATGACAAGGTCAGATTAGTTTTGTACACCCAAAGTGAAGTTTTCAAACCTTAGTAACACAGTAAACGAGCTTCATTCTTAATAATTTGTTTACATACATTAATTATGGATTTAAGTCTGGGGGGATTGGATAACTGTTGCCATGGTTGGTATAAAGTGAAACTTGATCAAAGCCAGCAAATTTTAAGGCAACTGACTTTTTTTTTTTTTTTTTTTTAAATCTGAATGTTTCTAACATCAACACGCTCAATCAGATTTCCGTTCAGTACATTTTTCCGATACTGCCTTCTTTGTATTGCTGATTAATGACATTAATGAAGGCTGATAAACAGCAGGTAGCCTATATTTTCTGATTGTTTATTTGAGTTTTTATATAAAGTCTGCTTGTATAAGGAGATTGTATTTGAATTGGTGTCATCCGTGAAGAAAACAGCATGCAGCATGTTTATAGAATGTCTCATCAAAATTGGATGATATATATATATATATATATATATATATATATATATATATATATATATATATATATATATATATGTGTGTGTGTGTGTGTGTGTGTGTGTGTGTGTGTATGGAAATATCATATGAATTCCAAGTGAGGACAAAGAGTAGAGTGAGTAATTTCAGTGTGATGTGATACATCGCGAGTTTCACAGCACGCCTTCCAATCGATTCCACTGCCGGGGGTGTTTCTGTATGGAAACATTTTCATAAGAAGACAACAAATAAAACACAGTAAACCTGCTTTCCTAGTTTAAGGAAATTGAGATCGAATAACAAACCAAGTCACCTGGCTCTCCACTTTGGTTATATAAATACTGTTTTAAAAAGAGTTTTCTATAATAATAATAATAATAATAAATGTTTTACATTTTCTATTTGACTCATATGCTTGAATATAGATACAGTACTTGCAAAGCACGTCACATTCAAAATAAAATATATATATCTCTCCGACCACTCAGTTTAAGCTCACACCTGTTTAAGAAGCCATTAAAACGAAGAGAGAGTGTATGTGCGAGAGAGAGGGAAGTACTGTAGACAGTTAAGAAAAGTTAACGGAGAGATTATAAAAAGGTTAGTAAATTTAGGTTAGTGATTTTAGTTTAAAGTATCACAGTTTGACTGCCAAGGAAATATATAGATATATAGATATATATATATAGATATATATAATATATATATATATATATATATATATATTTGCCATCCATTCATTTTATTTAGTTATATTTGCGTACATTAAGTTAGTTTTTTTTTTACTTTTGGATCTCCTTACCGTTGCTCTGCTGCATCACAATGGATCGGTTTCTTATTTGACAAAATAAAGAAGAGCCTGTGCCTCACACTACTACTAGCAGCACTGATAATAAAAGTCCAACGGAGGAAAGTAACATAAAGTCTGCCATTGCTTCTTGTTCATCTAGTGCAGCAGCTGATGATCTTAATAGAGATAGTCCTAGCCAGCCTGTTTTAAAATCCTTCAACACCTCTGTGAAGTAGGTTGTAATGCTGACAACATTATCAGGCGGTGCGTCAGTGATGAGTGGGGTTAATGAAAGTGTGCAGGCTTTGCTGCAAAGAAAACCAGGAAGGCACACACCGTACATACATTGTTACACCCATCAGCTGCACTTAGTAGTAGTGCATGCAATTCAAAGTGAACCATGTGCAAAGAGATTTTTTTTATCTTTGTAGTTCTCTGTATGTATTATTTCTTCACTACATTACTCAAAAGTACAATGGCTCTTCACCAAAGAGATTGCTAGAAATTCGCTGGACAAGCCATTTTGATGTCTGACAGGATGATATTGCTTCCATAGACGTATGTACAGAAGTATCCAGACTTTTTTCTTAGCTGAAGAGACAGAGCTTCTTTGTTCTTGGTATTTTTCAAGGTCCATATTCTTGGTATTTTAAAGCCAGCCAGTGCTGTTCTTCATTCACAATCTGTTGATCTGTGCTGGTGAGGTGATACATGCATCAGTAGAGGCATTAAAAAATCATCAAGATGAAGATTTCTGGAATGAGCACTGTAGTGTAGGACACTGTAGGACTTTCAGACTCTGCAAGTACTGCTAAATCTGACTGCAGTCTGACATTAAAGAGACCTATGTTAAACATTCTAGATAGAGCAGTGTCCGAGATGGAACACAGATTTTCTCTGAAGAATCTGAATTTAATGAAGTCTTGCCTTGTACCCCAATCTAGTACATTTCTTGATGCTGCCATGCTAGAGCCTCTGCAGATGGTAGCTGTTGTTGACAAAAAATGACACGGCCAGTGAAATAGTTGTAGCTAAACTTATGTTGCTTAAAAAACTCAACAAAGATGCAGACTGTGCTGCCGTCTGTAAACCTCTGCATGAATATGCAGATGCATTTCCTTTGCTGCATAAGATGTATGTGTCAGCTTTAATAATTGGTGTATCTACAGCTTCATGTGGAAATTCCTTCTCCACTCTGTCACGGGTACTTACTCCTTTTCGTCGGTCCATGCTTCAACAGAAAGAGAAACTTAGTTATTTTGGCACTATGAGTATGAACATGGAGGACCTTATAAAGGAGTTCTCCAAGTCAAAAAATAGAAAACGTATGCTTGAATTATATTGCTTTAATTTTTGTTTCATTACTTTTGGAAAGTGGAAAGGAAGATTGTGTGTGTGTAATGTGTGTGTGTGTGTGTGTGTGTGTGTGTGTGTATATATATATATATGTGTATATATATATATAAAGAGGTCTACTGGCCCCCCCATCCTAAAGGAGCTGGAGCCGGGCCTGCATGTGTTTACAGTTCTAAACCATGTCCTCTTAATGAGCGATCATCCATTCCTACTGTATGTATAAAAAAACAAAGCAGATCTTAGTGTTACCCACAAAACTACTCCTCTGCAATAATCTGGAATGTATGGTGTGTAGTAACCCAATTAAAACGTGTTAACTTGCGCCGCTGAGCATACACTTCCATCCCACCATAGGTATTGAGTTTATTATAAATCTGTGTATCCAGAAACATACACACAGATAAATACATTTCTGCAGTGACCTACTATTTCCACAAGATGGCAGCCTTGTACATGTTCAGTGTAGGACTGTATGTGAACCTTCTTGAACCTTATTTGAGCTTTGTATTAACTTCAGTTCAGCAGTGCGTAACTCCTGATCAATGTAACTCCTAGGAATAGTTGATAAAAAACAAGCTGATTCACTCTGTCCATGTAGCTGCCTTTGGTAGAAATGAGAATAATAGCATGTGCCATGATGTGACATTTTCTTAGCAGTTAAAACTTATCCGCTTATCAATCAGAAATGTAACCATCGCCATTCTGGTGGTTTCGAGTATAATAAAGGCTGTACTGTACAGCATTAAGTATTAGTGTTACAATTCCTTGCATAATTTATCTCTAGGAGGCAGGAGTGGATATAAAAATAGTACCTTATTTCAGTCATTGAAAGTTGTTGAGGAGTATTGTGTCATGCGAGTAGCCTGTCAGATTTGCACGTACTCTTTTTTATATATATATATATATATATATATATATATATACACACACAATCTAAGCACACTCTTAAACTCAGGGTACAGTAATACTTGTCACTGTTATAACAGAATAAACAATATAGAATGCTCTAACATAACTATAGGCTAATACAGAGCATATTATAACTTCTTGTATAAAGTGTGTTTTAACAATTCGTTTAGTATTTCTGCTGGCTTTTTATTCTTTAAAACACAGTACAGTTATTACAACATTTTAACACACATGCAGTTTCACTAATTCAATTTGCATTCCAAAGATCAGCCTGCTTCCAGTAGCTGTCACAGTCTTGGGTCAGTTTCTGCTCTCAGTGAGTTTGTCAAAGCCACCACAGGTGTGTCTTTAAAAGCCTGATACCTGCAAAAACTTAAATCTTGTTAGCAGAACTTCCATCTCTACATTCTCATTCCAATCATCAGTGGGAAGACTTCAAATAAATTAAACTGTTTCTATCAAAGAGACATCTATCTCTGCCGCATACACCTTTCACTCAAAAAAGGTGATCGCACCTTGTACAAGGGAAGACGGGTTTTAGATTTATTCGTGACAAGCCATTAAGTGTTTTATTAATCTAGTTTTATTGGCATAAGGTTTTAGCAACACTCTCTGACTACCTTACCTAAAGTAAAATTGGGTAATTCAAGATTAGTGCTAATTGTCGTCTGTGAAACCAGCTGATATTTATTTTATTTTTTTGTACAAATGTGGGATCCATTTTACTCAGACCTTGCAGATGTGTCTATATTTCTAATAATTTGAATTAATAAAATGAGTACTGGAAATGTTTTAACTGTTATTTCTGTCTTGGCTAAAATCTTGTTATCCTGGTTAATTTAATTTAAGCAAGGTCTTCAGTGGCTGCAAGACTTTAATTCATGTATTTGTTTTGCCCCTGAGACATCATTAACCTATTGGATGTGCCCTGAATTTGAGTTGATGCAATTGAAATATCGCTGCTAGTCACTTTAAACTCGTTTGCATGTCTTCTTTTTCAGCTTTAGTTGGGTTGTCGTTCAGCGGCGCTATTGGCCTCACATTCCTGATGCTGGCATGTGGATTGGAACAGTTTGGGTATGTATTGTGTTTTTACTGGGCATACACTTCCATACCACTGTAGGTATTGGCAAAAGGTGATATTTCATTTTATTGCATGTGACAATACATTTCTATACCTCCTGAACTTGCTGTTCCCCAAAATATCTCCTTGTTCACAGGTATGCTTGTGGAGAAATTGAGGAACAGTACACAGTGCTAACAACACTTGTAACAAGCTCTGAATAGATTGTGATTATTTTCATCACTAAATGCATGCAACACATTTCAAAGGTTGTTTTTTCCCTGGAATTCTCCCCTCACAGTGTGTACTGGCCTCTGTTTGTCTTGGTGTTTTACGTGGTATCGCCCATTCCTCACTTCATTGCGAAGAGGATCGGAGATGACTCGGACGCTGCCAGCAGTGCCTGCCGGGAGCTGGCGTATTTCTTCACAACCGGAATTGTGGTCTCCGCCTTCGGGATGCCAATCATTCTCGCTCGGGTCAATGTGGTGAGTAGCTTTATAAATAGCCCATTATTTCTTTAGAAAAATGGTGATGATGAAACAGTGGGAGAGAACTCGACTAACCCTTTTGGCAGTTAAAATAGAGTGCAGACTCGGTGAGGTTTTTTTTTGTTTTTCCCCCAAAGGGCACTTATCATCCACTTTGGTATTAACCAAACACATATTAGTCTGCACATATTAGTCTAAATAAAAAAATAGGACTTGTACAACCTTTCTAGTTACCAACACTGGGAAACATGAGCACTTTTTATGAACTGTAGGCATAAGAGCATTATGCAAAATCCTGATTGGAATGAGTAGGTATGCAGTTGCTTGTCTTTTGCCTGTTTATTGCCTATAAAGAAGTACTGTCGTTGATATCTGAACTGTAACCCATTTCATTTGCACAAGAACATTATTACTACAAATAAAATTAACAAACGTATAAAGAAAGAATGTATTAGGAAAGTGAGATGTCACTGACAGATACGACAATACTGACCCCCTCAAACAATAAACTGAAACAATTAAAACCTGTTTAAAGACCTTATCAAGACTTATAAGGTCAAATCTACAGTTTGCCCACACTGCTGTGCTGACTTTTGTCTTTTATCAAATAACTCCCATGTTCTTAAAGATCAGGCTATGTAAAGTACAGGTAGTGGACAAAAAAATGGAAACACCAATGTAAAGTCACTTAATAGGGCGTTGGGCCACTATGGTATCCCGCTCTGTGGAGTTCTCGGCGGACCTTTTTGATGAAACTGGCTGCTCGCACCCCAAGTTGAAATTTGCAGTCAATTGATCTGCAGTTGCTCGCCTGTTTTGCCTTGGACTTCGAATTAATGCACGGATATCACAATCCTGGAATATGCGCTTCCGCCCACTGTTGCCCTTTGCTGATGATGTCTTTCCCTTGGAGTTCCATGCCGACATCACCTTAGACACCATTGCTTGTGAAACATCAGCAGGTTGAGCTGTCTTGGTCACTGAAGCTCCTGCCAAGCGCGCCCCAACAATCACCCCTCTTTCAAAGTCACTGAGGTCTCCTCTTGCAGCCATGCTAGCCATAATTGTAGGCAACCAGGCCTGTCCAGCATTTTTATGCAATACCCTAAGCATGCTGGGATGTTATTTGCTTAATTAACGCATGAGCCACATCTGTGTGGAAGCCCTTGCTTTCAATATACTTGGTGTCCCTCATTTACCCAGGAGTTTCCAATTTTTTGTCCACTACCTGTACATTTCTTAGTCAACGCCAAAGTCGTTTGCTGTGTAACTTCCAAATTACAAGAACCCTGCTCTCCAACGGTATTTCAAGCAACCAATAACATGTCACTTATTTAAAATGTCAAGCATGTGAAAAGGTTACTGTGATTGTCTGTATGATTGTGAGTTGAATTGTGCATGTGGTTTTAAATGTCACAGAGCCCCATGTTATCTGCTAGGAGCTTTCTGAATGGATTTTGCTTTGCGTCTCAGATTGCGTGGGGAGCGTGTGGACTCGTGCTAGCTGGGAATGCTGTGATTTTCCTCACCATCCTTGGCTTCTTCTTGGTATTCGGCAGAAGCGATGACTTCAGCTGGGAACAATGGTAGCTCACCCCCAAGTTAACACATAGGCATCACAAATGAAGACCCATTGACTGCTGTTTTGGTTGGTTTTATTTTGTACAAGAAAATTATAATGAAACACTAAAGCCATTCTATGCATTTTTTTTTCACACTGACATAAAATAACAGTGGTTAAATGCTTGCTAGGTTTCAGAAGAAAAACAATTACAAAATTATTTTACAGTGGGTGCGGTTACGGTATGTCAACTTCTAATGCATTTCCCTTCTGTGAAATCTAGGAAATACAAACTAAAACCCTACCTTTTTGAAATACCAAAGATCCAAAAATGTTAAAATAGGTAGCAGCAGTTTCATGTTTTTGTAAATGGAAATCTGGAAATGCAGAATAACATTTCAATCTATTTTCAAATATTGGGATTCTTCCGGTATGTCCCAACCCTGCCCCATTGTATAGCTGTCCCTCCCGTCCAACACTGAAGGCAAGTATTCATCTTATTGGCAGCTTTGCCATAGAAGTTGACAAGTGTAGCGATTGAAGTACTCCCCTACCTGGGCTTTATTTGCTGTACAAACACTGACATGGTCTGATTTGAATGATCTGAGCCATGATAAATATGAATGCCTCTGCTCTTCAACACCATTATAATCCAGTTCACGGACTCCATCAAGTTTCTTTTAAATGAGGTCTTTGATGGGACAACTGGACAGATTATTAAGAACCCCCTCCGTATAGATCATTAAAAAAGGCTCCTAAAATGAGTGCTTCCTAATGCTTTAAAACCCTTTTCTTATAAGCTTTACTAACATTATTACTGGTCCCTCTTTTACTGTGTTCAGAATCTTCATTAGTTATTCGTGTTTTTCATGCCATGCATATAATCCAAAGCAACTCTATAGATAAACTGTTGTGTCCTGGTACCTTTGCTGTAGATCACATGGTCTGATTGCAGCTAGATCATTGGTGGGAATGTGTACTACATCTCATGAAGTGATTAATAACCAGGAAGTCGCGACAGCTTTTTTACATTTATCTATAGTGTTGTCTTTTAAATATTTGCATATTCCAAATTGAAGTATAAAATACAAGAAAATAAGTTATTCAACAGGGCAAGTGAGGTCATCCATAACTATGAAATACCGAGTAGAAACACTAACATTAGTGTTTGTGATTGATTGTGCTAATATGACCCTTTAATAAAAAAATAAAAAAACAACTAACTCCTGGCCCCTCACTAAAAATGTTTATGCTCAACTGACCCTTTTGCTAATCGACGTACAAAATGGGGTGTGGCTGTATTATGGGAATATATTGAATCTGTTTGGATTAGTTAGTTTTCTTCATTTCTTTTTTTAGTGTCTGTAGTTAGACACACATTATATACTGCATTTCTTATGTGATAACAACTTTGTGTTGGCTGGTTTGCAAAAACACAGCCAGTGTGATGAAGTTGCAATGAAGTGCTTTTTGTTAATCATCCAGATACAATTGCTCCTGTGAATTGTAAAAAAAAAATTAAAAAACGAACTAAAGCACTATTTGTTTAGTAATGTGTATTCAAAATTGTAACACACACTTGTTGTTTCATCAGTTTTCTATTGTAATGTAATATTAATAATAAAACCCTTTTGTAATGTTAACTGAACAGTGCCTATTACTAGATACAAATCTGTTTACATAAAAGTTATGTGTATAGTGCACTGGAGAAAAAAAAAAAAAAAAAAGCTTTGTCTTCATGTTTTTTTTTTCTTACCTTTTTTTTTAAACTTGACTATATTAAATGTTTACTTGTAAGTTCTTCTGTGGATTTATTTCATATTAAAGTGAAACTGAGCACAGGAAGTATTGCATATCACAAAACGAAGTATAAAACACAAGCAAGGAACCAAGTATTATTATTATTATTATTATTATTATTATTTATTTCTTAGCAGACGCCCTTATCCAGGGCGACTTACAATCGAAAGCAAATACATTTCAAGTATCACAGTACAAGTAATAATACAATTAAGAGCAAGATAAATACAATGACTTTGGTTCAAGCAAGTACAAGTGTGACAAAATACAATTCAATGATACAGCAGATAACAGTGTCAGTGATAGTTACATCAGGATATGATTAAATACAAAATACTACAGATTAAACACTTGCCAGGTTACAGTACTCTGACGTACAGGATTAAATGCAGTAAAATAGGGGGCAGATAAGAGCAAGTAAAGCGCATTTAAGGAAGGGTGATAAGTGTCCCAGGCGAAGAACAGAGGAGTTCTACAGGTGCTTTCTGAAGAGGTGAGTCTTGAGGAGGCGCCGGAATGTGGTCAATGTGGTCAGAGACTGTAAGTTCAATCATCAAGTACTATTCAACCCAGGATAATAATGGCTAGTGCTTGGTCAGCACTCCTTTTAAGACCCTAATAACATTACGACTATTGCTTCAGTAGTATTTTCTTTGTAAGGGGTCCTATCACTCCTTTGTTGACCCCCTTCCCCTCTGTGTTCCTACGTTCATTTCAGTGAGTTAAAAAAATGTTCAGCATTGATAATTAGTATTTTTTTTCCATATAGCTAACTGTTGCTGTGAATTGTCAGAAGGTCATGTAGTGCTGTGGGCTTTTACCTCTGTTGGATATGCCTGTTTTATACAATACTATGCTGTTATACAGTATGACAGGTGGAACCAACAGAGTTAAAAGGACACAGCTTTACATGGCTTTCTAAAGTGAAGAGATCAGACCATAGGCATATCTAAAGTAGATGAACAGAAACTTGCAACAGCAAACAAGGTAAGGGAGTGAGGTGTTACAATCAATACATCCAGGTAATTAAATGGCATTGGAAGCTATTTCCTCTTTTTATTGCTGCATGTACTTGGAAATGCCTTTTTGAACCTGGCAATGATTTGGTGAAATTGCAACATGGACTTTCAGACAGTCTGCATTGTAGTACTGAATATATACTGGTACATTTCATGAAAGAAACACTGTGTTATGAAGCTTTTTTCCTCCAGCACCATAATTCTGTTCCTGCACCTGACGAAGCACCTATAATATAAACAGATTTCTCATCTGGCACATTGATAGCAAAGTGAAAACGTTGCCTGAAGCACTAAGTATGTCATTCTGTCTGTTTTTAAAACCATTTCTGCTCTAGTCAATCATCAAATAGACACCATTATAAGGTTTATGCAAGCTCTTTAGGAAATTATACGTAATTGCTTACTTGGCTGTTCTCTAATGGCCGGGAAGCCAAAGGACAGTTTGTTTTTGCACTGATTCACGCCCTGGCTTATCTCTTTTAGCACCTTTATATTTATCAGCTGCACAAAGACGGCATCATCTTACAAAACTATGTCTATAAAGTAAAAAATACGATCATGGGTAACCTATGTAAACCTCTGCAGAACCTGTTTATATACACAGTACAACCTTCTATAGTTATGGATGTTAAGGAAAGCAAACAGATTACGATTTCTATCCTTTTTTTCTTACAGTGTACAAGATTACTTTAGCCACTATGCAAAAGACATTGAATGTGTGCAGTGGTTGTGTAATGCACGCAAGCAAACAAACCATTTTCCGGGTCTTTCAAGGGTTTATTCATGCAGGTGCATTTACAATTTACCAAATGTTTAATTAATGGGGAAATACAATTTTTTTTTTTCATTTCAAAGAAAACATGCCCTTTTCTGATATATAAGCTTGCAAAAAACCTTCATAAGAAGATACAGTGTTTGCTGAATTGATTCTCTCCCGCTCTTGATCTTTTATTTCCTGCTTGAAAAACACAGAAAAAAGGAAACTATGTCATGTGTGCCTGATTGTGTCTCAATCTAACTCCTGCAATGAGAAACACACTATGATAGCTGTCATGGAGTTCTGACAGTGAAGGTAGGTTCTTGACAGTTCTCTGATGGCTTAGTTACAGTAGGTAAAACTTAAAAGTAAAGTTTCCTGTACATGCATCTATCAGTGTATGCGTTATGAAACTCCATGATGAGAGAAGCTGGGCAGCGTACAGGGGTCCATGTGCTCTGTATTGTTTTTTCTGAAGTAGTTTATACAGGAGTGTGAGAGTAGGGGATAGCATACTGTGCGCTACAAGCTGCACTCTCTACAGAAGTATTATGAAGTCCTGCTCAGCCTGACAGCTTACCTATAGATGTAAACACCACCGTAAACCAACACTGTGCCTTTCAAGCAATTCTAGCCTTTGATATGCAAATGTACAGTGTTTAGTAGTAATGCCTCTTGCTGGGAAGTTAATGTTAAAGCCACATAAGCACTGGGAAAGTCACCAATGTTCAGCTCGGAGTGCCTGGGTTGTGTGATGATTGGTACATATTCCTGGCTGCTCCTCAGAATAGCACCGTGTTGGCCTAGAGACAGCAGGCTGAGCAAGCAGAGTAACATGTGTGAGACTGGATCGAAAGATAGCAATAACAACTTAGTGCTGTCTCTGTGTGTGTTTCTGGGTACTGCATCATGTAAATGTCCTTATCAACAATCGGTGAGTATTCAGATGTTCTTTTGATTTTGCAAACAATCATACTAAAGTAATGGTTTGCTTTTAATGGGTTTTGCAAAGTGTTTTATACTTACCTTTTCAGTTTTCTTTGCTCAGAACGCCAGTGGTTTCTGGTTAAGTAGTAATGCACTCAAGCACTTAAAAAAGGAGAATGATTAATTGCACATTTTCAGTTTTGTAAAGCAATGCCTTTACCATGCTTTCCCATCTACCTGTCAAAGCACATACACGGCTATGTATCAATTTGAACCCTAGCTGTACTAGGTTAAGAAACGTTGTTTTCTTTTTCTTTATTCAGATCCCAGAAAAAACACCCCTGCTTTTTCTTTGTCACCAGGATTAACGGTGGGTTTCATGTTGGTATTTGTATAGTGTTGTCAAGTATTGTGGTTTGGTCATGAAAAGTGTTTTGAAACAGCTGAATCTCAACATGCATGCCTAACATAATCACGTCAATGACCCAATACAAATGTGTCTTTGATAAGATGTGTCTGTCAGGGACAGCTTCGTGTTCTTTGGTGTACCAACCATTCTAAATGCATTTTGTTGATAAATGTAACAGGCTTGGGTCCAGAAACCGTTTGATTTCAAGCCCTGGAAATCTGATAAGAGCTTGTCATAAGCAAGTTCTTAATGTACTGTACAGTATGTAACAGTATGAGCCAGCATTAATGCTGAACTTGTTTTTTGAAACCGTCGTGAATGCAAAGCCTGGCATGTTGCTTAGAATGTTTCACTGCACAGCGATAGCCAAAAGGTTTCCATCACCCAGAATGTTAGGATTGAGACATAATAAAAAAATTTAAAAAAACTATACGAACATAATTTAGATCTTTTATTTAACATCATGTAAGCAAAGAAACTACAAAGTGATATCACAAAAGTCTACTGGAAACCATAATACTAATACAGTATTTCATGTTAGATTTCGAAATGTCACATTTTAAGTTTTGTCAGTTTTTCATTTAGTATATGGAAAACTACAAAGCAGTATGTAATTCAATATGTTAACATAACATTATTCAGCAGGTTTCATTTCATTATATGAAATTAGTTAATTCTATAGGACGATGCAAAACCATAGCTGCATTACTTTTAAACTGATATTTTGCTACAATGTCCAGTATGCAGATTCCTGACGGGTCATGGAGTGTAAGCCTTCAGCAGTGCAGAAGCCCCGTTAGAATGTGTCAGCAGGTGCTTCACTGGTTTGAAGTTTCTTTTTGGCGATGGTTTGGGTATCGGCTGTCTGGAATGTATGTAATGTAGGACCTCTCTCAAGACTCTTTTTTGTTACTGATTGAATTACTAAATGTGTTTGCTGATTTTAACAAGACGCAAAAAACAATACATAAACAAATGCTGAAAGTCGCTGATTTTTACAAGACTTCACTGTACTGTAATACATTAATCCAGACCTTACAAATGTAATATACAAAATAGGTCCAAGATTTGTATTCTGAGAATGTGACATATTTGAACTGTTAAACCTGGAGAGGAATGGCCCCCCAGGATCGGTATTGGGCCCCCTGGTCTATATCATGGTGTTCTATTATTCTGTTTAAATAGCATATTGACTGAGAGGCTCCTGTATGTTGTTGAGACTCAGGTTTAGTACTGCATGTTCCCGTTGTCCTAGTGACAGGCAGTGTGGTATCCCTGTACACATGCCTTCTGACCTTTAGTCTAGTCTAGGAGATTCCACTGCCAAGAACATGCAACCCTTCTCTAGACCCTTGTTATTTATGTAATATAAAACCTTTTTTTTTTTTGGTCAAAATAATTTGTACACACACAAAGCATTGTTCATTAAAATGCTTTAAAATCATGTTGACCCTTTTTTCATTTTTGGCCAATAAAATGTCACTACTGTGGTATACTATATAGAGATCAAGGACCATTTTTAATGGGTATTGAAAATGTATAAGCAGCAGCTCCTGGGCTTCACAGAAGGACTGTCAGAAATAGATCAGTAACCTTCTGTATAGGTGCTATTTGATGGTGTTCTTGCTGTGAGAAATACCTGCAGTTCAACGGTACTGCTGATACAAGGCTCCTACTCATTGGCTCTCTACTCGCACAGCACACGTCTCTTCTGACTTTCTGCTTGACACCCAAAATTAGGATGAAGGGGACCGTGAAATATGATATTCAAACCTCTATACAGCGTCCCTTTAAATTCATTTTAGCAGATGCTTGAGCACAGACTAGACAATTCAAAATGGATGGTAGGCTGTTGCATTTCACATTTAAAACTATATCCCTCAGCGACTCCTGACTAGTTAAGGTAGCAGTTTCTAATGAAAAGGTTTGGCAGTCTGTAATTAAAATGACTGCTGGCTGTATAAAGCAGCAAGTCGAGTTTCTTGTTTCTCATTAGTTATTATTTTCAAAGTGAGTTTTATATATATTTGCTCTTCTGGTTTGTATAAACTTTCTGCCTTATGCAATATGGATAATCTTCAGATTTGTGTTTATTCTTTGTCAAATCAGCACTCATTTGTATAACAATTTACAAAACAGTTGCATCTTCATTTCTATAATAATGCAAATGCATAATAACAACTTTTACAACCCCAAACTTAGCGTTAATTTATTTATTTAGCAGTTCTTAAATTATTTTTTTTAAAAGTCATGCACTTTGATCCTGTTTAAAGTTGGACAAAGAAAATATCGAAATCTTTTCCAGACTTTGAAGACTCTGGGCAGTGTCCCATCTACAACCAAATAAATTCAAGATGTGATTCTGTCTGTGACACTGCTGTAATTAAATACTGTAGATCACATACCAGGACTTGTGAACTGTTTTACTTCATTAGTGCACAAGATTAAAGTTGCACTTGGTAATATTTATGTGACATGAACAACTTTACCATGCTGTAGATGGTCAGTCTAAAATATATTAGCAGTGCATCTGTTGAAAATAATTCTACCTGCATTTTTAGCACAAAAGACCTCACACCCCAGACACATTTTACTTAATGAGAAGCTAGTGATTCAGTTGTTACACAAGACCAAGTTTTGCAGAAATCTTATTCTGAGAAATACATGTTAAATGTCAAGTATTTTAATACAGGTAATAATTGTTATTAATTTCCTGCTTGTGGTTTAAGTGACGTACTTAACGCAGCTTGTTTGAAAAGTGATTTTTAGTTGACATTATTCATTCTGTTCTGTACCCATTGCATGACGAATGTTTTCACATTAAATTTTGTTTAAACGCATATTTTAATAATTGTTATTTAAATGGCCTAAGTAGGATTAGAGTACATGATGGGGTTTCTTTCTAAAAGGCTAGCATTTAAACAGAATGGTTAGTTTTATTCACTGTTCAGTACGTTGCACTCTTTATATGTGTATTTATGGGCTGTTTGCTTTCTTTAAGTGCTCACACTATAGAATGTAGGCCCAGCGGCCAGAAGGTGACGTCCATCTCTGCTGTTAACACATTAAAGGGCGAGTGTTAAATACATACTTCAGCTCAAGCTGCACACCTTTTTTTAAAAACAAGCATGTTGTCAGAGCATTTTACAAAGATTGTTACAAAACTAGAAATGCAGAACCTAAATGGTAACTGTACCTGAATGCATTGTCTTACTTTTTCATTTCCAGAAACCCCACAACTACACTGACAACCCTGTAAAGGATTCATTAACCCCTGATAGATGTTTAATGACATGTGCGTTACATGAATTAAACAAATTACACTGGAGAGCAGGTTTCTGTATATACTGTGATAACAACATTTACAAATGCTGAGTACACCAAAACAGTGTCTAAAGCTCAGACCTTGAATTCAACATGAACTGTTTGAAAGTGTAGCTACACAAGAATATGACATTTAAGATATCCCAGTGTCCTCAAAGAACAGAATACAATTAAATAAACAGGAAAGGAGACCATGAATTACTGTTTGGCACATGAGCCAGAGTATTCTTCAGGCACAATTTAAGACTGCTCATCAGCAGAGCAGCACCATTTAATTAATGGCTAATCCAACGGTGAGCAAGGTACGGATCCCAGCTCAGTCAATAGAAATGTAATAAACGTTAAACCCTTGGTACTTACACCAAGGTCAAGTGTCCATTACCAGCATCACAGTTCTGTGTAATTGTGTGGATTGAGCAGACACAATGAATTCAGCGCTGTACTTTCCCTCCCCCTCTTTTTTGATGGTTGTGTAATTCTTATTTTTTATGGATTTTCTGAAGGAGAGTGACAAAGCTTGGTATGCATTCTACGGAAGAGCCCTAGGGCCATGGGAGAAAAAAAAAAGCTATTTTTTGCAAGCATTTATTAATGACACCTAACATTTAACAGACAATTATTGTGTTGAATAGAGTCGTTTTTAGTATAAACTTTAAACAGGGCTGTTTTATTTTAGTTTAATTTAGTTAGCTGAATATTCCATAATTAAGACTTAGCTATAGCTGTACATGTACTGCTATGGTACAGATTGAAACTCATATAATACGTTGTATAAAAGATAAACTCGTAGTACTGTTGTGAAAGGAAATCACCGGAAAGCAAATCTTGCAAGTTGAGGTCTTTTTTGGGTAGACTAGATTAATGATTTTTTAAATCGATCAACACCTACAGGCATGATTAATAGATTAATCTGTAATCAATTAAAACCCCTAATATACAGTATATATACAGTATATATATATATATATATATATATATATATATATATATATATATATATATATATATATATATATAAATTCTGTTAACAACAGTTGACCATTAAAACTGATAACTAGCCCAGGCACATGTCAAGCAAGGATGGTCAGATTTATTTGGCAAATATCACACAGCTCTGTCTTTAATGTGACATTTTGTAATACGTGCTCTGCATTTTAAAGGAAATGTAATCATAGCAGAAAGCAATTAACAAAAAAATAATAAAATACAGATGTATTAATTCCTGATCAGAATGAAAGATAAATGCATTAAAAAAATTATTGTGGTGTACACTTTTCAAGATATTAATGTTTCTGGACAAATTGGTGTAGGAGTTTTTTTCCCCCTGTGTTCACTCTTTATTGAATTGTAATAAAAGCCTTGTTCCAAACTGTTTTTATACTGTAGCTACCTTGGCTGTTAGCAGTTGTGCTGTTGCTGTTCAGGGAAACTGTAGAAAATACAGCTAGCTTACATGAATCACTATCTGGCAGAATCTGTTTTCTTTTTTGTTTTGTAATTACAGTCATTACATTTGGATTTGAAAAGATATGTTCTTCAGTCTTTTTCTGTCTCCGTTGTTGTGCGGTGAGATTCTGACCCTTTTGTTCATTGTGCTTGGAAGCATGCCTGTGTCTGGGTAAAGCTAAAGGGCTCATAAATATTGTGACTTTGCTCGGAAAGCAAGCACTCACTTTGGGTTTTTTTTTTTTATTATTTCATGGCGTCAAGCCTTTTCTTTTTCCAGTAGGTTGTAAAAAAAATAAATAAAGTTTTGCCTAATTCCATTCACTATCATAGGCTTGTAATAAAACATAAGACTGCAAGAGCCGACTTTTCAATTTTCCAAGCCTGGGATCGCAGCCATTATAGCTAAAACGTATCCTCAAAGGACCTCAGCAACTGTCACCCATACATCAGGCTCACCATGGCAACAGAACAAGACACGGGCCTACCTTTCCTGCCGTTGGTATTTAGTTGAAGGAGTAATGGCTGCATGCTAAAATGAACACAAATACAAGATTCTCGCCCTGGTTTATCCTGGTCAGAGCGTGTAGCGGTAGTGGTTTTAACTAGACGTGCTGGTTCAAGAGTAAAAACAGGTTATTTAAAGTCCTTCAACTGTAGAAATTGAATCCAATTCCCTGCTCCTGCTGGTAACGAGCTCTGCTGCAGGGATCCTATTAATGGAATGGTTATTGGTAATAATACGATAATGAAGAAACAAGATAACAGAAAGGATTTATCACAGAAACTCTGGTGCAGGTTACATGACCAGACTGGCTGTGACACAGGGCTTCTGTAGACTTTGCTTTGACTGGGACTAAACTGCTGATTTTTTAAAGCTGGGTCCTTAGGTTATAAATTCACATGGCCCTGGGGTATGAGTTACTGATCTAAACAGCAGTGGTTCTAAATACTACCACTGTTTAGCTACCATATATTAAATATATGGTAGCTAAACAAATTAAATATTGTATATTTGAATACGATGTACCTCACAATCACCAGCCCCTTATCCGTAATGATTAGGGGCATTCACAACATTAAGACACCATGAAAAGATGTAATGCAGTATAAAAATAAGAAAGCCAAGGATTCGAGAGAGGTACATTTTGTTCCAAACTTGTTTCACACAGTAGTCATATCATTGGAATTTGATTATGAAAGGCTGGGGTAAGATGTAGCAGCAGGCTAATTCACTAGTCTCTCTTGCTTAAGCTTATTTTTGCAATACTGTATGTGTTCTCCCATGTATTGCATTGCCATTGTTTTGTAACAGTGCATCCTAAAATCAAGGCTACACCATAAAAAATAAACGAAACAATATTTCTGACACGCAATGTACAGATTAGCTATGCAAACAGTTCTTGTTGTTGGGACAAGCTGTAAAATCACACCAATTTTCCTTATTTTAAGATACATATTTATGAGTCTGACATGCCTTTCGTTCTTATTCGAAAGCTTAGTGACTGCTGTTAGGCAGAAGCAGACATTAAATCATGCACCACCATTGAATGAATATCACATTATTACCTTGTTTGCGATAATGTGTCTGTGAGAGTTAATTGAGTAAATGTTCTGTTGTCTGCAGGGAAGCCAGGTGTCAGCATTTAATTTTGATTTGTGAAATGAATGTGCTAAATCTCTCATCTGACCTTTTCATTGCTTTTTTGCAACACATGCAGGGCAATTCATTAGAGAAAAGGAAATTGGGTTACAAGCCACCTTTATTTTCTAGAAGGGTGACTGAGCTTAAATTTCAGAATTGAGTTTGACTGCTTTGTGAAGGGAATAAACAAGCTGTTTTCTGACAAAAAGAGAAATGCCATTCTGCCTGGCTTCACATCGTCCAGCAGATATAAAGCAATACAGTTCTGCCTTTTTAATTTATTTTAATGTTTATCTCAATGTACTGTGGTCATGCATTTCAGCGATTGCTTGGAATTCTAACAACAGATGTGTCTTGCATTGTCCCTGATAAGAATGGAATGTCTTTTTCACAAAGGGAAGCAGCCTTTATAATTTACATGTTGGTAGTGCGTTCCCATGATTCAGAGATGAGAACAGCAGCAAACCAGTGAGAACCAAGCAATGAATTCTCAGTACAGATTAGCATAGTTATGAGCCTCGCTAATCATCATTGACACAGCCTGTCAGCACATTCTGAGTTAAGGCAAAGAAGTCGGTGCGGTTATTTGTTGATGAGCAAATATTTCTTTAATAATTGATTGATATGACAAAGATAATTCTCCTGGGACAGTGACCTCTCTCTATGATGTTAGACAATCCTCCATCTCTTCAGAGATATCATTGTGTTGCTTATGTAATCTTTATTTTAAAATATATATTTAAAAACCTTAGCGGCTTAGCTAAGGGCACTATTATTACCAGCTGCTGGATTAATCAGATCTTGTTCCCTATCTTTATAAAAGTTTCCCATAGTAAAAGCATAGCAAAGTGTGATAAAGCACAGTGAAAGCATGGTAAAGCATAGGCAAGCATTGTAAAGCACAGGGAGGTATGGTAAAGCATATTAATAAACATGGCAAACCAGGGTAAATGCATAGTATAACTGTGCCAAAATAATGTGGTAAACTTATAAAGGTAGAGAAAAAGAAACAGATCACATTTGTATCTTCCCTTATTAAAGTCATTTCCATGCAGAAAAGGCTTAATCGAAAAACTAATTTTCATTGATGCAGTCCTCATACATGTCTGGGAATATGTACCACATATTCTGACCGAGAGCTTGGTGGATGATAGATGATATACCAGTGAGACCTTCAAAATAATAACAGCCTTCCCTTGTTGATAAAAGTGTGTTTGTTCTCCTTTGCACATTCCTGTTCCAGAGTCATTCACCTGCTGCTGCTTAATGAAGCTAGGGAGCGACCTGCCTCACAGAGGGGAAGGCCAGGTATTAAATTTACAAACAACAGCTGAAACAAAACCTTTCTTTAATATTCAATACTAACACACAAGAAAATGAATAGGGTTCAATGATGGGTTCAATATAATGGCTTTTCATCTTATTTTGCTTGTCTTATAAGAAAGATCATTTTGAATTGAAATAAAGGCTTGGTGTATGTTTTTTTTTTTTTTTAGCAAAAGCATGAATAAATTCAGCATGCAGAATAAAAGTCTGCGGTCACCTTTTTGGAGTCTACTTATTGGAAACCCATTTCAATACCTGATAATACTTGTTTACAGGCAGTGTGTTATTATTACAAGATAAGGATTCAATTTCCTGAATTTATTGCCACACATAATCAGAGAAAAGCATCACGCTGTGCCGACCATCGCCTGCAGCTTAGAATCACACGCTGAGAGTAGATAGACTGATTCAGCTGGCAGTGGCAATTCCTAGGAGGTACTTTAAGTCATATACTGAACTCAGAGTGCCTCTTATATTCATTGACTTCCACTATCAAGCAACACATTGAGTTCAAAACCTTACTTTTTATTTTTTTTATCTATTTTTATGTAGGTGCTGATCTCATCTCTTGTGTCTCAAGGATATGCAATTCAAAATCTCTTTAGTGTATGTGTAAAACATGGATGGTCTTATTTTAATGATTTAAACAAAAGACGTTTTTAATATCCACCAGTGTTTAGACCGACTGACTAGACCCCAATATTTATATTTTCTTTTTCTGTTAACGATAGAGTGAAACATAAAGAAACCTTCAACCCGTACAGAACCTCACTGGATCTTTATGCATATCTTCATGTATATAGTCCTTCAACAAACGACAAGCTTGCTGACGTAGCGCCTTACATTCAAAGACATTCCAAAGCACTTTACTGTCCTTTCCAAGAAAGGCAAAACACTGCGCAGCCCCCTATTTTGTGTAGATGAATCACAGAATATATTAGCTCTGATTCACACAAACAAGACCATAGAGATTCGGTGGGTTTACTGGCCTCCGTTTAAGCATCTATGCATCTTCAAAAAACATTTTAAACAATTCCTCCCCCTCAGGAATAAGCATATCTAAACTTGTACTGATGTTTTAACTTCTTCAATTGCGTGTGAGTTTTGTACTAGGAAGACAAATGAGGTGGCAGAGGAAATTGAAAAGGCATTGATTTTCTTCCTGCATTGGGTGATATAATACTATAATAAAGGGTCAACATGTGCAATGCTATGGAGACAATACCAGCTGGCATGTTTATTAGGAGCCCTTGTTGGCAGTGTATGACTGTTGCACTGGATATCTGAGAGCACTTGTGAAACTGCTTGATTTTAGTAGAGCACGGTTCAGCTTTTGAGCAATCTGTTCCCATACATATCCCGTTCCTGTGGTTTTGCAAATTTTCATGCAACAAAGACTCGTCTTTAAAAAAAGCAAAAGGACCAAATTCTCAGTGCATGAGCAATAACTGAATGGGACTACAATGTCACTGATTGGATGCTTGCAGTCCCCAGACCCCCTTGTAAATAGATGCTGCATCTCTGAAGTATACCCTGTAGATCAAAAGTTATTTTAATATATCAATTCTGACAAAAATCATTTTTCTTTCATTACCATACAGAGTGAAGAATAGGGAAGATGAACATGGTTTGTTGCACAGTACTCTTCGCTTGACTTGCAGTATCAGATTCATTAAAGTTGCAGGATCGACACTTTAGCAAATTCTTGGTGGGGGGGAGGTGGGTTGTATTCATATATCAATAGCATGCTGGTTAACACATACAATTTGGTGGCACTGTAATAGTTTATTAATAAGGACCTGATATTTAGGCCTGCCTATGTTCACTACATACCCTGCCACTAATAGATAGGTAGCAATAGCACCAACTGCTTTAGACAAGTTGGATAGGATATATGATTAAACCAGTCAATGAGTTTAACATAATATGAAGTATTTGAAAACAGCTGGATATGAGCAAACAGCTCATCCTTTGTGAACAGTGCTTACGTTTTTATCAGCACACTTAAACATGATGTTATACACAAGGGGCAGCGTGATGATGTCATTGAGAGGACTGAGAAAATGAAGTGCGTAATGTGGCACATTGGACTGCATTGCAAATTTGCTATGTGAGATCATTTAGTTTCATTTGTTGACATCATCCATTTTGTAGGATAGGGAACTGAAGGACAGCTGGCAAGTGTGCAATTAACATTTTAAAACGAACAAAACGGCCAGGCTAGGGTGTCTTTCTGAGAATAGTGAGTACGCTTCTCAATCAGGTGAAAGGGGAGCAGTTTACTCTTTTTCTCCTGCAGTGACAGTTTGTGTTATCTGAGATACATCTCATATATAGACTGTTGGTGGTTCTGAACCTTGCTTTTGGTTTATACGAAGTCTGCATCCCCTTCTGTACTGTAGTTCTGCACCAAAAACAAGGCAAGGCTGGTTTTACATAAGCTACGACAATCTCTTACTACAGAGGTGAAAGCAACATGGGATCCTTATACTTGTTGCACAGGGAGTGATTCTACTGTACATGCATAGTGTAGCAGGATGAATGGGTTTCATCCAATTTGAAGTACATTTCCTACAGATTTTGTTTTCATGTTATGCTAAGAAGAGGTAATGTTTTTTTTTTTTTGGTTTTTTTTTAAGTCATGGTTGTTATTACCTTTTTAAATATCAGCTAAGGTATGGTAGAGCTGAACTGCAGTTTCAGATGTTTATCTAGATTACTAGCTACACTACTATAGGGTGCATGCTTTCATTCACCACACTCCTGCTGTCAGACCCTGGGCATTTTCCAAGCATAATCTATAAACCTGAACGAATGGTTCACGCGCACTTCACATAATGCACCCTTTCACTCTGTCAGACGGCGCTATGGCTCAGTGATGATTCTGAGCGTTATCAGGAGTGTCTAGTAGTTGTAGTCTCTGCAGCCGCGTGCGCAGCGTCGCAATATCAATCACTTTCACAGCGCCTTGCTGAAGCGACAACCTCTGCCGGCACTCAGGTAGGACGCATACTGTTCTTTTTTTAAAATCAAAACTGTGGGGAAATTTCCAGTTAACTTTAATAAAAATGAATGCACGTTAAAGTGTTTCTGGATTTAAAGCGGGTTTCCCCTCAGTTTTTTTTCTTTATATTGTGACAGGTCGCACAAGTACTGTTTTTGTCAATATTAAAGACACAGAGGTGACAAACTGTGAACACAACTACCGTACTGTATTTTTTTTTTTAATTGAGTTTTTATTTTAAAATGCAAGAAGTGGTAATAATAATAATAATAATAATAATAATAATAATAATAATAATAATAATAATAATAATAATAATAATAAAGTTAACGTCTGTTTGTACTGTACTGTTGGATTGTCAATGTATCGTCCAATTATTGTAAAATTAAATTAGCTTAAAAAAACAAAAAACAAAAAAACAAACAAACAAAAAAAAAACGGTTTTATTTATTTGGAAAAAAACGATATAAACAGTATAGGCTGTGTTCGTATTATATTTTTAATTTAAAAAAATTCTACCATGAGCGAAACACCATCTGTGTTTAAAAACTGTAAAATTTTAATTTGCACCGTTTAAATTAATTAAATTAACTCAGTAAAGTACTAAACGCTGAAATGAGATACTTACTGCAAATGTTTATTTAATATCTTCAATTATTAAACGGGGACGCAGAGATCAACCACCAACCGAGTTTATGAATAATTCTGGAGTAGCCTAGGTGATTTTGCTAAGTTGTACTAAACATTTTAAACAGGGCACGTCAGATACATGACACACGCCTGCTGTTTTGAGACATTTCAAATGTTATCGTCAGTGCTGCATTAATACTAAAAATAAACTCATTTTATAAACGATTTAATGCAAGATGTAATTTTGTCGATGTAAACAAGCTGGAATTGCGAGAAGTGTAAACGATATAGAAAAACATTTTGATATTGTGATAAAATTATTTGTTTTATCCAGTTGGTTGTCCCAAAGATACCGCGTTTTTTAAACTGACAGTACAGTGATTGTATTACAGTATAAACAACATCCATGCTGCCTGATCTTGTGTCAGTAAATAATGATTTAAAATAAGTTTGTATAAACAACTGACCCTGGGGACAATTCAGTAACAATTCAGTGTCGGACCTCAATACTGGCACTGAGATTCGAATTCGAATGTGTGTTCCAGGGTTATTAAAATCAAACAGGTAACAGTGCATGTGAGTCTGCATTTCTGTCAGTAAAACAATGTGTATAACACCAGAGGCAGTCCAGTTTAGTGATAGGTTGGGGGTATTTAGTTCAGCCACCTTAGATATCCATTGATTAACCCTCCTGGGTCTTATGGGATAAGACTCGTCTGATGCTTTGAGGTCTTCCTGTCTGTGTTGGGGCTGCCGGCTCTCTATATTAACACTTACAGGAGACCAACCCTCTACACCATGGCCGGATTAACCGATAAGCAAATTATGATAAAGCGTAGGGCCCCCAGCAGAATTGGGGCCCACGCGAGGTTGACGTTTTTGACATTTTACAAAAACTGCATGTGGGCGGCCGGGCCCACACACAAAGGAAGAGAGGTGCACAGAAGCTTGCTTTCGGTTCATTTGTTTAATTATGATGGCTAGGTATTCCTTCTCGATTACAGTATACCTGGTCCGAGTCTCTCACACAAGCAGCTTCTAAAGTACCATACCAAATGCTCCACACACACTACCTCCTGGGAAATATCTGTCACTAGTTCTACGTCAGAGGTGTCAGTCTGCAGGTTAAAATGTATGAATCATGCTCAATTTACACATTTCAGTGTTAGCGCCAATTTAAAAAACTGTCCTGTCTCAAATGTGCACAGTATGTCTGTTTACATTTTAGAAACTTTCCTTTTTAATTAGGGAAAAGGCAGGTAAAGGTAAAAGTGTTTAATTCGGGATGCTGCCCTTCTGCAGCCAGCAAGAAGGGTTTAAATCCATAGCGTTTCTCTCCCTTTACATACTGCACGGAAATCACGGAATTAGCCCAATACCACGATTTCTTTCAATATTCTTTAGAAATAAGAATACATTATTTCATAATTATTTGTATTTCATACAAAAAAAAAATCACATTAACTAAACTGTACAGATCTGCTGTGTGTCTGCGTGTAATATTCGCCATGCACATAGTGCTGAGACATGAATACTTACCTAAAGTTGTCGAGTATCACAAGCAGGAGATTATGGAATTGGTAAAACAGTCTGGTTGCTTGTCAGTGGTCACACTGATGAGTCGACTGATGCACAAGATCAGTATGTGTTACACATTGCATTTGTTTTGCAAGGTCTAAATGGTGAACATGCATCTGACGTAGAACTGAAAGCTTTCCTTGCAGATACACTTTACATACAGGCTGTTAATTACAACACCGTTTCACAAGCTATTGTGCATAGGGCCCCCAAAATATGGGTTAGCGTAGGGCCCCCTTGTCCTTTAATCTGGCCCGGCTCTACACTGACCAGCACCTTCCTCTGTTGGGGCCAACGTCTCTCTATTCAAACCATTTTACTCAGTCACCTTGGTGGGTGCATAGAGGGAGTGCACACCGCATTACAGTTGCATTCAATGGAAAGCTATTCAAACGCCCCTTGTTTTCATAAGCAAAGAACATCAATGTATTTTTGAAGGATAGGAGAGTAAGGCTAGGCACGTATGACTAACGATTTCCCATCGGCCCAGATGCTGATAATTGTTTAAATGCAGAGAACCTTGAAAGAAAACATGATCCATTTTTATGCATGTGTTGTAGAATCTGTCAAGGGGGAAAGGGTTTTCATTATTTCTTTAACACGGATCATTAATTTTCAATGAAATAAAATGTTAGGCTTTCCCTGCCCGTCACAAGTATTCAGAGGCAACCCATATATCATATGACAGAACTGAGGATTTGTAGGAACTTCAATGCCCCCCTGGCTATCAGGACATGAGGTGTAGGTGATGGAGACACACCCGTGAATGTGCTCAGTCTTCTCAGCTGCAGGCAGTGGAGCCCACATCTCCTCATGAACAGCTATTATTTTTTCTGAATAGAACATAATGCACTTGTACACACACTTTAAAAATTATTTTTGAAATATTTGGTAAATTGCACTCTAATAAAAAATTGGAAAAGCATAGCTATTTTCCCCTTCTTTATAATGTTGTTATGTTAATTTTCATCTTTGATATGACTTTGTATTAAATGATTGACTAATATATATATATACACAACTAGAATTGTATAGTATAACAGTATGCAGTTGGAATAAAGAACATATTGTACAGGTTTCATTCATTCATTCATTCATTCATTCATTTATTTATTATTATAACAGCCACATTTACATAAGTGTTTTCAGACAGAATAAAAAGTAGCCGTCTTGCTCCAATTCCATTTAAACCGTTAATTTACATTTTTTTATTATTAATTAATTAGGTACTTTTATTTCTGACCACAGAATGCACTATTTAGCATAAGAGGGTGTATGAAAGACCAGACCAGTTATCACCCCCGTTACATTTAAGGTGCACAGTCCTTGGTGAGGAAGCGTACGCCAGATTGTTCCAGTTATCAGTGATATATCTGTATCTTCAAGTCCTACTGGGGAATCTAGAAACCACATGTAATTGAATGACTGGTTACAGTTTGAAAACTGGACAGTGTGATGCTAGTTTTACCATCTTGTTTTGCAGCCTATCAATCATACATGTGAAGAATGAATGCCTACAAGTAGAATAATGTGAGTAACAAGCATTTTTTGTTATTTTTTTATGCAAAATATAACTTAAATATGGAAAGCACCACTGGAAGAGGGTGACGGCTTTGAACGATCATCATTTAATTGTAATGGAAAGTATACTGAAACTCTGAACACTGCTGTATGTATATTTTTGATAATACATTTTTTCCTGTCCAGGGGTTCTTTCGAAAAGGTTTTTTGGCTCCTATGCTTGGCTGCAGCTCTTCAAGCAGGTAAGTGTTTACATGTAAAATTAATTTCAGATTATACACGTGCTTTACCACGGCGTGTGGTTTTTGCTGTTTTCAACATGTTTAACCAAGCGGATTTAAGGCATACTGTACAGTAGACTCCAGCTAATCTCAGCCCCGGTAGTCCGGTCTGACCAATCCGAACCATGCTTCCGTAACACTGCAGCTGTAGAAACCAGACTTCAATATCATAATTCTGTGATAGGCATGTGCAGCATTTGCACGTTACACACTTCAAACAAGACGCCAACTAGTTCCATTCAAGGTGACATATATATTCTGAAGAAATACAAAAATAAACGCTCTTTGAAAATTAGAGCTGTTTACACAACAGTACTGTAGACGATGCATTCATCTCGGTTTCTACGATCTCTCAATTAGCCCTGCAGAATACATACAGCATAAACAGTGAAACATAAAACAAATACAAGATGTTTCTTTGTCCAAGTGGTTTACGAAATCACAAATGTGAACTTGGTCGGGCCCCGGCTCTCTGTTGTCTACTGGTCAGAAATTAACCCTTAAATCCTTCCATTCTAAAATGCGTTCATGAAACAGTACTGCTGAATAAAGTAAACATAATGGGGGACTTGATAGTGAGCCTGTTAGCTGAACAAGCCACCCAGAAGGTTCCATTGATGATTGCTGTCAGTGCTAGTGGTGCTGAGGCTCAGCATTGGATGATGGGTCTGATTCAGTCAGAGGGAGGAACTAGTCCCCAGACAGGTTTGCTGATCTGATGGATAATGGAAAAAGCCTTTAAATGTTCTTCTTTTGTGCAGTTGCATAGTTTTCAACATTTAGCCTCTTTTTTGGTGCTAGATATGGTATCCAGTTATTTGAAATAGTTTATATGATGTATTAACTCATTAGTGAAAGCTGGAGTCAGGCAGGAAAAAAACAGATTGGAGATATTTACGCTTTTTATTTCAGTACATCGGCACAATAATTAGGCATAATCCTCTTAACCCATTAAGTACAAAATACAATTTCCTTTGAAAAAATCAAAACACATTTAGAATTAACTTAGAGTAACAACAGAGTTAAAGAGAACTTTAAAATGCCAGTTAAAAATGCTCCAATAAATTACAACGTAGCCTGCCCTCAAGTGGCTTTCTTGAGGGGGATTTTCAAAGGCTTTATCCAGTATTACATCACTGTCTCTGACCCCATTTACATTCAGTCTTGCATAATGATCACAGGAACCCAAATCTATTTGACTCAGTGGTAGTTTATGAACTGTTCTGAACATACTGAAGCCAGTAATGATGGAGCCAAAGCAAATGACAAGCAGTCTATAATAACAGCAACTGTAACCTGTAGTAAGTCCCACACAGTATTTTTCAAACTAGCTACCCTAATGTACAACTCCAACATCAAACACAACCTTTTTGTGTGAAGTGCCTTATATAATGATTCTGCTTTAAGCCTAGGCACTTGATATTAGAGAGAACATTCAAAAGCACACATAATTAATCCATTGATTCCTGTGTGCTAGACATCGCAATAAAAACTGTGTCTTGTTATCTTCAAAAATAAAACATGGTATTAATACAGTATATCCTTCCGGGACTCCTGAGAAAGTGTTCTTTAAATATTAAAGGGAAAAAAACATAAACATGACAAGGACACTTAAAAAGCAGCACCCTTGTTACAGCATCTTGTGTCAAAATATTATATATTCTGACCAGTCTCTGAAATACCGTCTAAATCAATAGAACATGTCTTTGTTTCTAATGTGCAATAAAAGTCTCAGTGTCTCTGAAAAGTGGTTTTGCATTACAGTATATAGTGTAAAGAGGTTTTGGATAAATACAGTAATCACTACTGTACAGTAACACCTGTCATTTTACATGTAGACTTTTCCATTTTCAGGTGCCGTTGCTCAGATTTTTATTGATGAAGACACAAATGCATTTCGGATTCCTCCCTGGCACTTTTCATTGTCCTGCAATCTGTATAATGAGACCGTTGCAGGAATAAATCCCTCTCAGAGAAGTCTAGGCAACAGTAACAAGCAAACAAACAGGGAAAGTGCCATGAACCCCCATAATACTGACCTAGTTGGATCAGGCATCAGGAATGAAACTCGTTGCCACCTTTGGAGTGACATTAACAGTCAGAGATCTCTTTGTGATGACAAGGTTATGGAAGGTAAGATTCCTGACAATGCTCATTTGTACTGAATGATACAGTAGTATTTATGTATTTCTATTGTGGGATGCCATTTTCTGATTTCTAACTGGCTTTGCTAATTAAGGTTACCAGTATACAGTATCTTCATTATTGTTCTGAATAGTGGAGGGGTTGGAGTGGAAGTGCACAAACTGTCTGCAAGTTTTAACGGTAAAGGGGTATTGTTACATTTTTCTGGAGAGAGCTAAAGAGGAGCTTGATGCCTTTTAAACCAGAGAAAATGTGACGTACAGTTACAAGATCAAGACATCTATTTGACCCGTTCTGTGCCAGCTGGCAAGAACCATTGTGTATCAAGAGTGTACAGAATACAGTAGCTCTTTCAGCATCAAGGACTCAAAAGATTAATTTCGTGCAAAGCATTGGTCTTTCCTCACTGGAGTGTAGGTGTGTGAGTCTTTACCTTTCTTCACTGGAGCGCAGGTGTGAGTCTTTACCTTTCTTCACTGGAGTGCAGGTGTGAGTCTTTACCTTTCTTCACTGGAGTGCAGGTGTGAGTCTTTACCTTTCTTCACTGGAGCGCAGGTGTGTGAGTCTTTACCTTTCTTCACTGGAGCGCAGGTGTGTGAGTCTTTACCTTTCTTCACTGGAGCGCAGGTGTGAGTCTTTACCTTTCTTCACTGGAGCGCAGGTGTGTGAGTCTTTACCTTTCTTCACTGGAGCGCAGGTGTGTGAGTCTTTACCTTTCTTCACTGGAGCACAGGTGTGAGTCTTTACCTTTCTTCACTGGAGTGCAGGTGTGAGTCTTTACCTTTCTTCACTGGAGTGCAGGTGTGTGAGTCTTTACCTTTCTTCACTGGAGTGCAGGTGTGAGTCTTTACCTTTCTTCACTGGAGTGCAGGTGTGAGTCTTTACCTTTCTTCACTGGAGTGCAGGTGTGAGTCTTTACCTTTCTTCACTGGAGCGCAGGTGTGTGAGTCTTTACCTTTCTTCACTGGAGCGCAGGTGTGTGAGTCTTTACCTTTCTTCACTGGAGCACAGGTGTGAGTCTTTACCTTTCTTCACTGGAATGCAGGTGTGTGAGTCTTTACCTTTCTTCACTGGAGCACAGGTATGTGAGTCTTTACCTTTCTTCACTGGAGCACAGGTGTGTGAGTCTTTACCTTTCTTCACTGGAATGCAGGTGTGAGTCTTTACCTTTCTTCACTGGAGCGCAGGTATGTGAGTCTTTACCTTTCTTCACTGGAGCACAGGTGTGAGTCTTTACCTTTCTTCACTGGAGCGCAGGTGTGTGAGTCTTTACTTTTCTTCACTGGAGCACAGGTGTGAGTCTTTACCTTTCTTCACTGGAGCGAAGGTGTCGAGCTTGACAGTAGCTAGACTGGTCTTTTGCAGGAATGTATTTAATTTAATTGTGTAGCTGCTGAATGTACACTGTGGTCTGTTTTAATTATAGAATAAAAGAGATGTATGCTGCAGCAGATCATTAAAACCCTTCTGTTCAGCTGATCTAAAGTGGATGTAAATAAAGCCATTGTTTAACTAATTAAAACAGGACCTTTCCTGACATGCTGTTGAAGACTTTTATGAAGATGTACTAACGAGATGCTTATGCACTGTTTTATTTTCAGAACCTTGCTACTCAAGGGCCATGTAAATAATCTAAACCAAACCATCGTCGCTGTTTAGATTAAATGAATAGACTCCTCTGTCTCTCAATTTACTGATGAAATTCAGCAAAATGAAGAAGATACAAGTCCGCTTTTGCAACAGATTTAAAAAAAGAAAAAACGTGTCAAAGGAAAATCATTTTTTGTCTTCAGGCAATGATTCTGTGTGCTGACTTTTCATATATTCATTAGGTTTGCATCTGTTCAGTCCTGTGTGTGTTTGTGGGTCACTAAGGGGTACCTGTAGATTCAATATACAAATCCTGCACAGCTTTATGACCCTGTAAATGACAGTCAAAAATGTACACACCTGAACACACAACTGCAAATATCAAAAACTCTCATAATCCCTTCATTTTAAGTGAGTGCACACTCAGCAGCTATGACGTTTGAGTGAATGATGACACGGAATAGGATACTTATGCAAGTGCTGTATTTTTCTCCCTTAATGTCTGAATGATTTCAGCCTCAGGGCAATTGGAAGTAGTTATTTCTTTTGTTTGCAACACTTGTTACTTGTATGTGGATATACATGTGTTTAATGCTTTAATTCTATGAGACTGGCTATTGCTTTTCTTTTAACTGGAAGAGAACAATAAGGAAGGAAACCAATGCCTTGAAAATCAAAAACAAGAAATGGACAAAAACAAAAACAACCCAATGTCACTTCATTCAATGCTTTACCATTCATCCAGCATAACCACTTCAATGTATACAGCCTAAGACAGTCATGATTTCTGGAGTCGTGACAGTCGAGTTCATTAAAACAAAACACTTATCTCATTTTGAAACGCAATACAATTTATTTTCTGTGTTTAAACTGGGATGATATATTTGTAATAATCCTCTCCCTTGATTTGCTTTTAATTAATTTCGTCGCACTTTGACTTTGAGCTATTGTGCTATTTTTTTTCAGTCTTCTGTTTGAACATCCTGTGCTGGGTTGACGGAAACCTGAGCCATTTAACTTGTAATCTGATGCCAAGCAGCAGACCGCCAGGCACAAGCATGTTATCTACAGTGAAGCTCCATTATGAAATGTAAGTCATTTGCTTCCAATTAAAAATATGCAATGAATTTCCATGTATTACAATTGTATTGCCCTAACTAATTATTGAAATGAAATGACGGTGGTATTAATGTGAGCTGCTGTTTATCCATTAAAACAGACCCTTTGAGTTATTTATGCACCGTAAAACATTACAAATGTTATGAAACATTACACCTTTTGCAACTGACTGACATGTACAGCGCCTTTGAAGAATGCCTATTCTTCATTATTATTATTATTATTATTATTATTATTATTATTATTATTATTATTATTATTATTATTATTTATTTCTTAGCAGACACCCTTATCCAGGGCGACTTACAACTGTTACAAGATATCACATTATACATTATTTCACATTATATAGATACCACATTATTTTTATACATACAGTTACCCATTTATACAGTTGGGTTATTACTGGAGCAATCTAGGTAAAGTACCTTGCTCAAGGGTACAGCAGCATTGTCCCCCACCTGGGATTGAACCCATGACCCTCTGTTCAAGAGTCCAGAGCCCTAACCACTACTCCACACTGCTGCCCCCTAGAAGATATAATGATTGTATGTTATGTGGCTGCCCTATTAATTAATATAAGTAAGCATAAGCTGTTCTTTATATAACAAATATATATAGAAAAGGGAAGATACTGGTGACAGAGTTTAAAAACTGGACGTATTTGCAGCGTCATTTAAATGTGAGCAGTTGAAAGAGTCAATTGAACATGCTGGGTTACATTTTTCATTCATTATGGTTTTATCAGGAAATTTCCTTGAAATAATTTTTTGAGTCGCCGCTACAGCATGGGAGAACAACATGGGATCTGAAGGGAGAACATGTTTTTGTTTTAGTAGCTACTGCATCGGGAGATTTTCTGTACAGCAGACATTAGAAATACTGTATACCGGTACTGGAAAAGGCTTTGAATTACCTGTGAATAAAACAACTAATTAGAGCCAAATCGTTGCTTTCTATTTTAACCCTTCTGCTTTGCAGTATACAGTACATTATAATATTTAATGCATTTTCAAGAATGCATTCACCATAAAATAGCAACCTAATGATTTGTCATTTATTTATTATTTTTTTTACTATAAATTGTTTCCAGAAAACAGTGTTAAGAGTTCTGTAAACTTCAAACCTGTATTTCAAATTATTTAAAGATCATGTCAGCAATGTATATTCCCAACTCAGGCATACTGTGCTAAATCATTGGAATAAACCTCATTAATGTATCTGTCTTAAACAGATTATTTATTATTAAATAAATGTGTACGGGCAAAATTCAGGACTACATAAAAAAAATCCTGTATTTGGTTTTTTATTTATTTATTTATTTATTTATGGTTTTATGTTTTTATGTTTTTTAGCTCAGACTCATCTTCGGAGGGTTTGTCTGGGGGACACAGAGAAGCTGTTATTCCTGCTGATCAAAGCAGCTGTTCTGGGGAGGAAGCCCTGCAGTGTGTCATACCTGGAATCAACATGAATTACACCTACTCCCTGCTCCTATCAGTCACACATCACCAGAGCCGTGTAGAGGCTCCAGCCATGCGCGCCACTCCGGGAGACCTTGGTGAGTTTGACACTCTGAACCCCAAACCTGGAACTCACGAGTGGGTTCTTCGTTTTGGGGGTTATTTTTTGGAATGCACAAAATATTATAATCAAACAGTCACCTGGAGCAGAGAGGTATCCAGTCACAGTTCTAGAGGGGGCTTCCATAACAGGTTAATAATAATAATCTTTATTTTTATATAGCGCCTTTCATAGTAGACCACTATCACAAAGCACTTTACAAGATACGAGACTAGGGTGTGTGAACTATGCATCAGCTGCAGAGTCACTTACAGCAACGTCTCACCCGAAAGATGATTTAAGTGACTTGCTCAGGGTTACACAATGAGTCAGTGGCTGAGCTGGGATTTGAACTAGGAACTTCTTGGTTACAAGCCCTTTTCTTTAACCACTGGACCACACAGTCTCCTGTAACAGGTTAACAGGTAAAACAAAATAAATAACTACTTTAGAGTCTGTATGGGGGCTTATTTGGTTCAATTAAAACAATTTACAGTAAACTAAGATAAGGGCCAACTGGGCCACCCCTGATCTTTCACATTGTTTTTCCTGTCTTCCAAATACTGTTGTTTTCATCCTTATCTTCCAATAAGATAGTTACCAATCTGAAGTTATTGTGTATGAACATACACTTTACAGGGGCATGATGACAGGCCACATTTCTCTGCAGTGATTGTCCTTGTCCATGTAACACTATCACAAGCCAAATGTGTGTGATTTTTAAAACAGCTTTAATATTTACCATGTTGCTGGATAATTAAAACTGCCCAGTTTTAGCTATTATACTGGAAATTAAATATGAACGTTTTTTGGAATGAAGTGCATTTTTAGTTGTTTAAGTGCAGTGTATTTACTATGCAACCAGATGTACAAAGCCATGTCATGTAAAGTGCCACATTTATATCACACTATCCGGTTCAGCAGAAAGAAAATTATAGGCTGGCGAGATAAAAAAAAAGATTAGATTTTGATTCTTTATCACACCGGCTGGAAATACTATGCTGACAATATCTGGGCAAGGTAATTGGAAACAGACTGAAATCATTTACTGTGAGGTCAGGATTTATTTAAAGAAACAACAGGTAGATAAACGGGGCAATAGCAGACAGACCAGCAGAGCGCTGTGGTTTGTGTTCTTATTTGCGTAGTTTAATTTGTGTAAGTCTTTGGGTTTCATCCAGAAGAATATTCAAGACAATTGTATGACAAGTGGAGTCTCTCTGCCATATACTTTATCTTTGGGATTGAAAATCCTGTTTTCCTGCGATAACAGTACTACAGTTTTGATTAACACACGTCACAGCACTCCCTGTATGAACAGAGTGGGATTGCTACGACAGTACTTGTAGGTAAGTCTCTAAACCTCAAATTATTGCTTGCATATGTTGTCGGCTACTGACAAACTGGGTTAAGAAAAAGACCACCTTCAGACACTTATTTTGCAAAGCCGTATTTCCCTTTGTTACTTCTGCCCATCAACGTGCCCACTTTAAATACATTATGATTAACTTCTCACCAGAGAGGATGTTTACTGAAGGCCGGAAACTATAGCAACAGGACACAGTGTTAAGAAACAGGAAGCATCACTTCAGTAATGTAATCTTGTCACCAGCTTGACTCTAGATAAAGCACAATCATTTCAGTTTGTTTAGAGCCACTTACATCATGTGAATACCAGCTTCAGCTGTTGAAGCGATACTTGTAAGTTATTTGTCTTTTTGATTCAGCTGACTGTGGTCCAGTGGTTAAAGAAACAGGTTTGTAACCACGAAGTCCCTGGTTCAAATCCCATCCCGACCACTGACTCATTGTGTGACCCTGAGCAAGTCACTTAACCTCCTTGTGCTCCATCTTTTGGGTGAGACGTAGTTGTAAGTGACTCTGCAGCTGATGCATAGTTCACACACCCTAGTCTCTGTAAGTCACCTTGGATAAAGGCGTCTGCTAAATAAATAAACAATACTGTACAGTATGCTCCTGGCTAAATGTTGAATTTGTTGGCTGCAGGCTACACTGGCCAAAACAATAGGTACATCTTGTAATTCAGCATAAGGATTGCCAGGGTATTGGTTTTCAAATAAAGACACCTGCTGGCATTTTTCCCCTACTGGTCTTTTTTTAAAATCCCTTCCATTTAGAAATTCCGATTTTGGAAGTGGAATACCAGTAGTATATAACCACCCAAGCAGAAACAAATAGATAATGATACAGAACATACAAAATAGGATACATGTAGATAATATAATGTATCCCTTAAATATGATCCTTTTAATAAAAAAAATAATAATATGGAGACACTTAATGGTTGTAATATTACAGATCTTTTGAAGAGACTTCTTGGTTTACAGAAAATTACACAATAGAGCACAGCTAGGCTTTTTAACATACTCTGTGCAGCAAGAAAATGAGAGATCCTGACCCCGTAGAGATGCAGTGTAATTGAACATTATCATTTGTAAAGAATTGACAGAAACGTAGGTTAAAATTGTAGAACCCTTTTAAAACACGTGTATAGACTGACTGCTGCCATACCACAGCTAGTACCACGGGTGCTGTTGGGTTGAATCATCCCCTAAGCTTCAGCTAAGAAAGTCATTACCACACATAAGGGAGACCATCTTCAAGGTAAAGTGATTTTGAGCACATTATTATGTATTATGTATTGACATCCAAGTATAGTTATGCTAAGTTGTTATTTTTTTATTGCTTCTTATTATTTTTTGTATTTGCTTTATTTTTTTTTAGATATGTATAAATATTTGTTCAAACCAGTTGTTGAAATCCTGAATTTTTTTAAGACCAGTGAGTGATTTTCGTTCCACAGTGAAGCCTCACCCACCACGTAGCCTGCAGTACGAGGTAGTTGTTGAAATCTGATTTTTTTTAAGAACAGTGAGTGATTTTCGTTCCACAGTGAAGCCTCACCCACCACGTAGCCTGCAGTACGAGGTAGTTGTTGAAATCTGATTTTTTTTAAGACCAATGAGTGATTTTCTTTCCACAGTGAAGCCTCACCCACCACGTAGCCTGCAGTACGAGATGACTCCAGAGGGGGTGTCGAGGATCAGCTGGAGAAGCCCAGAGCCAGCACCTTATGATCTGCAATACGAAGTCCGCTATTCTGTAAATGCTACTGAGAATACCTGGACGGTATGACATGAGTGGATCTCTTTGAACAAAAGCCCAAGAGGCTGGGTGTTTTCCCCTGGGGTAGATTTATAGACCCACCTAATTACACTAATATATCCAACAACAATACAATCTGCCACAGAAATTTTAGGGCAGAGTTATTTAGACCAACCATTGTTTTTAGACAGTCAAAATAGACCTCTGAATTGGACACTACTAAATTGGGGAGAAAACAATAAAAAAATGGGTATATGTTGCATTTAGTTTGTACACCCAGGTATCGCTTAGAAATATGTGTTTGTTTTTTTGTTTTTTGACACAGAATGTAGAAGGTATCTTGGAAGCGTACGTGACTCCTGGTGATTTGAAAGCTGGCTTGGATTATACCGCTCAGGCTCGCTGCAAGCGGGACAGGAGGCCTGGTCTCTGGAGTAACTGGAGCGAACCCCTTTATATAAGGGTGCAGGGTGAGTAAGGAAATAAACATCACAGAGCATACTGTGTGCATTTAATATATACCACATTCTGCTGAGGAAATGGCCCATGCAATGCTGCCACTTACAATGCTTAAATTTACCTTTCATTTAAAAAAAAAAAAGAAAGTTGATAAATAGCGCAATCTGGTGGTGAGCAGTTGTAAATGTGCTATTGTTTTTAAAAAGGATAGCATTATTTCTCTCTGCAAAGCCCAGGGCATGGCATTACAGCAGCGTTGACTTTTCTTTACAAAAGCAGTTGTAGAACTTCTTTAATGAAGGCCTTTTCTTATTCATAGAAGCTAAGCCTGCAGGAACATCTGTGCTTTTATTGCTCTGGTTTTGAACATCTGATATGTATAATTCTAAACAAAAATGGACAAAAAAAACCCAGTTTTTAGGCATACATGATTATAGTTTGAAGAGTAGAGCAGAGCAGAGTGGTCTAAACAGTGGAACATGGATACTGAAGTCCACAAAGGGTGCTGGTGTACAGTGCTGTATACTTAACATTTCTTACAATTGTTTTTTTTTTTCTTTCATAGAAGTGACATATATTCCTGCAACAGTGCTGACTGCTGCTGGTTCGAATGTAACTGTATACTGCGTATTTAATAACCAGAGCCCGAGTGTAAAAAAGGTGGTGTGGTGGCTGAATGCTTCCGAAAAAGTTCCTGAAAAGCTGTATTCTGTCATGAATGACCATGTGAGCAGGGTCACCCTGCCTAATGTGAGTCCTTCAAAACCCAGAGGTTATCACCTGTTACAGTGTTGCCAGCAAACAGGCGAAACATCGGACTGCAACTTCCGCTATGCTCAAATTTATGCTGTAGGTAAGCTTGAACTACAGTAAGGCAATGCTTTCTTACTTGCAATTATGTGAGGTTGGTCTTGAATTGACTGAGACGTTTGCATTTTTTCACTCCTGCTCTTTTTGTTATCGCATTTGGCCTGTGCGTCTATATAGGTTAGATGACTATATTTTTGTATGGATTTGTGTTCAGTGTGCAGATTTAGTGCATCCTTATGTAGGGAATTGTGGTAACTTTATTATTTATTATAATGAATCACACAATTCGACTTTAATAGAGAATTCAAATTACAGTTTATTGATTAATAAAAGATCATTCTTAACAGATGATTGTATCTAATGCATGATTACATTTGATTACATTCATAGGTTTTTCAAAGTACAGAAACATCACAATTTTTGCAACACATTTCCCTAGCTGAAAAATGGTAGTCATCTAGCTTACAGTCAAAATAATAATTAGCCATATTACCTTCTAACTGGGAATGCCCTTTCAGACAGGTTATAGAGGAGATGTTTTCAGTCAACTTCACCCAAGCAATTTGTTTGGTTGTAGTCTCTGTTAAGCTCATATAGTCCTTATAGAGTCTATGTTTACATCTCTCTTAAATTATGCTGAAACAGCACTTCACATACATAGAATTGACTTTTACAATGGGCAACTTGAATTTCCTTCTCCACTTAACAGTGTACCAGTGTGGGTAGATGTAGATCTCCTTCTCCATAGTGTACTCCTTCCAAACTCATTGTTTTAAAGACAGAGACAACATTAAATGTTTATTGTATCTTTACATCTCCAAGTTATGAGCTATTGGGGATCTTCGCACCTGCAATGTACTACCTGTTGGGTGCCATCATCTAAGGCACTGTAAATTGCTACTTGAGATTCTATTATTAAGTGCATTTAATAAATACTGTAACAACTCTGTTATCTAAGTGTACATGTAGCACCTGTAAAATGTATCCAAAATTGTTTTATATTAATTAGTCAGTGTCTGAAATGTTGTTTGTTTATTAGATATCCACTTTCTGATCTCTTGCGAAACCAATGGATACCAAACCAACATGACTTGCAAATGGAATCCTAATGGAATACAGCTGCCCCAGGGAAGCTGTATCCGGTTCATGTATCGGTGAGTAAAGAGAGGAAAGGTCTGAGGTGAGCAGCACAAGCTGGATAAGTGATCAAAAAAAGAGAACATTTTCCAATATGTAGAAATAATAATAATAATAATAATAATAATAATAATAATAATAATAATAATAATAATAATAATAATAATGACATTATGACTTAATATTGCAAAATTACTTGCAACTACAGTTGCTGCCATACAACAAAATCATGAATCATTTAAAATATATATTATTATTCACTTCAATACAGAAGGAAGGTTGTAATGTTCCATAACAGAGAGACTTCACATTGCACTGTTCGATGATTCTTTCCATCTCTTTTAAGCATTAGGAATGACATCTCTTGTGATGCCCTGCAAGGTGACCTGCATGGCGCTGATGCAAAGGAGTGCCAGCTAGGAGTTCATGACGAGTGCACATTTCAACCTCTTTACCTGTATTTTTGCCACATAATGTGGATTGAGATCCACTACAAGCTGGTAACATTGAGATCTCACCCAGCGAACGTCACTCCAATGGATGTGGGTGAGTATGTTTCATCAAATGAGTGAAATATGATGGGAATATACAGGATGTGTTATGCCCCTTGGAAATTGACTTTGTAATGTACACCTATGGCCAAAAGTTTTGCATCACCCTACAGAATTAAAAAAACAAAAACATAATGAAACCTGCTGAATAATGTTACGTTAACAATGAATTCCTTACTGCTTTGTAGCTTTCCATATACTTAATGATGTCTCAATCCTAAAATTCTAGGTGATGCAAAAAACGTTTGGCCATAGCTGCATAAGCATTTATCTACAGGAACAGAAGAAGGAAGCAAAGATGTTTCACTTGCCAGAGAGTTTAATAATAAGCTTGTATTCTTTTTGCTGTTTTTGTTAGTAAAGCCAGATCCTCCTTTCAATGTAAAAGCAGAGATCACTCGGACTGAAGGATTCTTGAATATAAGCTGGGAGAGAAGAGAGCTGCCTGTCTATGATCTTCAGTTTGAGGTTCGCTACTCTGGAGAGGAGCAGGACAGGAAATGGAAGGTGCGTCTCAAGAATAAAAAGCTTTTTCTGACATGCACAGGTTGTGATGTAATGTTAAGCCTGTCAGTTAACATGTGATGTAATGTTAAGCCTGTCAGTTAACATGTGATGTAATGTTAACTCTGTCAGTTAACATGTGATGTAATGTTAACTCTGTCAGTTAACATGTGATGTAATGTTAAGCCTGTCAGTTAACATGTGATGTAATGTTAAGCCTGTCAGTTAACATGTGATGTAATGTTAAGCCTGTCAGTTAACATGTGATGTAATGTTAAGCCTGTCAGTTAACATGTGATGTAATGTTAAGCCTGTCAGTTAACATGTGATGTAATGTTAAGCCTGTCCAGTTAACATGTGATGTAATGTTAAGCCTGTCAGTTAACATGTGATGTAATGTTAAGCCTGTCAGTTAACAGCACAGGATGAGTTTGAGGGGCATGCTCAGTGACAGAAAGCATTAGTGGTGAAAGACTGCTGAAGAGGGGATTCTATAATAATCTGATACAAAAAAATGGTGCATTGTTGTGGAAGATTAGTAAATGCACCCCATTCTGATTTAAATTAACTGACAATACCAAAAAATGTTTAAAATAAAATTGCTATAGAACAAAAAAAAAAAGCTGCGAAGACCATTGTAAATTGAAAACGTGACATTGTTATAAAACAGTTTAGCTTAGTTTTCAGTTGCATTTCATTTGACTCATTTGTTTGTTTCCAGACCCTTGGCAATGTATATAATGAACAGGCTTTGATGGAAGTGGCGGATCCCTGTGTTGTATATGTGGTTCAGGTCCGCTGTAAGAGGCACAATGGGACTGGACACTGGAGCACATGGAGCAGCCCAGTGAACACCAGGGTTAATGATATTAGGGGTAAGCAACAAAAGTTAGCATACCACATTGGAAATAATGTGCCCAATCCAGATTGAGAACTGGACTTCACTTGCGCCTTTAGATGCCATTGCTTAAATATCATTAATGACCTGATTTAATCTAATCCGCTACAGCTCCAGCAAGGGGTCCAGATTTTTGGAGAGTAATCCACGAGGACACTGTGACCAAGCAAGCGAATGTTACTCTGTTATTGAAGGTAGGAATCTTTCTGATATGGTCAGGATAACATGTAAGTGCTCTGGGATGCAGGACATGAAAGGCACTTTCTAAAGTTAAGAGATATTGAAGTAAGTGAGCCGCTCAGAGCAGCTCAGTGAAAGAACCCACTTAACGGCATGCTCAGTCCCGCTCCCCAGAGCAGCTCAGAGTGCCACAGAGCAGATTTCAGCGGTGATCCGAGTGAACAAAAAAACTCTCGCTCTGAGCCACTCAGTTACTTAACGCACCCAATGTAAAACCTTTAGAATTCTCATTAAAAAACGGAATGACATTTATAGCCTGTACTGTGTAATATTGCCCAGTGCTCACTTTTGAATTGCGTTAGCATTTTCATTTAAATGAAGAAACAGTATAATAATTCATAGAGCAGCAGAGGTGATCAGCCTGCACTGTGTGTCCAGTCATGTTTAATGTAGGACAGTAATGAGTTCAGACATTATGAATGCTGTGTTTCTGTCTTAGACTTCTGCTTTCCTATATTGAATATGTGTATTTTTCACCACCATTTTAAGCCTCTGAATATAAAAGAAGTCTTCTGTACTGTGAAGGGCTTCAGAGTCCAGCATCAAACCTCCAGTGGCTCCACGTGGTCTGATGACCTGAGCAGCACCACTGCCTATAGCTTTCCCTGGACAGAAGACTTTCACAGTGTGTCAGTCATAGCCTTCAACTCCTTGGGATCTTCAACGGAAAACTACATTTTAAATGTATCAAGGCATGTGAGAAAAAGTAAGAAAGAAAGATTTGACTTTGGTACACTTACAGTACAGAATGCCAGCATGTAGCCCATATTGACTAAGCTTTTACTCCTGCACCAAGTTTGCAAAGGGAAGTCTTAACTGACAAACTGTTATGTGAATTGCCGGATTTGGTGTTGACCCAGGTTGTCCCAGGCATTTGCCAAACCATTGATAACCCTGATTGGTTTGGCTGGGGTGTCATTTTCCAAGCTTGTTCTGGCAATGGTTAACCATGGCAATTGATGGCCAAATTAGGGTACGGTACACCATGTGAATGATCTTGTGGATTGAGATATTTCGAGTCCTTTGTTTGTTACATGCTTTGCCTGCACTCTAATCAGATCCTGTGAATGCTGCCTATCAGTACATCTATTCTGATCTACCGTTACTTTGAATGTTCATAAATGGTCCAGGGACCTAATGGAAATACAGAATTGTGGAAAAGCAAAACAATATTAGCCCTTGTGCAAATGCTTGGCATCATTTAGCCTAATGGACAATCTAATTAGTGTATTATCCATACCAGTTACCATAGTGAATGGTACCTCATGTCCCTTTCTTTCATAGTACAGTGTGTTCAGTCTTTCCGTGCATCCATTGTAAACAGCAGTTGTGTGGCACTTTCATGGAAACTCCTACCAGACAGCCCTCTTCCTGAGTCTTTCATTATTGAATGGGAACGTCAAAAGAAAGAGGAGGGAGAGGAAGAGGAGGAGGAGGGCAGCTTTAAATGGGTGCGAGCTCCTTCAAACCAGACCGCCAAATATTACTTATCTGGTATGTTTACTTTCAAAGCACTATGATGAAACGTCCTTCCAATGCATGTAAATGTTTCAAGAATTTGTTCAAATAATTGTACAGTATACTAGGCTTTAGGCAGTGTTCCGGCCACGAATTACTACTCAAGACATCAGATCCTGCACTTTGCACGTTTGTAATATTGTATTCAATTGCTCGGAATGTAGCTCACTGTAATAAGCCTCAGGGTACAAGGAGTCTTGGGAGAATGCTTTTAACTTTCATTCCAGGGTAATGAAAACAGGTTTCAGTTTTCCGCATTGCTTGATTCTTCATGGTGTTAGTCTAACAGTAATAATGTAGTGTTTGTTTGGTGTTACTAACTTCACTTGGCCAGAACACTGCATTGTGTTGTTATATTTAATTTTGTGTTGCTGTTTTGCAGACTGTACCTGATCCATATAGTTTGGCAATATATAACATTATATTGAACAGAGGGTATTCTGTGGTCATTGCTTTTAAAGGAATAGGATGAGTAGTGAGATCAGTTTAAACAGATACATTTGTTGTTTGATTTTGCTTTTTAAACAGTTTTTTTTAAAATTATTATTATATTGAATACACACACGGCTGTACGCTGGTGAGTTGACTAGCTGACATTTAAGTCAACTTTCCCTGAAGAGAGGTATCGAAATTATTTTGTAATTACAATGTTTGGTCACCAGGTGTCATCTCTGAGTAAAGAAAATGTCTGTACATAAGAAATAAAACTATAACTTAAAAGTGGAGCTCACTTTAACCACAGTATATACTGTTACATACTTTTTCATATCTTGAATCTGGTATGACATTTTTCCCATATCTTGATGGATGTCAAATTGAGGCAGGTTTTCAAGGTTTGAGGTTTCTAGGTTTCAGGCCACTAATTTAAAATGAAACTGGTTTAGCATATAGCTTGTCCCGATATTTGACATTTCATTTTCTTCTTACAGATGCCTTTTTTGTACATGATGCGTACAGGTTTATTCTGTACCCAATATTCCCAGAAGGGGAGGGATGGCCAGAGACGTTTTACATAAACAATAAAGGCAAGTCACACTGCTTGCCATCACTCTTGGATTCAGAGGCCAGGTTTCTTTGCTTGCTGATGCAGGTCTGTGTTGTTCTTTCAGGTGACAATGGGAGAAGCAGAGGAGGAGGAGCAGCCTACATACTTCTTCTTATAATTGCTTTTCTATCAGGTGTTCTGCTTGTGACGCTTGCAATCTCCCAACACCAGTATGTGCATTTATCATTCATATCTATTGTTGTTTTGTTATATTTTATACTGTATGTGCAGATAGAAAAATGTGAAACCTTATGCTGCAATTCTCTAACAAGATAGGTGAGTGTAAGGATTTGTATTTTCTATGTATTCCTAATGAAGCTTGCATAGTTCACAATGTGTCACTGTCAAATGCAATAGAACCAGTGTCTAAAAACCGGTGACAGTCAGAATCTATTGAAAACCAGTGCAATTACACAGCACACGATAACTTTTAAACCCAACGTGACCTAATTTGTCTTTCAATATATTCGATAGAATTTAGAGTCAAGTCTTCTTTTCTGTAGCTGAAGTCCTCATTACTGCAAATCCCATTATACTATACATCTCAAACTGTAGCACACCACTGATCAAATGGCTCCAACTGCAAGACCATTACTGGGTGTTCATGGACCTGAAAATAGGTAGTGAAGTGAGATGCTTTCTGTACTGCATAACTCAAGGTCCATTACTACGGACAGGCTTGATGCTCTTTGCTCCATTATCAGGACATCAGGCCACCTTGCTCCAATAACAAAGCCTGCAAAGTCACATTAACAAGTTTGCAGGTACTGGCTATCAGCTATTTGAGTCTTTCTTAACCCATATTGAGATCTAATTAGAATAAAGCCCTCTGCTGGCTGGTGATTGGAGACATTGTTTAAAACATAAGGTATCTTATTGTCAACTGGCCATTATGCCACGATACAGCATCATGCATTGGTTTTATTTCACATGTTTATAGTTACAACACGGCTAATGCTATTTTTATACCTTAATTTATAGACAATTTCAGCTTCCAAATGAGTGCTAGGGCCCATTCACATTTGGTACAAGCTGTCATTTGTTTGTCAGTGTAATATAAAAGCAGAAATACTTCAGTATCTATCCCACTGGTGTCAGGTGATTTCAAAAGGATTTTACTTTTTTCATTTCTCTTTTTTAAATAGTTTTTTTTTTTTTTAAAAGAAACAGGCATGTGACAAAGCCCCTAAGTGTATCTCTATAGAAGAATGGAGGATTACTGTATCTGTCTTTTATGAAAAGACGTTGTTAAGTTATTACTGTTATTGTTATCACTGCCTTGCCAGAATGAAGAAGCTGGTTTGGAAAGATGTGCCTAATCCTAATAATTGCTCCTGGGCTCAAGGAGTGGACTTTAAAAAGGTATGTTATAAATCTTTGACTGAGCTGTAAACATGCAAAGCATAAAACAACAGAACAGTGATATTACATTATATATATATATATATATATATATATATATATATATATATATATATATATATATATATATATATATATATATATATATCCATTGTGTATTCTTTCTTTTTGCCTGTTTTAATACAGGTCATTCTTATTGTGTTAAAATTAGTAAACAGTATATTTAAAAATAATATTATAAAATGTGCAATTGTGTTACAGTTGTTATCAAAACAGTTATTGCAATATGATGCCCTAGAGAAGAGATCTTCACTTGAGGCTCAATCCATTTCAATACCTGTTTCAACTTCATTGCTCAATTGAAACGAGGCAATTCAATTACGTAATTAAGAGACTTGGTTGGAACTGTGAATTCACTGAAAAGAGAGTCACAAGGTAGCTTCAAGTTCCATGAGACATGGAGTGTTAGCCATCCTAAGGTTAAACTTCACAGTATAATCCACACTGCAGCACAGGTTAACACAGTATAACCCACACTGCAGCACATGTTATCACAGTATAATCCACACTGCAGCACTGGTTAACACAGTATAATTCACACTGCAGCACTGGTTATCACAGTATAATTCACACTGCAGCACTGGTTATCACAGCTTTAGACTTTTCAACTGTACAGCTATCGCCTAACATAACCTGGAAATACAGTAAGCATAGTTACCTAAAGAGCTAGATGACATACTTATTGCACGTTCAAACAGTAATAATTACAATGATCAGTTGCTTATATTTAATGAATGAACAGTGTAACTTCAGCATTGCAGTCCTTTAAGCATTATACTGCACTGTCTTCATTGATTCTCTCATTTAGCCATTCGTAATACCAGGCATATTACCACATTAATCACATTATTGGATTTACTCAGAGATCTTTAATCAGATGAGGTCAGTTAGATATTTTATTAGGCCTTTTATAGACTCAGTAATTTTTTTTATGAATTTTCATTCATTTCATTCAAATCTTTATCAATTTACTATTGGAGAGAATTCCAACGTGATTTTAATGTATTGCATTCAGAAATGCTTTAAAATAGAAATGCTGACACTTTGTTTAGTGGGCCTAATTTATAAGGAACAATGCTGCTATTAAATGCACTGCAGTAAATTTGTGACATGCTACTGCTTTATGTACATCTTTAGCCAGTGTATTTAAATGGTGGTTTTGAGGGCGAATGGGGCTCAGGTATTTAGGGGTGCATCTGAAGATCAAAAGGAGAGTAACGAAATATTGTGTACTTTATAATTTTAGGCAGAAACCATCGGAAACCTCTTTAAGCACCACGAGAGGCTGACATCTGGCCCGCTTCTCTTGGAATCAGAAAGAATTTCCGAAGCTGTAATAGTTGAGAAAATGAAACAAAGTGTGGAGGAGAAGGAGACCAGAGTTGCCTTGGATATCTCACTGAGTCAAAGTCATGAACCGCAGCAGGATTCCCCTCCTCCTGAGCAACACAGCCACATTGAAGAAGAGGAGAGGGAGCCGGTGGTCTACCCAGACAGTTCAGGAGAGCCCAAAATAGAATATGCCACCATCCTGCCCAGCGATCTGTACAAACAGCAGAAAAGCATCAGCAGCTCCTCCGACGAGGGGAACTTCTCCGCTAACAATTCGGATATTTCTGGGTCCTTCCCCAACAATCTGTGGGAGGTTGAAAATCAGTCCTGCATACACTTAGCACAGGTCAACCCGCGGATGCTGCGCTCCTTTAATTCTTCAGAGGGCTTTTCAGAAGCTTCTGATGATCAGGACGACAGTCTAATCGATGAACCGTGCCCCGAAAGAGACATTTACTACCTTGGGCAGGTGTCGACCGAGGAGGAGGGGGAGAAGGAAAAGTTCTTGAAAGAGGATGCACAGGTTCCGTGCCAGGACAGTAGAGATGAGACAGGACATGAAGCCAATCCTTTATTAAGCTGTCATTCTCTGCTTCAATTCAAGATGAACCAAACAGATTTATCACAGAAGAGTAGCAGATTATATATGTCCCAGTTTCGAGCAGTGTCTAATACAATTCCAAAAATAACCAAAGCACAAAAATAATAATAATAATAATAATAATAAAAAAGCTTGCTAAGAACTAAACATTTTATTTGTTTCCCCATGGATGGGAATATAGAAACGATTTATTTGTGTATTTGTTTTTTTAAGTTGAGCTGGCATGATACAGTGCAAGAATGCAACTATGTTTAAAACATAAAAGCATTCTATTTTGATTCCTTGTAGCATTATGGCTTCTGGAAAACCATCAATAACTGTTCTCCATTACTGGTGTTGTCTATCAAGGCACGTACACAAAACATACCTTCCAGCCTACTCAGCAGTTAATGCTCTTGAAACATTATGAATACACAGTCACTGTACTTGGCAAGCTATTCTAAAATCTTCATATTTGTATTTTTCTCAAAGCAGACACAGTTAACTGGCAATACAATTTTTAGCATGCTGTTATCGACCAGGTGTTCTGCAAAAAGTGGTGAAAAATGCTTATGTGCATTTGCAAAACAACAAACGGATTTCTATTTTTTTGTTGTGTGTTCCTGTATCTGTAAAATCCTGTGTTACAGTATGGAAGGTTTGTGCCAAACTATTTTCTCAGTGTGCTATTTTTCTAATCACAGCAGGAGATGATTGTGTCAAAACTTTGAAAAGGCATAACTTTGTGATTGTGATTTTACACAGTGCCTACACTGAGAACAGTGTAACTGCAAAACTGCTTGCATATCAAGATTGGATTCCTTATATTTTTGTGGTTAAAATAAAGTATTTATTGTCAAAGTTGCTTCTGTTGTTTTTTTTTTTTAAAGGTACTTGTAAAGAAGTTACATCCTTTGAGACGAAAATGTTCTTTGTACTAACTGAGGCAATTGAGTTTATGTCTCAATAACAGCTAATAGGGTAAAACAGTCAGGAGGTACAGTAGCATAGATTCGCTATTCCTTAGATTTTGCAGCTGTTTGCTGCAATATTTATTTAAGCTATAACAATATCTCAAGTGAATTCAAACAAGGCCAAAGTACGTTTCTCAACATGTAACTGAAAAACATCTGACATAATGCAGGAGACCTTGTATATTAATTGACATGCTCACAAAGGATCTGAGAATGGAGGAATTGTATGAAAGGATAAAAAAAGCTGCTGCTGCTGCTGTGAGTCACTCGAAGGATAAACTGTTTCTGGACCTCAAAAGAGTTACACACTGTTTCTCTCTCAATGCACCTTGGGTGTATTGTACTGTAGGTGGCATTTGACCCTTGTTATGGTACTGTGACTATGCACTGTGGTCTGAAAGCTCTCTTGATACTCATTTTTGTCAAGGACATTTTTTTGGGGGGTGGAGGTGGAGGGATGGGACTTGCTGGCACTGACGAAGAATACAGGTAAAGATGCTGAAAAACATAACAGAAATATACAGCATTGTGAATACAGTTGGAAAACAGCAAAACTCATACAGAGAAAAAGGAGAGTGTGAGAGAGGAAGAACTGCTATCTACTAACAAGAAAGAAAGTTTCAATTAATGGGAGTTAACACATGATTCAAGATAATCATGGTTACCGGTATCGTGATAATTATGATGATCCATAATTAGATGTCCAACCCAAATTGTGGATTATGGATACGGGGCAACAGCTTGCTAAATCCTTAAGAGAATGTGGTTCTAATTCTGCCACCTGTTGGCAACACCAGTGCAATGAAGCCATATGACATTTTGTATGCACCTTTAACCAGAATAATAATTAGAAGAAAATAAAAAATAAGCCAAGATAGCAGTATTGTTCTGGTGAAATTCCCAGTGTCTTCACGTCTTTTACAGTAGTGACAGAGCTCTGTTTGCAGGTTTCATGTTGTGTGTTTGAGTTGAGTAGCCAGTTTTTTTTTTTGTTTTTTTTTTATAGCAGTGAACTCGCTTCTAAGGGTCTGCTCAACTCTCTGCAGAAGGGTTTGACACATAAATGTCAGAGCTCTTAGATGAAAGGTCAAGCTCTTAACTCGCAGGCTCTAGGAGATTGATCACTGGTCTTAAGCCCTGTCCTGTTTCTGAGCACCTAGCAAAACCCTTTGACGGGCTGTCACTGCTGCAGGGAGTAATAGCACACTTGTGAGGATTAAAATAAAATTGATTATAATCTCACCCGAACAGATTGTCTGTTCTACCTTATACATCCAATAGAGGGCGCTGTTACAGGCTTCAATGTGTGGTGCACCAGGGCTGTGAAATAGAATTCCATTCACAAAAAGAGGCATTCTAAAATGGTTCACGGTTTGCATTGACATCAATGTTCCTGCAGCAAATACAGAACTGAACTATAATGAATTAATTTTCCAGATCCTCTTAATACAATCCCACTGACGGTATGCGGTTTAATATGGGGTTCCAGAAGAAAAAAAAAAAGTTTTCATTGATCAGATTAAACCATGAAAATTATGTAGAATGCTCCAGTACAGTATATATAGCCTTTGAATCAACATCACTACATTTCCAGTAGACCGACATTTCAACAAAGATCATCACACTGTGTGATCAATGCATTTAAAAAATAAATACATCTTGATTTACCAATAACATAAAGTCAAGCCAAAACATTTAATTATAAATACATTTTCACTCCCTGGTAAACCCAGTTTTTACTTTCAGGTCTTTGCTACACCCCTACACCATTCTAACCTACTGAAATATCACAGCAGGAAGCAGTTATACTTTTTTTATAATCAGCTAGATATTAAAGGACTTTACGAGAAGCAGTGTCTCCAGTATTAGCTCAGGCAACATCAAAGCCATGTTCAATCTGAGCTCTGAGGGCTGCTCCTGGCTACAAACAATCCCTAAACCCCATGGTGAGTGGAACACAACTAAAATGTTACCCCCAGTTTATACTGTACAACAATCATGCTTGAATTGGTGGAAACTACAAATGTAAGACTGAGTTCTGGATGGTACATGCATAGGTAAGGATTGTTTAAGGAGGCTGTGTGGTCCAGTGGTTAAAGAAAAGGGGTTGTAACCAGGAGGTCCCCAGTTCAAATCCCACCTCAGCCACTGACTCATTGTGTGACCCTGAGCAAGTCACTTAACCTCCTTGTGCTCCGTCTTTCGGGTGAGTGACTCTAAATGTGGGTGACTCTGCAGCTGATGCATAGTTCACACACCCTAGTCTCTGTAAGTCGCCTTGGATAAAGGCGTCTGCTAAATAAACAAATAATAATAGTTTAATGTTAAGTAATATCAAAATCAAGAAGTATTCTAAAGCATGCTAAAACCTTGGTTAACTATGGGAAACCACAATCTAAAAGCAATTTCTGTTTCTGCTGGTCATATTTTTTATTATTATGTAATTATTTAGCAGACGCCTTTATCCAAAGCGACTTACAAAATATAACAATATGTAAATTACAGTCTTTAATTGAAAAATAAAAAAGAAAAAGAAAAATAAAGATATGGAAAGACATAGCAGACATATAAAAACAAATTAAGAATTATAAACATTTAAAATACAGAACTAACTAACTAATAAAATAACACAACGCATAACAACACAGAAACACCCCAGAACAGCCCCAAAACAACCAGTGTCCTTTCCCTGTGTCCAGTCTATTCCAATACTGGAGGCTGTGTGGTCCAGTGGTTAAAGAAACGGGCTTGTAACCAGAAGGTCCCCGGTTCAAATCCCACCTCAGCCACTGACTCATTGTGTGACCCTGAGCAAGTCACTTAACCTCCTTGTGTTCTGTCGTTCGGGTGAGACGTAACTGTAAGTGACTCTGCAGCTGATGCATAGTTCACACACCCTAGTCTCTGTAAGTCGCCTTGGATAAAGGCGTCTGCTAAATAAACTAATAATAAACTAATAATAATACTGTGTATTATTATTTACTCTATAAATTAATATTCCACTCATGTACCTGTAGCTGCCTCCAATTAAACTCCAGTGCCATGTGATTATTAATTAGTCATTTAGAATGTTATTAATTCATGAATGCATGTAATGATTTACTGTAGTTAAACTCTCTTCTCTGGCTTTATTGGTGGTTTCCTAGCAGATGCTGCTGATGTAACAGTTCAGCTGCAGCTCTCTTCCCTCTGCCTCTCTGGAGATGGGTAAAAGAGCTATTATCAACTGTGAGACAGTCTTATACAGAAATCTGACAGCTAGTGACTGTTGCTATGGCAAGCAGAGGAAGGAGAGGCGAGGACTGTGATCTGGGACCTCCATGCGGCTGATGTAAGAGACACTCCAATTTTAAATTAATATTGATTCCAGAACATCTAGAATGGCTGGAGGCCCGGGTTGAAATCTAGTTTAGATTGTATGCAGTCTCAACGATAGTGGACAGTGCATCCCATCACAGAGCCTCAACACCGTTCAGACAGGATACCTGTGCAACCCAAAGGTCAGTGTGAGTTTACACCACACCGAGGGTTGCTCGTTTGAACATCCTGCTTTGATGTGTCCTTTATAAATATGTCAGGTACTGTTCTGTGTAAATGCAAGATGTCAAACTTGTGTCTAATGAGCTGACTTGGACGTGAATTTTCTCCTTGCAAGGCTGTGTTTTATTAATGAGCTAGACTGGCTCTTGTATATCATCTTTATACAACATTTAACAGCATGTAGTAGATACGTTTGATTGGATAAATAAATGAGTGTTATGTAGTGAAAGCCACACATTGAAGTTGGCAAAGGGTTCAGACAAGTGAACTGAAGTGTTGCAGACCTGACCTGCATGTATAGTTAGTTATGCTGTTGGGGTTACTTTATATAGTTTGGTTTGATTACATGATTCTTAAAACTCTCTAAGCATTCATTTCATTTCAAGCAGGTTTTCTTTTGATGAGCTCACAGCAGACATCCTTCTTATCAGCTCAGTTCTTAGAAAAGATGGACAGGAACACAAACATCAATAAATGAAATCGGGTTCCTGGGTAGCTGAGGAAAAGAGCTTCTAACGCTGTTGAGTGTCAAGGTAATATGAACAAAAAAAAACAGTGGGAAACAGAAGATCAGCGTAACCAAGAAAAACTGTAATGGTGGACTGAGCTGCAGATAGAAACAGTCAAGAGGAGAAGTGAGTTGGCTGATACTGTTTACGTAGCTGCAGTTGGTGTACCATCATTGTTATTATTATTAGTAGTAGTAGTATTAGTTGTAGTAGTAGTCACATAGAGTAGTTGTAGCATTGATATGAAAACTGGACAAGAATCAGTAACAGTAACAGCACATACAGCAAGCCTGAGAAAACCAGCATACAATGGAGATACAAGGGGCTGTTTTTGATGAGATTCTGTGAACGGTTACACACCCACTCTGCTCACACTATTGCACTATGTACTTCAAAACTGCAAACTGTGCTTTTTTGTTCTTTAATAGTTCTTTGCAGAGCCTCACCGTTATCTCTTTAAGACACATTCCAGCTTTTTTTCACACTATTGCATGATGTGGGCAGCTGCAGATATTTTTGCGTCAGGAGAGGAAGAATTGCTTGAAGGTAATAAGCTTGCGTGCTCTGAATGCTACCCTTCAATATTCTAATAAAAAAAAAATGATATATAAAAAATAATCTTGGACAATCCCAGACAAATATTTATCCATCTTGTTAATTAAAGGGGCCTAGAAAAAAAAAAAAAAAAAAAAAAAAATATATATATATATATATATATATATATAATGAAAGTACCATCCAAATCCGGTAAATAAGGCCAAATAAACATGTTTGCCTGAAAATATATGCATTATTGAAATTACGTAAATTACTTATAGAGCTAATAATAGTAGCCTATATTTGATCAAGGGAGACATATTTCATGCCACTAGTTATTAAGGAAGTGTGAGATGTGTGCTTGAGATGCAGCAGAATTGAATTTGACAGGAAATTAGCCATCTGACAGGTATACTATATTAACAGCACCCCCGCTGTAAGAAATTGCAAATCTGAAACGAACAACTAAAACACTGGCACAGCATTTCAACAACTCTGCACCCCCAACTGCAATCACTGAAGAACCTATCAGCTGCTTGACAGGGGGCCTGTTGCTCTCTCATCAGCATCCTTGCCCACTGAAGAATTAAAACATCTTTTCACCATGTGCTGACTTTCTAAACCAAGTGAATTGAGACGGGTGTATTTCATTTTAATGTGTAGCACCTCGTTTCTGGATCCTAAGAAAGTATTTCCGATGGAATATGTCCATTCTATAAAAGGGCATGTCATTTTCAACATGGTTGCTAACCCCACATTTACACATTATTTATCATTTATTTTCTATTCTTTTTTTAAATCAGTATTCATATCAGCCGCGGTTTACTGCTTCAAAGTGCATGGCGTGTGTGCGAGCGCTGGTGCGTGTTTGTGTATTTGTGGGATGTGTTGAGGGAGGAGGGGCTCACCTGATAGAATAAATCAACTGCAGATTTTTAGAGTTCATCTTTCTTTTGATATATATGCTATACATTAGGACAGACAGAGGGAGTGCCGACATCAAAGACCTCAAAGGCATCATTTATAATACCATCTAGTGACCCAGAACCTGATAAAGATGCTCATTTCTTTTCGTGGTTTCCTGCAGCCAAGCAGGACTTAGCTCAGCTTGGTTCTATCACCAGCATCCATCATGCTTTATAACCCTGGGCAGTGGAAAAAACTCAACTTTAACCCCTAGATTACTGCCTCTCTCTTCTGCTGAAGACACTTCGAAGGCATCTGATGTTAAAGAGGTATACTGAAGAGCTGTACTAACCAACCTGCAACATCAGATCAAAGAGCAAAGTGGCGTCCAGATTGCAACTCACATTTGTGTGCATTATCCCTTATGTTTTACATTGCAATTGGTTTCCTGCAATGTCCGTATCCGAAGTAATCATTAGGATGTTCTTTGTTTGCCAAGAGAACAGCATTTCAATTTTGGCTGAACTTCGTCCATCTGTGCTTCTCTTGTTTACAGTGAAAGCCTCCTGTATTATGAAGCAAGCAGGCCCCCCCTGTCAGCTGCGCACATGCCTTGCGAGAGAGCGATGGACATTGAGTTAGACTTGACGTGCTCGTTTGTCCCTATTAGAGAACTCAGTTAACGTTTTTTTTTTTTTTTTTGCTATTTAGGTAGAAAATGACATCACATGGAATGTTTTCAACACACAGACTAAACCGTGGTATTTTTTTCCATTGTTTGACTCAATCTTTTCTTTGTGTGTCTCTAGTGACTAAACAATGTTTTTTCTTCACGACCAAAAAAAAACATTTCACAGTGGGTGCGAGACACTGTGGCTTGTAGGCCTCTCCAGGTCTCCGTCTAACCATTAGACGACCAGGTGTTGGGCAAAGCTGAAAATTGGACTCATCTGGGGGTGCTTCAGCAAGGCTGGAATCAGGCAGATTTGTCTTTGTGATGGACGCATGAATCAAGCCAAGTACAACGTTGTCCTGGAAGAAAACATGATTCCTTCTGCTCTGACAATGTTCCCCAACTCTGAGGATTGTTTTTTTCAGCAGGACAATGCTCCATGCCACACAGCCAGGTCAATCAAGGTGTGGATGGAGGACCACCAGATCAAGACCCTGTCATGGCCAGCCCAATCTCCAGACCTGAACCCCATTGAAAACCTCTGGAATGTGATCAAGAGGAAGATGGATGGTCACAAGCCATCAAACAAAGCCGAGCTGCTTGAATTTTTGCGCCAGGAGTGGCATAAAGTCACCCAACATCAATGTGAAAGACTGGTGGAGAGCATGCCAAGACGAATGAAAGCTGTGCTTGAAAATCAGGGTTATTCCACCAAATATTGATTTCTGAACTCTTCCTGAGTTAAAACTTTAGTATTGTGTTGTTTAAAAATGAATATGAACTTATTTTCTTTGCATTATTCGAGGTCTGACAACACTGCATCTTTTTTGTTATTTTGACCAGTTGTCATTTTCTGCAAATAAATGCTCTAAATGACAATATTTTTATTTGGAATTTGGGAGAAATGTTGTCAGTAGTTTATAGAATAAAACAAAAATGTTCATTTTACCCAAACACATACCTATAAATAGTAAAACCAGAGAAACTGATAATTTTGCAGTGGTCTCTTAATTTTTTCCAGAGCTGTATATATATATATATATATATATATATATATATATATATATATAGTTTACTATGTTAAAAATATATGGCTGTTGCTGTCATTACTTTTTCAATTCCAATTTAAATGAAATACATAGCTTGCTACAAACCAAACTTAATGCACCCTGATGGCTGCATATATTCAATTTGCATGACTGGACAACAATTGTGCATTAAAAAAATCCTCACATTCAGACTATGCCCTTGAAAAACATATGTAATGGATAGTAGAGTACAATGGTAAACATAACGATCTAGTGCTTTGGCTTTTGGCTTACATCAGTAACTACATAAAATCAATTAGGTGCAGTACGTGGCATTATTTTTCAGTTGACCCACAAGTGACAATATCACAGCCTACACATAAACATTATTCATTATGAGTCTGAATCATAACTGAACATTTCTCAAGTATGCAATAAAACAGCACTGCACGTATTTGTGTGAAAATTAGGCTTTAAAATAAAACAGAAAGAATCAATTTGAATTCTAAATTGATGTGTTACTAAACATGTGGCGTTCTGGCATATAAACGAGAGCTTCTAATACCTGCCACAAAACCCTTAGCTTGTATATATACTGGACTTAGTTACAGTGCCTGTATTTTTTATAGTTGCTCATTCAGTTTCTTTCTTAAACAATACATCATTGCCTGGCCTTTCATTCAGCAACTTTATTTATTTCTTTATCAATTAATTTCCCCTGCATTTTCCTGCCCAATTTGAAATGCCAAATTCTAATATCGCCTCATAGCTGCAAACCGCTTACTGGCCAGGAAGATTAAAAATCCGAGACCTCTTTTCACCTTCCAAACCCAAACAATGAACGCTGCCGAGCTACTGAACCTAGGAGGGGAGGCTCAGTCTCCCCTTGGCCTTTGTTTATGGCTATCTTGAGGGTTTTTTAAAGCAAGACTCGAACATAGAACCCCAGTTAATCTGATTTACACATTCCTGCCCTGCTCTGTTTCAAACATAATCCACAAAACATTGTTAGTGACAAACCCTCTAAGCCCAGCAGTACAGTATGTAAAAATCCTCCATGGAGCACAGGAACACAACAAAATAAATATTTCATTCATGTCTGGCTGCTGATGGAGTGCTGCCTCGGTTCTCTAACACAGGTACTGCTCTCAGGTGATTTTCCTCTGTCATTACAAGCTTTACATGCTTTCATTTTTTTATAATTAAATACTGCATTGTTTTTCATATTTATTTATCTTTAGAAAACAGACTGTATTTTGGCTTGTGATTTGATAAGCATTACAGAAACAAATGCTGTAAATGACAAAAACGTAAGGTTTATTTACATATGAGGCCATGAGACTGGGTCCTCATCCAGGAAAATGTGGCTGCATTAATTGCCTGTATTTATTTTATCCTTTCAATTATTATTATTATTTATTTCTTAGCAGACGCCCTTATCCAGGGCGACTTACAATTGTTACAACATATCACATTATACATTATTTCACATTTTACAGATATCACATTATTTTTTTACAATTACCCATTTATACAGTTGGGTTATTACTGGAGCAATCTAGGTAAAGTACCTTGCTCAAGGGTACAACAGCAGTGTCCCCCACTGGGGATTGAACCCACAACCCTCCGGTCAAGAGTCCAGAGCCCTAACCACTACTCCACACTGCTGCCCTCAATCTGTCTGGCGTTATTGGTTTTCATTTCACATTGTGTAATAAAATGATTTTTTTTCAACATGTTTTTTCTAGCCCCCTTCTTTTCGGTGTGTTGCCTTTTTTTGTGATGTAATGAGATTTCTGCCTGGTAACTTACAAGAGCTTATTATAAATAAAAACGTAGCACTAGAGGGCTAGACAAGCCAGGAAACAAAGTACAGAGTATCTCTGGGGTATTTGCAATTAAAATAGTACTAATGACTTTATAGTCTTTTGAATAACCGCTAATGAACTGTGTGTGGGGTGGCGTCCTCATGCCATCAATCAATCTGTGCAATGGTAATTAAAAATGGTAGCTGGAAGCCCACTGAACTGCTCTTGTAAAGCCAGCCTCATAATTGGAATGATAGATTCTTCCGTTGTATTTCTAGACAGATCGAGAGAGCTACATACCATTTCCCATTAGTGGATAATTTATTGAACTGTGAATTATCAATATCATCAGCCTTAATCCCATTAAGGTGCAGAACGGTATAGAGCCGGAGCAAATTCAATATTGGATCTATCCTTCTTGTCATTTCTGCCATGGAGGACACTGAAGTACTACGCATAAGACTTTATATTTAGTGGCCAGTTGTTGTTCGATGCCCTGCCTCACAGTTCTGTGGGCATCCCTTTCAAGATGCCTCGTTTTACTTGGTATACTTACTATAACATGTGCTTCTTTTAAAACTACAGAACGAATAGAACAAATAATTATCTAAAAAGTATTACATCAGCTGGAACCCCTTTAAAACATGCAGGTTCTAAACTTAATAATGTCATTCTATTTTATCCAGCAAGTGACAACAAAGGTTCATTGGAATACTCATGTTCTTTAAATGTTGTGTCAGGGGGTCAGAGGTCGACAGAGAGTGCCACCCCTTTCAGGGGTCTAACAGATGCTACTTTGTGTGTGTGTGTGTGTGTGTGTGTGTGTGTGTGTGTGTGCGTGTGTGTTTAAGTTCAATACACTCCAGAGTAGAATTGCTATTGCCAATTAGCAGTAATTTCCAAGTAAAATTCTACATTCATTTTTAATCGACCCCACTATTGTAAAAATTACATTTCTGCCATCAATTAATCAAACTTAAAAAAAAGAACACGTACCATTTAATCTCCCAGTAAAAATACCTGTATATTGACACTAGTAGCAGAGCTGTACGTGGAAGCACTACAGGTGTATAGCTTTAATGAAAAAAGAACAATTGTATCCAACAAATCAAAAGCACTGCATGAAGCTGTTTATATGACCATAGGAACCTGTAGTGAAGGTTACTGTGCTGTGAACATGTTGTGAAGCAGACACAATAGGAACCTTTAGTGAAGGTTACTGTGCTGTGAACATGTTGTGAAGCAGACACAATAGGAACCTTTAGTGAAGGTTACTGTGCTGTGAACATGTTGTGAAGCAGACACAATAGGAACCTGTAGTGAAGGTTACTGTGCTGTGAACATGTTGTGAAGCAGACACAATAGGAACCTTTAGTGAAGGTTACTGTGCTGTGAACATGTTGTGTAGCAGACACAATAGGAACCTTTAGTGAAGGTTACTGTGCTGTGAACATGTTGTGAAGCAGACACAATAGGAACCTTTAGTGAAGGTTACTGTGCTGTGAACATGTTGTGTAGCAGACACAATAGGAACCTTTAGTGAAGGTTACTGTGCTGTGAACATGTTCTTTTCCGATGACAGTGCGATTATGTACCGGTGTCAGAGAATATATGATCCCCCCAAAAATCTGTCCGCCCCAGGAATGAATATTCATTTTCCCTAGGAACCAATATGTGGGAATGTTATGCCCCCTTATTTTTTGTAACAAAGTAATCTTTCTTTGCATACAAGTATATTTGTCCACTCTCATCTAAATATTTGGGGGAACCAATACTCGTTTACAAAGTTGATTTGCCTCTTTTCTTGACACTTGTCAGAATATGGAACTCGAAGGGAGCGGAGCATACCAGTAAGACTCATTCTATTTCTAACACTGAAATTGAAATGATGTCATGACTCTTTCCACAACCCAGAAGCATCATACTGATTTGTTTGATTCTTTAACATACTGTGGTCTCATATATGCTTGAATCTCTACAGTCTGGCTTCCGGCCGCATCATACTGCTCCAGATTGTGAATGATCTCCTGTTTAATGCTGATGCTGCTGCTCCCTCTGTGCTTGTCCTCCTTGACCTAACAGCCGCTTCTGACACCATAGATCATGGCATTCTTCTTGACCGCCTTCAGAAGTATGCTGTGATCTGTGGAGCCTGTCTCTCCTGGATGTCCTCTTACCTATCCGGACGCATGCAGTCTGTTGTCTATGCTGGACACAGTGGTGTCACAAACCCAGTCACTTGTGGTGTGCTTAGAAATGAGAGCTGTACACTGGAGTTATTGAAGTGCAATATGTTACACAGCTTGGAGTTCCTTTCAGATGCAACGCTATGATTAGTTGTGATTAGTTGTATTGAAAAAAGCCCAAGGAGTAACCCTATTGATCCTTGCTCAGTTCGTTTAGGAAAATGTCATCTTTTTTTTAATTTATATTTTATTATGAATTTAAAGGGCAGAATACTTTTTCAGCATTCTTACCATTTGTGTCCTTAGACCAGTAGTGTATCTGCAGATTGGAGCTTCTCTGTTTGTATTTTTTGTACACAATAAACAATGCCAACATGGAACAGCTGTGCATATACATTTTTTGAATATTGAAGAGTTAGAAAAAACAAATAAAAATCAGTTTAGGGTATGAGCATTGGAGTGGATCTACAGATTATCAATACTGTGTGGATAAAACCATGGACAAAAATCATTCAGCTATACTGCGCTTATATCACTGATCTATAGTCCTATATATATATATATATATATATATATATATATATATATATATATATATATATATATATAATCCAGAGGAGAAAGCCATCTCTGCACGTAACAAGATGCGCAGGCAGGAAACATACTGGATGGAGCACAGAAACGAAACGAAGCGGGCGACGGATGTATAACCACCTGCTCCATACTGAAATAAAACCACTTGTATTAATTTCTGAAGCTTGCCGGATTCGTCCTGCGGCTCTATCCATTGCTAGAGAAGTATGTGGTTAAATAAATATGTAATTTCCTCTGAATGAGCATGCGGTTCATTGAAAAGGTTTTTTTTTAAATGACAAAACCGATTGAGGTCAATCAATATACGATATACTATGTAGACAGAGAACAAACAAGAAAAAATCACGAACTGCCTGTGCATGTGGTTTAGGCTGAGCACTGCGATCTTTCAAAATGCAAACTCCGGACAGATTTACAGAAGAAAAATAACATTTTAAAAAAGTCCTTATCCTTTTCCACCCAGGCTTTAAAAGTCGAACTGTAAACATTGAAGAGTGTCGCTGTTTAGGTTAGGGGCACCCAAGAGCGGTGACAACGATTCAGTCTGAACACGTGAACTGCACCACACACCGGAGAGTACAAAAGCGAGATCCACTCAACATTACTCGAGTGGCGAACAAAAGGAGACTGCTATTTCCAGGTGGAGTCTTAACAGCTGGTTTTTTTTTTGTTCTGGAGTCCTGCACATTGCACAGAAGGAGTCCTTCTCAACAGTAGAGTGATTTCGAGGTAAGTGTGCCTCTTATTATGTTGATGGTATCCCATTCTGGTGTTCTTTTGTGTAGCCGTGCTACCGTCTTGGAAATGCAATGGCTCATAAAGCCGATCTTTTTAAATCAATCTATTAGATATTTAACGACCTTTCAAGAACTTATACCAAAGAAAAGTTACACGCGGGTAGAGCTACCGTCTGTATTTCATATTTTTATTATTAAGGCTATTTTTTTTATGTATTGCTTATTTTTAAGAGTTAGTCAGCTATTTCAAATAGGTTATATATATATATATATATATATATATATATATATATATATATATATATATATATATATATATATATATACGTGTGTATACATTTTTAAAAAATTGATAATCGGTGAAATTGTTTAGCCTACAATTTAATTTGTATTGTAAGCACTGTACATCATGCAGTGTTACAATGTAACGAATAGAAAAATAAACACAATTCTCTTCAGTATGCCTTGTAATATTTGAGCTAGAATGTGATACACAGAACACTGAAACACGTGCGTATAATATCAGTGAGTGCGGTTTGAAATCTTTCTATCTAAGCCTTTCTTGGCTGATGTATAGTTTTGAAGTGAACAATATATTGAGAAAAAAAAGCAGTCATGAGGTTTGGTACACCTGGGACTTTTGTGCAGTTGCTCATACAGCGTCAGCCGGAGATCAAAAAAAAATACATTAAAAAAAACCCCAGCTGATGAGCGATTGAAGTGAAAATGTAAGTCTGTTTCTGTGTGTTGTATCAAAGGCGTTGTGCAGGAGGCTCAGCTTGCTGGAGTTAAGAAACATTCGAACCAAATGGGCCCACACAGCTGAGTCATTTTCACCGGTGCCAAGGTCCGAATGTCACTCTGAGAAAAGACTTCTTCAGTGAAATTAGAAGGAGAATGTTGCTGTAGTAATTTTAAATGAAGTTAAATGAGCTCCTTTTCTAGACTCGAGAACTTAACAGGACACGCATGCTTCAATCAAAAGGAGGGATTTCAGACAAGAAAAGGATGACGGGTTACTCAGCAGCTTTGCCGTGCTGTGTGGCTTTTATTTCCTGTCTTCTCAAATTGGGGTTGTATTTATGAAAACACCTAGAATTTGACTTTAACTCTAGCACTGCGGAGTTGGAGAACACGAGAAGCGGGTTGGGCGGGGTAGTATTGTTCTGTCATTCCTGATGAATGAATACCTAGTTTATCTCAGTGCAAAGGCTAAGCATTCAAATACAGAGAGAACAGTACTGTTTAGTTTCATCACCTCCATGGTATTAAAGGCACAGTTGTCTAATTGTTTGATCAATGTTCTGTATACACTTGCATAAAACGTTATTTACTAAATTATTTCAGTAAGGACAAGGTACATATTTGGGAAATCCAAATAATAAACCAAGAGCACTCAAACGTATTTAACCTGATGTTTGTTGTCAAATCTCTAAGATTACTCTAATATATTAATTCAGAGATGTACTGTATAATTGATCAACTATGGTTATTATATATAGCCCACCCCCGTGACTGAAAGTAATGTAGATATTGCAATTACTAAACAATAACGTGGTAAACTCCGATAGTTACGTGATGTCTTGCAAATGGATTTCTAATGGATGTTCTTGTTTTTATTTTCGCCTGTTATGGATGGCTGTTTGTCCGATTATAGGCCTACCCTGTTGCTTGTTTATGTGATACAGTACTGAACCATGCATAATCTAGCAGTAAACATTTCAGGGGGCTTTGGAACTGACTCTATTCTGCAGTGAGCGTAAAGCTTTTTAACTGTCCAAATGCAGCTCTGCTGTAAGTCTCTATTGTCAGATGGTGGACTTTAAGCAGAACACTTACCTTGGGGAACTCCTCAAACATTATTAAGATATAATAATGTACTGTGTGTTAACTGCAAACTAAAAAGGTTCATTAAGGCAACACCCAATAACTTCATCAGTTTATTAACTTTCAAGAGGCTAGTTCTCTTATTCTTTTAAATGTATAATTCCTGGTTTTAAATTAGTGCTCCAGATGATTTTCCCCCTTACAGAAATGGTCAGATGGAGCAATTAAAACAACCTCTTTTTTTTCTGATCAAATCTCGGTTCCAGTCGGGTCTCCGGTCCAGCAGCAGTCAGGAACACCACTGGGGTAGACTGCAAACAAGTGCTTGAGGGATTCTGCTCCAACTGTTCTTTAGCTGCATGTCGCTGCCTCCGAGATGGCACATTGGTCAGGCAGGTCAATCTCCAGTTAGGATTGTAATGAATATTTAAGAGCTTTTCCACTTAGCTGCGGCATTCCACAGGGCTCAGTCCTTCAGCAAATTCTAGCTAATCCTGATAAACATTTACATGCATTCTGCCTCCAGGGATCATTGCAACACAGCACTATTTCCAAGCCCATCAATATCCCCCGAACATAATATGAATAGTAGTTATGAAATATGCTTGTTTTTTGTACTGCAGATCAGCTGTGCACAGTGCTGTAACAGCTGTATGTGTACAGTATGTTATACCTAAAAAGATATTTGCAATCTAGACACAATTTCTCAAATTGGGATATAGCTACAAGCATTCCCTGCTAAATGTTCTTGAAGAAAATGCCATTGAGACACCCAATGCATTCCAGTTTGAACCATTTCGGATTGCTATGTGTTCTAGAAACATCTGATCTTAATTTGAAACAGCATGTAGATTTTGTACAAGTAATGCAGCTTAGTAAATCTCAATTTATCCCCTGGTGGATATTAGTCACAAAACCACCATGGAATCTGCGCAGTTGTCAGTCTTTGTTCAACATACTGCATACAAATGAATATATGCTTTAGTTACCTTTACAATTTGTACTGTTAATTTGTAAAACCTCTGCTTTGTATAACCACTTTGGGTGGGGTCCTGTGTGCTGATAATGTGTTTAGAGTTGGCGGAAGGGAATTAGGTCAGAGAATCCAGAAAAACTGTGGAAAAGAACAGGAGTGTCAGTCCCTGAAGGTAGCCACACCCAAACAGCATCTGCACCCAGCAGCATCACACTGGGCTCAGACAGAGCCTATATAAAAGTTTATAGTGTTTTCCTGACAACCAGCAAACACCATGCTAATTTGGCTGGGGGAATTTGTCCAGATGTGGTAAATATTACTTTAGTTTTGTATTAGGCCATCAACTTATACATTAATATGTTTATAAATTGTAGCAATTTTATATATCGGCCCTTCAATGATTAATATTTATTGATGATATAAAGGATGTGACCTCACACTGAGTGATGGTCTATTTATTTTTGGTATACTGATATATTGTTTAATCTTAATTTCCTCAGAATAATGTTATAACTGTAATCTGAAATGTCATGGTAGAATATAATTTGAGGAATGTTGAATTACTGTTTACCATACTTTTAGTTGTACATTGTGTTAAATATCAATTTGAATAAAAACATACATCAAAATTGAATAATTTTCAGAGAATAAGAACTAATTATCACAGTAGTAAAAATCCAGCACAGCAATATGTTATTTGTGTTAGTAGTTATGTTATACTGCAAGACAATTAGACAAGTTTTCTGACTACAGTCTAACGAAAACATTTGGAAAGGTATGAACAGATGGTTGTATCTGTGAGAGGAACAGTTTAACTGACCCTGCACACAATACAAATCTGAAGCCTTATCAATCCACTCGTTTTCAGCCAGGTTATATTGGATTCCTATTCATACCACACAGATGCAAGGTCTTCTGTTGTGTGTAAATATTTCAACTAGTGTTGCAGTTTGGGGTCACATGAACTCACAAGACATACTATATATATATATATATATACAGTATATGGGCGAGTTGGTGTTAACGTGATTCACCTGCAGTAAGCGATGGACGGTATAAACTCCCACACAATAACCTGACACTCAAAATGTCCCCCAATCATTACAGTACAGTAATCAAAACAAACATGTGTGTATCTTAGCTTCCTTAAATCTTTATCTTAACTTAGATCCTTGAGTCCTCATAGTTGTCTTGCAAGGATATCGCAATATGGTGACCAGTGCTGTAGATTTGGACTTCACATAAGGCATGATAGATTTAAGTTTATACAACAATGGTACAGTGCTTTATAATAAATAGAAGGTTCCTGTTATATTGCAGAATATAATTATTCATATTTTCATCTAAGAACACTCAAGGTGTCATGGTTCTGAAATGAAGCCAGTGTACAGCAGATATAATTTTTCGTTTTCAGCTTCAGCCGTAGCCTAAAAAAAAAGAAGCCTTATTAATCTTCAGGAAAGAAAACCTCATGCTGTTACAGCAGAATATATTCCAAAGGATGTCACAAAGTCCAGATCTACTGAAGATGCCATCTGTGTGTGCTATTTAATCTCTAATAAACTACATTTAATTAATACATGTCTCACTTTTGTTCTGGTTGGAATATGATCTCTGAACAACCAGTTCCCACATTTAAATGATCTTTCGTTTTTCAGCTTTCCGTCGGACTGAAGTCTCATTTTCCTCGGTACTGTACCAGACGGAAGGATAGTCATTTCAGAGGCTTTTAGGGCAGATGTGTCCTGGAGGAAATGCCTCACTAATTCCATGCTGTGCCAGTTTCAGTGAGTTGTGGGTCACTGTTAAGAGACAGTATCATTTGGTGTCGTGCTGGTAGACACATTTCTCTGCAGACTTCCTCCCTACATTCATGTTTTATTTTTTTATAGTCATAGATTTTATATTTCATAGAATTCTTGACACTGTAGCATGATGTTTTGTATTGATCGTTGAGATTATCAGCTATTGACTGACAGGCTGATAATCGTTGCGACAGGTTAGGCAGACAGCCCTTAACTGTGTTTGCTCCAGATGATAACGTAGGTGACAACTGGAAATGCCATCATTGGATTTATAAGTACTGTTAATAACTAATGTAACAATTAATGCCATGCTTTTCATTAATTCTACTGCCTTTAATTAATTATTTAAATATATGGTTAAATCTATATGAATGCCAATAAGAGAACCACTGTCTCAAGGTTGAGTTCAGTTTTCATATTGTGCACATTAGTCTGTTCATTCCGAGCACTGAGTATAACATTAAAACACAGGCTATGAAAAGGCTCTAGGTGAATGCTAGGTTTTAATGACCACGTTAACTAATGTGATGCGTACTCTCTCAATTCAAAACTGCATTATTACAAGAGATGACATTGTCTGAGGGGAAAACCTAGCAATTAGCCGATAACGTGGTGGCTGTACTCTTTATACTGTAATGAGACGCTGGTCGGGCGTTCTGTTAGCTGCGCAAATAGATGAATGCGCCCATTTACAGTCTCTTATATTACTCCAAATCTATTTTGAGGCTGAAAGAGCCATTAATGTCAAGCCTTATTTAAAACTACAAAGCATGAAGGTGTATTGTTTTTCTTTCATGTGATTTATTTTTTTCATGGAAATTGCCTCTAGTTATTATCGACTTAATTAAGCTGGTGCTGCTGTTTCTTTCTTTATTTATTTATTTCATTATTTATTTATTTATTTGGCAGACGTCTTTATCCAGGTATTATGGGGCAGTACAGGGTTGCAATGCAAGCTTCATAACTAAATACAGTATAATTTACAGTAAGTGCAGTAATACTAATAGAATACAATAACAAATAGGATGCAACAAGTTAAGATAACAACAAGTTATATCTGCAATGACATAGTAGTACAATAATACATTAGCTGAGAACTGTAATTGCCGTTGATTTTTTTCTTTGCTCGTAAACTCTTGGTGTAAAGCTCACATGAGTTCTTTAACAGAACATTTCCATGAATAGTAAAACATCCGTTAAATAACTCAGAAATGAAAGCTTTGTGAATGTGGGCCTGTGGCAAAGTACCCCGCCCCTGTGTGCATTTGTGTGTTCTGTGTATGTATGTATGGGTGCGTATGTTAATGTTGGTGTATAGATTGGTACACGGGATATAAACAGGTCTGTGTTTCACGTGTGTTTAAATTGTATATTTGTATTTAGGCACGGGATTGCACATCACGCACGTGCATTTAAAATATAATATGCGAGCACGGGGTTGCACAGAATTAATTCACGTGCTGGGATTCAAGTGAATAATTAATTAGTAAATGAATCCCAGCACAAACAGTATAAATAGATGCACGTTTAGTCACTCGTGGTTGGTGTTTGGTGAGTGGAGAACGGGAGAGAGAGAAGGAGAAAAGAAAGTCTAAAGTAAAGTAAAGTAATTAGTGTTTTCACTCACCGTGTTTGTCCGTTTGTCTGTTCACTGTTTAGTCTGTTTTGTTTGTCTCTTTATTTTGGCGTATAGTGCCGTGTCCCGTGTTTTTGTGTTTCAAACCTTTTATTTTCTGTTTATTAAATGCTGAGCGCGATCACGCGCCCAGCTTATACCAAACCACATCTCTCTGTGTATTCCTTCCTGCTTCCGGTCTGACGCCACCCACTCTGGCCGTCTTTGTGACACGTGGTGTCATCGTGGGATAGCCGCGCCTCCAAGCGTCAGACCAGGAGGGGTTTTGTTTAAAAAAAAAAATAAAAATAAAAAAAAATAAAATATATATATATAATGGCAGAAGACGCCATCAAACTGCGGGGCTGGTTCCTGGAGAATGCTGGGCTGGAGGACCAGTCTCTGCCCATGGTCGTCCGGGCCCTGTGGATGATGGACAGTGAGAGATGGGAGGCCTATCAGCAGGAACACACCCCAAACACCTTGGAGGAAGGTGTGGAGTTTGTCCTCAGCTACCTGGAGGCAACCATAAATGGAACAGCAGCCCAGGTAGCAGGACCACCAGCAGAGGAGTACCTGCTGTCCCCATCTCCACCAGCAGAGGGTGAGTACCTGCTGTCCCCATCTCCACCAGCAGAGGGTGAGTACCTGCTGTCCCCATCTCCACCAGCAGAGGGTGAATGCCTGCTGGTTTTGCCTCCACAGCCCAAATGGGAGGAGCCTGAGCATCCACAGCCCAAATGGGAGGAGCCCAAGCGGAAGGAGCCCGAATGTCCTACGCCTGAGTGGGAGGAGCCCGAACGTCCTACGCCTGAGTGGGAGGAGCCCGAACGTCCTACGCCTGAGTGGGAGGAGCCCGAACGTCCTACGCCTGAGTGGGAGGAGCCCGAACGTCCTACGCCTGAGTGGGGGGAGCCCGAACGTCCACAGCCCAACAGGGAGGAGTCGGGGCGTCCACAGCCCAACAGGGAGGAGTCGGGGCGTCCACAGCCCAACAGGGAGGAGTCGGGGCGTCCACAGCCCAACAGGGAGGAGTCGGGGCGTCCACAGCCCAAAAGGGAGGAGTCGGTGCGTCCACAGCCCAAAGGGAGGCAAGTCGGGGCTTCCACAGCCCTGGGACCCAAGCCACCAGCAGAGGGAAAATGCCTGCTGGTTCAGCCCCAAGAGCCAGAAGGGGAGGAGTTACAGGCTCAACCCCCTGAAAATTTTTGGGGGGGAGAAGGGCAGGATGCTGGTGTCCCCCAGCAGCCTCTCGCTATGCTGCTGAAGGCAGCACGGCGTGCACATGCCCAGCCGCCACAGCAGAGGGAGCCAGCACCGCCAGGAGCAGAGGAGCTGGAGCTGCCTCTACCTCCACCACCTCCAGGAGCAGAGGAGCAGGAGCTGCCTCTGCCTCCACCACCTCCAGGAGCAGAGGAGCAGGAGCTGCCTCTGCCTCCGCCACCACCACCGCAAGGAGCAGAGGAGCAGGAGCTGCCTCTGCCTCCGCCACCACCACCGCAAGGAGCAGAGGAGCTGGAGCTGCCTCTGCCTCCACCACCTCCAGGAGCAGAGGAGCTGGAGCTGCCTCTGCCTCCACCACCGCCCGGAGCAGAGGAGCAGGAGCTGCCTCTGCTGCCCGTACCTCCGCAGGGAGTACGGTGGCCGGAGCCCCAGAAAGGGGAGCTGCCGGCCACGAAGAAGGGGGAGGAGGTCTGGAGACCACTTTCCCCAGCAGCAGTTTCGCTGCAGGAGTTCTTGTGGCCGGAGCCCCACAGGAGGGAGCTGCCGGCTATGAAGAAGGGGGAGGTCGGGGGACCACCTGCCCCCGCAGCTTTTTCGCTGCAGGACGGGACCAACAGGCTGTCAGCCGTGCCACTACCGGCAGGGGTGCTGACAGCATTGCCAGCCAAGGGCCCACTGAAGCCTCCCTTCCCAGCCCGAGACTTTGGCCTGGACTGCTGGGTATTTAAGGGGGGAGGTGGCCGTTGAGGCCATGTGTGCTGCGCACAAGGGGGGGTATATGTGGCAAAGTGCCCCGCCCCTGTGTGCATTTGTGTGTTCTGTGTATGTATGTATGGGTGCGTATGTTAATGTTGGTGTATAGATTGGTACACGGGATATAAACAGGTCTGTGTTTCACGTGTGTTTAAATTGTATATTTGTATTTAGGCACGGGATTGCACATCACGCACGTGCATTTAAAATATAATATGCGAGCACGGGGTTGCACAGAATTAATTCACGTGCTGGGATTCAAGTGAATAATTAATTAGTAAATGAATCCCAGCACAAACAGTATAAATAGATGCACGTTTAGTCACTCGTGGTTGGTGTTTGGTGAGTGGAGAACGGGAGAGAGAGAAGGAGAAAAGAAAGTCAAAAGTAAAGTAAAGTAAAGTAATTAGTGTTTTCACTCACCGTGTTTGTCCGTTTGTCTGTTCACTGTTTAGTCTGTTTTGTTTGTCTCTTTATTTTGGCGTATAGTGCCGTGTCCCGTGTTTTTGTGTTTCAAACCTTTTATTTTCTGTTTATTAAATGCTGAGCGCGATCACGCGCCCAGCTTATACCAAACCACATCTCTCTGTGTATTCCTTCCTGCTTCCGGTCTGACGCCACTCACTCTGGCCGTCTTTGTGACAGGGCCTTTATGCCAGCACACGAGGTGAAGATATGGATTCTTAAAGCTGTTTAATCCTGTGTGGAGTAGTGGTTAGGACTCTGGACTTCACCGGAGGGTTCTGGGTTTAATCCCAGGTGGAGGACACTGCTGCTGTACCCTTGAGCAAGGTACTTTACCTAGATTGCACCAGTAAAAACCCAACTGTATAAATGGGTCATTGTATGTAAAAATAATGTGTAAAAAATAATGTAATTGTATGTAAAAATAATGTGATATCTTGTAACAATTGTAAGTCGCCCTGGATAAGGGCGTCTGCTAAGAAATAAATAAATAATAATAATAATCCAAATCTTTAACACAATTTGTTTCTGGAAGGAAAAAACCCACCAATTACAATCCTAAAATGAAATGTCTGAGTTTTATTTCTGGTCTGGTAACTTTTATTGTGTTAAATAATAATAGCCTCATGTGTTTGTCTTCCTTCCTTCCCCTTCTTTATCTCAACACTTCTCACATGTGGGATCTTCTTGATACCAATTAGTTTTATAGGCGATTGAGAATGATTAGGGCAGAGCTTTACAGTTGTACCATTATGATCAATATTACAGCAATTTCTGTTATTCACTGGGGCATAAACGTATTCCAGACAAACTCATAGAATGGGCAGATCCTTCTGTATGTGTACAGGTGGTCTTTGATCATTTCCTTTGATCTGTTGGCTCAGTCCGTGTTAAAAACTGACTATACAAACACTGCAGATAAAGTCTCTCATCTATGTTGTACGTTTTTAATAATAGTAATAGTATCTTGTGCGTTTAGGTTATTCCTTTCAATCGTAAATATGATTTAAAGCAAAAGAAACCCCCAGTGTGAGTGTTCTTGACCATGTATAGAAAGTAATTTACTGAGGTATGATCATGATGTTTACAATATACATTATTAATGTGGTGCTCCTAAGAATGGCCTATTAGGACCCCTCAGAGGACCACACAACTTGTAGTTAGCAAGTCGAGCGATACTTGACTGGGGTTTTACATCAGGAGTCCCAATTAAATCTGATCATCAATCTGCCTTGACAGTTCTTATCTTTGAGTTAATGATATATTCTAGAAGGATCCGGTCAAATCTTTTTAAAAACTAATTGGAGTTGCTCAGCAACCTTCAAAATGTATTGGATATGACTTCTTTCCAAAAATATTGGAACATGATCTCATAACTTCTCTTTTTTTTTTTTTTTCAAAAAGTCTAAAAAGTCAGGTGAATCACAGTTCACAGGATCCTTGCTGTAATACCTCACAATACAATACAAGTGTATATGTGTATTAAAAGAGATGCTAATTTATATATACTGTATAACATCATCTTTCTGTATGATTATATTAACCTGAGCCTAATATATTCCCTCTGAGCAACACATTTTCAGTTTTGTTTACTTTCATATACAGGTATCTTAACAAAGTGTGGAAAGCCTTGCAAAATGTAATTTATTGAAACAAAACATTTTATAAGCAAATGTATTGTACTGCAGATGGAAACTTGAAATAGAATTGCAAGTGTGGGCCAATATGCCCAAGCCTGTTTTAAAGAAGTCTGGTGCATTGCCTCAAATATAATGTACAAAAACATGCTTACTTCAAACTGCTTAAAAAGATATGATTATCTAGATGTTGTTTCAGTAGGTTCTGAGGTCAAATACTTGCTTGGGTAAATTGGATAAAGGAAACTGATCTATATTTCAGTCTCATCTACATGCAAAGAATGCAGTCTTGTTTCACCAGTCATCCACAATCTCAAAAACACTCAATATTAAATGGGCTACTGTCTTCATCAGTGTCAAACCTTTTGCACTGAAAGCTGTTGCTGTTCTTCATAAAATTAGCTGTCAGATCTCTAAAAGATAATGTCATTGGAAAAGTCCATAAAAATGTAGAAAGATAATGTCTGACAGCACAAATGATTCCTCACATTTACAAAACAAAAGCTCTGCACCTCTAACCTGCACTGTTAATTACATTTAATTAGCATGTTAGTGATTAATAACTGTAGCATAATAATAGATTGCATTATGGTTAGCCAAGATAAAGCGTTTTATTCAAGGCAGCATGCATTAATGTTACTGAAGTTGCATTTTGTAAATTATAGCATCTAGGTTTAGGTTACAGAAAATCGTGCTCCTCACTGGAAAAAACAAAGAAAAATGTCCTACTGTTGGATTCACTGATAGTCCTGGGAGGATCTTTGACAACAAAATTTATATCATTGGTAAATTTTATAAAAAAAAACATCTTTGTTCAGCAATGGATGTAGAGAATGCTGAATATCTGAATTGTCCTTCTTTTCTCATTTGTCATGTTTTGATCCATGCACCCAAGCTGGAGAATATTTTAATAAAATCCCAAATTAGGTGAGATTATACTTTGAGTCCCTGTGGCAGCATTGTATTATAATCTATACTACCTTTCATTTATTTCCAAAGATCATCCTATTTTTAGCATGCATTTTCTAAAGAGGGTGATTTACAGTAATACTCATCAGCTGTCTGTAGGTGTGTCTGTCAGCAAAGATTATCAGGTTACTGTACAGAACACTCCACATGACCGCACATATTCTACACAACCTACTTTAAGATCAGTGCTTTCTTTAAACATATGACCTTTAATAATATAGTGTTCTATTTTTCTGTAAATCATGATATAATTGCTTTTGTATTCAAGCAAACCCACCTAAAAAGAAATGGAAGTAACAGGGAGGCAAGCACAGTATCTTGTTTTTCTTCTAATCTGCGATCACCATCACCTTCAACAGAAAAAGACGAAATTCTAAACCAGAGATCTTTCTTTAGATTTAAGAACTCTGTCACAAACCCATCCGCTGTTAACGTGCAGCGGTTTTAAATGATGTCAAATGCTGCGAGGTCTGCTTGTCAGCACTGTGTTTTAAAATCTGTCTAGTCATGTGCACAGCATCGTTAATGTAGGTCTGTGGTTGAAAAGGTCAGAAGTTAGGCCTGGAGAATTAAATCAAATCAGTTTCACCCATATACATGCCCTTCGTACAAAGTAATAGATAATGACAAATAACACTGTAGCTGTAATGTCAAAGCCAATGTCAAATTAGTATTGATGCTTCCCAGCTAAATGGCAGGGAAGGCATGTGGATCTAGAAATGGCAAAGATTGCAGTTGTTGGGTATTTTAGTGTCGACAATGTCAAGGAAGAGTCTGTGTTTGTCAGGTTGTTTGTGTTTATTTGATTTCTTTTTGGTTGATGGAGTTTGTGTTTTTGCATTGCTGTGTGTGAGTAGATGTTTTGGGACTCTACACACTTATTGTTTTTGTTCATGATCACCCCAGGGGATAGAGTTATGCAACAGCTATGCATTTTCTTTATCTGTATTAAAGGTTAAGCAGTATGTGCTGTGGTACTGTAGCAAAGCGTGACCCAGGGGCCCACTCACTCACACTGTGCAGCGTGAAGACCTGCTGTGATTGCTATGAATACGAGGTATTGAAATGGGAGGGTCAATAGAAGAGGGTAGACCCGTTTTCTGCTTCATTTATTATATACATTATTACCATGGACTGTAGGTGGTAACCCTTCTTCTTGTATCAGCTGTTAGATATTACTGTAGTGTTTTCACTCCTCATTAAATTTGTTCTTGATGTACTGGTATGACTGAGATGAATGAATAGCCTGTGTATTGAAGACCATTGCTTTTACAGATATACACTAGATGTTTTTTTTTTTTTTTGTCTAGCGTAGTTTCTTTATGAGTAAAGCTTATACAGTAAGTGTTTTTTAGTAGTGACTAAACAAGTCTGCAGATTGGTTAGCATGATCTATAAAACTGGAATCAAGTTTACAGCATTACTTGTGTTATTCTTTGCTCAATTCAGCTTTACTCTTAAGACTTAATGATTGGTTTGTTTTTCATAGGCATGGTCTTTGTAAAAAGCTGGAATGGAGCCCTTGCATTGATTGTATTGCTCTGTGGAGCAAGCAGAGCATTACATTAGATACATACAATATTAAAGAGGCCTTGAATCCAAGGCTTTAAATATACAGCACATGGGAAAAAAAAACAAATCTAATGGAATGAAAATGTCGCTCTATGTGAAGTACATTTTTTTTCCAAATGCTTCTCCCCAAGATGATGGTTCTGCCAGTTCAGTGATTTTATATTTTTAAGCTTGTTCGGTTGTAGTGGCTGTTCCAATCCCTGGCACAGACGGCTTCTATTTTTTCCTCTGGCAGCCAGACAGTGTTGTAGAGCAGATTCAGATGCGTTTCTTTGAATAAGGTGTCAGGAGTTATTGTACTGATAAGTAAGTAAATCCTTTGGAGCCACACCTTGGAGAATACTAATCCCAATCTCAGAGACAAGTCTATTAATCAGCCACTAAATACGAATCCCAGTCTCGTAGACAAGTCTATTAATCAGCCTCTAAATACTAATCCCAATCTCGTAGACACGTCTATTAATCAGCCTCTAAATACTAATCCCAATCTCGGAGACAAGTCTATTAATCAGCCTCTAAATTGGTTTGTGAGGACCAGTGCATTTCGTGTTGAGGTGTTTTGTAAAACAAAAGGAGCATGTATTCACTTCCTGACATATTGATATATTGGGATTTGATAATTCTGAATCATGAAATGACCAAAATCTTGATAATTACATGGACTTTGTAATGCATTGTTTTACAAGGATACCAGTGTCTTAAACCAGCAGTGCCATCACAACCACATTCAGTTCTACACTAAAATAGAATTATTTGGTTTATATTTATCATTTGGGACACAAGCTTCCTCGTCATCATCCATTAAAACCTTCTGTTTTGTAGCTGTGCTCCTACTATTACTTGCAACAGCAGAGGGTGTCATCTTAAAGCTCTGTTGTATTATTACACCTAAGAGTGACAGCATTCCACTGAGCTTCCCCTGCTACCTGGAGCACTTCTTTAACTTGACAGCTCTCTTCTGTACTGTATGTTCCCAGGTGAGTTACATCTCTTTCCTTCCCCTACCATTGGAATGGGATTCTACTTTCTCTGTTTTGATTAAATAAGTATTTTAAAAATGAATGTAACCACTGTTTAGTTATACAGTGCATATATGCGCTTACAATGTTGCATCACAGTGTGCTTCCCCCACAACAATCGCAGTAAAGTCCAAAGAGCAAAGACTTCTGAGTCTGAAACGTCCACCAGAAGAGGAAAAACCCAATACTCAATGGTACTCTCAACTCCCAGTTTACAGGGTAAAAAAGAGGCTCATGTTGAAGATTGGAGTTAAGCTATTGGAGGACCTTTTATTATTATCAAACATTCAAAGAGCCACTGAAACTTTAGTTGAAGCCTTGATCCTGCCCTCCAACTCTGCAACTCTGGCATCCCTCTGGAGGCTGGTATTTATCAACTCCAATTCAAATATAAAAAACCCAAATCTTGTCTTGTGTACCCTCTTTTCAGCTGGAATATAACTCAAGCAGGTGTTTGACATGTAATCTCAAATAACACTGCTCAGAGTTCCTATGAAAGAGGAACACAAGCTTGATCTGATTGCAAAGCTTTAATATTTCATGCTCTGTCTCAGTTTATGAAAAGTCTTATCTCCAAATGATACACACAAGACGGGGAGCTGTACTACACAGACAGAGTGCAATGGTGCTTTGTGTGAGCAGAATATTGATGCTACCAATACCTTGTTCTAGAAATCCTGATTGGAGTTCCAGCTGGAAGTGAGCTCAGAGTCCATTAAATGCAGGGAATTAAGCTTCTGCTTTGTTTGCTTGAAATCACAAGAGCCAGATATCTATATTGTCCTTTTTTTAAAGCATATCATACAGCTATGGCCAACAGTTTTGCATCACCCTACAGAATGAACTAATTTTGCTTCATAAAGCTGAATGAAACCTGCTGAATAATGTTACGTTAAGGTATTGGATTACATACCACTTTGTAGTTTTCCATACACTTAAAAAAAACTGGCAAAAATTGAACAATGTGACGTTTCAAAATTTGTCATGAAATGGCTGTACTACGATTATGGCTTCCGGTAGACTTTTGCAATATCCATTTGTAGTTTCTTTGATTAAATGATATTAAATAAAATATCTAAATGATGTTCACATAGTTTATTATTATTATTATTATTATTATTATTATTTTTTTTTTTTTTTTTTTTTTAAATGTCTCAATCCTAAAATTCCAGGCGATGCAAAGCCTTTAAACAGAGCTGTATATTGCATAGGACTGGAAATCAGAATCATACTGCTGGTAATAAAGCTGACAGGTGGTGTAACTTCAGTTGGGGATTTATTAATCCACATAGTTTTTCATGGACCTTTAATCTTTTGCAGGAATCTTTCTAATCATAGCGCTTTAATACATTGCATTATATCATGAAAGCAGATTAATTTGTTATTTTCCATATGTAGGTTTGCTAAAGTATTATTAATTGAATTGTATCAAACGGCTATATCCAGGGACAGTTTTATCTGGACTGTGATGTAGAAGTAAATCTGTAATAATTCCTACTTCCAGTATTATCTGAACACGAACAAGTTTGTAAATGAATAAATTCAATGAAAATGCATGGTGACGTAAATAGCAACAAGACAAAAAAGGAATACAGTGAACAAGGAAACGTACAGTTGGATCTTTGACACAAATTGACCCTTTACTCCAGAAAGTCCTAGACAAACTTCTGTAATTGGATATGTGTGTGGATATATTTGAAAAAAAGGCATCTAGTAATAGGATAAATAAAAAGCCCCAAGGTATTAACTGAAAGCGCCGTGGTTTAATAGAACTGAAAAGTCATTCTTTTCATTTTAAATGTCTGTTCCGGTCTCAGCTTAATAATGGATTGGCTGGTAGTTTTAAAACAATTAATTGCAATAGAGCTGTGCTAAAAGCTGTGGGAGCCTGCGAGGATTAAGAATAGATGGAGTTTAATTATTTAACTTAGAAATGTTCATGTCTGTAACGTTTTATTGTATGTTTTAAAAAAAGAGTACATTTATTGTACAGCAAATAATAACATAAATAAAGACCAACACATCTATTTCAAATCCAGTTCTGGCTGTTGATCTGTTTATGCTTTGAATGTTGCATGGGGTTGTGGGGATGGAGCACAGCGTTAAGAAAATCCATCACTGCTTATGCACCTTATTCCACAAGTTATACCACATACCATACGGTGAATATACTGTAGGGCGCACACAGGGATAACAGCTGTTTGTCAGGATACAAACTTTTTAAATATCACACATTTCTGCCCATTCTGTAGTTGGAGTAAACTAATACTGTATTGACCTCCCTTCATATGAACAGTTTTAAATATACAATCCCAGTGGTATATTTGAATGTACTAACCAGTGGCAGGTCTTGTAGCACTGCACTGAAAAACAGCTTTGAAATATCCTAGCTTGTATTTCTGTTTTGTCCAGGAGGTGCATTCTTGCGAAGAGTTGCTCGGACTAATCGAATTGGGATCTGCCCCGAACGTCGGCCCGTTTCCCACCATGAAGAAAAGTAGGAGTGTTCTGACGGTGTCTCCGGATGACGTGAGTAACTGTCCACATGTCAGGTGTTACCAAGTTGAATGGAATTTGAGTGAAACGCTGTGATTTCAGCTTCCATTTCAGCTTTCAAAGCTTTTAGATCAAATTGTATCTGACAGGCATGTTTTCCTGGGGAAAAGTCACACTGGCCATCTGTTCCCTCTTTTATATAATAATAAAAAAATGAATAATTTCTGTTGGAGAGCTATGGGTGGTAGCAAAAAGATTTGGCAAAATTGCCAAGTTTCTGCAAAAATAGAGTCATTTATTTTGTAGAAAAGTACAGACCAAAGGTGCTGGACAAACAGTGCAGGAGGGAAAAAGTACAAAAGTTTTGGTCAATTCAAGACCATCCTCCGTGACATTATTGCAGTGTCCTGGGTTTCTTATCAATTCAGTTTGCATCTTGTATCTTTTACCATAGATTATGTATTTATGTATTTATTTATTTATTTTTACTTTTGTTGTATATATTTTGGTTCTTTCTTTCCATTTGTCAATTATCAATCGCATGTGATTATATAGCAAATCATATCTGACGCAGTGGGTACAGCTATAGCTTCCATTCTTGTATTCATTCCATGATAGATAAAAATCCATTAATATTCTGAAGCAATTGGTGCTTCCTTGCATCATGATTAGGGTTTGCATTAGGCTGATTTAGTACCACAGTCACAGTCATTGGAGACTGCTCTAATTGTGTCCCTCTTGCCAGGTGGAGATTGTTTTCATTCTGCTTTTTCTTCCTGCAGTGTCGTTTTGTTGGCTTGGTTACCTTTTCAGGGATGCATTCATGTCATCATTCTGCAGCCTCCTCTATACAAAGCTCAAGTCCCTCCTCTTCCCTCCTCCTCTCCCCTCATTTGTCTCCTGTGTCATTGGGGTGCCAGACTGCCTGGGATTCTTCCTGAATCTGACCCAGTCTTCTTAAGATGCAGCCCAGCACGTAGTCCTCATTCTGCACAGCACACATATTCCTACCTTCTCCCTTGCAGAAGGCTGTTTGACATTCACTCCATTTGTACACAGGCATTATTCTCACTTTCTTAGAATTCTGAATACTTGCTTTTGAATATAAACTTGCTTATAAACTTGCTTTTGGTTATAAAGGCCTGGGGTGGTTCAAACTGATATGCAGTCAATCAATACTTTATTGCTGGGCTCCCGAGTGGCGCATCCAGTAAAGGCGCTCCACACGGAGCGCAGGATGTGCCCTACAGCCTGGAGATCGCAGGTTCGAATCCAGGCTATGTCACAGCCGATCGTGATTGGGAGTTCCTAGGGGGCGGCGCACAATTGGCCGAGCGCTGCCCGGGTAGGGAGGGCTTAGGTCGGCAGGGGAATCCACGGCTCACCGCGCATCAGCGACCCCTGTGGCCGATAGGACGCCTGTGGTTCTGCAGTGGAGCTGCCAGTTCTGTGTTGTCCTCCGGCACTATAGGTCTGGTAGCATTGCTGTGGATCCGCAGTGTGAAAAATGACGGCTTGGCAGGAGCATGTTTCGGAGGACGCGTGCTCCAGCCGCCGTTTCCCGAGTCGGCGAGGGGGTTGCGAGCGGTGGGCCGAGGATACAAATAATAATTGGGCATACTAAATTGGGGAGAAAACTGGGGTAAAAAATTGGCGACGACTAAATAAAAAAAAAAATAAATAAAAAAAAAAAATACTTTATTGCTATACTGCCTTTCATACAAAAAATATATCAAAGTGCTGTGCAGGACAAAACAGAAGAAAATCAAAATACAATACATTTATATAAAGAGTAAATAGAGAAACTCAGTTTAAAATTCAGTTTAAAAAAGCTAATCTAAAAAAGTCATTTTTCAATTTTGACTTAGTCATCAGCTGATGTAGCACTTCTGATATGAGGTGGCAGTGCATTCCACAGTCTGGGAGCACAGTGACTAAAAGCTCTCTCCTTTTTGTGTACACTCGTGGGAGGCACAGAAGGCCTCCATGAGCTGATCTTAAATCACAATAAGGTATATATGTGACTAGAAGCTCCTTTTATATGAGTCACTATCAATATGTAGATTTAAAATGTCTGTCATAGCAGCGGGCATAGCAAGGAAATCTGCAAGAAAAGGTAGGTTGGATTTGGGTGGACGGTAAATAATTGCAGTAATCATCGGTGATTGACCTTTTAAAGTTAAGGTTGGTACTAATGATTCAAAAGAGGAATAGCTTTATTTTGTGTAGCATTATAATTACAGCGGTGAATGGTAGCCAGCCCCCCACCCCACCCTACAAGGTGTGCCTTCTGAAAAAATTTATAGTTTGGGGGAGATGCCTCTATCAGTGACAGGAGCTCAGACTTGTCATTGCTTAATCCAGGCCCTGGAAACCAAGCAAGGTTCAGACTGCAGGACCAGATGGCAGTCAGGATCCAAGCCAATGGCAGGCTGGTGCAGGCATCACCGCATCAGTGCTTGAGCCGCAGTGCAGCTGGGCAGGGCAGCAGTTTGTGTCACAGAGGCTATTTTAAACCGGCCTGCTTACTACATTTGTAATTGATGTTATATGCCATGCAGGTTAAATAAAAATAATTCCTTCGTTCATTTTGCCTGTGCGTAAACCAGGGCCTGTGCTTGTAAACGACTCTACCTGCCGCCTGTGTAAAGGAGAGATATGGCAGAGCCCTGCTTCTCCAGTGCAGATCTGCTTCTCGGCTTGTTTTTTTCCCCTCTAGGGAACCATCGCTCTTCCTATAACCTCTCCATTCAACCTTCACCTTCACCGTAAACACCAGTCATCCATTGTAAAGACTTTAACTGACTTAATGCAAAAAATAAACCAAAGGCAAAATGAAGTTATCTTCAAAATGCTTCCACTTTCTATGGATTTGCTTTCTGTGCTGAAACAGGAGAAGAGAAGGCCCCACGGGCCAGCTTTGAAATACAAGCTGTCAGTTCTGTCTTTTTGCTCGACACTCCCTATTACTTTTCCTTTTCTTGTATTTATTTTTTTCCCTCTAGTCCTCCATTTTTATTCTACACACAGATCTTCAAACTGGAGTGTTTCAGTGCCTCCTGATCGTCTGCCAGTTCTGCCACTTGGGCAAAAACTCTGCCTGCCAAGTATCCATGTTTCCTCTATCACCAACCCCATCATCATTCACACAAGCATATGCTCCATCACAACCCCTGTCCCTTGTTTTTTTTTTAACTAATTGTTATTCATGAATAGCTGGCTCTCATTACACAGCAGCTGAAGGGTATGCAGCCTGAATGCATTGTTCAGCTCCACTGTTTATGTTGAGAATGTCTTCTGACTGAGACGGCTATGCCTTGAAATAGATACCTATCCTAAAGGATCCAAAGAGTCTTCATAAAGCAAGGGTGCCCTCTAGTGACCGAACCATGAACATTGTATTGCCTTTGTTTGCACCACGCATTTGCTCAGTTCAGTTGGTTATTGAAAAATAGAAATCAATCCAAAATATTTTTTTGATAAATTTAGTGCACTGGACAGGTGACAGAACACACCTGTTGAAGCTTACAACGGCAAAAATAATGGTTACAGGTTATAAACAATTCCTTAAAAAAAAAAATGAAGCATTGAAAACGTTTCATGCAAAGCCTGGAGATATAGATATGGATATAGATTATTATTATTATTATTATTATTATTATTATTATTATTATTATTATTATTATTATTATTATTATTTATAATAAGTGTCTCTACTGTACCTGTTTAGGGGAATAAAGACCCTCCTGACTGTGGCCTGAGCAAATCCTTCACCTCTTCAGCCAACACCCTGGGTGTGGATCTCCGGAGAGGCAGGAGACGGTACTCTGGCAACCTGCAGCTGCCGCCCCTGTCCTGGAGACAGGCAGAGAGAGCGAGGACCCCAGAAGAAGAGTTCATCCCAAGACCTACCACCCTCCCCTTCATCATCCCCCCTCGGATTGACATCACTCCAGTGGATCCTGAGTGGTAAGCTCTGTCAATCTTCCTTCTTGCCATGGGACGGTTGTTGGTCATAGGGAGGACCAGGTGCCACTATTTCTGATTCCTTCTGGCACAGTGATGAGGTGGAGGGGTTGTCTGGTGCCCGGTCCTACAGACACGGGTTCAACTGCTGTAGATGTATATCGGTGGTGACAGCAATGTCCTGTAGTGGAGGCGTATGTATATCTGTATAATGTCAGAATAAAGAAATATTTAGGAAACTGTCCACTTACACTTGAACATAAAGTTTGAACTGAAATGGATATAATTCAATTTTTTTTTTTAAACAGAAAACATTGGTGATTATGACATTACAATGGTTACTAATGGCAATATGCCCTCTACTGCTGGTGATGAATCCCATAATACACAAATATAAAAATGTTTTTTCTTTTCTTTAATAAATATCTTTGAGACATTAAAAAATACCGTGAAAAATGTGTATGCTTAGACAGTGGTCCACAGGTTTGAAGCCTATTTAAACTCTTTCAAAGTAAAATAAACTCATTACAAAAAGGCTTGTTTTCAATCACCTCCTGTGTTGTATGTGCAAACTACTGTACACCCTGCCTGCCCTTGTCCTTGTGTACGCATGACTACCAACACAATCTAATTTTAATGGATAACAAAATGCCTTGGAGCCATTGATAGTGGAGTCTAATGTAATAGGGTTGTGGTAGATGTAATTATTTGCATATCCACTAACCCTCTATAAGCAGAGATAATAAAGTTTTAATCGTACACTGTGGTGTAGTTCAGCCCTTGGGAGGAACATGTTTACCAAGTGCAATTACTTTGTTCAGCAGCCAGTTCTAGTGCGAGTGAACCCTGTCCACGCCTGGAATGCTGTGCCAGTGCAAACATCCTGGATCCTTGTGTTTGAGTGACAGTGCTGACTAGAGCCAGCATTCATCAAAATCAATAGATGCTCAATAGATGAACCATAGTCCCTTGCACAAAAGAGGCTGGATGCTGGTAACATACAGTAGAAGTTTGCAGGTTTTTATTTTATTGTTATGAACTCAAACATACCTAATGTGCTGTGCTGTGACCCGGACCACCTCATTTCAGTCTCTTTAAACACTGTGCTAATAATTAGTTTGCAGAGTTAACAGTGTTCATTAGATTAACCGTTTCTATGCAAACATTTCTTCAGGTGTAAGGGGAGTTTTAAAGAAGCAGGTGAAGTCATTTGAGTAAAGCTGAGGGAACATAATCCACTTTTTCAGGAACAGTGGCTTAAAACCTGGTTCCAGGAGACCTAGTTTGAGGCAACTTTGCTGTATCAAAGCCCAAGTCTCCCCTGGTGTGCCATGCAGTGGCCTTAAACCTAGTCTCCTGAAGCTAAGTTCCAAGCCACAAAGTGACTTCATGTGCCCTCCACGTAATACTAACCAGCTAAATACATGCGTGAAAATGCCAAGGTGATACATTTAACAAAGGTAGACTTCAAGCAAGTGAATTCATTAGAAATGCAAAAAGCAAGGAATCAAAATAAATAGTTTACATCAGCCAGCAGAGGGCGTTTATTTTTTCATTTACTGAGCTAACGGACCTTTGTTTTTGTGTTGTATCAATGGCTTTAAGCTCAAACTCATTTATTCTTGACTGCATGAATCACCACTGGGAGTCTATCCAAATAATCTTAAAACCAGCACCCTAAATCATTTCACGTTTCTCGAAGTCAAATAAAAAACAGCTAATGTTTCATTAATTGAAAATAACGACTTAGGTGTGTGTAGAGGGCCTTCAGTTATGTCAGTAGCTGCTTCTTGTTTCACTTCTAGTCCAGAGTGTTCAAACAATTAAACTGAAGAGTAGAACACCATGTTTTAAAACCTTTTCTTTCACATCCTGAGCTTTTTTAGTCATACATAAAAACTTAAAGGCAGGTGTGGCTCAAACTCCAAGGCAGTACAAGTCTTACTACCACCCCTCTGTTATTCCTGCAGCACCTGTGTTTTCTGCAAATCTGTATTGCCTTCCTCACATGTGTGTCCTATAACATAACTAATGGCAGGGCATGTTTTAATGCTGTAATTCAATCTCCAGGATCTGATGGCAAAATAAACCGTTTACAGTGTTGTCGTACAGGACCTGTCATCTAATATTCTCTATACTAAAGCGAGGCCAAAAAGTCATGTCTCCTTTTAGTGTTTTATATATTACCAGCTGTATGCATGTAATGCACATAATACTAATCTGCTGTATGCAGTAATAGTTGCAATTTTAATACACCAAATAGCTGTATTGGATTATTATTTCTCAATCCCTTTAAATGTGGATTGTGATGCTGTTGTCATGCAACATCATTTCTGTTTGAAGAAAAAGGAGTATAAATGATGCTGTGCTTTTTGTTAGCAAGTGTAAGTTACAGTCAATGCTAAACCTGAACTATTGTGCTTACCAATGTATTACTTGAACATGCCTTTGCTATGTTGAAAATGCCCTTGGTGTGTCTATTATTATTATTATTATTATTAGTTTTACTGTTTCTGGTTCTAAGAGGATGCAATGCCTTTTCAGAGCAGAACTTTGAAGGTAGTTATTTTTGAAGCAAAATCATTTTACATCAGCAGGAAACCATTCTCTCAAATTGAAGCTGCATCATGATTTGATTTTTATTTGCTATCCAAGGTTGGCTCATGGCAACATAATTGAATATAAATTCACTTGTGGGCAAAGGCTTTCATGATGGAGTTACGAATTCATGGGGCTTACAAGCACATATTTTACTGCAACTGTGGAAGAGGGGCATAAAGTGTAAAGGAAAGTAGGGATCTACTGCTCTGTTTCTTTAATTGTATAATATGATATATATATATATACTTGCACAGCAATTACTATAAAATGAAAATATATAATAGCTAAGGCGCTGCATACATTATGGCTCAAATTTACTTACCTTTTTTAATAAGTATATTCCTTTCTTAATTCTACCAGAATCTTGATGCACAGTGCCGCCTACTGGGCAAATATTTAAATTAATTTATTTGAATGGGATTATTATGAATACAATCAATACAATGTTGTATTTGCTCTTGTTTTCTTAACAGGGATGTTTTTGTTTTTTTTGCTGTGCCTTTAGAGGTCCTGTTCATAGCACAGTGCATTGTTTTATTGTGCAGTGTCCCACAGTCCTGTTCAGTTTTACAATTTCAATTCCTTTTGGTTTCTGCTTGTTACATTATCACAAAGTAAGTCTTGTTGACAGTCCAGTTTATTGACATTCCCTAGAAAGGAGCGTCCTCCTATCTTGAAACCTGCTTGCAAAAGTGAGTCACATGGTCATGCTCCTCCTTCTAGAGAAACTGTGTTTTAGGAAACATGGGTTTATAGAGTGATACATTTCCTAAATGCTGTAGGCCTATGTGGAAAAAAAGGAAAATATATGCGGTTATATTTTGAAGCAAGTCAAAGGCAAATTATCAGACCAGGTTACAACAGGTTTAGCAGCATGTTAGTATCAATAGGGCCATTAAGAACCCATCGGTATACAGTATAAGGAAATCAGTTTGTATTTTGGCTTTCCCTTGTTTCTTTAGGAATTCCATCTACTCTAGGGAGCCCCAAAGATCTGAATAGGTGAATCAGTCGCTGTACAGTACTGTGCATAGCTGTCCTATTTCAATGTTTCTAAAGCATTCATTATATTGTCTTTTGATTTCCAGCTTTAACCATTCTTTTTTCAGTCCCATACTTTTGCCCAGACCTCAGAAATGACCACTGAGTTTGTATGTATTTATTTTAAGATGATACATGAGTTCAGATTGGAAGGGAGAAGGAAATCGTTGAGTCACTGCAGAAATAACTGAGTATCAATCGTGACTTCCCTGCACTCAAAGCCTATGCGTTTTCAAAGCCAGTAAGGAGGATGTGTTTGATTCTTCCACAGTTAGCTGTGCGATTGTGTTTTTGTTGGATTTGATTATCTGAGCGACCCGCTGAGCCCCTGTAGAATTCTCTCTGCATTATGAAGTATTTTTCGAGAGCTTTTCTTCTCCCATGATTTAATTTCTCCTGGGTAACTTTTATTCTTTTGGTGGCCTGTTTTCTTTCAACTCTTCTAATTGCAACATTGGTAGTACTGTTTACTTTACATTATTATGCATTTACATTAACTTTACACTATATTGTAGTAATGGCTTTCTGCATGAGGTATTTCTGCATGAGGTATGAAGTTTTACATGATGTGTGTGTTTTTTATAGTTAAGTTGTTTTTAATCATTATTTTTAAATTGTGTGTAAAGGTGCTTTTACAGTCGTTTTAATGCAGTTTTGTCCAATCTTAGAATTCTCACATTACACATGGCTGACCCTGAGACGGGGGGGGGGGGGGGGATTAAAAGACAAACTGCATCTGCCCTGCTCAATGTAGCACATGCTGGACCATAAGGTAGGGTGACCAGACGTCCCGGTATTAAGGGCTTTGTCCCGTGTCCTGATCGAGGTACTGTCGGGACGTCTTTTGTCCCGATTCTTAGAGTAAACATAGAAAATCCAGGTGTAAAATGTGACATTTTTATTTTCTCTAAGAAATTTCGTATATGTGGCTGCTGTACTGTCTCGTGGGGGCAAAAGCATACCGGTTTAGGGCGTGTTGTTTGAGTGAGTTGTTTGCATTGCATCTATGCGGCTATCCAATCAGTCCTGCAGTCATATGATGCGGTATGCGTCGTGTGTTTTTCTTGGTGCGTGTGCCTGTGCGTCCGGTTTTACTGGAGAAGTGTCATGATGGCTGGTGTTGTTGATGAGCCTGTCACTAAAAAGCAAAAAAGACAAGTACCGAACGCAGTGGGGACAAAAAATGTATTCAATCATATGCCCATAGTCAAATCATCCGATTAGGATTATAATTGGGATTTCACAGACATTTCGCGGACCTGTTTAAACATTAAATACACCTAATATTTCAGAGCACTATAAAAGCCTAAAAATAGTGCTACTTGCTTCCTTACTAAAGCAGAGTGCTGTCATTTGTTAAAAGGCAAGCATGCAACATCTCCCAACAGTTGCTGCCGACATTCTCTGTCTGGTGTGGATTTGCCCATGCATTGAGACTGCACGTCTGCATCCACTGAATTGGTTGGAAGTGTAAGGCAAAGCTTTGCCAAGTTACACAGATGTGAAAATCGATTAGAAACAATCCCAAAACTCAGTTACCCAAAGGTACCTGGCATTCTTTAATAAAGTCCATATATGCAGCACATTCTTTGTCATGTTATTTGTCCCATCCAGGAATTTATTTTATCAGTACCGAGTCAAAACAAAGAAAACGTGCCTATTCGGGTCTAAAATTCTAACTGTGTTTCAAAAGTAAACAGCAGGTTGTTTGAACCGAGGTAGCTGTGCTTGATTGGACCTGTAGTGCTGATTTAACTTTGGTACAACCAACACTGGAATACTTTTTTGTCTGCGCTGACTTTCCAGTTTGTTTTCTGAAAGCTGTTGTTTGTTTTACGTTCTATTCAGCAGCCTCTGTAGCAGCCTTTTGTTTAATGTATGATTCTGAAGTTCCAGCGATCGATCCTATTTTCTTTGTCACATTACAAGATGTGCAAAACAATTTCCTCCATCTGCATGTACAGTTTATTTGGCAAATGGCTTGACATGATCCTCAGTCGAAATATACTTTGCTTGTTTTGCTTTATCATCCATTTTTGGTATTTTATGTAATGCTGAAAACTAGATTTTAGCAACCTAAATCAAAACAATGCAGCACTGACTTTGTCCCACCTGCTACATACAGTACAGCAGGTCACAGAAAAGCCAGTACAGACGCACAGATAGGCTGATTAAAACATTGTTGTCATCTGAACAGTAAACAAGAAAGTTAACCTCTTTAAAAAATTATATTTCTCTAAGTTTTTGTTTTTCCAAAGTGCAATGCACACAGGAAGGTGAAGAAATAAAAAAAACCCTATCTACAGAAGAAAGTTTGCGTTGCTTGCATTGTGCAATAGTTCACAAGGTTTCTTTCCTTCCCTCACCAACTGAAAGTGTCCTGATTTTTCACTCTTGCTATCTGGTCACCCTACCATAAGGTCAGAGAGCACCAACCCCTTTCCCACAGAGGAAGTATGTGGTAGGTTCACCATGTGTGATGAGAAAATGACTACCTCAGTTACTGGACAGAAACCAGTCGGGTTGAAGGTCAACAATTGTTTACAAAGGTATAAATATCAAACATTGTAAAGTTTTTGAATTGCAACATTTATCTATAGATAGTTCAATGTACAGCCCAACTAGTGAGGTATTGCTATTGCAAATGGAGCTGGAGGTAATGCCCACAGTATGCACTTAAAATGAAGCTTGAGTTACAATAGGCTTCAGTAACTTCTGTTAAGGGCTTTCTTCATCTTCAACTGTCTTTTTGTGGCCTGCTTAACTTCAAGTAACAACAGCATGTTTTGTGGGGTGAGCAGACCGACGTCTTGGTTCCCTGTCTTGCAGACCAGTGGTTTGAGATTGCTAGTTATTTCATGTTCTGTAATCATTCTGATGTGCTGTCAGTTCTGCTTTCACAGTTACTGGATACCGCAGGACACTGTTACTTTTTTTACATTTGCAACTGTGTTAAAGATCTTCTCAGAAGCTTTTAATGTTACAATTGCAATGTTACAATTGCAGTTCTGTTGGTTGACACCTGCTGCTTCAAGTTCTAGGAACATGACACTGTCACAAAAAATGAGCAAATTGATGTTTACTTTTTATTTGACTGGGGGCTGGGAACCCTTGTGCAGAAGGGACATGTGGGGGGTGGGGGCGGGTTCTGAAAGAAGGTTTCGGGGGGGGGGGGTGGGGGCGGGGCACAGAAAATCCAGAAATATCCATGATCAAATTACCCTCTTTACATGTTATTTTGAATGTAACAGATCGTCCCTAAATTTATAACTTTTTTTTTTTTTTCAAACTAACGTTAAAAAATCTGAGTGGGTAATGTTCTGTCTAGCTTCTGTAACAATAAAGTAAACCTCAGAAACAACAACTTATCTGCGGACCCCTGAAAGAATGAGGAGCAGATAGCAGGTAGCAGCTGAATGGCCACACCCTCTTCATTATTGTATTTCCCAGTGAATTACTTTCCATTCATGTTTCTTGTTTCCATTCTTGCTATGTTTCTCTCTGCTCCAGTACCAGTCTACTGTTATTATTATTATTTATTTATTAGCAGATGCCCTTATCCAGGGCAACTTCCAATTGTTACAAGATAACACTTTTTTTTTTTTTTTTTTTTTTTTTACATACAATTACATTATTTTTTCATACAATTACCCATTTATACAGTTGGGTTTTTTACTGGAGCAATCTAGGTAAAGTACCTTGCTCAAGGGTACAGCAGCAGTGTCCCCCACCTGGGATTGAACCCACGACCCTCCGGTCAAGAGTCCAGAGCCTTAACCACTACTCCACACTGCTACCCTATGTGGCAAAGCCTGCCCATTAGTGATTTTTTGCAAGCATAGCATGACGTCATGTAATCTGCGGTGTTCCAGATAGGGTTTTTATCTCTTATTTCAACACTGGCATGTTGTTAAAGGGTACAAGTCGTTGGCAGTGAACAGCAGTTACAAAGCTACACTGAGACTGATTGGCTTCCCACAGGCAGACTCATCCTTGCCTGTTGTAAAAAAAAAAAAAATCTTCCTTCAAAAATGACTGAGCCAATAAGCATTCAATAGGTGGAGCCTTCTGCTGTCTGAATGTACTGAGCTATTTAAAAAAAATAAATAAAAAAATTCATTCAGACTAAATATTTCTCGTGCCAGTTGCTTGTTATTCTCACGGTTTGTAAGTCTCACCCTGTGACTTTGGCATCAGATTTGCATCCAATATTTAAGACATTAAGGGCCTCTTCAGCTAATCTTTTGAAGGAACTCGATGGAAATGGATTGATCACGGATCCTCATTAATATTTCATAAGGGTGGTTCCTTTAGCTGAATGGATTCAGTGAGTTTTGCTGTGTACTCTGCAGATGTACCATATCCACCAGGAGGCTTCTGACACAGAAAGCACATGAGAGCAGAATTCTGCAGGAGGTGTATCAATACTCATAGAGCTGGCTCGCTCGCTCTCTCTCTCCCTGTCACTGAAAGCAAATGCTGATCAATGTTTCTACCAGGACTGTGCTGATAGTTAACTTCGGGAGCCTGGAATTAAAAGCAACGAAAGCCTTTCCCTGAAGAGTTTATTTCCACACTTAGTATTATTTTTTTTCTGCAGTTGTATGGCATAATATCTTTGGAGGGGGTAGGAATTGGATCACCCTCACCAATATGACAGCAAGAGAGCCTACTTCAAACGAGCTGACTGCTCCAGAGCCAGAGTCCTGTATTCGGACTTTCAAAGAACACATGCATTTGGAACTGGAGCCCCCCAAACTGTCGGGGAAGAGGAGCACTTCTCCGAAAATCTCTCCCCGCAGCTCTCCCAGAAACTCGCCTTGTATGTTCAGAAGGTTGCTGGTTAACAAAAGCATCCGTCAGCGGCGGCGTTTCACTGTAGCACATACATGGTAAGACTTGATTTGCACTTGCAGGTATTCCGTTTGTACTGCGAGTCACTGAGGGAATGGGGACATCTGTCATCACAGATGAATGAGTACCTTCTTGTTTGTGCATGTGTGCAACAGTAGCTTCAAGACATTTATATTGTTAAAATCATGTTTAAAATAATAATAAAAAAGATCTCCTATATTGAAGTTTCAAGAGAAACCGCCAGGCATGCATTCTTTTAGCGGGTTGCTTGGATGCAGATTGTGTACTTGCAAATAACAATCGATGCATCTGCCACTGTTTTATCTCTGTTGCTTTAAATATAAAAGATGTGTTTTGTACAAGATGATCTTGTTTGATTTAGTATCAACTGACAGGCAGTATTGCTGAGGCACACGTTTCAGAGTGCTTTGCCATTAACACATCATTGTATCTGTTCTTAATGTAAAGGCTTTCAGCTGGCTAATTATGGGGAATGTAAATTGCTGGCTTCAAGCACTTCCAGCTGATGTGACTGATTTGCAAAAGTGGGGAAATAATGCAATTGAAAAAGGACTTCATTCTTGTTTACATGTGCAGTTTTGAGAGAACATTTTAGTCTTGACTGACATTTTGTTTTTGTGCATGCTTTAAATATAAAAATGATTCATGGCTCATACAAATGTATATATTTGTTTTTTATTAAACAAATACACATGCCTGAAGAGGCCCTTGATATGTTTACAAATGTGATGCAGTTAAAACATAATTAAAACAGAGTAGCCTACTTCATTTATTAAATAGGAAGAGTAAACATCAACATTATCCCCCATTATTGGTTACAGAACACCTGGCTCTTTAAATGTATCCTCTCCATGATTTCTGACATGTTTTGTGAATATCATTTGAAAATCTTTTCCCTTTTTCATTACTGTACATACACTGCAGAAGGTGTTTTCATGCCCAATTAAAAATGATGTAGGCTTTATCTCTATGACTTGAACTGGGTTACATGTGTCCCACAGTTAATAGGAATAATAAACAGTATTTAGTTAAGTCAACAGAATGTTCAAACAAAACTCTTTACATACATTATTTAATAGAATGTATTATGCAAACAACTTGGACCCCCCTTTTACAAATGCCTTTTATAAAGCCACCTATCAATGACTTTCCAAGGGAACCTAACTATAGAGCTTCTCATCCCTTTTTAAAACTTTTCAGATTTCAAAATGAAAACCGCTGAAAAACCCTGTCGTTGCGTCTTTTGAGAATTAGTAATTTATTAGGTTTTACCAGTGCTTTGGAAGCTGCCCGGTTTTCCCTGAGCACATAACTTACCAATTATAATGTTATTTTAGCAGTCTGTGACGTAAACAGGCCTCTGGGGTTTTCTGAATAACATCTGATTAGTTCTGACTGCAGTGTAAATTATGCTAATTGTTCAAATCGTTGTAGCTTTCAAAGCAGAAAGAAAGGCAGAACTTCACTGAAGGATTGAAGGATCTGAATTAAGGGACTGGATACCACGTCCATCAAGTCGATCACAGTAAGAATATATGCAAGAAATCCATCCAAGGTCCCGATTCAGATGAGGGTTAACCACTTCACAAGCAACGCTTATAGCAAGCCTCACCCTCCTCTACCCACACGGTGTGTGTGCTGACGACCAGTCGGAATTAAATATGCTCTCAGACAATTTATTGCTAAGTAATACATTAAAGATGAACATTTTTCGAGTAATCAATATTTATCAAAGAATAGTGATTTTATTTTGAGTATTCAAGTACTGAAAATTGACCATTATTTAAACATATTAAATTGACCAGTGCTATGTCCAGATTCACAAAGCTTTTTACTCCATGTCATCACGAAAACCGTTTTTTTTTTTTTTTTTTTACGGAAAGGAGAAATTTCAAAGATAATAAACAAAACCTCCGGACTATTTACTGTACAAGCCCCTACATTACATGTCTGATGTTTATTCCAGGTTTGGTAACTGTTTTGGGGTGTGTTTCTGCTTTCTGTGTTGAGGGCAGTATGTGATGGACCGCTGTCACAGATTCGGGCCCCTGTCAGTGAGGTTGAAAGAACTACAACCACACATGCAGACGCAAAAGCACTGGAGCCCCCAGAGTGTTTTTATTGAAGGTTGAACTTCATGCTGTAGGAAATGATCCATTTGATTCTAAACAGAAAATGTTCAGTCTGCAGGTCTATCGATACAGATGGAACAATATGTCCAGTACTGAATACAGTAAGGTTGAATCAACACTTGTACAGTCATGTCACTTTAAATGTGGCTTAGTAAAAGTTTTGCACCATTAACATTTAAAATAAATTCTGGACCAATTTATGAATCTTGAATGCTTTCAGCGTAACTCAATATATCACTCCCTGTAGTCTAGAAAGCCATTTGACCTCAATACATCACTTAAACAAATGGCAGAAAAACATATTTAGGTTACCCACAGCAAATTTACAAAGTTCTGAGCAGCAGACGCTTATTTTCATATTGAATCCTTTACTTGAAAAATGTTCTCCAATAAGGTACTTTTGAATGGAGTCTTTTCTTCACAACAGCACAGTGAAATCTCATGAAATATGAATGCAAACACATAGAGGGTATACTGCATGGTGTTGGAAATGGAAACACAAAGAGGCCGCTGATGAATACACAATATTAGGAGTAAGGTGTTGTGTGGTTAAGTAGTAGTATGAAGCCAGTGCAAAGTTTTCTTAAAATTAATAATAAAATAGAACTACTGCATTTAATTATCGGTATTATTGAATCCATGACCACATGGGTTTGAGGACAGGTTTGCATTACAGCAGTGTAAGAAAACATGAAATAGTTATAGTTAGTTATATTAGAGACTGATTCATTACCATTCAGTTCTAGTTAAAAGATTATTGATTGCACAAAATATTGCACTGGTGCAGAAAGTGTTCTTCTAGTAATTCTCTCATTTTGAGTAGATGTGTCGGTGAAAAGAATAACGAATCTGACAGCCAAGTAGTTTGCATGAACAGCACAAGAGAAATGGAACTGTACATCTGCACATTACACTGCCTCCATAAAATACAACATGCTGCAGTCTCTATCTTATACTGAATATTATTTGGGCAGCAGTGTGGAGTAGTGGTCAGGGCTCTGGACTCTTGACCAGAGAGTTGTGGGTTCAATCCCCGGTTCAGTGTTTATCTAGATTGCTCCAGTAACAACCCAACTGTATACATGGGTAATTGTATGTAAAAATAATGTGATATCTTGTAACAATTGTAAGTCGCCCTGGATAAGGGTGTTTGCTAAGAAATAAGTAAAATTATAAAATTATGGCAGTGCAGTTTATTTTGTTGGATGTTTACAGCCTTTGAGAGCACAACACAATTCTATTTCTGTCCTAGTCACGAAGACGAGAGAGAGAGAGAGAAAGAGAAAGAGAAACAATTGCACTTCCAGAATCCTTGAGATGGAAATGGATTAAGATAACATTCAATTGTGTGTTTGGGGGGAATTGTAGTGATGGAATGCATTTTCACCCACTAATGGCAGCTAGGCATTTGGGTTGTGCATAGTATACATGAAATTGGAACAGGAATTACGTTTTGTGAAAATGAACATGATGTGGGGTGGGGGGCAGCTATTGAGTAGTGAGTTATCTGTGTTGCAGAACATGGAGGGGAGAATTTTGTTTTTTATTAAATTGGTTTTCTTTGTTAGGATATGTATTCGGTGTCTTCACTTCATTTCCCCAATGCATCACAACAGTTTTATTTGACTAGTATATATATTTTTCTTTTTATTTATTTCTTTATTTATTTGCATGGTTCATTCCAGACAAATGGTTTTTTTTTTAGTAAGTTTAAAAAAATATATATTTGTGTGCATTGTTGAGGTATTTTTTTTTGTGTTTTGATAATGTAATCCTTTCTTGTACTAAACTATGAACTTTACATGCAAAAAGATGAAGAAACCAGTAATACTTTTTGTTTGGGAGCTGTTCAGTCTCCATGACCATCCATTCCTTGGCTCCTTGTTTTGTGTATTAGATGCTCAAGAAAGTTGAGGAGCAGTGGTCAAGGTACTTCTGTACTAACATTGGCTATTAAAGAGGGGGTGCTTTGTTAGGCTAAGGAAATGTAAGCTATCAAGTATTAGAAATTACTGCCTACCTGCTTGATAATAATTAGCAATTTGCACTGACTTACATCTCACTCCCCCTATACTTCTTTCTATCTATCAGATATCTTTTTACATTGATACAAAGATGTACTGGAGCAAAGTATATTTGTAAACCTTGTCATTCTAATGTAAAGTATATCTTTGGTATCTGTCGTATATTTATTTTCAAAACTATTTTATAATTGTGATGTTTTGCAAGGAATGCTTTATATTTGCTGGTATTGCTTTTAGGTTATCTTGCAGAGGCAAAGCTTCATATATTTTTTCCAGCTTGAATTCTGTTTCTATAATTACGAGGAAATTGCCATGACATCTACCTCCTGTTAGATTCAGAAAGAATGTCATTACATAGAAAACTAGGTCTGTATTCCATGATTATAATCTCAACTGAGAGTGCAGAAATGTGCATATCATTGGCAATGTATGCAGTATAATATAATTGAGATATATTATTCTGCATGCATTGCCAATGAAATGCACATTTCAGAAAGGTTAGTGATTTAATATTTCTCCCCATTTTGAGAAATGGTTCACAATCGAACGTGGCATTTTCCTAAAGTGTGGCCATTTTATCCCCTGCAGTTAAAATGCATGTCAGACGTGTCCTTCCTGCCCCCTGCTTCTGCCGTTCTGCACTCTAATCACACTTCTGTCAAATTCTGACCTTTACGGTCTCTGGTGTCTATCATTATGCACCTTGCGATGGGAAAGGTCAGGCAAACTGGATTCCCATTTCCTGAAATCTGTAAATTCTGCTCAGCAGCCAACTCGTGTAGGGGGGTTCTCCTGCAGATTCAATTAATTAGTTGTGTGGTTATGCTCGCTTGCACAATAATATTATCTGAGTGGAGGAAATGTGCTTGTGTGGGAGAACATTCACATAAGCTGTGTCGTTCCTGTACTGTAAATGCATTGGAAGCACACACACGTTTCAGTGTTTGTAGTTGAGGAGCCTGTGTATCCAAACACTCATGTGGTACCATCACATTTTTTATTACATTTTGTGAACTGCGTATTCAATTGTGATGGAAATATCCCTTTGCACAATGTGTTTATTGTACTGTATAATGATCCAGGTCTGGCATCTGGTTCAGTTGTATTGTACTGATTGAACACTTTTTTTAATAAAGCACATTTCATTATAACAGATATATATTTCTGGGGGAAATGAAGACTGCCTTGCTGAAATTCATAAATATATATAAAACTTCAGTCAAATACAGTAATTCCTAACTAGAAACTAGTTGTATGCAGATACTGTACAAAGCTGCAATAGAAATAAAGGACTTCACAAAGCTTTAAGACTGCTTTTGAAAATATATAGCGCTTCAACTTAAACTTAAACATACAAGGGTGTTCTGGCTTGCAATTCTTCTTGGTGTCTGTGGGTTATTAAATCCTGCAGTCTTTTGTCTGGACCGTTGCTCTTTTAACATTAGGCGACGTGATGTCTTTCCATCTGAGTTCACTGATATTTACCCTGAGCGAGTCTCTAATAACATTATGCAGTCACAGGAGGATTCTGTTTCTTCTGCTCATTGAAAATGTGAAACTCTACCTCTCCGTTGTCCTGCTGATGAAGGCAGAGGAGTGTGGGCTTGGGCACGACACTGCCAGTGAGGAGAAGCTTCTCATTTACCATCTTCATGAATGGAGGAGCAATGCCTTTTGTATTTATGGTACTCCATTTCATTTTAGCCTTGCACCCTTCCACTGTACTGGGGTTAAATGTATGAAATGTGCTCTTTTACAATTAAAAGTGAGAAATGATGGCTTGCATACTGTTACCTCAATCCCCCCACACCTGTTTCATTGTGTACCGAAAGGCTTCGTGTTTTCTTTTTGGTGAGCAGAATCGCTGCATGACCTTGAGCTGCATTGTGAGGAAGGTTTCAACAAAGAGCGTAGCTGGTTCACATTGTGTTATTGATGTTGGCCTTCAGAGCGCTTCATGCTGGGCAGATGCTGTTGCCTGAAGCCTTGCTGACACAATGTATTATTTTTTTCTCCATGTAATTTATCATGAATCTTATGAAAGTAATCTGTTTTGTGGTTTTTTTTTTTAATTTATTTTTTTATTCCAAAATACAGCCAAATAAAAGGACTAGATTATTAAAGTTTTTTTTTTTTAATGTACACAATGAAATGCACCCTTAACACTAATAGTGAATTAAATCCATAAATAAACATGCCAGATTATTTCCCTGTTCTATGATGTGCTATAGAATAGAACTTCCAGGCAAGGGAGGAGATGCACCAAACTCTACTCTGCTACAGCAAAAATGCAATTGTTAACATTGGATAAGCCCTGACTCTGTTTAGAACCCGATGAATGAGCAGCCTAGGGTTACATGCCTTAAATAACATGCATCTCTTGTGTAACACACCACAGTATGTTATATAGAATGCTGCTAAACCCGTATAAAGCACGCACAAACTGTCTTTAATCCAGTAAAATAATGTGTTTGTACTTATTTTTGATGCAGTAACACTCTGGTAGAAGTCATGGAACCTTGTGGCCTGTCATTCTGAGGCCTGCCCCTGACAGCTTTTATTGCTCTGTGATTGATGTTTTTTTAATTTTTTTTTTGCCACATTTGTGGAAAGTGTCCAATTGATGTTGCAATGAAACTGCAAAATAGTTTTTATTAGAACATGGAAATAAAGTAGGTCATAAAGCTTTGTTTATTTGTTTTTATTCCAAATCCACCCTTTTAACTGTCATACTGAGAAGACGTCACAATCATTATGGGGGACATGTACTGATGTCATTCATGCTCTTCAAGGAGTGCTATTTTGTAGCTGTGTCTGTAATTCCACATTGCCCTTGTCAGACGAGTGTTCTTGACTCCTGGCCTCCATAGGGACAAGAGATGCAGGAAAGCAGGGGTGGGGACTTCCCTGTCTACTGTACGACATCACTGCCAAGGATAAAGAAATACAGGCAGATGGAACATGTCTTTATCAGTCAGTGTAATGACAAAGGCATTAAATGTCTATCGATTTGACAAAAATGAGGGGGGGGGGGGGTTCAAGTTACTGAAAATAAATATATCACAGGTAAAAAAAAAAAAAAAAAGATAAGTCTAATGTAAATACCATCAACATGTTTTTGCCGCATTTGTGCCTGATCTGATTTTATTATTTTTTTTTTTTAATCTGCATACTGGTGACCTCTTTATTAGCAGAATAAACAAGAACATTTGAATTGCACAAGTTGAGGGTGTTTCAAGTTCAATTTGAGTCATTCATAAATAAATAAATAAAATAAAATAAAGGGTTCCTATACCAAATAGTTAGTTTCTTCCAAGTTTCATCAAAATCTGTGTTGTCTAGATTTTGACATGGTATGACCCAGTGTCAGATACAGATACAGTTTCAGCATAATGAAATAGTGTTCTTGGGCTTTAATAAATAGACCTTTAAGCATGCATTATTGATATGTGTCTGCCCTGCAATGCTCTATGCAAATGAACATCAGATTGTTTGCATAGAACATCTATAAAATGTGTGCTTGTAAGTCAAAAGTGACAGTTTGATATGCAGAGAGATGCCTCAAGCCTCCTGTAATATAGTTTTCAGTGGAGGGTACGTCTTTGTTTTGAGTGACAGCAGCTCCTCCCAACCTTAAACCCTGTGGAGAGCTCAACCTCCCAGTTCAACCTCAAACCCTGAGGAGAGCTCAACCTCCCAGTTCAACCTCAAACCCTGAGGAGGACTCAACCTCCCAGTTCAATGTCAAACCCTGAGGAGATCTCAACCTCCCAGTTCAACCTCAAACCCTGAGAAGGGCTGACCCTCCCAGTTCAACGTCAAACCCTGAGGAGGGCTCAACCTCCCAGTTCAACCTCAAACCCTGAGGAGATCTCAACCTCCCAGTTCAACCTCAAACCCTGAGGAGAGCTCAACCTCCCAGTTCACAATCACGATGAACAGACTTGCCATATCTTCAGATGCAAACAGTACAGCCCAAACCCAAGACACCCAAGGAATAAAAGGGTCAAGGCATTTTAATGTTCGTTTGTGGTGCCACTGAATATGAAGACATTTGACCTATTTGTCTGTGGATTAGTCCCTGATCAGAGAGTAAAAGATAATACAAAATAATAAAAAAAAACATTTGACTGTGTTAGATGAATAGACGGAACCATGTATTTATGTGATTGTATAGAACTAATGCTAACCCTAACCTTAACTAGAACACATGACAATGACAGGAGTACAAACTGATATTATTGGACAGACAAACTTAGGAAAAAAACAGAAAGGAGATGGATAGCCAAATTAAACACAATGACACTACTAGGATTACATGAAAGAAATATTCCTAGAACCTGAAATACAGAATCAAATGTGGACTGGCCAGTGCCTCTCATTTTAAGGAAAACATTCCTTTAAGAAAAATTCCAAACTAACCCTAACCCTAACCTAACTCTAATGCAGAATTTAAAGTTTCCAGTCCGAAACCACTGGGAACTGCCCTGACCTCATTTATGTCTGACTGAAGTTACATGTCACCATGGAGTTGAGCAAGTGTTACTTGTGTGACCTGAATAGATAACAAGACCATGCCAGTTATTCCTTTATCAAATGGGATCCTGGGAGTAATTCCAATGTTTGAAAAGCAGTATCCGCTGGTTCACAGACTCACTGTGCTCTTTATAGAGTCCCCCTGTAATTATCTTCAATAACTTGATACTGTCTTTCTATACTGGAGGTGACTGGTCTCTCTTTCACTCCCAACCAATAGGGAGAGAAGGCAGGAGCACCAGCTGCTCTTCTCCACAATTTCAATAGAAACAATAAATATTTGACCTTGCCTGAAGGACAGACAGGTGGTGTCAGGCTTTGTTACAGGCTACCTGAGCTCTGATATGTACTATGCATGGTCTTTTATATTGAAATGGAAGGCAACAAAATAGTTTGTTAAAGCAATGATCAAATACAAAGTCCTGGCTTGAAATGAATACTATCCCTGAAATATCCTCAATTTAAAGTTATTTAAATGATCAGGCGCCAGGAGATTTTATATATATCGTTCCTTCCTTTATAGCTGTATGAACTGTTAATAACCCTACAGACTTGGGCTGTAGGCTAATCAGTCATGCTGTGAAAAGTGCAATCAGTTCAGAGTATGTTTACTTGATTGTTCAAACCTCTGACACCTGGTCATTTCAATAATATACTTAAACAAGGGTAATTGTGAAACCCAGGACTGGGTGCAGGGCTAGTGCAAGTCTCTGGCCCTTCTAAGTGGTATGTGCTGACCCAAAACTACATGTTTCTCACACTGTTGCAATGACGCCTGTGATGTGTGAATGAAATCTGTTGTAGATAATTACTTCCTTACTTTTATTTAGGAACACTGTGACTATGCATTAACAGCTGTCATTATCATAAATTGTTTATAACACACATTTACATGCTTTGTACATTTAGTTTCCTGTATAAGCTGCATATACAGGCACTGTTTTTTTTCAGCAACCTCTGGGGTCTTAAGTTGTGAATCAGTATGTGTGTGTGTGTGTGTTTGCGTATGCAGAAATAGCTACAATATTATTTACTGTTTAGGATCGTAAATGACAGCGGAAAATGTCCTCCAAACATCACTTGGTTTCATTTTTCTCAAACCATGTAAATCTAGTAAATGACAGTAGCTATTACTGCTATGTTGATAGAATAGAGATGAGTACACTGTCATTCTCATTTTAAATGTACATTTACAATCACTGTACTTGAATAAGGCTTCCAGGAGCTTGTGTATGTATGTGTGTATCTTATATATACATATACTTTTTTTTTTTTTTTTTTGCCATTCTGTTCACCTTCAAATTCAAATCGATTATGTGTTCTCCTGTTTTAGGGGTATTGGTTAGTATTACATAAAGTGTATCTTTTAACCCTTTACTGCCCTGGGTATGTTACCATACCTATTTAGTGCCTATTTTCTCAATGTCAAATATATTGGACACTGAGCAGCAAAGGGTTAATATCGAATACAAGCAACATGGTTGCCATAACATTTTTCGAATGTAATTCTGCTGTGATTTTTTTATTTCCTCTGTTTTTCTCTTTGTCTTTAGAAAAAAAAACAAGGTTTCAAAGGGAGATGATTTATGACATTTACCAGCTGCTAACATGGGCATCTGCTGCTATGGACTTGGGGGTGGGTGGGGTGGTTATGTTTAGGAGTGGTTGTTCTAGACAAGCTGTTAATTAGTACTGTATGTGGCATCAGACCGTCACTGTTTTGAAAAATTGATTTGCTATGTTCAAGCGAATTATTTTTTCACCAGGCATCCCTGGCTGCAGATGAGGTGCAAGGACAATGTTCTCGAAGGGTTCTTTGTGACTCGGAATAAAATACAGCTTTAAGCATCAGACCCACATTTTTGTAAATAATATTGACACTTTAATTGAAGCGCACAACAAAGAATACATTTAATTCACTTTTATTTTTTTGTTAGAAAGCAAAAAAATAAAAAATAAAAAAAATACATCACTGTATTGCTTATGATACTGTGCAGCCTTACTTATTTTGGATTCATTTGAAAACAACAATCCATTCCCGTAATTTCCAACTTTTTTAACTTTTAAATAGATACATAGAGAAAATGCATGCAGTCTACATCATCTTAAGAAATTCATAAGAAATGCTTAAATCAAATTTGTTAAGGCATTTAAAGTCTCTGCTATTCTCTTTGCTTTATAGTAAATATTTTAGATGGAATGTTGTTTTTGGCCGCATTGTGATTATGATGTTGGATTTGTTTCTGTTGGTAATCCATTTAAACAATGCCGTATAATCCTTATTAAAACACTCTGCTGTCACTCTAAGCTCCAGATCTACAGTTTCCCGGTCTTGCTTTCTGATACACTATAGTACATTAGTCACAAAGCACATTTCTAGCGATTGTTTCCTGCTTTGCAAAAGATTCCTGTGCTGTGTTTAGGATTTCCCTTCTTCTTCGTGATTAGTTCTGTTTTTGCCACGGATGACAGTATGAAGGGAATTGGCCAGGGAAAAGAGATTTTCTGATGAGAAACATTTGAAATGTCACATTCATTTTATTTTTCATTCAGAGTCTCAGTGCATTTTGGTCAATTCTTTAAATTCCATTTATCCCCCCCCCCCCCCCCCCAAAAAAAAGTGCGGTCCAGCGTCTGCTTCAAGGGAGACCCCCTATCTTGCTTTGTAAGACCGTTCGGACGCCTATACAAACATGTTGTGTTCCTTGTTGTAGGGTTTCATTTGTAACCCAAAGTGCATTTGATCCTATCTTGGCTTTATTTATCTGCAAACAAAAATGGTATTGTATGAGGGCACTGCATCAGAACAACAACAAAACTGGGCTTTACATTAAATGCAGTACGAAACGTATAGATTCATATTATAGATTTGCTTTTCCTTGGGATCAGTGCAGCTTTGTTTATTGAGTTGTTGATTGTATGATCCTCCTATTGCTTGCAATTTAAAGGAATTAAATTGTTTATGCATTCTCTGTGTAAAGCCTTTTTTGCACACTTGACTCTCATAAAATTGTACAGCAGAGGAGCTGAATCCCCGGTTATCATTTCAGGTAAACCCAAGACTGTCAGAATATCGTTCATTAGATCATCTTGTCTTTCAATGCAAATGTAAGCCAGAATTAACCGTGCAATGTTACTGTGAGGGGGTGTATTATAAAGGAATAAAAATGTGATTATTTGCAGTTAGTATCACTATGTCTTAACAGTGCAAACCTTTTAACAAAAATATAAAAACCACAGGTTGATAAAACCAAACCTTTGAATTAAAAAAAAAAAACACTCATCATTTAATCAAAAACATAATTCTTCAGACACTTAATGTCCTATTCAACTGGCATAAAAACTAATGTTTTTCCATGAAAACAATGAGAACATATTATAATCGTTGATGGTTTGACAAGTGCTTCGAGACGAAAGCTGTCTCTATAGTAACTAGTACATCATGAACACCAAAAGAACAAAAGCATTTTCTAAATGTTAGCTGTGAGCACTTGGAACCGAATAATTCTTCAGAATGGCCCATGCCCTATTATTAAAATAGAACAGCATAAAAATTGAAGTGCACTTCAGGAAAAACAAACACATAATGTCTCTTAGGATGCTTTATTTTTATATTTAGCTGTAATCTGAACTACAAAACGAACTACATCTGAACTACGAAACAAAACGTGCTACTAAACAAAAAGTATAAAATTAAAGTCACCTTTTTCGCTGTATTTGTCTGCTAATGTTATCGTGGCACTTGTAATTCAATGAAAAGTCTTTCAATTCTGTTGTTGTCTCCTTTTTCGTATTTGTTGGATCAATTTGGATAGTGTATACACTCTACTCTCAATACTACCCTGGTACTTTTTGGGGGCTGGGCTACAGTATATAAGCCTGTCAGAATATCTGCTGCCTTAACAAAAAACCAGCTCCAGGGACACATTACAAGATTGCATCCAGTCCAACCTTTTGGAGTTTTAATTGTACGTGTCACTTCTACTTGAGAAGGACATCTGCTTGTCAACACCCCAATGCTGGCCATTAGTTTAGTACACTCTGTTCCTGCCTTCCATTTGACAGTCACTTTGTCACATTGAATCACTCAGCCCCAATACTATCCAGTAAAACAAAAATAAAAATTAATTTTAAAATGTCAGCAATGCACAAATGTCTTTGGTTGTTAGTCCTTGAAGATTGGTATTCATTCAATCTTAGTTTTGAAGGAGCTGGAGCTTTAAAACACTCTATAACCTTTTAAACACTTTAAAAACAGTCAAGGGAAAGTTCAGTCTTGTGAAATTATAAGGGCCCATAATTATTGATAAGAATGGAGAGAATGGTCAGTTTCCCATATATTCTTTTTACCTCAACACATTTTAGAAGAGGCAATGGCAAATCTGTTATCTTGTTAATTGGGAGTAATGCATCATGACAAAATACCATGCAACAGGAAAGTACATAGATTATATCGACCCTCCAAAATATGCATGTGAATTCACTGTATACTGTGTAGGGGTCTGTCTATGAAAACACTATTGCTAATACTGAATAGGAATATTCATTTTCTTTTTCAGTCAAGTATAAAGTGCATAGACTAAAATCCTGCAAAATTAATTTGGTATGAGACCGGGTTGTGTTTTTAAAGGTAGCGCAAATTGGTACCAAAAAACAGTAAACTGGGATTAACAAAAGACCTGTCAGAAACAATTGCATCCTTGACAGCCGTAGACTTGAAGTGTGGGAATGTATTTGCTTAATGGAAGCCATAATTCCCATTGCTGCAGTACTGGATTAATGGAGTAATTGCTGCCACCGCTGTGGAAATATGAGTGCTCTGTACTGTTATTTCACCATTCGCGTTTGTTTATTGGATGCGCTATTCAATTTCCCTTGTTTATTACATTTCTTTCCATTAAAAAGTAGTATAAACATTTGAGCTAGTGGTTTAATTTATTTCACAGGAACTTTAACATTTCTGTATAGACACAGCAATCCTGAAACGGGTAGACGGCAGTCACAATAATAACATTAATTATATAATATATTATGAATCACAGCTTGAAAACATTGCCAACAAGTGAGTTTGAAGTGAAAAAAAAATCAGATTCATAATTTCATAGCTCTAATTGATGTTCACAGTGAAGTGTTTTGCTGTTTTAAGGCCAATGAAGTAATTGCCCTTTTTGTCTTTTGTAATAAAGCATCATATCAAGGCTTCTAACACAAAACAATATATTTATTTAATTCATAGCAAGTTGCAACAAGCTTTTAATAACAATTTTATGAAACTAATGCAATGTTGGACTAGGGAATTGACGTTAAACCAGTATTTCAGTAATGAGTGCTATCTGAAAAGGGCATGGTTTGTTAAATATCACTGTTGTGTTGTTCAGAAAGAAATGCAGTTTGAAGTTCATGGAGCTGGTCTTACTCATTTCACATCCATTTGGTGTGATAGTTGATGTGGCTTCAGTATATCTCTGTGGCCAATATTTTAAATTGAGCCCTTTAAGACTTGCCCCCCCCCCCACACACAATAATCAAGACTGGGGAAAGCATTTTCAGAATTTTCCTTGAACAGAAATACTTTACATACTTAATATACTCTTTTAAAGAAATACTAAAATAAAAACTCACATTTTATACATGCTGCAAGTACTGTAAAAAACAAAGTAATTCGCATCAAGTGATTCAGTTTGCGTATTGCATAATTGCACCACACAAATTCCCAAGAAGATCATGGGGTGAAGTTGCAGGTGCTACAGCGCTGTGAATCATTCTTCCACTTCACTGACAGTAATGCGATAGCTGACCGAGGTTAAAACCAATTTGTGTGAGATATATTGCGGCAGGGTGAAAGCCCTGCCGGTGCACGGGGGCTGTGGCTGGAGCTGTGAATCGAATAACTGATTAAATGATTCATTAAGGCTCCAGCCACAGGTGTATCAATAGGGTGTTCACGAGTGTTAGTACAGGTAGTGTGGTGGTGAAGAAATGGAGGTGCGGGTTTCTTGTTTTGTGTTATGTGTTTTTAAAATGTAAATAAAAGCGCATGAGCGCGGAAACTACAGAGTCTCCTTGCCAACGTGCTTCCGCCAGAAGTATTTTTGTTTTTTTACCATGCTGTCTGAGGAAGTCAGAATATAGTTTATCAATTACTTTTCTTCATTTAGTATTTCTATTGAATGCAGAGAGATATAGAGCTGTTTGCTGTTTTTGAATTCTCTCTCTCATATATATATATATACAGTGTGTGTGTATATATATATATATATATATATATATATATATATATATATATATATAAAACTCAATTTAGAGGCCTTAATTTTCATCATTGCCATAAATCTTTTGAATTTTTAAATGATTTCAGTATTTGATAGTGGGATTGCGTAGGTTTTCCTTTAATTCCTGTGCTGTCTGTGAATCTGATTTCAGCTTCATCCTCCTTGGAAGTAGAGAATTAACCCACCCCCTCACCCCCAGAGAGAAATGTTCAACCATCCCAGCTTATTGCAGGGTTTGCCCCCTGCCCCCACCTCGGAAAAAGCTCAAGCTGACACTATTATTAGGACCCAAAGGGCAACTGAGTTAAAGCTAGGCTCCTCAGAGAACATCATGCAAAGAAAACAAATCGGCTCAAATTATTATTCTTTAGAGAAGGGCGAATTAGAACAGTATGCAATGGGTTTTTAATCACTTTTGGTTTCTCTATTCTTATTCAATTCTTGTTTGACTCTTTTCTTTACACATGTACAAGACAATTATAGGTTGTATTGTGCTTCCTTGCCTGCAACTTCTGTATTCAGAAAGGAGATGTCCACTTAGTAGTAGAAAATAACAATTTATTGATTGCAAAAGATATGCCTGATGAGCACATGACCAATTGGCAAACAGTTATGCCCGACATGAACATGATAGCTGACAGATACATAATACATTCACATTTATAATTTGGCCCATGGCCTTATCCATTGGAGCTCGATAGCCGCCCCTATGCTGGACGATTAAGAATGACTCGGCCAGCGGGCAGGACAAGTGGCACTTGGGGCCACCTTCACCCTAGGCAAGGCACGCTGCTGGGTGGAGGCAGGGAGGAGGAGGATCAAACACAGAAAAGACAGGGGTTTGTGGGCAGAGAGACCTATTTAACTGGTTAAACTGGTAACGTATGAGATTGATGGGTGGAGTCTCCTTTCGGAAAGACAAGTTTCCAATTCTACAATACAGTAAACTCTGTTCAGTAAACGCTGGCTTTTTCATTCTATTCCAATAAAGATGCAATATTATAGAGTCAAAGGCAGGCTTTGCTTTGAATTCTTCTAAATTAGCGGTCATTTGCTGATCTTTAACTGTTCATCTGTCAAAAGAAGTCACTTTACAAGGGTTTAAACCTCCTGGGTCCAGTTATATTCTTATTTTGTAAAATGCCTTCTGGCGTTTCACATTAACTCACATATTTACCACCCATGAGTCTTTTTATGACTAAGAATGTTATTAAGTACTATGTGGAATGTCTGTGCTTTTCTGGAATTGCTTATTTTTAAATGACTTTGTTGTTGGAACTGAAACAAGATTGTCTGAAGTGCCATGTTTGCCTTGTAAAGTTTAGTGGAGATATATTGCAGTGATTTGTATCTAAATGGCAATAAAACAGTTGCTTTCTCACGATAACCTTATCTTTGTCCTTTTATTTTCAGGTAAGTACTTGAAAAGGACAGCTGGGACACTAATAAGGAACTGATTCACTTGAATGTAGGAGTATGACTCTTTTATATGATTTGTATTATCATGCTTGTGTTTCTCTATTGATTTTTCAGTTAAATAAACAGAAGAGTATATTATTGCCATTGATAATAGCAAGTCTTGTACTTTGTGTAGTTTTGATAGGACTCCTGTAATAAGAGCACATTTTTTAATTGAAGGAGTCTAAGCCAAGGTTTTGAAGTGCACTTTCTTACATCTTAGTAGCACTAGCAGTGATCCTATTTTTTCTATTTCTTCTTTTGGTTCTTTGCTTGCATTTTATTCTTCAATTTACAACATAGTTTTACATATAGAAAATAGCAACATTCACATTTAGGCGGAGTTTAAGTGGTTATTATTTAGCGATGATAATCAACAGTCTATAAAAAAAAAATACTGTACATGTTCAATTATATTGAGTCATCTGTTAAAGATAACAAGCTTCATCCTGTAATACATGTGAGACCTCCTGTTGGTACGGTAGTTTCTGGTGGTTTGGACCACTGTCTCAGCCGGGAAACTCAGTCGGAATCAATAGTGGTCTAATTGGAAGTGGAAACGAGAAGAAAGTGAGCAAGGTATTTGTGCAAGAGGAAATGAGTTTAACAAGCCTCTGGTCAGCTGAGGTGAAGACTATTTGACAAGCTCACTGAACAGCTAGAAAAACCACTTCTGAAATCTTGACCCATGACAGTAATTGAACCTGATACTGCAGTGGTTCAGTTGTGCTAAGAAGGAAAATGCCCTAAACCGTTACATCACACCTCACACAAATATCCTTCTTTAAAAAGGACAAGCGGGAGGAAGAGGTTTTTATTGATTAGTAGGCCCTGAAAAAGTCACTGAGGTCTTTAGACTTAGTTCCAAATGTGAGAAATCGTTGGTGCTTATTGCAGGATATCGTAGAAACTTGCTGCCTTGTACATTTCTCATGGACTACATTCTGTTGTAATTGGCTCACTTTGAGACGCATCATTTGCTGGCCTGAATCACACATTGTGAAATGGCCTACATGCGGTATTACACTCATGTCTTGGGGCAGGGGGGTGGAATGCTGTTTGATGTTGTCATAAGTGAGTGAGCAGGTATACTGTACATGGGGCATCTAGTTTATCAGGTTCCCGTCTCTGGCTTTAGTGTGTAATGGATAAGCACTGTTTATGTTCTCTGAAATATTCATCTATGGCTATTTTGGTGTGATGTAATCTTTTGTAAATACCTTTTTTTCTTTTTTTTTGGTTGGTGAAAATACAATAAACTATTAATCATTAAACACGCAAAACAATATCTACGTAATGTGCAGAAACAGGGAGTGGATTCTGGAATCTGATTGATAAAATATCCAAAGTCCAATGATGGTGTTTTACAATCTGTCAAAACTGGCATGAAAATTGCATTGAAATCATGTTGCATCTCCTCAAGCAGTGACTTCCATAGATACTGTTGCTAGAGCAACAGGCACCTCAGTATTTCAGATACGCCTGCTAACAGCCGTTATTTGATTGAACAGAGGATAAAGGAATTGAGTCACTCAGGCTTAACCAAAAATAATCCGTAACAGGCAGACAATAATCAGTGAAGCCATTATGATTCTGTTTTCTGAGTCAAGCGTTGTTCTACTGACATCAAAATCTTGAACTAGTTCTTCCAACAGAGCATTGTTCCTGAGTTGCAAACAGAAACATCTAAAATAGTATTTAAAGTTCAGGGCAAATACAGAACAACTTACATTTCAGAGTTGTTGTGATACAGAAGAGAAGAGGGAGTGGGAGGAGAAATAAGTATGCTGTACCAAACATACAGGGATATGGCTGTCATAACCATGAACAAAAATAAAAAATGCAAAAGGAAAATCTTATATAATTTTATCTTTTATAATTACAAAAACTAAAACTCATTCACAATCGATATTGCTTATAATCGCACTCTCATAAATTGTGAATCAGTTTGGATAATTGATACAAAAGACATCTTCATATTAGAAAACCATTATTCACCGATTCTGGGGTTACAGTTCTAGGAAAAATTTGGACCTAATGTTACACAGAAAGCAGCTGGTGTAACGGGCAGTGTTGTGTGATACAACAGTGCTGCTGTTACGGATTCTGTCGGTGCGGTGAAATTAAAAGCTCAAAAACCATGAATGCAGACGAGCTTGAGTGTGGTTTAGACGCTCGCTTGCCGTGCGCGGGGTCACCGGTTCACCCCCAGCCTCCACCCTAACCCTAACCCCAACCCTCTTGCACTTGCAACCAAAGGACATTTCAGAAAGGGCAGGTGTTAAAGACAGATAGACATGATCTGTGCATAAAAACACTTTTAGATTTTCTCCATGACATAAATAAATAAAACCAGCCTCCCAAACGGTTCAAGCCAATTTCATACGACTATATCTTTATTAAAGACTTTGTCTCTGTAGAACAGTTCTCCACAAAGAAAACAAAACAAAACAAAACTAGAAACCTAGATCAGGTTGTTCTAGTTTCTAAATTCCTTGCCATTGCCGTTGAGATGCTAAAAGCCTGAAATAAAGAGAATCATTTCCAATGTCCAATTCAAACTAATGATCTGCATAAACATGTTGGAATCACTCAAGACAAGATGCTGCTGCCATAGGCTGCTTGACAGATTTCTGTAAGGCTACACAGAGACAAAACAGTTTGGGATAAGTGCTCATACTGCTCAAGTCTTTAACAGATGGTTCAGGACTTCAGGTGTAACATTTCAAGGGTTTCAGATATTTTTCGAATGATGGAGGTGAGGGAGATTCTGAACAAGTATTTCTCTGTTCCCCATGGTAATATCTTTCTGGAAAATTCACGTTCTGAAATGAATCCACTGGCAAATGTGAAATGCTAACAAGAAAAAAAAAATACAGTCAGCTCGGCAAGAAAATGATACTGGTACGTGATTATTGCAAAACAGAAATAAGAAGCACACCCCCCTCCAATCTTACAATTCAACAAGTCGCTGCTGAAGACAGGTTCTATTGAAAGCTCTGAAGTGCTAATTACCACTAGCTTCAGTCTTGTGTTGTTTCAAAGGACCTAATGTCCTCTCGCTTGTAATTCATTGCGGGGAAACCTTCCTTGGTGAGGGATTTGTAAGACAAATTAATAGTCATTTACAAGCACAGGCTGGAGCGCTTGAGTGCGGTTTACCTTGCAGGGTCTCTCGGGAGATAGCATCATTGGAGTCAGGAATGTACAGAGTGCATTCATGAACTAATGCTATGCTGTTATCAGAGTCCAATACGGTAGCTTAGCATCTTTCTTTATTCCAACCGGGTGTTTGCTGCTTTTTGTGGACTTTCCGAAAGCTGTTTTACCTCATTGTTCTTTCAGTTATGACGATACCAGCAGCTGGCAAGCTGCATTCCTTTCATCCTGCTCTTAAACATCTGTGTTCATGTATAATAAAATATATAAAAGATACAGTATAGGGTCTGGTGAAACAACAACGCTGGTGGACGTCGTATGCCAATGCTTGGTCTAATGCGTCTCTGTTGGTTTAAGAGCTGTGTTTTACTGTACGGCACTGTCGTGGCAACTAAAAAGATCTCCTGGACCAATTCTAAAGATTCTTTTGAAGATAACTTCATGATTCATTAAAGGATGTTTAATGAAGCACAGTCTTTTATACAAGTCGTACTTGTTTTGCATGTTTACTGTGGTAAAAGGTGTACTATCCAATACCAGAGGCTGGAGTTAACACCATGAACAATGAATGCATCTTCATAAAAAACCGATGCTGCTGCCGTCAGCTAATAGGCTAATGGTGGTGATTGACAGACTATCAATTTTTGTAGGCGTGAGAACAGGAAGACAGGGTCTTGTAATCAGAATTGCAGAATTTTCTCATAATGAGTTTTAAGAACCCGTATTTGAATTGATCTTGAATGTGATTGTCAGACTCGGGGATTCATGAGAAGGGGTCTACTTCATAGAATAATTCATGCGACTTGTTGATTATGAAACTGCGTAAACGTAATGCAGGCGGGCGATCTGGGATAGGCATTAACAAAAGGAGCATGCGAACGCACACAAGATCCTTTTGTCAAAATAATTCCATCAAAGCGCCGGTTAATTGCATTAAAATGGGTCAATCAATAGCTTCTCTGTAACACAGCTTTTTCTGCATTTTCCAATACCAGCATTTACTGTGTGCTAGGGATGATTGAAATCCAGATGGTTTAATTAGATAAGCTCCCACCTTCCTGAAATCTGTCTGATTATGTGCAACTTCTGAAACTATAATAATAATAATAATAATAATAATAATAATAATAATAATAATACAGAGATTTGATAGGGGCAGGATAATCACTAAAGGGGATGGGATTAAACTGAGCCATCAGTATTCCCCATTACTCCCTTTTGCATTAAGAGCTCTGCTCTCTAGTTAGCAGTCTTCAGTTGGCAGAGCTTTTGTTTCTGTATCGTGTGGCTGGTGACTCATTTACAACATGGCAGAGACCTCTGCCCACACTTCTCTATCACCTTTTACTGTAAAACATTTTGTACTGTAGAAGACGTATCGCTTTAAAAAAAAAAATAGATAAAAAACTTTACAGCTCCCTTTGAAGACGGTTCTTATCAAGATGCGTGGTGATTGCAGATGCAGTGCCAGTTGGAAGAACTTGGGATCAAAGTTCAGTGTTACTATGTATCGAGATTTATTATGTTTTATTGTGAAAGGTGTGTGATTTGTAATGATTAATGTACTTACGTTTACAAGTTACAATATACGGATGTTCTTTAAAAGTACATTTAAAAGTCTGTGTTAGTTTCTGTAGTTAGTGGTTTTCATTGTCTCATTGCCTACAGTGGATCGGCTATTATTATTATTTGTTTATTTAACAGACGCCTTTATCCAAAGCAACTTACAGAGACTAGGGTGTGTGAACTATGCATCAGCTGCAGAGTCACTTACAACTACGTCTCACCCGAAAGACGGAGCACAAGGATGTTAAGTGACTTGCTCAGGGTCACACAACGAGTCAGTGGCTGAGGTGGGACTTGAACCGATGATTACTGTACATTAAATGAGGAGAACAAGATGAGGGCTAACCTCGATTTGGATTGTGGTGGAGAGAGAGCAGGTCTCTGCAAAGGGAGGAGAAGCGTGCAGGCTTTAAGGGGTTGTTTTGCTGACTGTGGCATGTTTAATGTTGTAAGAACTGGAGCTGCGTTAACAATATTACGGGTTCATATTTTACAAGAATCCAATAAACCCTAACATGTACAGAGTGGCAGTAACTTAAAAGCAACAGTGTCACACAAAGTAATAAAGTGTAGCAGGGGGAAGCAGCACATGATGGGTCGTAAAGGGCCTTTAGCTGATGCAAACATGGTTATTTCAGCTCAGTGTGTCTTAAGGAGTCCACTGGAAAATGCAGCTTTGAACGTAGGGGCAGTTGTATGCAACATTCTGACTTTGCCCCCTTAACTACATGGATTTTTTTTCTCTTTCTGTCCGTTATCTTTTTTGTAACTTTAACCTTCAATCCTGTGGTACAGTATGTTGTATTGTTTTATTTTTTACATCTGCAAACATAATGTAAAAAGACATTTGACGTAAAGCAGTTGTCTCCTTAGATCTGTAGAGATTTCTTTATTTTTCTCACCACAATTTTACTTTTAAGACTCTTCAATCTTTTTTTCCCATGAGTTTAGGTTCATTTTTTGAGCGTTTAGTAATTACTTGCAGAAACTTAGGCTTAGGCTTCAATGTCCAACTACAGAAGGATATTTAACAATCTCACTTCCAAATCTTGTTTTGCTAATGAATTCTAAAACTCAGATTTTATGATATTTTAAATTGTGTGTGAGTGAGAATTCTTTAAATTATGTTTTTCAAGTCCAATCCAACTCTGTTTTTCATGAAATTTATTTTTTGTTATCTCAAACTGCGAATGTTACAAGACACCACGGAGAGACCACATTTCCATGTGAAGTTACTTTCCTGCTATATTATTATCTAACTGAAATCTGTTGTATGTTTTGTGCTTGTCCACGCATGTACTGGCGTCTCCAATGGCAACCTGTTCTGAACCAAGAGATCACAGAGGTCACAGACAATGGGAGCATGTTGGTGGAACAAACAGCATGGCTTTGCAAAAGACCACGTGATTGATATTGATACGCAATGTGATAGGATTGTTGTAAACACATAGCAACAAGAACTTCATTGTGTTCGCATTCACTCACGACCCGGGTCATCAAAACCTGCTCTGTCCCTTTCTCTCGGTACTGCACTGCACAATGCGGCTGATCCAGTATCGGGCTGGTACTGCTGGTACCAGAGCTTGGGTTTTGCTCAGCATGAGCTTTATTACACTCTGTTTAAACCCAGAACTGAGGATCTTTTTGATGCCCATGTGCCGCTTACTCATTCTTCATGTAACATGTCTGTGTTATTCAGTGACACTAAACGGCAGGTTCAGAATTGGGTGATAATGAACCTGAAATGACATTATTATTATTTATTTCTTAGCAGATATCCTTATCCAGGGCGACTTACAATTGTTACAAGATATCACATTATTTTTACATACAATTACATTATTTTTTACACATTATTTTTACATACAATTACCCATTTATACAGTTGGGTTTTTACTGGAGCAATCTAGGTAAAGTACCTTGCTCAAGGGTACAGCAGCAGTGTCCTCCACCTGGGATTGAACCCACGACCCTCCGGTCAAGAGTCCAGAGCCATGACCACTACTCCACACTGACATACAGTGGCAATGTGTGTCTCTGCCTATCACAGACAGGTTCGATGTTCTGTCTATGGTCAGTTCCATCTGTACCGAGTGATTTTTTTTTTCTCAGATTAGGAAAGCCAAGTCTGAAAAGTCACCCTAGACTTTCTTAATCCATATTGATACAATACAATTCAGTTTGTTTTTATATAGCACTCTTCATGCGGAGCATCCCAGGAGCTTTACAATAAAAACTCAAAGCCATTGGCCAATTAATCCAGCTCAAGAAAAAGCCAACACAAAGAAATCTGTTTTTAAATGTGATTTAAAAGACTTGACTGTGCCAGCATTCCTGATAGGACTCGGGACGCAGTTCCACAGGCAGGGAGCAGAGCAGCTTCCTGACTGTAGATGACTTCTAGGTACTACCCTAAGTTCTGCATTCACTGATCTCAAATATAAAGGCCCCAAACCACGAAGGGTATTTGAAAGGGGCCTTCTGCCAGCCAAATGTGCTGATATTAACAGGCTATATTTAAGATTTCTCTCCAAAGAGAGATGTGTGGTTCTTTTTCAGTGATTATTAAAAGACATCTTAGCTTGTGAGCAGCACAAACATCCATCTATTATCATTAACTGCTTACTCCTTTACAGGGTTGCGGTGAGCCAGAGCCTAACCCAGCATACACAGGGCGCAAGGCGAGACTGCACCCTGGACGGGACTTTGAACTGTGGGAGGAAACCAGAGTACCCAGAGAAAACCCACACAAACACAGGGAGAACATGCAAACTCCACACAGACAGTACCATAGTCCGGATTTGAACCTATGACTCTAGCGCTGTGAGGCAGCAGCGCTAACCACTATGCCACCATGCTGCCCCAGCACAAACATGCTTAACCTAATTGCAAATCAGCAAATTCAGCAAATTCCATTTTTCATTAAGATATGAGCTTGTTCTGTGGTATTTACCTTTAGGGATTGCAATAAAAAAGGGTAAAGGTTTGCTTCAGTTCAACAGCATTATAACTCTTATTTAAAGTCATGAATTTGAATTTGAACACAAATCATGAATTTGAACAAAAGTCAGTGAAATCTTGTTAATGAATGTAAAAACACATTTGGTTAGGCACTTACTTTATTTCCTTAAAAAATGCAGTATGTCATGCACTGAAAATACAAATAAGCGAGTATCTGTAAATTTGTTTGGTTGTGTATGGACGCAGCATTTACGTGAAGCTATGTAGGTCAGCGAATGAGATTTGTATTTTGTAGCTGAGCGAGCATGTAAATGAACACAGATCGTATGGTACTGTAAACTCGGTTGTGATCTTCACATACACACAGCGCTTGTTAATTTATTTTTTTAACAAAAAAGTGGGCTTGCATCTTTAAAAAGTATTAATTAATACTTACATTGTATTTCTTGAAACGTTTTTTCATACAATGTAGTGTACCCAAGTAGTCTGTTGAAAATAAATAAATTCATACTGCTGTTGAACATCTTTTTTGATTTCCTGCAAACTGTAGCTAAAACGAGAGGTTTATCTGTTTCTGGTCTTTTTTTCTGATCGTTGTGATGCCCTGCTTCTTGGACACAGTGCTGCCTGTGTGATTTGACTTTTCAACACTGTTTTTTTGTTTGTTTTTTTTAAAAGGGGGAGTGCTCTGTAGGCTACTCAGAAACAACACATTTAAACGTCTTGTTCTTATTATTGAAGAATGTTTATATTCTGTTTTATTTTATACAATAAAAACAATTATTTGACATGCTGATTTTGTATATATATTAATCCTTCTCAATCTCAATATGTATTTAGACTGTGTGCTTTTCCCTGGCAGTCCAGAGCACACGGCTCTAAGACCAAGCCTTGTTCCCCTGTGGGAAATCCAAGACATGGAATACATGATATAAAAAACACAAAGGAATTATGAGCTTTATGTGAATAATTAATCACAAGGCTGCCCATTTTGGATGGAGGTGCCAGTTCAATGTGTCTGGATGACTTTGGATCGTATCACCATTTACATATTTTAAAATAGGGCTCTTTTTATCAAGGGTTGGGAAATCAACTTCTATAACAGTGCAAGCCAGTACTGTGCTTATTGTCGTAACAAAAACTGTAACATCAATTGGTTACACTGGTGACAAGATCCCAGTGAGTCAGACCTACGCATGCAGGGCATGTCCAAGAAGACCTTGTGATCGCTCCATTAGCAATCAGAGGGGATTACATCTGTGCCAGTTTGTACTGCTGCAGTCTTCCTTTACATTGTGATGTAACCCTGGAGTGTTCAGGTTAGCAATCTACAGCTGGCCGCCTTCCAAAGAGATACTTCAGCAGATTGACAAAACCAAACTGAAATCCTTACCAGAACACGCATTACAAAATAAACTTCCCTTTCCCTTATGCATGCATGTCTCTTCTTACTTTGGAGTACAGTATACGTTGCCAGGTGTTCTGCCACTAGTAAAGTGTTAGGTGATGTATCCCACTGAATTACACTAAATCTGCAGTATTATACGGTAACAATATTAATAAGAGTTAAGTAACAGGATCACTATTCTAAACTCACTTTTAGGTTCTGGCCATAAAAGCTTCTCATTTGGTTATGTGTGTAATTATTATTTCTTTTAAATCCCAGTGATCCACTTTTTTCTTCTTTTTCTTAAGTGTAAATTTGTGCCTGTGTCCTTAATATAGAAGCTATTTTGTTTCTTTTTTCTATCTGAGAGTTGCTCTGGGAAGCTAGAACAGAGCATGGCATGACATAAATCAAAACTGAGATGGTCTCACAGTTACAGTGTAAAAAAGGAAAGCAGCCCGCATAGGTTTTGCTACTGTTCCAATGCTTCTCTTCGGGCTGTTTGTCAGCGTTACAGTTTAGAAAGGAGTGTTCCTCATTGCTGTATCTCACCACCAAGAGCCTGCTGTAATTGGTGAAGATAAATACACTATTAGGAAAAAGGCTTTTGGAGACACATTTTAAAAGCTTGTATTTTGTCTTGAATTTAGCACCATTCTAAATGCTATATGAAGGATTCAATACAGATTAAAATACTTAATGTATGTATATTTGACTGTGTTGGCTACCTAAAGATGGCTCCCTAGGCACCCTTGAAATAGGAGTGTTTTATTATCTGAACGGTTGTGACTGTAAATACAGCAGTGATGTAAATCATTACAGCACTGTCTGTCCCTTCTGGCATTTTTTCATTTCTTTTTAGAGACACAAATACAATAACGAGACTCACACGCACTGTTTAAAGATATTGGTTTTTATAACTTTGGCAGATGAAGGGCCCACGTCTCGGAAGTGTGGCAGTGTGACGGAGGAGGTTATTAAACAAAACTACTATTTATGAGTTTTCAGATACAAGCACTGTGCATGAGATGTTGCGCAATCATATGAATAAGTTGAGTTTTTGTGCTACTTGTATCATGAAGAATGCTATAAGTAAAGTGAGCCTGGAGCAATGCTGCCGTCTCTCTTCTTCATGTAGTTTCACTTGCTTTGTTAAAATGAATAAGGGGACTGCATTGACAGCATTAGAGCAGTGAGATGCTTGCACGTAGAGCTGCTGGTGATGTCATTGATCAAGGATTTGATTGATCCTTCTAAAGAACAAACACATGATTATAGGGCCCCCCCCCCCCCCCCCCCGCTCCCCGGACACTACGTTCTGTAAACCTCAGACGTGTCTGTTTAATCTGAATCTGTGCAGTATTTTTACAACAACAACAAAATCTTGTTTTTATTAGGATTTAATTATAATTGACCAATTAACATCTGGAGTGTTTCATAAACAACACATTCAATTGTCAGGAAGGTCAGGCCTATGGTTTTTCAGTGCTAACCTTACCCTGATAGCTGAAGTGGCTCACTTAACATAGTAATGTATTGTTAAAATATGTTAAGACACTAATCAATTGGATCCTACCTGCCTAATAGACAGTAATATTGATCTTCGTTGTCCCTAAAAAGTCATCTTTTATCATTTATTTTTATTTGTTTATTTAGCACACACCTTTATGAGTCAGTGGTTAATGTGGGATTTGAACCGGGGACCTCCAGGTTACGAGCCCTTTTCTTTAACCACTGGACCACACAGCCTCCTATATCATCCTTATCATCCTTTGAATATGGTTACCTTCCAGCTTCTTATCCCTATTGTTTTCTAGACATGCTCTGTATAAGCTTTGTGGTGGTACACAGATGACGTAAGTCACCGGCGCTAAAGAAACAGTACACACTGTCTGGTGCTGAGCCTGAGGCTGTTCACAAAGCAGTCCAGGGAGGCCAAGTGAGAAACTCCGTTGTCATGGTAACAAAGCCAGTTTGCAGCTTAAAAAAACCCAAAAAAAACACTGTCGACAGCTGAACCAATCAATGAAACTAAACAGAAATATACATCTTTTTTTTATTCTCAATAAAAAAATAAAAAAAATTCTTTCTTTAATACTGTAATACATTTTTTTTTTAAATTGTGTTTGTGTTACGGTGTAGTGGTTTTTATTTTTTACATTTTATATTTCATCCCTCTCATCTAAAAATAGTCGTGCTCCAAAATCCATTTTGGAACAAAAGTGTACAAAGGTGCTTAGTACAAACCAGGTCCCATGACTGCTGAACAGCAAAGCTTTATTGGTTTAAAAAAATAATAATCATAAACTGCGTCTGGCAAAATCGCCTTCTGTCAAACTGATGGCAACAATTCTGAAAATCCTTTTGATTTGCGTTGAAATGCTGTTCCCTTTCAGTGAAAGGCAGATAAGTTAAGCTGCACAGCCAGTCGATGTGCTGTAGTGTAATGTTGACATCAATAAAGGACAGCATTTTATCTTCCCAGCAGTCATCCCTATTTTCCATTTGCATGATTTAGGCTGTGGGTGTGTGGCAGATAACACATCATCACAGCACTTTCACTACTCATAATAACCATTATAATCAATCCATCTGCATTTGTAAAGTGGCCAGAAATGAGGGGTCGGGAGATCATCTAAATCTTGATAGGTCAGGTACAGTATTAATGGTTTCAATAACATAGCATACTGGTATGTCTTTGTCTTTAAAATGTTCTTTAAGTAAAATTCCTTATACAAAATAAAGTTACACTGTGCAGTACATGTATGCTTTGCATATTTGTAAATGAATAGCCCTATTAAGCACACACTGAATTTATTTTAAGGAATGCATGTATCATTGGCAGGTTGCACCATTTATACAGTTTCTTTCCAGTCAAATAAATAAAGACATTGCAAATAATTGGTCTTTTATTATTATTAGTTTATTTAGCAGACGCCTTTGTCCAAGGCGACTTACAGAGACTAGGGTGTGTGAATTGCATCAGCTGCAGAGTCACTTACAATTACATCTCACCCAAAAGACGGAGCACAAGGAAGTTAAGTGACTTGCTCAGGGTCACACAATGAGTCAGTGGCTGAGGTGAGATTTGAACCAGAGACCTCCTGGTTACAAGCCCTTTTCTTTAACCACTGGACCACACAGTCTTGTGTTGAGTGGCAGTTCAAAGCTGTTCAGTGTTTAATTACAGTACTTGGTGAATGTTAAAGCTGATCTTTGCTGTGCTTCCACATGTAATGCAATGATGTGGCGGTCCTGCTTGCACGGAAGTTTCTATATGAAGATATTGCCTTTCCTTCCTTGTGTTTGGAGGGGGGCGTCCCATGTTAGAAACCCGACTCCCTGGTTTTTGATTACTTGCTGCATCCATGCATTGGAACCGGTGAAGCAGGAGGAGCAGCAGAAACTTTTGATGTGCAGGTTCGAGGAGGCGGGACGTGGCGTTGCTACAGCAAACAAGCCAACACTGCTGATCCATCATGGAAGAAAGCTTTTTAAAACAGCTAGAGCTAGACACCTTAACAGGGACTAGGTGCAAGTGAGCAAAGAGAATTTGTATTGGATACAAAGCCTGGAGTCTTTCATTTTAAGATCCTTTATATAAAGTGATTATTAAGAAGGTTTTGGGGAGGGGAGATTTCAAATTGCTGAAACCAACTCTACAATGATATCACTTACCAGCTGTTAAAAGGTCATAATCAGGTAAAAGTAATAGATTTAAGTAATTACAGACTAGGTTCTTTTTGAAACCTAGATTTGAATATGCTTCACGCTAACAGTAGGCTAGTCAATGGAAGCATCGCATGGTTGATATGTGTCTTTTGGAAGGAGGGAAGAAACCTCTTGACAAATGAAATCAAGACAATAAGGACTGAAATTAGCAGTGGAGAACTTACCAGCATCTCCAAAAGTTCAAGGATTCTTGGCCAATGATGAGAAATGTAGGGGCATTTAGCAAATAATAGCAGCGCCATTGAGGTCCACTCCAGAATCTTGATAACTGCATAGTGTTTGTAGAGCGGGATGACATTTAACCATGAAATGGAAGCTGACGTGCTGTCAAAGTGAATGAAATGGCATTTACAGGAGCACGTTCGATTTGTCCAGAAACCACATACAATGAGTGAAACTTACCGGCCGACGAAGAGCTGAGTCTTAAATAACAATGATGAACATTAACAACGTCTCATACCGACGCCATTCTTGGATATGGTAGGTTTGTTAATCAGCTGAATTAATAGTGTCATGATAGATTTTAATAATATTATAATAATACTGTAATATTGTTAGGTATTATTAATTACCTTTAAATGCCAAGTTACAATTTATATTAATTTGTTTATTTTTCATTTCACAAATGACGCTGTGTAGTTAAAAGCTTTGAAATGAGTGGTGACTCATGCAAGACTGGGCACTTGTAAAGCTTATACTGCCTACATTCTGTACTGTATTATAGGTTGTTGAAATAAATTAATATGCTGTAGAGGGAAAATGACGTTCATGTAGCCTTTGTAATTGATTAATGTTCACCTGGGATTAACACCACTAGGCTATACCAAGCCAGTCATGGGTAATTATGCACCATGCCAACTCTTTTTGCTTTTAACACCTTAACCATATTTGGCATAGTTCTTTATCTAGAACCTAGCAAGCCAAGCAAAAATAAAAACCTGCACAAACTCATGCCAGTTTTGTAGAGATTAGACGCATGCTGCAGTTCTATTTGGTTTTTAAAAGAGTTCTACAGTAAAAGAAACAGATGTACCCCCTAGAACCTTTTTTGGTGGCTGCCTGTGCTGTTCTCTGGTTGCTACATTCCGAGCTGCCTGTGCTGTTCTCTGGTTGTTGTGTTCCGAGCTGCCTGCGCTGTTCTCTGGTCGCTGCGTTCCGAGCTGCCTGTGCTGTTCTCTGGTTGTTGTGTTCCGAGCTGCCTGCGCTGTTCTCTGGTTGTTGTGTTCCGAGCTGCCTGCGCTGTTCTCTGGTCGCTGTGTTCCGAGCTGCCTGTGCTGTTCTCTGGTGGTTGTGTTCCGAGCTGCCTGCGCTGTTCTCTGGTTGTTGTGTTCCGAGCTGCCTGCGCTGTTCTCTGGTCGCTGTGTTCCGAGCTGCCTGTGCTGTTCTCTGGTCGCTGCGTTCCGAGCTGCCTGTGCTGTTCTCTGGTTGTTGTGTTCCGAGCTGCCTGCGCTGTTCTCTGCTCGCTGCGTTCCGAGCTGCCTGTGCTGTTCTCTGGTCGCTGCGTTCCGAGCTGCCTGTGCTGTTCTCTGCTCGCTGTGTTCCGAGCTGCCTGTGCTGTTCTCTGGTCGTTGTGTTCCGAGCTGCCTGTGCTGTTCTCTGGTCGCTGCGTTCCGAGCTGCCTGGGCTGTTCTCTGGTCGCTGTGTTCCGAGCTGCCTGTGCTGTTCTCTGGTCGCTGCGTTCCGAGCTGCCTGTGCTGTTCTCTGCTCGCTGTGTTCCGAGCTGCCTGTGCTGTTCTCTGGTCGCTACGTTCTGAGCTGCCTGTGGTGTTCTCTGGTCGCTACGTTCCGAGCTGCCTGTGCTGTTCTCTGCTCGCTGCGTTCCGAGCTGCCTGTGCTGTTCTCTGGTCGCTGTGTTCCGAGCTGCCTGCGCTGTTCTCTGGTCGCTACATTCTGAGCTGCCTGTGCTGTTCTCTGGTCACTGCGTTCTCTTCACAGCATCATATAAAAGTGTATGGAAATGTTCGTCTCTCCACACACTATTAATTATGTTGTCATGGCTCGACAATTTGATCGCTACTTTTTCAGCACTAGAGGACTCGCTTTTCTGTTTACAGAATCTTTTTGACACTACAGATTGAGACGGGCCCCCCAATTCAATAAAGCCGTCAACATAAAAAAAAGAGACACCTACAGCAAATATATTTATATCTTTCTTTTAAACAAAAACCTGACAGCTATAGCAACACTCATACATACTTAATAATACAGTAATCTGTCGCATATCCGACTGTTGTGGGACCAGAGTAAGGGCGGATATGTAAAAAGCTGGATAAATGAATCCTGTTTTAAATACCATTGTACACAGCTCTAACAATTACTATATTCACACAATTGAATATAGCTGGTAATAAAAGGATGAGAGCCGTTTCGCCGACCCTGTCCAGCAGCACAGATCCAAAATATCTCCCTGCAGAAATAAAATAAACCTTATTATATCACTGCAGAGCACTTTCATTCTCCCAGTGTCAAGCTTCAGCTGAAGTCCTTGAAGTTTTTCCAACAACAAAGCCCACTGATCACTGCCGCAGTATTTGTTGTTGTCAATGAGGATGCTTGCTTGAGAGGCGCTTGTATAATTGAATGTATTGTATCATAATGCACAGGTTTTGTTTTGCTATTATGTTTCAGATGGGTTGCTAATATTTGCTGTGGATGTCACCTGGTGCGGTGAAAGAAAGGGTCTCTATAGAGCCCTGCGCAGCGCAGCTGTCAGCACAGTCCTCATTATTGTGATGCTGACGTCACACGCAGAACAAAATGAACCTTTCAGGGTTGAGATGAAATGGAGAACCTGAAAGGCGACGACAGAAGAGTATTTAGAGACGTGAACACAATAACAGTTCAGCTCTCCATCGCTGGTTAGTAGGACAATGCAGTTTTCAATCAAATGCAACGACCGCTGTTCTGCAAAATCCTAAATTTATTTTTATATTAAAAGCGGGTTTCATGTTGCAGTATATGCCTTGGAAAAAGCATATGAAAGGGTGATAAAGCATGGTAAAGACAGCACTTTTTTTAATGTGTATGTACATTGGGTTTAATAAAACTGCCCTTAACAAAACATTCCTTAAATCAGTCCTTGTAGTTCTGTGAATGTGGCCCAGAATCAAGCATAGGAACATTCAAAATGACCACGCTCACTTACCATAGTAAAATTTTATAAGGAGGTACCAGATAAAAAATACTTCAAGTCCTCTAGAGAACAATCGAAGATTAAATACATGTTTATACATTTTTTTATATATATATATAAAAGAAGCTTTACCCTCGTCTCTCTCAATTTTTTGGCTATGATGAATCATTATAATACAAAGTAAAAATGATCTTATTTTTGCAATGAGGGGCACAAAACAGGGTTTCAAATTTACTGACAGGTTGGATCTGGTCCTCCAATCTGGTCTGTTTCTCAAAAGTATTTTAAGAAGAAACCGTTTGTACAACAAGCACTCAATTCCATGTGTACGTTAAAGCTTGAAAAGGGGCCTGTGTGTTTCTCCTATGCTATTTCTCATGAAGCGTCTTTCAAGGTTAAACAAAATTACTGAAATAACAAAGTTACCTCTCTGTGGTTCTGCATTCAAAACTGCATACGTGACTAATTTGCATTCAGTATGGCACATTTAAAAACAAAAACTAAACGTGTCATATCCCTTCTGTGGCTTTGTTCCAGGAGTGAGTCATCCATTAAAATCTAAATCATATTAAAGAGCTTCTGCATCATTCCTGTGTAGAAGGGCTTTTGTCTGAAACATCCTGAAATAATAACAAAGAAAAAATTTCATTTAAACCTTTTGTGTACATGCAATATATATATATTAAAAAGCAACACTTTTAATCAAAGCATGAAAGATTAAATAAAACATTTAGCTGGTTTAGGGTGACATCTAGTGGTTCTCATGAATTTTTTCATTTGTGAATTTCTTCATTTGTTTTACTAGCAAAACACTGCTACCCCCAGTGTTCATTTCAAAGAATGCACTAAAAACAGAAATATCCGGGTTACTAATATGCTAACGAGTCAAACTATTTCCATGTAAGAGACTTAGAAATATTTAAGCAGCCTTGTCAGTGACATGTATTATTCATCCTCACAGAATCCTTTCATATTTTATGAAAGTGATGTGGGAGAGTAAACTGAACAGAACACTTTGAAAGAAACCAGTTTCTGAGCAGGAAAGAGTAACTACTGTAGCGAGCCGGAGCTGGGTGGGTCGTAAGGTTTTTCAGTTTGTATAAGGATTAAATACCAAACACATAGCGAGGCATAGCGAGGCAGTGAGGTGAACTCTCTGTAAATTAGTGTTGACTTTACCTGCAAGCATATTCTGTACTTGAAGTGTGTCATTTTATTTAATTTATTATTTAAAATGTTTATTGTGCAGTGATATCTTTTTTGGGGAAGTTCTGTACCTGGTTGTGAAAGCGTGGCATGACAGAGGTGTGGGCTATCCGCTGACCGGTGGGGAGGACGCTCAAATAAAAACAACTCAAATAAAAGGTGGCGCGATTATGTTGTGCGCTGCTCTCGCTAGATAGAGAGGTCGCTCTGACATGCTCCTATACTTTTTGGAATCTAAAAATCCCAAACTAGTTCCTGCTGTTCAGGAAAATAATTGAACACTGACCCCGGTTCCACACACAGTGGTTAGATGTCAGGTATGTTTTTGAAGCGAGATACTCCAAAAGAAACAAGGACCAGTGGTCACAAATGGAGATTAGATAAAGGGGCATTCAGAACAGAAAATAGGAGGCACTTTTTTACACAGAGAATTGTGAGGGTCTGGAACCAACTCACCAGTAATGTTGTTGAAGTCGACACCCTAGGATCCTTCAAGAAGCTGCTTGATGAGATTCTGGGATCAATAAGCTACTAACAACCAAATGAGCAAGATGGGCTGAATGGCCTCCTCTCGTCTGTAAACTTTCTTATGTTCTTCTTAAGACACGTCCACCAGCCGGTCAAGGAAATGCAGCTGGCCAATCCTCAGCTCCGATTTCTTGTAAACAGAACACAGCATGCACATCGTAGTGCAATTATCATGTTGGTTTCAGACGAGCATTATGTTTATGTGGTTAATGAGCACATCAAAACTAGTCTGCTCTCAATGATGTACAGTGTATCTGGTTTTTTTTCTCAAAGGGTGATTGCTTTGGATAAAATGAGTAAATCAGACCAAAATGTGTGTTTCGTGTTTTCATGGTGCAGTAATTGGCTATATTTGTTAGTATCATGTACAATACCAGAGCCCAAGGGCATATCTTGTGTTTCCGTTCATAATCTCAGCGAATGGTGCAATCTGGATCCTTATCTGAAGCATGGAACTGCTCCCTTCAGCACTAAATCTCTTTTTATAGACCCCTCTGCTAATGATGTCATTGATTGTTTAACATGCAGTTTTGTCTGAGTTTAGTATTGATCAGACAATATGGAGACCCAGTTCCATTCCTTTGTCAAATGCTTCTGGCTAAATACATTAATACTGAGTATTCCCTGCAAATTCCCTGTCAAAACTCATTACAGTTAAAATGGCAAAGGGAATATTGACATACATCTGACCCACACGCTGCATAAAAATATCTCCTGCATAAAAATTTCTCCTGCATAAAAATATCATACTGGTTTTTCTACAATGCTACAATTTATTGAGACAGACGGAGAGAGAGAGAGAGAACTTGGGAACAAGCTGAGGAAAAAGTAACTTGGCAATGGCAGTGTGTGCTTGTGTGTGTGTTTAATTTGTTAAAACAGCCCCACAAAACACTGCTGCATTTATTGAGTCCAGCATCCATTTTACTACACAAAACATGTTATTTCATTATTTATTCTAGAGTGCATTCAAAACTCTAAAGTCCTCACTTTACACTACTATTTGCTAGAATGCTCAGCACACATTTTGACTCACATAAAGGCAAAGGCTGTTTAAAAATTCTGTGGCTATGAATTTAGAACATAAGAAAGTTTACAAACAAGAGGAGGCCATTCGGCCCGTCTTGCTTGTTTGGTTGTTAGTAGCTTAATGATCCCAGAATCTCATCAAGCAGCTTCTTGAAGGATCCCAGGGTGTCAGCTTCAACAACATTTAGGAGAGTTGGTTCCAGACTCCCACAATTATCTGTGTAAAAAAAGTGCCTCCTATTTTCTGTTCTGAATGCCCCTTTATCTAATCTCCACTTGTGACCCCTGGTCCTTGTTTTTTTTTTCAGGTCGAAAAAGTCCCTTGGGTCGACATTGTCAATACCTTTTAGAATTTTGAATGCTTGAATCAGATCACCTCGTAGTCTTCTTTGTTCAAGACTGAATAAGAAATAAATAATAAGAATAGATTAAATTCTTTTAGCCTGTCTGCATTAAACACAGAATAATTCTGGTTGCTCTTCTTTGCACTCTTTCTAGAGCAGCAATATCATTTTTGTAGTGAGGTGACCAAAATGCTACACAATATTCTAGGTGAGGTCTTACTGATGCATTGTAAAGTTTTAACTTTACTTCCCTTGATTTTAAATTCAACACTTTTCACTATATATCCGAGCATTTTGTATAGCTTCCCCACATTGTTTAGATGAAGACATTTCTGAGTCAACATAAACTTCTAGATCTTTTTCATAGATTCCTTCTTCAATTTCAGTATCTCCCATATGATATTTATAATGCACATTTGTATTGCCTGCATGCAGTACCTTACACTTTTCTATATTAAATGTGATTTGCCATGTGTCTGCCCAGCTCTGAATGCTGTCTAGATAATTTTGAATGACCTTTGCTGCTGCAACAGTGTTTGCCACTCCTGTTTTTATGTTGTCAGCAAATTTAACAAGTTTGCTTACTACACCAGAATCCGAGTCATTAATGTAGATTAGGAATAGCAGAGGACCTAATACTGATTCCTGTGGTACTCCACTGGTTATCTCGCTCCATTTTGAGGTTTCTCCTCTAATCAGTACATTCTGTTTTCTACATGTTAACCACTCCCTAATCCATGTGCATGCATTTCCTTGAATCCCTCCTGCGTTCAGTTTGAGAATTCATTTTTTATATGGGACTTTGTCAAAAGCTTTCTAGAAATCTAAATAAACCATGTCATATGCTTTGCAATTATCCATTGTCGATGTTGCATCCTCAAAAGAATCCAGCAGGTTAGTTAGACAAGATCTCCCTTTCCTAAAACCATGCTGACTGTCTCCCAGGATACCGTTACCATAGAGGTAATTTTCCTTTTTGGATCTTATTATAGTTTCCATAAGTTTACATATAATAGAAGTCAGGCTTATTGGTCTGTAGTTACCTGGTTCGGTTTTGTTTCCATTTTTGTGGATCGGTATTACGTTTGCAATTCTCCAGTCTGTCGGTACAACCCCTGTGTCACAAGACTGTTGCATGATCTTGGTTAGCGGTTTGTAAATAACTTCTTTCATTTCTTTGAGTACTATTGGGAGGATCTCATCTGGCCCAGGGGATTTGTTTATTTTAAGAGCTCCTAGTCCCTTTAACACTTCTGCCTCTGTTATGCTAGTTATTTAAAACTGGATAGGAACAGGTTGACATGTGGGGCATGTTGTCCGTAGCCTCCTTTTGTAAAAACCTGTGAAAAGTAATCATTTAATATATTTGCTATTTTTTTCTCTTCATCTATGATTTTGCTATTTGTATTTTGTAGACATTTTACTTCCTCCTTGAATGTTCTTTTGCTGTTATAATATTGGACACATTTTTTGGAATTGGTTTTAGCCCCCTTGGCAATGTTCATTTCTATGTCTTTCTTGGCCTTTCTAACTTCCTTTTTGACTTGTGTTTGCAGTTCCAAGTACTCTTTATGTGTACTTTGTTTTTGGTCCCTTTTAAACGCTCTGTAAAGTCCCTTTTTTCTCTGAATATGGTTTTAGATCAATTAAAAAACATTTTGGCCATTTTGTTTTAGATTTTGATTTGTCTACTTTTGGGATGTAATTGTTTTGCGCCTCTAGTACTACAATGTTTAAAACATTGTTTGCCTTGGTGTGGTTTATAGAATGTAAAGACCCCTATTCTCATTGTAGAACCATATTATCTTGAGAATCTGCAGAATGTATTTCTTTCATTTTTTCATTTTTTTTTTTTTTTTTTTTTTACAGCATTTAGTGATATAGTGAAGTTGGTCAATAAATCCTCAGCAGGATTACAGAGTTTAAAGGTGGAAATATTAGTCTGCCACAGTTTCATATCATTAATATATACAGTACTTCATAACAGCAAGTAACTGAATGATTATGAAAACATATTTTCTTGGCAAATAAGAGGTAGGGCCCCAATATTGACAAAGGTGTGGCCAGTACAAATCCCTTTGGTTTGTGACGGGCTGGAAACAATAACTTTGAAAAGCCAGTTTCTGACTGGTACTGACCAGTGTAAAAACTTAATTAGTTAACTTGGATATCTAATAAGATTAAAACAATGATTGTATTCTTAAATATTTGTGCTTTTTTTTTTTTTTTAAATGAGTTTAGGCTTCATCCTCAAACAAACCCAGTAAAATGCCTTAAGCCAATGCAAATCTCAAATCTAGAGGTAAATAATCGCACATTAGCAGTTTGCACGGATACATTTCAGATAGACACAGTAGTCGCAGTGCTTAATATACAGTTTCCTAATCAAATCCCAGTTTCAATTTCTGCCTGAACAAACTACATAGATGATAATGACAGCTACGTATACAAAGGCCTGATTTCAGACAGTTCTGTACATGAAGTTGAACTGATTTGTACAACAGGTTTGTAGCTATTTAAACCTTTTTATTTGACCTGTTAATTGTGTGCAGTCCTATTTACCCCATATGGAATTAATAAAGATTTAGTTATGACTTCGAGCCCAATTCAATTAACTGGGGAAAATAATTTTAGAAAAATGATAAATGCATGCAGTAAACAAAAGTGAATCCAGAGCAGGATTATCGACAACGAATCAAAATTAATTTAGATTGCTTAGTTTATTGCATTCGTTTGTGGTTTTGAATTGGTCTGATAGTTGGTCTAGTATATACTGTAAGCATATCACAAGAATCCTGTTCGTCTAATAGTTTTTAGTGGTGACTCTTAAGTGCAGGCAGCACTTAAGAGGAAGTTAGTTGTAGGTCTGCAAGACACGTGTTCTGCTCTTAAAGTTAAAAATAAACAGAAAAGCCTGGCTTTGGTTCACAATTTTTTGGAGCCTGCTTAAAATTTAAAGAGCACATGGAAGGTGGACTCCGATACCTTGTCTGCCCTTTGATTTGATTAACCAGCAGAAATATGTGAACAAAGGAATCCATTCCACAGAATCCGTTCCACAACTCACAGAGGACTCTCATGCAAGAGTGTTCCTGCTCAGAGGGAACAGCTCTCAGAAGGAAGTAGTTGTTGAGTTAAAGGATCATTTGTATCCAGTCAAGACTTTGTGTTTCTGCCATGCCTGCGAGAGAATTCGTTCTGCAATGAATCGGCGCTCTCCTTCATGCCATCGAAGCAGAGTGCATTTCGACTTCAGTGAAGATGTGGTCAGGGGAGCTCTCTCCAACAGCCTCAGGTTTGTGATGATAGCTGGACTTCTAAACTATTCATACAGAATGTCTAGGTTTAATTGATGGACACTACTATACAAATATATATTTTTCTATAATTAAGTAGTTTTTTTTTACATTTTTTTTTTTTGTGTTTGTGAGTTACTGGGAAAAACCTTTTTTTTTACCTACACTTTGATGCCTTCAGTACTATAGAGTGTGTGTTTTCTGTGCTGCCATTAAGTGTAGCAACTAGGAAATATGATCTGCAGTGTTTGTTGATCTTTCTCAATACATGTAACCTGGAAGCTGTCAGAATGGCAATGTTTGGATGACTTATGAAGCCATTTTAAAGTTTAGTCAGGTACATGTGTTCATATGGCAGTGTACACTGCTTTTAAAAGGAAGGTACAGTATACAGTAATGTATTTCATGAAACAAGAACTGCCAGCTAGGTTTCAGCTTATCCAAGGTCATGTCTTGTATAGATGTTTATCATATATATATATAGATGTTTGTCGTATAATGCATCCATGTGTCATTGATATTTACATTTAATAGCATTCAGTTTGAAACCATTTCTGTAGAAATCTTTCAACATGATGAGACAATTGAGCTTACTGTACAGGACACTACTGAGAAAAGTGAAATAAATGATAGAAGGAATACCATTCACTAAGAAAACTCATTCAACTCAAGACGTCTGTAACACGCTTCACAACAAATACCCATTTGGCACTTCTATTAAATTGGCAGCTAATCAAGAATAATCCTAGATTCTAATACTTTCATTCGATTTTGCTAAAAAATGTCCATGTAAAGTGTTAAGATACGGATAAAGACGTAAGTGTGACTTATGAACAGACATTATTATTATTATTATTATTATTATTATTATTATTATTATTATTATTATTATTATTATTATTATTATTATTTATTTCTTAGCAGACGCCCTTATCCAGGGCGACTTACAATCGTAAGCAAATACATTTCAAGTGTTACAATACAAGTAATACAATAAGAGCAAGAAATACAATAACTTTTGTTCAAGTGTGACAAACCACAATTCAATAATACAGCAGATAATAGTGATAGTTACATCAGGATATGATTAAATACAAAATACTACAGGTTAAACACTTGGCAGATACAGTATTCTGAAGTACAGGATTAAATGCAGTAAAATAGGGGGCAGATAAGAGCAAAATAAAGCACATTTAAATGAAGGGTGATAGTGTCCCAGGATACAAACAGAGGAGTTCTACGGGTGCTGTTTGAAGAGGTGAGTCTTAAGGAGGCGCCAGAATGTGGTCAGGGACTGGGCAGTCATCCCGCAATTCACAGGAGAGGGGGCTAATTACGTCTTGGAAAAATAAATAAATAAATAAATAAATAAATAAATAAAGTCCTGTACCTAATAAATACTGCTGTCGCTGGTTTACAGATTAATGAGGCAGACGCAGCTGTGCAGCTCAAAGATTTTATGGGAAAACATTTCATACTTTTAATATGCGTGTGGTTTAACATCCTCAGGTGGCGTTCTCTAACATACTTGTGAAGGGATGCTAGGACGGGTCTTTTGGGGACCTCTTTCATGCTCTTGCCAGATCCATTGCACAGACATATGGTAAAACAACACCAACATAAAACTTGCTGCGGGCTGTCATCTCCAGATAGTTTTAATGAGAAATGATGTTTTCCAGATGTGCTGCTAGTAAGCTGGATCGCATCATGGGACAAACCAGGCTTAAGTTGTGCACGAATGCAATGCGTCTATATCTGCTGTGACTATGTAGCTTTTGTTTTTTGTGCATCAGCTCTTTAGTATTCCTTTCCTTTTTGGACGTCATGTATCGCCTACTTCACAGATGCTTCTACCCTTTGACTGATGTGTAGTAGTATAATGGTTTGGTTTTATAGCATTTGATCTTTTTTCTTAAGCATATTTAATGGCCTTACTTCATGAGAACTGTTGAAACATCTCTCTGGGGAAACCTTTGGGGGGGGAAAAAAAAGAAAGAAAGAAACCAACGATCATTATGAAAGCTAGCACAGTCTCTTGAGATGAGAATGTTTGGTTTGTTTCTCACTCAGTGCTGGATTCCTGGAAAACAGCAGTTTGTTCTGCTTGGTTTGGTTCTGGCGTCCGCATTTCTCTTGTATATACTGTATACCACCATGATGTTGTTCTTTTGAAGTGTTATTTTGGTGCTTGTGAAAAGCGAGTGGCTGTGGCTCTCCCCTGACCCGACAGCCCCCTTGCTTGCCATTCCATTCTCCTCCTTTGTCATGCAGGGACTGACGACTATGTTGGATTCTGTCGTGTTTTTCATGATGTAGACCAAGGACCCTCAAAATCATTGCACTCTCTTGATCTGAGCCTGACTTAATCCCAGGCCTCCAAAAATCAAAGGCATGAAAGTCTGCTGAATTCTCCTCGTGTCCCTTTGAAAGCTGAATGTGCTTTACCAGCAGGGTCTGTGGCACAGTTTCAGTGGCTGCTTAGCCCCCTGAGCTTATACCGTTTAGGTTAAATGGGTCATTTAAGTCTGCTTTGCGAGTTTTGTAGTACAATCAGTCCGTTATCCACACCACAGAGAATGTAATTCTGTAGCTCTGCTGGTTCAGTTGCTTTCCATACAATAAATACATGTATTTGCTTATGTTTCTTTACAGAGGTAACATCCACAAATAGCAGTATACTGTAGTATCATGTAGTTAGGATGCGAGAGCAGTACTAGTCTATGAGAGCTGTGTGTGTCAGCAAGGCACAATTTGAATGTGAGTGGCTAAAACAGGATCATTATAAATTCCTAGTACTTTACAGGCAGGAAATTGTCCACTTAGATATGCCTAAGGCATCTTTAGGATTTGGTTGGTTTTACTAACAGAAATGTGTGCTTGCAGTCAGGTTAGTGTGACATACCAGGGTGGAATGGATTTTTATTCAAATCAGGTTTTGATCAACAGCATGACTTCCCCTTTTTCCATATATATACTTTCAGGAAATGTACATTTAAAAAAAAATACTCAAGTCAGTAAGTATGGTTGTAGGTTGGTAAAAAAAAAAAAAAAAAGTTTGAACTTTCCCACTTTGTTGGCACAAAATATGATTTGTACAATAAACTGCAGGAAAACAGACAATACATATTTTGGTGGATACTGTATGTGTGCAATCTAATTTATGAGAGCACGATTTAAGTATAACATGCCAATGTGAACAGGAAAACAAAAGTGTGCTTAACACTTGTGTAGATATGCAACATTTTCACTCTCCTTTAAATCTAAATTTCTACTGCTGATCTTAATTAAAACACAACAGGGGAAAGGTCATTTAGCATTTAGCATTGAAAGATGTTACGCCTTATTCCACATCTTATTATCGATCGTATTATCGTTCGTATCTTTTTACCTAAAAAAAATAAAAAAATCTTTGGAAATGTAATTCCTATTTCTATACAGAAATCATATTTATGAAAATAAAAAAAAACAACTTAAAATAAAACAGATCAGTTCAGATTAGCTTTTAAATTAGAACATCCTGCAATTCCTGTTTCTATGGGGTTTTTATGTTTTATTTCAGATGTTCAAAGAATGCCTCTACAAAAAGCCTGATTTTAAAGATCAGTCATTCTTCAAACTCTTGTTCAGCTTTGATACTTATATCTAGTTCCCCTCTTCAAGGTTTATGGAAGTTGTTTCCTAAAAGAGATTCTGAATTTCTTCTACATGATGATCATATATTATGATTAAAATAAAATATGTGGTTTAAATTAGATCTGAGAGCAATGAAATCTCATTATGCATGTCATCCAGACTTTGCTGTTACATAATATATCGTAACAAATGCTTTCCAAATCCATAAAAAAGTATTGGTCTGTATTTGTGAAAGGATGGTTTGAAAAACAGGATTGATCTCTACAGTCTATATGACAAGGAACGGATTTCTCTGCCTCAAAGACAAGAAGAGTAGTTACTAACAAAAAAAACCCTGAAACAATTCAAAGCATGTCTGTTAAACATTAGATTAATTAAAAAAAAAAGAAAAAACATGTATCGCTGTCATTGCCAACCTCAGCCTCCCGCACAGCACATTCCCCAGTCTGCTGTCCTGAGAAATCTTTAGGCTCTAAAACAATCCTTCTCACCAATTGGCTTTTACTGTCTGAATAAACACGGCACAGAATGACGAGGCTGTATCCTGCGACTACCAGTTTTCAATTCTGCATCATCTGTATCCACTTCAGATTCCCAGGGGGTTACTGGGTCATTTTCTACGTTTAGAACCGGAGTGTCTGGCATTGTTCAATTAAAATACCTCTAGGCCTTGTTCTTTTGGCAGCACCATTCCTTCGTGGTCGATGTTGATGTTGTGTCACACAGTAGCATTAGCAGCAATGACCCTGTATTGTATTTGTTCTAATCATTGAGGTGTAATTGAAAAAGCAATCGAATACTAAAAATAAGGGCAGCTATTTGCAGAGATATCAAAGCTTCATAAAGAATGCAAGTGGGGAAAAAAACATACTGTAGGCTTAGCATCAAACTTCAAAGTAGAAGGGAGAACAGATTGGTAATGTAACAGGACTAACTAATGCTAGATTTCCATCTGCACCATTGAAACCAGTCTCAACCCAATCTAATCTTGTCAGTTCTGCCTGCACTTGACCTGAAGTCAATTACAATTGTAATTATTATTATTTATTTCTTAGCAGACGCCCTTATCCAGGGCGACTTACAATCGCAAGCAAATACATTCAAGTGTTATTGTGCTATTTGTAATTAATTGCAGTTACAATGTAACTGGAATGGAACCTTGGCACACCTGTGTAATTGGAATTGGAATTGGAATTGAATATTGGCACACTTGTGTAATTGGAATTCTAAATATAACTGACCTCAGGTCTGATCTGCAGTCTACAATTAAATCTGCAACCAAATTTTTTTTTTTTTTTTTTACAAAAACAATTTCTGAAATGTGTCTGCTGTGTGGTGTTGCTGGTGGTTTATGCTGAACATAATTCAGACCAAGATAATCTGCTGTTCTGTAAACTTCATATCTGCACTCTGTTCACAAACCTTCAGGATAGGAGGCCATTAACTACTTTGATATCAGCAACAGTGTCAATTTGACATTTGATTTGATCTTTTTTTATTGATCCTTGTATTTGTCTCAACATGCAGCTAGCTGAGCTTTCTGTTTGCTTTTTACAGAATTTGTAATTGCGCAGGTCATTCGTGCCAGAAGTAAATGTTGTGATTGAATGTGGTTACTAAACGTATTGGTGTAGAGGGGAAGACAATAGAGGAAGGTCTTGGAAGCACGTGGTTATATACAGGAGACCTTGGAACATAGTGTTACTTTCTAAATGAACCGAAGTGAGTTCACTCGGAAACTAACTCAGGAGGACAAGAACTCTCATGCATCTTGGTGCAGAAGAACTCTGTGCACTTCAAAGAGGAGTCTGCTCTTTTTTGCTTTCACATTGCACTGAATGAAAACAAACCCAACTCAGTCCTATTGCCCAACGGACATACACCACCTCTTGAGAAGGACTTGGTTCAGTTCGATAAAAACGAATTCTGAAAGGGACCAAGTTTTTTTTTTTTTTTTTTTTTGGAGCATTTCACATATGCTTCTAAAACAAACCGCACTTGGTTTGAAAAAAATCAACTCAAACTAAGCGAGTGTGAATGCACCCTTAGTGGAGATCCTCATCTTTCCATTTGTACTGTCTATACTGTCCATTTCTAGATGCATCTGCTGCAGAGCAGTGGTTCTAAGGTCAGGTCAGAAGGACCTTGAAGATCCACAGAGATTGTCCAGGGGGGACCCAGAAAATTCTGGAAGCTTCACGTCAACACGTCACGCATTTATTGTATGGAAATATTTTTGTCATTGTTGTAGTGAGAGGCAGGACTTGATACCTGCAGACAATATACATTAAAAACCATGACCTTTCTCTGCAGTACAGGTTCTCTATTCCATATTTGACAAGTAAACCCTCATCAGTAAGCCTGTTTGGGTGTTGCAGCCCCTTCAGTCTGTGGGACTGTACTCGCTTGTATTTTGGAAGTGCTTCATGTTCATGTTTTCACCTCGTTCTTAACTTGAGAGAACACATACATAAACAGAACTTTCTTAAATACAGGTTGTGGTGCATGAGAGTGTTATTCAAACTGTTAGTATTGCTTAGGAAACGCACACAGGTTTTGAGGAAGTGACCTCAAGGTTGAGATAGACCCCCACTCTAATTATAGTAGTTAATTATCTTCACAAGACTAACCAATCTAAGGAGCCACTGTGTTAACCAGGAAGCGGTCAGGCTCATTTCACAGAAAGCCTTCAGTCATCTAGTGGGTCATGAGGTCACAGCAATAGACAGACTTATTTGTTTCAGGTTTTATTCATCAGAGTCGCTCTAAAGCTGAGGGAACACAAAGTAACTTTTTCAGGAACCGTGGCTTGAAACCTGGTTCCAGGAGACCGAGAGACCTAACTTTGCCCTGAAACCCCAAGTCTCCCCTGGTGAGCCATGCAGTGGCTTGAAACCTAGTCTACTGAAAACAAGTTCCAAGCCACAGTGGCTTTGTGTTTCCTCCACTTAAGGGTAAATTAACACTTTAAAAAGGGGAGATGTTAAAATGTTGCCCTTATGAGAGAGGGTTCCATGCTGAAAATCTGAAAAGGGAAAATCGAATGCCGTTCAGTGTTTTTTTGTCTGTATTGTCTTTGTCAGGAATAACACTTATTGACTGCCAACCAGTTCCAGAATAGGCTAATCCTCGTTTGTGATGGTAAAACACTTGAAATTTAAAACACTTCATTTAACTTTAGAAATGTTTAGGTTTGAGATTATTAGAAGATTCATATGTCGTGCATTTTGGAGGGAAACCACATGTTTACACTTCCCCAAGTATACAAGCCGGTGCTCACAGCCACAGACGTCATACAGTATCTATAAACTATTTGCAAATGTTATTGCTGCCATTTATAATTTGCTGTTCAATACATTATTAATCTAATGTGCATAATCTGTTATGAATCTATAAAAGTTTAAATCGTACAATGTAACAGTATTTATTAATGACATTTTCTATTAGTAAGAGCCCACCACACAGTAATGCAATAAGCAAAGCCCTTTGTAGAGTATGGAAGATTACATGCAACAAGGTTTCTTTTATTCATTTTAACACTGCAAACCAGTTAAGAGGCCTAGGAAAAAACAGCAGACTTCTGATACTGAAATAGCCTGGCCTTGCATATGCTCCTATATATTTTTCCATATGACTTATTTCCATACAAAGCTCTGTTTAAATTAACTGGAAGAGAATACGAATATTCCTTCCTCTGAGCAGTGGCGCATGGTGTTCTGCAGTTAACCATGCTGTGTGAATGTGCATCCTGCTTCCTCCATGCAAGTGGCAATATACTCCATGATTACATAAAGATGTCATAGGAACGAGAAAAAGCTATGTGGTCCTTCAAGGCTCGTCCCTTGTTAGCACACCATTCACCCTTACTAGGGGGGACTCATTTAAAAAGCACAGAATCTAGTTTTTGTTTTGTTTTTTATAAATGTTCCCAGTATTTTCGATCCTATTACTTCACCTGGTAGGCTATTCCATGCTTCCTACCTTCTGTTCTAAACTTACTTTTACTCAGTTTCTATGTATGCCCTCTTGTTCTCTATGTGCTCGTATACAAAATTGACTTGAGAAACAGGGGGCCTTGTTTATTACCTTTATAAAGAAGGAGAACTTTTAGGAAAGTCTTGTACCTGGGCATTTTACAAAGAGTTTCCTTCTGAACTGCAGTACCACACTACTTTGAAGGGCTCTTCCATCGTATAACAAAACTGTCGCCCCTGGTCCCACACCATTTCAGTTTGATAAAAACAAATCCCTTTTCTGCAGCCCAAACTAACTGGTTTACAAGACTCCTTTGGAAGGGAAAGCAGACATGACATGAGTTGTTTGGTGGAATAAAAAAATAAACTGAACTTTTTTTTTTTTTTAATAAACAGTTTCCTCAAAAGTTTACAATGAAAACATTTTTTTTTAAACAAACAGTCGTTTGGTTGTTAACAAACAAAATTAAATGGCAAACGCAAGAGGCTCGTGGAAAAGTATAATGCATGTTATAGGTCTTACTCATTGTTTATCTGCTGGGGTGTGGGGGAAGTTTTCAGTAAGAGTAGTGTCAAGTTCTTTCATGCATTCGTCCGTTTACCTACAGCACAGTGCAAACAGTTGCTGGTGCGACAGTACAACAGCAACAGGGGTATTCAGTTCCATAACCTGCCTGTTCCCTCTGCTCTGTATTTTCAGCTTTGATGTTGAGAATGGCCATGGCCCTTCGCCCAGTCGCAGTCCTCTGGACCCCCAGGCCAGCCCAGGCTCAGGGCTCATCCTGCACACCAACTTCCCCGGGCACAACCAGCGCAGGGAGTCTTTCCTGTACCGCTCTGACAGTGACTATGACTTATCCCCCAAATCCATGTCGAGGAATTCTTCAATTGCAAGTGAACTGTAAGTTTATGCATATGAATCCCTGAGGGGAGACAGGAACAGACCCACTTGAGTATGGAGATTTTGTCCCAGTCTTTTTTTAATTTTTTTTTTATTTGGTGCACGTACTGTACTATTGGCTAGCTTTAACATTTACATTTTTTTTTTCATTTTTTTTTTTTAGAATTTTGTCCGAGCAGCACAATCCGGACCAAGATGTATTTTAAAAATGAAACTGCACAGTTAACAGATCTTGCCATTAAAACAGTGTTGACGTTTTGTGTGGTTAGTTTTATTTTCACTTGACGTCTTTTCCCACGGTTAGAATGTCGTATAGAAATCACTCTTACTGTTTGCTGAATTTACTCACTTGTTCAATTAACAGCCATACATCTTTCTTTTATTTGCAGACATGGAGACGACCTGATAGTAACACCTTTTGCTCAGGTAAATAAAACACAGTCACGTTTTTACACTCAAATTTTTAAAAAAAAAACTAAACAATTTGTATAAAGAATTGGCTTCAGAAAATATTGAAGAGTATTTGCTTCTTAATTTGTAGGTACTGGCAAGCCTAAGAAGTGTAAGAAACAACTTCACAGCTCTAACAAATGTACATGGCGCTCCAAACAAGTAAGTATTATTACAATTTAATATTACATTAGAATGACAATAAAATAGAAACAGTAAAAAAAAATCATGTTGTGCCTATTCACTTGGTAAAAAGGAGAGTGTGTGCAGTGTTTGAAGAGAAATTATTCCCCACTATACATACAAGAATTCTATTGACCGTGGAACCTGCACTATTTTAATTGCAGTACACATACTAACCATGATTTTCAGAAGTGTTTATTGCAGACCTAACATTTTCTGTTAATATCAGCATATTTTTAGGCTTTTCAGTGAAAATGAAACAATCAATCGAACAGGATATCTAATGAATACCATTGTTCACCTGTTTTTGTTTTCTAATAAAAAATAAAAATAAAAAAAACCCTGCATTTTTGCAGTTCAATATATTTGCCACTAGAGTGCAGCATTCACTATGTTTTGTACAAAGTCATGGGATCCTTTGCTGCAGTGGGGGTGGATAATTAGAATGTTAAGAAAATAAAGGCATAGCTTTAAAATATTCATCATTTGCTTTGGTCCAACACAGCTCATGCTCCCCAAAAAGAGTCTCTTTTTAATATTCAAAAGTATAAAGAGCTCAAGATGTATTGTTAAGATTGCACTGTATGGTTGTACCATACAGGAGTTTCATCAGCTCAGACAGTATCTGGCATGTAAAACATATGGCATTTCTTCCATTCCATACTTTATTAGGATATGGTATGCTCACATAGTCCTCACAGGCGAGATATATTTAATGTTTCTTTTATTCATGTTAAGAACAGCCCTGTTCCTACCAAGAAAAAAAGCAGAATGTTATTTACTTCTAAATATTTTCAGGGGCATAAACACTTAGCTTGTTTGCGTTCGCTGGGTTGACCAGAACAGACGTGACATACCTTTTCCTCCAAGGCGGAGACACTGATCATATTCAGACACCGAGAAGAAGTGACCTAGATTTCTGCACAAGCCAGACACAAACAAACAAAACATGCATATATAACTTATCATTAAAACCAGTTAATCAAAAAAGGCCCTTCATTTGAAGACCTAGTGTTATGCACTGTGTATACATTTTTGGTGTTCTCTTTCCTAATTCCCTGCCATTGTTAGATGGAGACTGACTTGTGCCTCTAATGTGCTGTCTGTTTGAGCAGCTGTTTAATACAGTATTGGGATGGGGGTTTGTTGTACTGCCTTGGAGACAAGCTGCTCATTTCAATTCTCGTTTCCATAGGAGATCCCCGGTAACAAGCCAGCCTCCCATCACCAGAGTCAGCCTGCCAGGTATGTTATGAGCTGAGATTCCTACCCTATACAATAGATTGCTTTTGACATTGTTGCTGGAGTCCTGGGGGTATAGGGTGTGTTGCCTGTTGTTGTGTGAATGAAACTTGCTTAACGTGAAAGTATAGTTTCTCTAAGAAATTTATAGTGACCCCGATTTATCTTTGTTAAAACCATAGAGGGCATATAAACAAACACAGTGTATATTTAAGACAAAACAAACAGAAACAAGCGCTAGTAGTTGTGGTGATAAAACAAGAGAGAGAAGGGCAGTGTAGGGCAGGGCAGGGGGTGTCATTTTGAAACGGGTCTCTCTTGACCATGTGCTGAAAACTTGGATCTGATTTCCAAAAAGAAATGTACAAATTCAATTCCAGCTGTGTGATGTTTATAACATCTGGCCAATCCATCACCTACATGTCGGTGAAGTACCGGGGGATGTGCACATTTTAACTGTATTAATGCCATACTATAGCATGTTACTGTTCAGCCAAAAGTCTACTAATGCAATGCACTTTGCTGAATGTGAACAATGTTAATGTGGATAACCCTCTTCCTCAGGACCACATGTTTTTGTGCATTTTTTATGCCCTTTTGTGTATCCTGTGATGCAGAAGATTTATCCTGCTTTTGACAATGGAACATTAAATTGCATAAATTGCAGAAGGCAGGGTACTGTATGTACTGGACTTTAACAAAAGCTCTGTATAAAAACAGAGTACAAACACGTTTCTGTATCATTACATTACACAGATGTTTTCTGTATATATGGAGTGTTGCTCTACAGTTTTGAATAAGAAACAGTGCTTGCAATTTGAAATACAGTAAAACACAAACCAATCCACTGCGACATTTCCCCTCTTTTTCTATTTTTCATAGTGTTCAGTGTACATTAGGTTGAAGGTTTTTTATTTTGTTATGAGAACCGTGAGGATACTGTATTCTGTATCCCTGTAATGCGTTCTCCACTAGGCTGTTCTGCTCAAAACGTGGCCATCAGGCATTTTATGTGTTTCTGGGAAACAGGTGCCTAATATTTAAAGCTCTGTAGTTCTTTCCACTCACCCGTTACCGGTGCCTTTGAATGGCGCTGCTGACAGTTTGTGTGGTAGTACGTGACTTGCCACATACTTGAACTTGTAACCCGCCCAACTTGTAACCCACCCAAATCTGTCAACTACAGTTACTCACTTTTCTTTATAATTGCAAATATAACGTCCAGCCAGGGAGTGCTTTTATTATGTCTTCACTGCGGAAAACAAGGCATTAGGAAATGGTCTTGCCGTCAAACACCCAATTTGCAAAATGTTTGTCCGACTGAAAATCAGTTCTTATTTTAAAAGGAAAACATTTGTATACTTGAACCTCTAGAGTCCCACAGAAAGCAGATATACCCACGTGCGGTGTTTGTAAGTTATGTGGGTGTACAGTGTAAACAGACTCGTATGTATATTTAAGGCTAATCCAGAACAGACTGGATTGGGTCTGTGTTTGGTGCTAAAAGAAAAAACAAAAACAACAATGGTTTAAATGTGCTTTCTGACTACATAGGGTTGGATGTGTGGCACTGTGTTTTATATAGAAATTCTATTTCAAGACAAGTCATACTAAGACAAAGACAACAGTGTTAAAATAATGATTTCATCCTACAGTGAATTCAAAAGCATATCTTATGAATTGTGTTCATTATAACTCAATACAGTAATTACGACCATGGCTGTGTTATTGAACAGTTAAATGAAACGTAGTTGTTATCCATTGTATATTTAGCTAGAAACTGAATTCAATTAAAATATTGTTGAAGTGCGTGCCATTCCAAATGGACTGTGTCACCAAGTGTTTCTCATTTGAAAAAATGTGGCACAAAAGAAAACCGATAATCTGCATGCGTGCCACAAACGCCCCCAGCCCTCTATAAAATAAAACTAGAACCGCAGCAGACGTCATAGTAACTATAACTGAGCTTTTATTGCATTTCTGCATAGTTAAAAAACAAGCCTTAAGTACGAGATTCCTTTTCCCGTCAGCTGGCGCTGTCAGACCTTGATGCAGAGAAGCATCACTGTGAATTGACGTCATCGCGGCAGCATGTGGGTTTTGTGGACTTCCTCTAAACACAGATGGACAGACTGTTGCATCCTGCTGAGTAAAACGATCGCTCAGGTCAGGTAAAAGCAAAAAAAAAACAGGTTCACGCAACTAAACAAAATGCTTCCGATGGATGCTTTTTTGGAAGTCATTTTTGATACATGCCTACATAGGGATATACAGTCGACCAAAAAATACACTTTAAGGCAACTGCGGTTTTGAAAAGTTAATCTTGCAAAACAGCCATTGGGTAGAGACCAGTCCACAGCCACTAAGGGGAGGTTTGTTCACACAACAAAAGGCTGTTGGATCTCATTTAACTTTTATACAAGTTCCTCTCGGAAAAGCTTTCAAAACGACCAGAAGAAAAACTCTCTTTCATTAAACAAAAATAAAAAAGTCACATTATGAAGTAACTAAAGACTCCGTTCTTTCTCTCGGTTAATGAAGACAGTAAGTAAAGGAAAGGAATTATTTCCTTTTGTGTCCTGTGCTTTGTCCTCAGGTGTGAGCCAGACAAAGTGTATGGACAGGAAAACACTGCAGGCATTTCCTGTTTTTCTGTCATTGTGGAGAAACAGTAGTTGTTTTCCTAAAAGCAATTTAGAAAATGTACATGTTTGGTAATAGCATTGTCCAAAGGTTTGAACCACGGTTTAAGGTCATGCTTTCGGCATTTTTTGTTTTGTTTTTTCATCTCTGTGAGTACACATCCCTTCATTTCTAAAACTGAGTTTCTTTTATTGTACAGCTATGGCCAAAGGTTTAGCATCACCCTATAGAATTAACCAATTTTGCTTCATAAAGTTGAGTTAAACCCAATGAATAATGTTACGCTAACATTGAATTACATACCGCTTTGCTGTTTTCCCCATCACAAAAAACTGACAAATTGAAAAATGTGACATTTCGAAATCTAACATGAAATACTGTACTAGTATTATGGCTTCTGGTAGACTTTGTAAAGGTTGCTTCATTGTGTGTGTTTTTACAGCCTGTGATGTGAAATGCATATAGGTTATGATAATTTCTAGACCGCCTCTCTGTGTGTGAGAGAGAGTTTGCTTGTGCTTGTTTCATAATGGATATAAAGACCACACTGTTCAATAAATTAAAAAGCTTGAGAAGTCGGTCAGCCACGTGCTCTTTAGGCAGAGTTCATGCCTGTGAGTTGTAACATATCCTGTGCCGTGTCTCCCGAGTATCTGTGCCTTGGTTATTAACGCCTGTAGCTGGTTTGACCACTTCAGCAACTTCTTGATGGCCATGGGATTACTGCACGGCCAGGAACCAGAAAGCTCAGGAATGGGAAATGCTTACTGAAGTTTTCAATTAAAAAAAGAAAATCATATCTGTGTAAGAGGTACAAATAAACAAATCTCTTTTTAAAAGGCACTAAAAGCATTTCTTTTTTTGCCCGATTACTGTACTGATCATCATTTAGTAAATAATTAGACTAGAGTAACCCACATTTTAAAAATGTTATAAATGCTACAATTAAAAGAACCCACTGAAACGACCAGTGGATATTTCACACTTCTCGGCTTCTCTGCTTCTTTCTTCAGCAGTAAGTTAGTGAGGGCATGCATCCTTAATGAAGTTTGAATTGCCTTTACTAATGTATTTAAGGTTGTATACTGACACTTGTACCAGGATTATTGAACCAAGTCCTGTTTGCTGTTGGCCTTTCTTCTCACTATATCCCGTACACCGGTGTATTAATGATGTTTGCAAATGTAGTTGCTGGAAAAATCAAGGATCATAAACGGAATGAGCTTCTATTTATTGATTTATTTGAATCATATATGAATATAAATGATTATTCACACGGTCACCCCCATGTAAGTAATCAGTAGCTACCAAGAGTAGGACCCATGGCTTATCATATCCTGTCAGTTGCTGCTGAGAATTTGTATTAAATTTAAAGAGGCCAATTATTTTACCACCGATTTTTTCCCCAATTTAGAATGTTCAATTCCTGTACAACTGCATACGTCATGCAAGGGAAATACAGGGAAAACTGTTGATTAAGAAAACACATTAAAAAAAATGTTTGACACGGTTTAATTGTAAAAAGGAAAATCCCTTCCCTTGCACAGCTGGAAGGCTTCTTTATCTTCCTCTGGAATGTGACGCGTTTGTTCCACAGTAAACTCTTATATACTTTGTAATGCAGAAAGAATCCCATGGATTATCCAAAAAAAAAAAAAAAAAAAATGAATAATCATCTGGGACATGATGGGAAAACCCAATTGCCAGGTTTCCTCCAAAACAATTATTAGGAATTTTTTTTCGTTTGTTTTAAGAGCAACATTGTAGTTTGTTAATTCAAAGTGCATCGCTAAGGAGAAAGATGAAAGACTAGACATACATTAAGTTTAGTAATTTTATACCGTAATCAAGTAACGGATGTAAGACTGCTGTACCATTTAAAAGAAGAAAGATTTTTTTTTACTTAAGGTGACTGAGACGAGGGGAGGGGGGGGGTTGTGGGAGAGACACAGGAATCAACTTTGCAATGTCACACAAGTCCCCAAGATTTATTTACAAATATTTACAGATGACCGCCACTAGAGCACCAGCACGGCAACTCCTAGGGTGGGCAGTGCAAAGGAAATTCACATGACTGTACTAGTGATGGTACAATGCACGGGCACATCTACACAAGCTAGAGTGCAAACAAAAGAAATCCTGAAATGCAAAACAGAGTGGCAATACAAAGCTACAAAATAAAAGCTGCTTATAGTCGACCCCCCTACTATGGGAGGTGCCGCTGCAGAAACCCAACAAAACCTCTGTATACCGAACTTGGATGCAATGTTAAATCCTGTAACTAAATACTATAGTGTTATACACACACGGTGGCCATGGACGTTTTCTTTACTTGCAAGTTTTGTTTCCTCTTTATTCTGGGATCCATTGTTCTCCGTCACAAAGGGCAGTGTGTTCTGGCTAATCAGCCCGCGGTTGTGTCAGCGGCTGCCTTTTATAGCGACATGCTGCACTGGGACATGCCCACCTGCTGATCACGGAACCGCAGCCAGCCAATCTTTGGCTACGTTTCCCTGTAAACAAACTCGGCTGGCAGCGTGTCACAGGCAGGGGGTTGTGGGTCTTTCCATTTGTCCCAGAAGCCAGTGACGGTACAGGGTCCCTGTTACATGTGGCAGACTAGGATTCAATTAGAATGATGGCTTCATTATCTTTATTGTGGCCTTAAAGTATAATAAAACAAAAAATCTGTAATAAATGTAGGCAGTTTATCCATTGTTGATATCAAATAATTGCACACAGTATCATTCAGTAGTTTTTTTTTATTATATGGTAACTTTTAAATGCTGCTTGTGAGCAGTCTGAAATGGTTTTATCAATTTTCTTTTAGAATTGTAAATTGTTTTTTTCCTCTTTCAGTCAAAAAATTGTACTAATTATGATTTGGAGAAAAGAACTTTGAAAACCCAACCCATTTTTTGTAAATATGTTACATAATACAGGAAAAGGCAGGTTAGTTGGAATGCAGTACACTCCCCATTTTGCCTTTTTGACAGCCTAGCTTTTTATTTTCTGGGAAGTCTGAAACCTCTTCCTCATACCCAGTGTTAAAACGAGCAGTTAGCATGCGCTGCCTGAGTCACACTGTGAGTGAAGGACAGATGTGATTAAAAGACTAAAGATTCTGAGTCAGTCAGCCAGTCATAGCATAACTAACCATGAGGCAAACATGAGTCTCCCTACCTTTGTGTCTGCAAACCCCAATATAATGTGTCTTGAAAGACACCCTTATGTTCCTGGTCCCCAGATTTGACTATGGGATTTTCCATATTCTTTGAAAGGGGTTTGTTCTATGTTTTATTCCTGTCTTGAACTACAGCATGGTGCAACAGGCATGTTATTCACAGAACAGTATCTGATTTTCAGTATCACAGACCAATCTGAGTTTGGCAGATGTGAATGGCTGCTGTATGTCACAATATGCAGGCACCTCTATTCTGTCTTTATGAGAGTTTGTTACAACATGGAGAAGATGCAGAGGGTATAATATATGGAAGAACTGTTAATGTGCATCCCATGTAAGCATGGTATATCACTGATACTGTGCCTATTAACTATATTAAATTCTCTCTACTATTGTATTTGATGTGCTTCCTATCTGTTGCATGTATTTGAAATTGACCAACGTCAGTAAACCATTCTTTCACGTGGAAACATGATTGAACGTCATATTCTCGGCATTGAAAGGGAATTTCCCGGCGACTACGTTCAAAAGATGTGATATTACAGGTGTAACCTGTTTTACAATGAAAAGGAGGCAGTGCATCTGCACACAGCGGTACTAAAAATGAACTTGAACAGGAGGATTATTATTATTTAATTTTTTAGTACCCTGGTACATATACTGCACAAAACTGTGAAGATGAAGACGGAGTTTGGACATATTTATAATGCAGCAGTTATTTTGCATTAAGGATAACATCTGTAGTTAAAATAAGATACAACAAAATAGAAAGCGCTAGGCCTTGACAACTCCTCCTTAAGCAAACTTATTCACAATTTGAATTATCTAGAAGTTCACTGAACATCCAGTTTCAGCTGCTAGCTACTCTCTGTCTCTGCTTAAGCATTTAAAAAATGGTGGTTCATTCCAGCAGAATGCGGATCCATCTCACATTTTCCGTGTGATCTGCAAACATGGCCCCAGAAAACTGGAAGCATGCATGCTAGTAAGTATTTGAATTATGCTATTGACGTCAGCACAGTCATTATGCAGGCTGCTGACCCGCCCAGCACTATTCCCCTGCCAAAAAAACTATAAGCTGCAATGCAAGAGCAACAGCTTGATTCTTCTCTTGTTTTTGATACTTTGCGTAGATTAACCTCACCAGAATATAATACGTGAGAAACAGCCCATCCGGAAGATTGTTTAACGAAAAAAAGAATGTTCTCCTTTTAGAAAGGAATGAGAATTGGTTAGATTCCACTGAGAAGGCAGTATTCACGTTCAACACATTCAACTAGGAAAACTCCAGATTGGTTTTGAAGCCTGCGTTCTAACTTTGTTATTCACAGTAAGAGGTCTTGCTAGGAGGGTTCATTGTATACGCCTATTACCCTCTGCCACACATGCAATCTAGGATTAGAAACCAATATATGGGATTGGTCAAACAACTTCACAATTCCCCTATTACTTTTGAAAGGAGAAGTGATTTCAGCCATTATCTACATCCCCCCACAAATGAACATACAGTATATCCTCTCTATTGGTGGATGGTTCACAATGGGTTAAGCAAAATTAAATAATCACTGAGTAGGGATGAGCAGATCGAGAACTTCAGTCTCTTGTGCTGCCAAGGAAGAAAATTGTTTCCACTTCCAGTATAGTAACCCTCAGTCCCCCTCACGTCATCTCACTCCCCCTACCTTACGAAATGGTTCCTAGTAATTTAAAGAAATATGATCGGTATGAAACTTTTACTACAGATTTCCATAACCGACTCTGCTCTGTCTGTGTGGTTCACATAAGGCAAAGGCTTTGTAAATCTATGTTAATAGGTTCAGTCAAGGCAAATACAGTTCATAAAAACAATACTACCATTGACATCTATTCATATGCATCTATGCAGGGGGGGGCAAAAACAAAGCTGTTTTTAATGTTACAAAATATTATTACAGAACACTGCTAATGACATTTCCAGATTACATCTAGTATAATTATAATGTAATTTAAACCGAGCGACATACATTTACTCTAGATTGTGTTGATACCAGTAGCTTGCCAAGGAATGGAATTAGACTATCCAGTGCTTACAGTATACAAAACTACAAGCATGTACTTCCTATTATGTTTCCAGCTGTTTTGTTTTTACCAGGATAAGTTTCATTTTGAGTAAGAATATGAGGTGGTGCAACCCTGGAAAAGCTAACTATTCATTCAGGGATATATTGAACTAGCAATCCAAGAGCAGTAAATACAAAATACTGATAGTCATCTGACTTCAAGGAACAAAAGCCCTTATAGTGGTAATTATCTCAGTGGCCACTGCATTACCATATACAATTGTAGTCTGACTGGTTTATTAAAGCACTGGGGGACTGAAGGTTTGTGATAATTAGCTATTACAGCTGTTTTGAGATAAACAAACAGATACTAACTCATGTTATTGGCTAAAATGATACAGATGCAATCCATGTGCTATTGTATTGTTATCTACAGATGCTGCGATAGCTTGTACCCATCCAGTATCCACTACGTCCCTTACTGCTGTGCTTGGTTGTCGCTTCCTGTGTCCGATAGTCTGTCTCATGTTTCAGTGGTAAAAGAAGTTTGTATTAATTTCCTGGCTCGTATGGCCTCCCTGTTGAGAACTGCTACTCGGCACATCACTGCCTGCCATGTATGGTGTGGCTCTGGAAACACCCTTCTACGTGTGTGTGGCTTACCAGGTGTGAAATACGTGTTTCATGTGAAGAGAAGTAAGGATGTGCGTGTGATGTAAAGGCTAGCAAATTATAATGTAGAAAAAAGTGTAAAAAATTATCCTAAAAGTTAAAAATGTGACAAACAGACCATACACAGGCTACTGGAATTCCACTGGAATAGTTTGTTTTAGTGGTTAGTTCAAAGTTTTTTTGGTAAGCTGGTATGTTTGTATGTATGAATGAATGAATATATCCCCTTCAGGTCACATGTGTTATGAAATAGATATAGATAGGAAACTTAACATGGTACAAGTGTGCACACAGCGACTGAAGGAGACATGTGAAGTGGTCATTGCACGAAATATTGAAAATGTTTCGGTTCAATCTAATATATCATTTATTAATATTAAGTATTAGGTGCTCTGCAAGCACTTTATAGTGTAGCAAAGTAAATCAACTGCAAGAATAAGTTCTTCATCACAGTGGACTTCCTGCAAAAATCGTAAATGCAATATTTTGGTCAGAAGTGTTTGAGAGTGTCTAACCCCTTCAATAATCTATAGCCCCTTTCAGACTGGCACTCCTACCCAAGTCCAGTCCCGGGTTCTGGCTATCCTGATCACAATCCTGCGTAGTGTGAAACCACGTACCTGGGTCATACACGGGTTAACCCGGGTCACGGCGACCCATCTCAGGAAGTGGGTCGACACGCTTTGACCCGGGTTGAGCGAGACAAAATGCATGACGACCGTTCGTGAGCCGACGCAATGACAAACAGCCACGCCTGTTTTCCCTCTTGTGAAGCTGTCTGGGCAGCAGTTTCAAGAAGGGATGTTATGAAAAGTTTTGCATGTACCTTCTGAAAATGAGAGCTGACTGTCCATAAAAAATAAAAACCCAAAGTGCAAGATTCTTCTCCTATTTGTCTTTAAGTCAAGAGTGTTGTCTTAGCTTGTTTGTAACTGTACAGTGAGCTACAACATACTGTAGACTTCTGACTTCAGAAGAAATGCGTCATGCCCTTCAGAAAGCTGTTTGCTTTTCCTCCTCATAACCATACGTTTATGGTAATGAAGCTGACAAAGGGAGGGGTCCTCCCACCAACTTCCTCAGAAAGAAAGATCTATTAAACTGCTGTTGACAAAGCTGACAGAAACCAGGAGGCAGGCTTACCAAGTTTGAAAAAAAAGAAACTGAAATTGATGTAGTAGCAGAGTGAGGGGAAAGTGATATGTTTTAACTCACGATGAAGGAGCACTGTGCGAACCTCAGCAGTGTGGGTCTCAGTTGCACTAGTGACACTAGCATGAACACCATGGAGGAGATCAAGCCTAATTACATGTCCATGTGTTTGTTTGCAGAAGAATCTTATCAAAAACTAGCTATGGAAACCATGGAGGAATTGGACTGGTGTTTAGACCAGCTTGAAGCAATACAGACTTATCGCTCCGTCAGCGAGATGGCATCCAATAAGGTAAGGAATTTAATTCCACTGTACTGTTTGATGTACTCACTAATGTAAAAAAAAAAAAAAAGTGCTTTCTTGGGAGTGGGGAAGGACGAATAAGGAAATATAATATGGCAGAGATTTAGATTTTCTAGGTTTTACATATGATTTTTAGTAACACATTTCTCTTTTTTTTTTTTTTTTAATTGGTTGATTCATAGGCAGAAAGTTCAAAAGCCCTGAATTACACGAGCCACTCTTTTCAGAAGCCAGTTCTTTATATATTATAACATAAGTGCCGCTCACTAAGTTTTTCTGAATGCCTCTGTGTTCAGGGTGGCACTAGACATCATCTCTAAAGTGGTTCTGGATGGGGTGAAAGTTCTTGAGTTTTTCTTTCTTTAAGCAAATTAAAGGAAGCAATCTAACATGTGCCTACTTCTGGTAATCTATGGCTATGCACAATCCACAAAGATACTTTATAATGCACTAATATCTGCCTATTCAATCACAGTTAAGCATTTTGAGAGTTCTACATGTTAGAATATTGGTACAAATTAAATCACAAAATTCCAATAACCTTTTTTTTTTTTAACAAACTCGTTGGGTAAAGCAAAATTTAAAAAGGTATTTAAAAGTTTATTTTCAGTTGGTGCAATTGCAGGAAGACAGATTTCATGTTGGCTATGTAGAAGTATGAAAAGAAACAAATTGAATTGGTTTGTAAAATAACTTTACTTGTTTCATTCGATATTTCTAAATCCCTGTAAACTAGCGGTGTTAAATCTAGAAACTCAGAGAAACCACTGGCTACATTTTAAAGCCCAGTCTGAACCAACAAAATAAGAAAGCCTTCATGCAAAATGACCAATTCCATTCATAGTAATTGCTTTAATGCTAGATCACTGACCTGTCTTTCATTATTTCATGCCGTATTGTGCATTCTTATTTCACTGCAGTTTTAGCACATTCATTCTGAAAAACATTCTGCTACCCTGTTGGACAACAGGATGCTTGGCCTTTAGTGCATTTGGAAGTGATAGAAAAAACAAAAAACCGCCATGATTGGGAGTGTGGCGACTGTACAAACAGGTACTGATCTTCCTGTTCCACACTTTTGCCAAGTTCCTGGCTTGGCAAGACTACAGCCGAGAAGTTCATTCCCGACTGCGAGCAGGCAAGCCACAGCTGTCAAAAGTGTGACTTCAATTTCCTGTCTCCTTCCTGATCCCTGTTCAGACAGACTACACTGGCACCAATAACAGGGAAACCCTTTCAAACTTGATTTTTTTTCAAAGTTACCAACGTCATAGGGGAGAACAAAAGATTGCAAATCATTTACAGCAGGATTATATTCATTTTATAGTATAACTTTGCAGCAGTAGAAGAACCGTGTACTGAAGCACATTGACCCCGTGAGCAAACAGGCTTTCCTAGCAAGTTGTCTTGCAGGGACTTTCGTGTATATAAATTACATCACATTGATGTTACTAATTAAGCAATGAGATGAAATATTAAAAAACAGTACTGTGTCTTTTATTAATTCTTATACAAGGTCTGAAGTTCTGAGATTTACAGACCTTTTATTTAATTGTATGTTTCTAAGTAAGAAATTGTTACTGTAGAATCCAATATTGTTTTCTGTTGGATATATGAATTCATGTAAAATGTACAGGGCTCACCTTTATTTATCTGTTATGTATCTGTGTTGTTAATTTAAATCTCAAATGTGTTAAACCCAGTTTAACCCAAACAAGCTGCATTATTGTGTTTGAGTTGAATAGCCAGTTGTTTTTTGATTTGGTAGATCCACCAGTGTATAGCCACTAGAACAATTAATACAATCTCTGTACAGCTATCTAATCAACCTGACGGGTTTAAACACTGTGTGTTCTGGAAGTCCTGTGGTCAGTGTTGCGCGTGCATTAGTTGATTTGAATAATGTAACTAATTAATTAAAGCAATACAAAAACATTCTTTATCTTGTTGAATACGGCATTTTGAAAAGTAATTTGGAGATTTTGTTTTTCCACGGAGGTGGAGAATCTGGCTCAGTTTTGTCTCACAAACTGTCTCTAAACGGTTAGGTTAAAAGAGAAAAGGTTTCCCGCAAGGTTCTCGCTTCTTCCATAAACATGCAGTGCACTTCATGCCCGGTCCTCAGAACTACACTATGCGGACGTGTACAGTTTTCTCCTTCCAAAAAAATAGGATTTAATTAAACTGAAATTGAAGAATAGGGCCCCCCTATGTCTTTCATTCGTGAAGGTAATTTGAGGATGGTCAGAGTTACTGTAGTGGTTCTCACCCAGGTATTACTGAAAAACTACAACAAAAAAGCAATAATGATACGTCCTTTGTTTTAGTGTTTTAGTGTAACCCCCCCCCCCACACACACGTTTATTTGTTTGGTGATAGGAAACTCTGTCTCCCTGATGTGTCATCGTGTTTTTATGTTTGCCAAAAGAGTCCCAAAACACAAAACAAGGTTTATGAAATATCATACTTTTCTCTTTCCCAAAACGTGTAGTAGGGCCTCACCTGGGGCGATACAATACGTAAAGAGTAATATTTCCTGTAAACAGGGCAGGTTAAAGCCACGACTCACAGGGGAGGTTCATACAGGTAGTGACACTGATATCTCATGCCTGAGCTACTGCCTTGCATGTTATAAGTGTAGCATGTAAGTGCATGCGAGTCATTAGCACTATCACATTTCCGAATTTCCGTCAGATTTTTTTACGAATCATAAGGAGAGCCACACTTTGAAAAGTGTTTAAAGCAGGATCTTGAACCACGTACTGGTGTTCTAAAGGCAAATGAAATGGAACTTTGTTGGTTTCAGAAGGAAGTAAACATTTCCTCTGTCATAAAGTTGTGGAAGCAGGTAAGCTCAACTTCTATAGTAGCTGAAACTTTTGTGCTTGTTTTGTGAAACGTCCTGTGCAGGGGACTACACTGTATGTTAGTTTGTTTTGAAACAGATATCTATAATAGGCTTACACTATTTTAGGTGTAACAGTTTTTTTTTCAACATTTTTACAATGACCTATACAATACTTCATTTTATTTAATGTTTGTTCTTTAAATGAGAAAACACGGATAGTAAATTAGTCATTTGAACTAACATCAAGGGGAGTGTCTGTCTATCACCTCACTGTAACCATGCCTCATTGTGCTGTACTATGCCAGGGACTTTTTAGAAGCTGTTGGAAGCTCACTGCTTTACGTTGCAGAGGAAAAAGTAATTGAAGGAATCAGCTATGACTGTGCTGTTGAGTAACTTTTTTTAGGAGTGTGTCTTCCCCTTGGTTAACTTCTTAGTGTTTCCTTTGTTGAAGTTTAAGACAGAGAGACTACTGAAACAAGGCTTTGTCAGTGCAAGTTCGAGTTTAGGCACTCCAAATTTCAGAGAATGCCTTCCTTACACAAAGCAAGCAGAAATGTGAGTATTGCTTTTAGGAGCCTGTAAAAACGGAAGTGCTAATAGAACTCATTTTGTACAGTGGTCTCTGAATCATTGCTTAGATTGTTTTCTGTGATAAGAAATGAAGCTGTGAAATGAGCACTGGATGAGATTCATTAATAACATGTATGTTTGAAATGTATTGCTTGGAATGATGTTGAACCAACTCCTGGTGAAATGACCAAACTAGGCATTGCACACATGTTTATATACTGTAGAATTGTTTAAGTTTATGTAAAATTCACCATCAAGTTATTACTTAATACATATGTGGTGGAAACAAATCAACATACTTCCAGTTTATCAGTTAAGTATTATCAGTTTATCAGTTAAGAGATGGAAGACGGTTGTTCTGAGCAGGTTTCCTGGCAGGAAGAGTAGATGTTTATTACTACAGTAATCATGCCAAGAAGATTAACGGCTGATGACTCCATGCAGTGATGGCATGTTGTGATAGCTCTACCTACGTACATGTTTTGTGTCAATCTGTGAAGTAAGCAAAACTGAGTCACACTTATGAAATGGGGCAAGCGGTGTCAGACATTTCTCGTAGTTATTCAATGGTGTCCTGTGTTTTTTGGTAAATGACGTACAGTGTAGTTATGAAGTTAGTTGTAATTAATGGAAAAGGTTGTAAACAGTGATGTTTGCTTGAGTAATTTGACCTTCCAATTCATAATGTCAGTGATTGCACTTAATCATTTAAAATACCTGTTAGTTTTTAAAATGCATGTGCAGTAAAACACATCCGAACTATTAGGCTTCCACCTTGCCTCAAAAAAGAAATAACTTCAATAGAGATTGTTCAAGACGGTATAAAATGTACTTGAAGCTGAAGATCTCCAACTGCAGCATGTTGATTGACAGGTGCTTAATAATGAGTGTTTCCCCGTGTATAGTATTTCCATTGAGATGCACAGTGTCCAGGCAGTCCTACAAGGAAGTCCTACTGGTTAAAGGAAAACAGTGCACCTATTTTTCTGAATAAAATGTTTTCAGCCTTCATTGTTAGAATGAAGTATATTTGCTGCAGTCTCAGCTGTCAGAACAACTTAATCTAGCATCCATTAACTGGATTCACACAACATTGCTCACTGGTGCGTACAAAAGAGCACCATGTGGATTCCCCCTCAAGGCACTGCAGACAAATGGCAAGATATTGTATTAGGAATTGGGGACAGTATCACGGGCTGCTGATCCTGTTTTGCAAAAGAAAGAATGTTGTTCAGAAAATGCTTTAAAAGACATCGACAATAGCTTGTATTTTAAATGGTATTTAATCTTTAGGGTTTTTATTGCATGCTCAAGCTATACGTATCATGCTATATTAACACAATACCCCTTTTGTAATGATGTGAAATGGAGCATCTAATTCGAAAAGGGGAATTTGTCTGGTCATTTTGGATCACAAATAGTCTAGTTTGTATTTTTTGTATTTAATTGCATTGATACCTGGTGTAAAAGGAAGTACCATTGTAGCACCTCTATAGTTAAGTAAGCTCCTATTATAAATCATGAATTTGAGATATGAATAACTCAGGTTTAAAAGCAGTTAGACATAGGAAATTGTCAACTTGATTATCTCTGAAACTGGAAAAGGGCTCTCCTTAGAATAAAAGGGGGCGTCTAAAAATGAGTTAAATTGCAATGTTTCAGACTGTGTTTTCATACTGTAGCTGTCAAACTGTGAGGTGGTTAAACATGCCGTTCAGCCAGACATGTGTGCCTGGAGAGCCTCCACGCTGCTGTCTGTGCTGCAGTGCCCCGGTAGAACATGGCGCAGTTAAGATTGCTCTCGTGTAAAAACGGAACCCCAATCTCCCTGGTTTTGTGGATCTTACGTACGTTATCTTAACATAGTTTGTCATCCCCCCCCCTCCCCCAGTTAATTATATATCATATAAAATGATTACTACTCTTTGAAGCTGCACTAGATTGTCTCGGTTCACAATAAAAATCTTGTACAGGTTAGATATCTCAAAATAGGCTGACAAGTTAACCAATGTCCTTGAAAGTGCTTTTTTTCTTTTGCATAATCTTAATGAAATTGAATTAAAATGGCAAAGGACAAATAGGGTTTCATACAATTACATTTCAAAACAGGTTTCCTATTGGTTTCTTCCTTGTGACCTAGAAATGCCCCTGTTGACTTGCCTAGATTAAATGATCCCGTCCACAATGAAGGAGCAGAGAGCGAAGCTGTATAGACTATCCTGCTGGCTTGGACACTGCATTGTCAGTACTGCTCACCTTGTAAAAGCTTCTTCGGCTGCTAAAAGGATTGATCTCCACTTTCTTTATTGCCAGATACATTCTTGAGAAAGTTTGGTTGATATTTTTTTTTTTCACTGCAAAGGTGTTTGGTAAAGCCACACCTGATTTCTCTCTTACATTACTGGTGCTAGAACAGTACAGAAGCATTTAATAAACACACAGTGCTCTGCATCTTAAAAACACACCTGTATTTTGCATTTTTAAAAAAAATGAATGCCATAATAAATAAATAACATTTGATTGACACAGGCAGTCATTGACAACAGTAAAAGGATCGGTACAGAAACCGGACATTCTATTTGCTATTCCAAGCACGTCTGCACATAGATACAAAGCTATGTATTCATCTTAAAGCTTCCTCCATTGTTTTATTTTCTGCTGCACAGCAAAACATCTCTCCTTCCTTGTACAGCAGATGCTAATTCAGAATCTATTTAGATAGAAATCTATCCAATTATTATTCCAAATACACTCAGAACAGTAATACTACTAAAATAAAGAGATTGGAAAATGAATGTACAGTACTAAATGATCACCTGCAAAACAGTTCCACTTACTCATTAAAAATGTCACAATAGTGGTTTGATTTTTAAAACATGAAGATTACCGACAGCATTGATCAATTGTGTGGGGGAAGCCTATGCTGTTGACATATTGACCATGCGATGGTTTAGAGAAGTCCTTTCTGGGGGAAGGGTGTAAAGCATGTGACTTCATCGCAAGCTTGGCTGAGCTGTGTTTATCAGCGGTATGGTTTGAAGGGAAACCTCACAGTCCAGCCTTGGGAGGTCATGTGATGCTGTTGCCATGGCGTTTAAAATGTTCATTTGATTGGTTGTTCTCTGGCTCCAGACTAGGGTTTCACCAGTGGATAAAGTGTAGGTGATGTCATTGTAAGTGGTAGGAATACCAATTATTGTGAGCAGCCCTACAGAGAAAATAGCCATGCCTGTTTAATCACCAGGATTCCGTCTGGATTTACTGACAGCCCACAGATCTAACACAAATAATAATAATTTCTCATGAAGTCCATTAATAGCCGACAATCTATTTAGCATTTTTTAAATCTAATAATAGTCAGTCATCGTAATGTTAATGCGTAGATAACAGTGCAAACATCTCATTTTGAAGGTCAAATGCCATATATATATATATATATATATATATATATATATATATATATATATATATATATATATATATAATTTTACATTTTTTGTATCATATTGAGAATTTGCAAAATACCAAACTAATTTGATTAAAATGTCTTAAGTGTATATTTGTAATATGTATAAAAGATCTTTTGCCACATTTTTTTTTTTTAAACAAACATGTGCTATAACAAAATATGTTTCCCTAATTAGATCAAGCTGCCTTTATGCAGCACTGTGAAAAAAAAAAAAACCCTTGTTAATACATAACTGCAGTGCCGTGTTGAGAGAAGGGGGGTGGGGGGCGCAACTCCTGAATTTGTTTTGCATATGTAAGCAGGGGGCTTTCTCCATTTTCTGTCAAATCATCTGTGCTTTGGGAAAATGAAGAGTCTGAATTCTGTTGCTGGGGTTGGCAGACCAGATCCTTCCAGTGCAAGTCACCGGAGCGAGACTAATCTGAAGCAGGGACCCCCTTCAGCCAGCTAAATCATCCGAGGCTTTTCATAATTTATCAGCTCCTGGTGCTACAATCTAGCAAACAGCACAAGCTTGGGATTGATCCTGGCTTCTTCATCCGACCCTGTTTTCATGCTCTCCTTCTGCCTCGGAGTGGACAGATACTGTACACAGTCCTGCTGCAAACATGGCGTGCCAAATGTGGCTGTCTTTTTTAGCTGATAACGGACCATTTGGGGGATTTGGGGAATTCTGCTGCTGTTAAAGTGGAGAGTATTTTGGGATTAGTTGCGGAATACCTTCGACTGTATATCTGTAATCTGGCATAAGGAGTGTCGGTGGCTGTGCTGCAACGTGGTCAAAATGCCTGAGACAAACTATTTACTGACGGTATCTTGGGGTTACATCAAGGTGGGTAAATTAGCATATATACATAATGGACTTGTTTAATTTGGTCTGGGGTATACTGTACACTCATGTATGGGACTGAGGCCACACCGATTCCTGACGTGTGCAAAACTGTCTAGCATGCATGTAACAGAAATGTATTTAGAATTTTGTAAAAGCGTTCGAAAAAGCGTTCAGGAAGATGTTGGCACTGTATACAGAAACAGCCACTGTAATTAAATTCTCTGCAGTAGACAGACGTGTGCTCATTCAGGTCAAGACTAACCTTTGTTGTAACATAGACCTTTTTAAATAAAGATATATGCATTGTTGTCAAGGGAGTCATTTTCCAATCAAATTGCAGTTGTGTATAATGGTGTTTTCTTAAGTGTCACTGAATGTAGATGTAAATATGATTGTTTCTTCAAATAGATTCAAATCCCAGGGGTATAGCTTTTTGATTTGATTGATCTTGGTTTAAAAGCTCTTATTTTAAATGATACAATTCATAATGAGTGGTTGGTTTGTTACACTGGAAAGTTGTGGCGCAGCACTGGGAAACTGCTCAGATCTTATTGGTTGTCATAAATGCTGGACTGGTGACCCTGTTATCTGAAATAGCCACAATATGGAACAATGACCACAAGCACTGTTTCTTAATGTAAATGTGTGTGTTCATATACAGTACTGAATTGAGATTGAACAGCATTACTGATAAGGCAGCTTTAAAAGTACATTCAAATCTAAGTGCCACCCTCTTCTCTCTGTGTTTCAGTTCAAGAGAATGCTGAACCGGGAGCTGACACACATGTCGGAGACGAGCCGGTCAGGAAACCAGGTGTCTGAATTCATTTCAAACACCTTCTTAGGTAACTAGCCTTTGGGTTATTACAGGTATTTTGACATGTTTTGCCACACATTCAAAATAAGGGAGGGGGGGGACACACAACAAAAATATCCTTCGACGTGTTTTAACAAAAGGGGGTTGAAACAGAACTTGTATCTAAAAAATAAATAAATAAATAAATAAAGTACAAATACCTGATCAAATTGTAGGGTTCTCTGATCCCCTAGGAAACCTCGAAGACAAAATCCATAAAAGGTAACTAGATATTCCAAGTAAAGTACACCATCCACCATACCCTTATGCATTCCAGTGCACATGCACACTGTATATAGTACATGTATATTAATTGGAACACAGAAGCTATACTGTGTACATCACCCAGTCTCAGGTAGATATTGAAAATGAAAATCCCTTAGCTAGTTAATGTATGCTTATTGGTACTGTTAATTGGGGGTGAGAAAGTGTCACGGGGGAACGGGAGCCCGTTTTTTTATTAATACAGAAGGCGATGGAGCAGCGCTGGCTAGCAGAAAATCAATCTTTCTCCTACTTAAGCATCTGCTCTTGTACCATGCTGTGTTTTACTGCAGCTGATTCGCACCAGTGGTATTTACAGCCCTTCACTGATGGATTTCTGCATGTGGTGTTTTACTGCTGTTCAGTATCCATTTTTGTAAAGTAATGGTCTTGACAGCAGATAGAGCCATTGTTGCGGAAACCCAAGTTTGTTTTTTATGTATCGTTTCGGGTCCTCTTTGATTGAACTCTTACATTAATCCTTAACAAAATGCTTCCCCAATTGCTTGCCACTAGCCAAGCTGTTCTGTTCTGTGAATCATCTTCAAAGCACTTAATGGATCTCTTTTTAAAAAGCTAACCGTGGAAAAATAATAAACTCATTATATAGTTTAAGAAATGTGTGAAATGAATCTCGACTCCTGAACCCCCCCCCCCCCCTCGAGGTTTCAGTTGAGCTGATAATATTTTAAAGTGCAGGGAATTGTGAGGTTTGTGCTTCAACACTGCGGATTCACTAATCCAGTCTTATCCAGTTTGCAGGAGGATTCTTTGCTTCAGAATCTTCCCCTGCAGTGCTTGTGGGTGGGAGGAGGGAGGAGGGGGGGCAAGCATGTATTATGCAGTAGGAGCTTGGTGGTAACCCTTGTGGAAAAGGAAAACGCAGATTCAGTGACGAACACCCAATTAGTGACAGCTTGCCTTTTTTTACTTTCATGCTTTTTGAAGTTGCCCCATACAGTCATGACAGATGGGTATTTGTTTCCATTCCGTCAGAGAAAAATGGGATTTGGTGGAATAGCAGCTGAAACGGAGACATCTGGGTTCAGCAGGATTTTTTCATTGTTATTGGTTTGGTTTTTGTTTAGCTTTTGATTTAGCTTTAGATTTTGCATTGTATTTCTATAAATGAAAGATTTCAGTTTAAGATGCATTAGGAGGCAGTAATACGGTACAATGGATCATTGGCAATGCATTTAAAATTGAATTGCCCATTGTAATTAAATGTACAGTTGAAACAAAATATAACAGCAAGATATGTTATTGTTGCAATAACACTATAAATACAACCTGAAGTGTTATTACTGTGCAATCAGTCCCATTGATGGCATTTTAACCGTGCTGCCCTCACCCCTTTGCATGCGACTGCAGGCGAGTACACTGCCTTCGAAAAGTTTTAAAACAATACTTCAATTGATGCCAATGTTGGAGCTAGCTGGAGAGCAATACATCCGATTTCTGGCATGTGGATTGGAGGGTAGCCTGATAAATGATTATATGCAGTAAAGCACATTGATACAAGTGAACAACCCCTTCCCTCTCCCTGATCAAGCAGAACATATCTTTATACTGCAGTCAAGCCATATCTGGTACATAGCTGTCTGTAATGCAGATCGAGACTGGTGATTACAAAAATTCTGTCGTTGTTTTTTTTCTATCGTTCTACACAGTTGTTCTTACTGTTCTGTGATCTCAGGTACTTTTCATTAGGAACTGCTTCTTCACTGAAGTGTGAAAAGCTCTCCGTGTTATGGTATTAAACCATGCAGCGACATAAAGTCAAGTACATATGTTACATCAGAATGGTTTCTCATTTAAAAATCACAGATTTCATTCTAGCCCCTTATGCATTCACTTTGGGTGCGTGTATTTTTATTAAGCATTTTTAACAAAAAAAAAAAACACTTTTGATATTTAAAATCTTGGAGTCAAGCTGAAAAATGCATTAACCTTTTCTGCAGCTTGAACATTGATCTGTGCCAGAGAGACTGTATGGGAAAAGCCCTTCATTTGAATCAATTGATAGTCCAAACAAAGAAAAAGATTGTCAGGTGGACATGCTTATGAATAACGGCTTCCTTCTTTATTGCCCTGCACTAGAAACGGTGTTTCCGCTCAATTAATTTCTGTTGCCACTTTCTTTAATTAAGCAATAAATAAATAAATAAATAAATAAAAATACAGCAATTACCCGAATTATTGTAAAGATAATTAAATCTGCCTCAGCAGAGGGAATATAATGGCATGCAAACTAACCAGAGTATGAAAAATGACTCATTAAAGAGGAGATCTACCAGCAATTCCCTCAATGCAGGTAGAATTTTTTTTTTTTCTTTTCAAAATCAAATATATGTTTTCGGACAAAAGCCCTTTAGCTGCGAAGAAGAGCTTTTGTCCAAAACATATTTGTGGAAATAAAAAAAATCTATCGTCAGAAACAAATGTTTTAATCATTTAGGCTAAACCTTTTGTGTATATCCATAAAAAAAAAAAAACATTTTTATTTTTTAAACAATATGCAAAGGAACATCTTTCGTTGCCCAGGTGTATGAGGTACAGTGATTTCTGAGCACCTGGGGCCATTGACGTCACTCAGCGAAATATAAGGTGTTGGAAGAACAGGAAAAGCCAATTGCAATTTATGTTAGTTTACATCAAGGGGAAAAAAATGTATCCTTAACACTAATTAGGTTAAAAAGAGCATGAAACAATATTGGCAAAAATGAAGGAACTTGCTTTCTGCTCCCTTTATACAGGGTCATGCTTTGAAGTAGAAGAAAAAAATCAAAATGCATTACAAAGAGGGGTTTTATATTTAAGCAATGGTACTTTGAGGTCAAGATCAGCATAGTGCCACAAAAGGATGATAAAATTGACATTATTCCTCCGGCTCTCGCTTCCACAGACAAACAGAATGATATGGAGATCCCATCCCCGACATCAAAGGCCAGAGACAAGAAGAAAAAGGAGCAGCAACTCATGACACAAATCAGCGGGGTGAAGAAACTAACTCACGGCTCCAGCTTGACCAACTGCAGCATCTCAAGATTCGGAGTCAAAACAGACAAGGAGGACCTGCTGTCCAAGGTGTGTGTGGGATTCAAAGCCTTGTTAAAATATCAGTGCAATCAAGTAATGCAAATCAAACCAGAGGAATGGTTACGCAAAAAAAAGAAATGTCAAATTGAAGAGAAGGGATATTTTCATATTATTTAACTAGGCTTGTCAGATTAGACTGATTAGCTACATATTTTTAAATACAAGGCTTTCTTTAAATTACTACAGTATTAACCCTTTCATGCATGAAATATTAAGTAGCTGATTTAGTTTTTCCATTGCTTTATATGGGGTGCATCCTTATGAGGTCATCATGCATTTGAGTCTTCCGTCTGTCCCCATATGAAGTCACCATACATGAAAAGGGTTAAATAAGCCAAGTTACTGCATCAAAACAAGTAGACATGACATATAATTAGGAATTGTCAAAAAAAAAAGGTTGCTTATTAACCCTAGTCCCATTTAGTTTGTTATGGGTTATATGTTTCATGATCTTGCAAAGTAGCTGCATTAGAAATGTTTGTATGCCATTAGCATTTTCTTCTGAATGGTGGTTTGCATGTGGCTGTGCCGTACATCTAACAAGACTGTTTATCTTCTCAGGAGCTGGAAGACCTGAATAAGTGGGGCCTTAACATTTTCAAAGTGTCTGAATATTCACACAGCAGACCTCTCACATGCATAATGTATGCCATTTTCCAGGTTAGTAACCTTTCCTCTCTTTTTTGAATGTTACTTGGGTCTGTTTTGTAAAACCTCCAGAAAATATAACCCTTAAGCATGTGCAGACTGCTTCCTTTTGTTAATGAATCTAAATATTTTGGATTGTTATTTTTTTTTTCTCTCGCAGGAGAGAGACTTGCTGAAGACCTTCAAGATCCCTACAGACACATTTGTGTCCTACATGATGACGTTAGAAGACCACTACCATTCAGATGCAGCTTACCATAACAGCCTGCATGCTGCCGATGTCGCCCAGTCAACACACATCCTGCTGTCAACGCCAGCGTTAGATGTAAGTTTCATTGCTCCAGCCATATTTAGGGTTTTCTAATAGGAGAATTACATGTGCTTTCCATCATACTGTCAGCAGTGAATCTAAACATGCAATGAAAGCTTATTTGGGTTGAAACTTGGTTTAATGGCCTTCTCAAAGTTGTGTTTATGACTGTGACGCCAACGTGTTTCTCTGTCTGGTTTCAGGCGGTCTTCACAGATCTTGAGATCCTGGCTGCGATCTTTGCTGCTGCGATTCATGACGTTGATCACCCTGGTGTCTCCAATCAGTTCCTAATTAACACCAGTGAGTATTTCTGTGATACACTGTTGCATTGTGCCAAACATATTCATTACAACCAAATGATATACATGCTGTATAAAACATACTGGTGTATAATCTCTCCAGGTTTTAGTTCTACAGTATTAGTACTGATCAAATTACAACAGTGTTGTTCCAGCTTGGAAACCTCTTTCTAATAATGGTAATTCAGTTAGATTTATTTGCTGCCTATACAATTATTTATTCTACCAGGAGATTTACCCATTAACACTGAGGCCTCATTTACAAGGGGGTCATGTTCCATGAAGTCAGCAGTTTGGATACAAATCAAGATCAGTGGATCAGCTGCAATATCTGCAATCTTCTCTCTTGAAGATTATTTACTGTGCTGGATCTTTTTAATTTTGTTGTACTACTGTACGTACAGTCGCGTTATTTCTTTTCCGAGAATCGTTCATTTTACAGTGACATGTTTGTCTTGAAAGGGCGAGCTGTTTCATCCTGATTTCTGAATCGATTGGTTCTGCTTGGTTTCAGACTCAGAGTTGGCACTGATGTACAATGACGAATCAGTGTTAGAAAACCACCATCTTGCCGTGGGCTTCAAGCTGCTGCAGGAAGAGCACTGCGACATCTTCCAGAACCTCAGCAAGAAGCAGCGGCAGTCTCTGAGAAAAATGGTCATTGATATGGTAAGAGTGAACATGAATCAACCCCCTCTATGTATTGCAATGCGAATTAAAACAAAGTCCAGTTCAGTTTATGCCCCTTTTTTAAAGTGTTCTGTAACGTTTATTTCTAGGTTTTGGCGACCGACATGTCCAAACACATGAGCTTACTGGCGGATTTGAAAACCATGGTGGAGACCAAGAAAGTGACAAGTTCAGGGGTTCTTCTACTAGACAATTACACAGACAGAATACAGGTATGTGAGGAAGTCTACGGCTGCTTGATTCAGAGCAAACCCTTGGGTCTATAGCTCTTTCTTAATGTCTTCGTGACATTGAGGAAGGCTTTAATTCAAAATGTGTCATTGAATTTTATAAAAAGTTTATTTTAGTATTGCTCGATTTTAATCTAATTCCTACGGTTACAGTGATTTCCCATTTAATCCCCAAGATCGACATTTTTAAATTTAAAGCCATTCAGTTGCAATACTGGTAATCCTTTTTTAGGGATAACAGTGTATGCTGCAGTGGCTAATCCGCTTGAAATATTTTAGGTTCTTCGCAACATGGTGCATTGTGCAGACCTGAGCAATCCCACCAAGTCTCTGGAGCTGTACAGGCAGTGGACAGACAGAATCATGGATGAATTCTTCCACCAGGGAGACAGAGAGAGGGAGAGGGGCATGGAGATCAGCCCCATGTGTGATAAACACACGGCCTCCGTCGAAAAGTCACAGGTATGAACATCATGAGAGCAAATTAAACAAAGAGGGATCAGTTTAGTCCTGTGCATAAAGACCATGACACAGATTTTGATCCAGCCGGATCCTAAAGATTCTGTTTTAAATGTGCCAGGAATCCTGTATACATGAACCAACTACAGAACTGCCCAGAAGCTGTTTGTAATGGAAATTAGTTCAGATTTGAAAAGCATATCTAATATGAGTTGTATCTATGCTACTTGAGTTTTTATTTTTGCCATAAGTTTAGCAAGTAAACTGATTTAAATTGAGTTCTCTTATTTGATTTTCTCCTTCCCTTGCCCTCGCAGGTCGGATTCATTGACTACATTGTCCATCCTCTGTGGGAGACATGGGCTGATCTAGTCCACCCGGACGCACAAGACATCCTGGACACGTTAGAGGACAATAGGAACTGGTATCAGAGCATGATCCCTCAGAGCCCGTCCCCTCCTTTTTATGAGCAGGGCCAAGACAATCACAGCACCACGGAGAAGTTCCAGTTCGAACTCACGCTGGAGGAGGAGGATGATTCGGAGGGGACCGAGCGAGAGAACAGTCAGGGGGAGGACAGTACGAGTGAAGCAATCTCCCCCTCCGAGAACGAGGACATGGAGGATCAGATAGAAGCGACGCACATCCAGATCATCACACAGGACGCATCGCCCGTGGACACATAATGACAGCTGGTGGCCCATTTAAGGGGCTGTTGTTGTTTTCACAGGTTGTTTAAAAGGAGTAATCCTGCAATCCAGGTTGTAAGGCCTGGGGCTAACTTTGGCAAGAGGAGGCTTCCTTGTACATGCGTTTGCAGTCAGAGGTTAAGCAGGGAAGGGAAGAGATGAAGGAGCTCTCAGGAATTTTCTTCAGAAAAATGGACCTGATTATCAAGCAATGTTTGTTTTTTTTGTTTTGTTTTGTTTTTAAGCAATTTTGGTAATGAAGGACAGGGGAGCCAAGTAGAAATGTTTACTGGACCAGCATGGAATTGCTGACACTACTGAGAGATTTTGTACTAAAGGACATTTGTTTTTGTAATGGAATGTCAACAGGTAGGAGTGTGAACTACTGACATACAGGTATTTGTAAAGAAAATAGTTTACTTTTCTGTAACATCTGTCCTAGGACTTGTGTGCCTTTTTTTACAAATTTGTCTTTTAAATTTTTATTTATTTATTGTTAAAACACAATTTTAGTGTAAGTGAAATGTTTTTGTAAAAACAAACAAAACAAAAAAAGTTCAAGAAGAGAATCAAATTAGTTCTCAAATTAAGAGATAATGCAAAGTCTTCCTTCTTTCTCACATTGGGCAATATCTGAGCATTGATCAACACAGACTTTCCACAAATTACCATTTATTCCCATTAAATAGACTGATGCTGGAGAGTGTATTAGTGTATATTAAAAACCTGCTTAGAATAAAGATGTTAATATATATATATATATATATATATATATATATATATATATATATAAAAGCAGGTTTTTAGTATACACTAATACACTGTCCAGCATCAGTCTTGTACACGACACACTCCACTGTATATTAAACTGCAACTGATAATTCTACCATATAAGAGACATTACTACATCTGTTTGCCATTTTAAGCATAATGTTTTATTGTACATATTTTAAAATCAAGGCAAAATGTCAATATTAAACCTGTAGTTGCACATGTGGTGTTCTGGTTAGAGCCGAGGACTAAAAGTCCTGGGTTTAGCCAGTGACAGCCCTGTGCCATTCAGATTGTGTGGACCCAACTGAAACTGACCCTTAACAAAAAACACAAAAAGTATTTGATATACACAGCTATGGCCAAAAAATTTGCATCACCTACAATTTGGGGATTGAGACAATTATAAATAAAACAAACAAAAAAAACCCACAATTTAAATAATAATGATAAAAAAAACATACCACTACATAAATATGACTTAGATATTTTATTTAACATCATGTAATGTTCATTTTTTTTTTTTTTTTAAGTATATGGAAAACTACCAAGCGGTGTGTAATTCTATAGGGTGATGCAAAGCTTTTGGCCATATCTGTATACTAAAGTACTGTATTTCAAGATCATACTGAGATTGGTGTGTGGAAACCTGGATTAGTTTATACACAGAATATGTAACAAATTTATTCCCCCTTTGGGTCAAGCTCATAATTTTAATTCCAGTGATGGGGCATTGTGAGGGTTTTATTCCAAAACACTATCTAGTATTTTATGTTCTGTTACACAAAAAAAAAAAAAAGAAAAAGCTGGTTCATCTACATCTGTCAAAAATGTATTGCTATTGAAATGGCATGTGGTGGCATTTTCACAGGCAGTTGGAATGATCTGACCAGCCTGGGCAGGAACGGCAATATCAGAAACAAATGTGGATTTCTACATATTGAAATCATCATACTGCGGTCTGTTATTTTATCCTTCAGCTGTGTTTGAAGTATGTTTGAGCTTGGGAGCGGACACCTCTTAGTTGTGCCATCCTTTTGTTTAGCCCCGCAACCCAAGCTCGTGTTTGTCCATTGCTGTTTATAACAGTGTATTTATTACTTTGTGTAAATAATATTATGCTAATTGTAAATTAATTTGTATTTATATGCATTAACATTGCCTGGAAGTTGGTCGTGTTAACATATAGAAGCCTCTGGAGGAGAGTCGCCTTTTTTCAGGTTTTTTTTTTTTTTTTTTTTTTAAACGCACAATATTAAGGAGCCTGAACAGTAACTAAAGAGACATACGCAACCCAAGATTTTTTTTCAAATGAAAGTGAAAACTGACTGAAATCAAGTTTAATGTGTATTTGGACATTGTATTAGACCTATTTAATGCTTGTAGTATCTTAACTCAAATTATACAGCATTTTGAATGCAGATTGCTGATAATGCTGACAAACGTTCAAGAAAGAAAAAAAAAAGTCTGCGTTGAACACTATGTTAATAAGATTAAAAGGAGATATTGATGGCATGTTACAATTTCTCTAAACACCAAATGTGAATTGATATGGAATACAAAATGTGATCTTATGTAATTATTGTGCTAATGTCAACTATTCTCTGACCAAACTTGTTAGCAGTTTTGAAATTCTAATTGTCAGTATAACATTGTAATCTATGTTAAAGCTTCTGGTCCAATTTGTGTCCAAATGGTTAGCCAAGATAGCACTATTATCTGCATGACCAATGGGTTTGTATGTCTGTTGAACACTGTGTTGTTCCAGGTGGTATTGTAATGTTTTTCCAACGTTTCACACAATGTATGGTATAGTATTGTATATTGTGTTAAAAAAATCTTCAAATACTTTTCTATGACGTGATTAAATGAAAGCATGAATATACTTGATTTGTGTCTGTTTATTTAAATATGTGCTGGTGGTTTTGAAGGGATTCCATTTCAATTGCAATGGGGTGGCTTTGCTGAAAGAGCATTTGAAGAACATTGCTGCAATGCAGGGGTACTGTAGACTGATGCAAACAGCTTGTGGGGATTTTAAGAAATAATTTCTAGACTAGCTATCCACTACATGCATGTAAGTGTGTTAAGAGTTTTACAATATACTTTTTTTTTTTCTTTGCATTCACCACAGTGCTTAATTCCTTCTTCCAGAGTTCAGAGAGCTTGGGCTTCAATATGCTGACACTTGACATTTTTTCCCCCACTATAGTCACTCATTGCTAGGAGATGGCAAGAGTTTGTTTACTAAACAACAAAAGATTGTGTGGTCGGTTTCCCCCTTGCATTAGTTTAAAAGGGCAGAAGTAAGAACTAAAACTAGCTGTGAAATATGTATACACATAACATATACCGCAGGGTGATCTTTATTGAAATGTCTACAAAGACAGAAGGTGCAACGTACATCCTAAACATGTGAAACAACACCAAAACCTTTTTGCATCCCATCAATACTTTTAAGGTTCTCTAAGTATGTCAGTGCTGGTTGGAGTTTCAAATGGTTGTTGAAACTTCCTCCTACAGAAAAGCACATTCAGGCACTGCAATAACCTTGGAAACAAAAGGAAACCAGCCAATAAGGACTTGAGGAGGTTGAGCAGAAGTTTCCTTAAAGCATCTAGCATGGGCAGTACTATTAGATAGCGTGGAAAGGGTATTGGAAGCCACCATACTGTACAGGAACAAGCCCAGGGGCTAGGAGTGCGCTGCGAGCCAGTTTTAGTCATGATGGACCGGACAGTAGATCTGACTGCCGGTGTAGGCAAAGCGGTCAAGACTGTCAGTGATGAGTCCCAGTGACAGTGTAAGGACAGGCTTTTCTAGTTTTTGTCCCACCAACATGGATACTAGCAGAGGGTGTAAAAAGACAAAACCTATGAATTAAGCGGAGGGAACACAAAGCCACTTTTTCAAGAACAGTGGCTTAAAACCTTCTTCCAGTAGACCTAGTTTGAGACAACTTTGCTGTGTCAAACCCCATGTCTCCCCTGGTGTGCCATGCAGTGGCCTGAATTCTTGTCTCCGCAAACCAAGTTCCAAAGCATTTAAAGTTCTTCACTTCTGTGTTTTTAAAGTGGAGAACTACAGAGGGACCAAACAATTGCTAACCCTAAACATCTTCCAACTACAATAGATGAGTGTGAGCATCATGACAGCGATACCATGCCGGGAAGACGGGTCAGGGGTTGGCTTCCTCTCTGCTAAGTGGAGGCAGATGAACTAGCCTGTCTGTCTGGAGCACTTCCTGATGAAGGACATTGATATGTAATATGTTTTGCCTTTCGGTTATTTCTATACGGGTATCTCCAACAGAGCGAGGAATCAAAACATTTACACATGCAATAATGAACTGATAATATTTATTGGTATTACCCAACCACAAAATATAGTGGAATACAAGAATTACCATTCCAAGGCTTTCTATGGAATGTGAGTGCAAAGAATCACAGCAGAGAAAAGAAAAATGCACACCAGTAATGCTAATCCGGATTGTTCTCATTTGTACTTAAAACTATGCATGGTTAAAAAAAAGCACACACACTTCACAGGGATGGAAATAAGACTCCCATTGCATAGTAGTTTGATCTATTTCTTGCTTTACAATGAGTTTAATAAGGCACACTTGGGCTTCTTACCTATACACTGGGATTAATCAAGCACATATTAAAACCTGGAATGGGTGAAACTTCTGTGCAAGTAGGAGTCTTATTTCCATCCCTGCTTCCTAAATAGTAGGTCATGGTGGTAGATAAGGTTAAGTGGGGGAATTGGATTATTTTTGAATAAATGGGTTTTCAGTTAATCAGGGACTCGAGCAATGCCACTGGTTTATTTGATGAACTGAAATGATTTGTGACATTTGGACTTGGCAGCTGCATGCCCACAATAAAAATCACTTTCTTGTCAGCATCCTTTAAGCTGCAGTCTGTCACTGAAATGCAGAGATATGAACACAATGGAGAACGCAGTGGCATTCCCACACAGTGTGTGGTGTGTGCGTCACAAAAGAAAAATGGAAAGGCTTCTCTGTTTTAGAAGAGAAAATCCACAACAGCTGCTGATGCATTGCTGTTTAATTGCTTAAAAAGTATAATACCCTATACCAACATGCAATACATAAAATACATTCTACTGTATTAAAAAAAGGAATTGTCTGTCATTTCTAAACAGCCATTGCCAGCGCCTCTGTGCAGGGTACATGCTGTGTTTCTCCCTGAAAGCTTGGGCCAGTTCCGACAAAGCGTTGGCATGACAACCATACGAAGGCTCTAAATTTAATCTGCATTTATCAGGAGGAGATGCACAAAAAAATACTTTTATTTCGGATACACAAAAGCTGTCTTCTGATAACTTTTTAATTGTAATCTTCAGTAATAACCGGTACCCAATGTCTCCGATTTAGAATTCAGAATTACTACTGTATTTCTGATTTATGCATTTATATTGTCAAAGAACCAGGAATGAGGCAACATCCCTTTGTATCTAAAGCTTCATTTGTTATTGTACTTGTGGAGATGAACTTGGATGTTACAATAATTCATTTCAATGAAATGCTTTATATCAAGTGGACAGGTTAATGTTGTGGTTGCCTTTTTAATGCCCCAGGACAATACAAATAGATTTCTCTCAATGTGTTTTCCCCCCCAGTATACTAACCAGAATCAATAAGTCACTGGAGCATGACACCCTGCAAAAGCTGTTTCTTCATGTAAAAATGACAGTCATCTATTTGCTGAATTATCTAGATCAGCCTGCATTGTGCTTGGCTATTCTGAGCATGAGGTGTCAAGCACATTTGCAAAAGATTGTGTTCAAAAATCCCAGACTTCTACTTTACTGATCGCCTGGTCAGACTGGCGATGGTCTTAGAGATGTTAGACATCATTCCCTGACTCTCCCTGTAATCAAAATAGATTTGGTCAACATGCATTTTCTTCCACAGCATCATGTGCTTGGAATGACTGGTTTGTTCACCGATAAAAGAAAAAATGAAAGTATTTGATTGGGCTCAATGCATAAATGAAGATAAGATTCTCCAACTGTACTGATCTATATCACACGTCACACTGCAAGAAACTACTAACAAACAATAGATTCAGAACATTAACTACACTTTTTGACCAATGCAAAAATGGCACCATTTTATTTCTTAAAGACAGTATACACCCCGCCCCTGTGTATGTGTGTATTATTATTATTATTATTATTATTATTATTATTATTATTATTATTATTATTATTATTAAAACATATTTGTGTTTCTTTTAGTTAAATGTAGTTAGCAGGGACGATGCTTGTGTCTCGTCTCTGCCAAACTACATCCCTTGAGAATGCGTGGTCGGCAGCTAATCATTTATTGACAAATTGGCTGTAATTGATAACCAGTTAATCCCTTGACCACTATAAAAACCAGCAGCTTTTACTGACTGGGGTTAGAGGAACGAAAGTCAGACAGACAGACAGACAGACAGAGACCGTGCCCCAGGGATGCTAAAAAGACAATTGCTACGCGTGCTGGTAGCGTAACTCAATAGAATGATCAAAAGCAATCGCCTTATCTCCTGGAGTTCGCAGGGAAGCTTCCAGCAGCGTGCCCGTGAAAGTGATTCAAATCAACAAGCTGCACACACAAGGGTAGCCAGCTGTTTTAGAAGTACATTACCACATTAGAAAATGTAAAAGTTGGTCTAAGCAAATGGAATGAGAGAGAGAAAGGAAGTGGACTACGTGGCCAATGCTCATGCCACCCTCATTTAAACACAACAACATGCTGTGGTTCATTGTGAGTTTGTAGATTTGCCACCATTACCTAAAGGAAAGTATACTGCATTTAGATTACCAAGGTCATTGTGGTATGTACTGTTATTTTTGTACTCCTGTACCAATTATGAAAAACAGAAGTTTCCACACCCAGAATTATTGCTCACCAAATTACTTATTACTGACTGATTAGTTCAAAGTTAAGAGAGCAACACACATCGTCATCGGGATTCTAAAAAGCAAACGGTAGGACAGAAATAATAATACAAACCACAATAACAGAGCATATGAGAAAGCAGATAAACCAGCTAGTGATGAAGTAGGTGCAGATCTGGAACTGATCTTCGGATGATTCACTTATTGAGTAATAATAGAAACATTTACTTGAACTTGTGTACATCTTCATCACAGGCTGCCCGGAGCTACAGCAGAACAGCTTTCGAAAGCTTTGTGCAGACGAACACCTCACACAGGAGCAGAATGAGAACAATAAGGAGTCCTGGGGAGAAGGAACTCAAAAGGTGGAAAACTAAGTGGACACCATCCATCTTCCCACAAGGCCCAGCGTGGCTAACAGTAAAAAGCGGGAGGAAAACAAATAATCTAATGACTCTTGATTGTAATAAAAATGATGTCATGCTTTGCCATATAAAATATCTGTTATGAATAGGTCTAAAAGTTGGCAACGAATTAACAAACCCCCTTTGTGAATGTGACGGATGGAAATATATTGACTATATAGCAGTGTGGCATCTATACGAAAATGCATATGCGAGAACTAATGTGTGTACGTATTTTACTCCATAATATATGGATCTATATGTATATTAAAATGAATGTGCATATAGCTATATATTTATTTCTTAGCAGACACCCTTATCCAGGGCAACTGACAATAGTTACAAGATATCACATTACTTTTACATACAATTACATTATTTTTTTTATACAATTACCCATTTATACAGTTGGGTTTTTACTGGCGCAGTCTAGGTAAAGTACCTTGCCCAAATGTACAGCAGCAGTGTCCCCCACTAGGGATTGAACCCACAACCCTCCGGTCAAGAGCCCAGCGCCCTAACCACACCTCCAAACTGCTTTATCTATGAAAGTACAGTAATCAATCTGTTACTCTAAAGGGGTGCTTTAATATAGCCGTGCATTAATATAATGTGCACATTCATATAACAGATATTAACAGAACAGTTATTTCTGCTGCTGTTATCTGTAATCAACTCACAGCCTTTTTTCTTTGTTAAATCTAGTGAAGGTAACTTAAATCTAAAAGATCTATCTTGGCGCTTTCCTGGCTGGAGCTGCCAGCGTCCCTGGCAGGGAGCCACGTGAAATAAAAGAAGTGAGGCTGGCAAACACCATTCACCAGAGAAAAAAGAAACAGCTGGTTACAGTTTATTACAGGGCTCCGTGAGGAAAATAACCTGGATTTGATGTGTTGAGGTACAGATGGCTTGGATTGAAATCAGTCAAAACTACCCAGCATAAAAAAGAAACCTTAAATACATAGCAATAAATTAACCCTGTGAGGCCCATTTCTGTAGCAAATATGCTACATTAGCCAACACTCACGCCATCATAGTAGTATTTTTAAAAACAGCCTCCCAATTCAGTTTCTCATAAGCAGTACATTGTGTGTGGAAGAACAAGAAACAAAAAAAAGGGTATCATTTTAATACCCACTTTTAGGGCCCCAGGTGTGTTTTTAAGGAGAGGTTTCAGAAATCTAACTTATAAATTCAGAGGAGTTAGTAACATGGAAATCAGTTTGGAGTATTTTTAGGACAGGCTTCTTGAGTGTATTAGGTAAATGAAGCCCCAATGTGTGTGTGTGTGTGTGTGTGCAGGGCATACTGGATCATACAAACATGCAGCCTGCATTGAATTGCACGCACTACAGAAGGTAGACACAGCCTTCATAGTCTATCAACAGACTGGAAGATTGCTGGCACCATTCATGCTGACCCCCAAATATATGCCTGTATATTTTAAATATTATTCCCATCTATAGCTATGGCCAAAAGTTTTGCATCACCTAGAATGTTAGCATTAATTGAGACAAAAAAAGACACATGAACAGAATTTAGATATTTTATTTAACATCATGATATCGCAAAAGTCTACCGTAAGCCATAATAGTAGTGCAGTATTTCGTGTTAGATTTCTAAATGTCAATTTGTTTTTTAATTGGTCAGTTTTTCATATATGGAAAACTATAAAGCGATATGCAATTCAATACAGTATGTCAATGTAACATTATTCAGCAAGTTTCATTCGACTTTATAAAGCAAAATGAGTTTATTCCATAGGGTGATGGATATGCAAATATAGTGAAGACAAGGTAATTATATATATATATATATATATATATATATATCATCTTGGAATGAGTCACACAATGGCCATTTCTGGTTTAAGTAATGAGACCACTCAAATTGTTTATCCCATTTTCAAGGCTGCTTGGGGGAAGCACATTGCCAACCATCAGGCTTTGAAGTTTGAAATGGAAGTCTGGGAGGGCCCAACATTCAGTGCAATTCCTGGAAGAGGCAAGACTGCTGCAGATTCAAACCTTTGAGACACTAGAAACTGAATGGCAGCTTCTTTAGGTTATTCCACAGCATATACAGTGATTCATTCATACAGCATATACAGCATATACAGTGATTCATTCATACAGCATATACAGCATATACAGTGATTCTATCATACAGCATATACAGCAATTCTATTATACAGTATATACAGTAATGCTATCATACTGTATATACAGTAATTCTATCATACTGTATATACAGTAATTCTATCATACTGTATATACAGTAATGCTATCATATATTATTTACATTAATGCTATCATTTTGCTGTGCAATAGAATTACTGTGCTTTCATGCTTTCCTGCAATAAACCAGCAAAAACTGTTATTTATAGGATTTTAAATAGGTTTCTATAGATAGATTTATAACTACTGGTATTTTTAGCTATGATGGTAAAACACCCATTTCAGCGTCAAAATGTCTATGCCTTTGTTCTATTATTACTTATTTATTTAATAACGCAGCACCCAATCAATAATGATGGCAGATGATCAAAGGTTCTCTTGACCATTTTTCCAAAACCTAGTTAGGAAAGGCTCAACTTTGGTTTGCAGAAGTACCTCCCCATCGTTCTCATTTTTAACTGCATTAAAACCATTTGCTCAAACACAAAGCGCAACCCTATTATATAATACTCTCACTCTATGGACCCTTAAGCACAAAAAAAACCCCAAAGCTAAACACAGTAATTTAACAAGAGACAGCGGAGACATTAATCACCGCTTCAACAATAAAGGATGTAGCAGCCCATACTGTTTCTATGACTACAGGTTTTATTTCAGGGTATCTGACCTATATTTTACAAGACAGACACATCCATTGTAAAATGCACAGCTCTATTAAATTCTGGTACACCGAGTACATTTCTTCGATAGTAACTGGTGATACTGTGGAGTGCCATGGTAAAAGGATTGCCAGGTGTAGTCAATCAATGTAAAAGCAGGCATGCAGGATAATTACTACGGGTAGAAGCATGTGAACAAGCATAGTAACAGAAGAATTTACTGTGGTAAACATGCACTAGAAATATCAATAGCTGTATATGAAACAAACAGTAACAGAATGCAGCCCTATCAACAGCAGTTAATACAACATGTCCTCTCAACCAGTCAACAGAACCCAGTGTGACACGATCTCCCTGCCATAAACCAGATCATACCAAGTTAACAATACAAACTCATACAAATCACGCTGCTTATCGCACCAAATCTTTGAAGATCATCTTAATGTTTTTCAATACCCCCACCCCCACCCAAACTAAGTGCAACTCCCTGGATAGCTTTCAAGAAATTGATGTTTGTTATAACTTGTCAAACAAATGCTTCCCTTAAGATTTATCTGATAAATATCACTGTCTGCATCAGAGTGCATACGTGCATGTTGGAGTGTTATTTATTGTCTAGATTGTTTTATTACTCTAGCAAAATAAGATGCTGTTGTTTTTAAAGTAATTACAAACTGGGAGCATGATGATCGGGGGAATTCACTCGGTTCTGGGCTTCCTGTTGAAAAGGACAGTACCAGGGTGGAGTGTTCTCAAAACACAGTACTTGTTGAAACTTGCCCTGAATTTGGCTTGTAAATAAACTCTGATCTCAAAGAGGCTTTCACAAAGGAAAACAGTTCTCGTTCTTTGTTAAGAAAGAAAAGCAGAAATAAAGGTCTTTCACATTTGTGACAGACATTCTTTGCAATGTCCCAAGTGTACATGGAAAAGAACACTGGCTGCTGGCTCTCAATAGCGTCACAGCTTTTTACAAAAGGCCTTATTTCCTGGTACTTTTTATGTAGATGAACATTGTGTATATCAACCACTTAGTATGTGCAGAATAACTTATGGCAATGAACATTGCATAGTGGTATTTAAGACCTAGATTTCAGAAGGTAAGGCAGGTTAGACATGGTAATGTATACTGAAATGACTGATTTACAGTATGTAGTGTGACATGCAGTACAGATGGAAAAAAATATGGATAGACAAAGCCACATATTCTGTAGTCAGAATCGAATACTCTTACTGACTTCTGCTAAATAATATTAATACCAAGTTGCATTACAGTTGTATAGGCGTTTTTCCAGATTCAGGACAGGACACACAGCTGCCTCCACTGTATACCTGAATCACTTCCTTAAACGCTCAAGTATTAGACTGTGGGTTTCCTTAGTTCAAACGAACAGCGAGAGTCACGATTCAGAACGTTCAGGAGCATGAACAGTCCTGCTGAAGAATCTCTCTTCTCTTTGAGACGTAATACTGCAGCGCCACGCCCCTTGCTCATTCGGCTGGCTAATAGGAGACCACAAATATAATGAATCGAAAGCTTTGACAAAGTTGTTCAAGCAGCAGGTGAGCCATATTCATTTTTTTTTTTTTTTTTTTTTTTTTTAGAAACAGAGGACAGCAGCAATACACTGGGGAATAATGCACAAAACACCTACAGTGAGACTAACCGGGTCAGAAAAGACTTAACTATAACACATGTTCCAATGCGTCTTACTCCTTTAATATCCTCTGTTGTGTTTTGCATGATTTTCAATGGGTTGCTTCTGACAAGACTCCTCTATTGCTGAAAGTGAGAAATGTTTGTTGACTTTTTTTTTTTTTTTTTTTTATCTACTGTATTGTACGTCATGTTGCTGTTTGACGGGGGGCATAACTAAGGCTTTAAAAATGAATTATCTTAATGAGCCTCAGTACTTGCTTTCACTGGCATCCTCGTCATTGTTAAACAGTAACTTTAACGTGGGAGCTGCTCTACATAAGAGAGGTGGTTTCTTCCCTACCCGTGAGATGCGATGGCTTGAATATGAAGGGATGTTTTTTTATATCCAGATCTGGATTAGTCAGGGGCGTGCTTCCGTTTCAGGTAGGCGCGTTGCAACACGTAGGACATCAAAAACCACACAGAAAAACAGTTCAACCCACAGTTTCGTCATCGTATTCCCAAGAAAAAACGCTGCAGCTAATCTTACATTGGTTTTAATCCGAGTAGCACCTAAGAATATTGAAAATCTAAACAGGTTAAGATAACAGAGTACAATAAATCCACTAATTGTCTGATCCCAAATTTATTAAAGTACTATAATTATATACATTGTGGGAAAAATGTTGAGTGCCATATATATATATATATATATATATATATATATATATATATATATATATATATATATATATATATATATATGCTTCAAACTGAATGACTATTACTGTATTCTGTAAGCACCACATTGCCCCCTGCTGGATTAAAGTGTAACTACTAGCCCTTGTTTACAGCCGTAGAAAGTGATCTTGCAAAATACTGTAACCTTTTAAAACCACTGGGGGGCTCCCTAACCTTTCAAATGGCTAAGATACACAGCTACTTTTTTTTGAAAACCATACGTTTTTTGTATAAAACATTTTCTATATAAGTTTAAGGGTAATTATTATTATTATTATTATTATTATTATTATTATTATTATTATTATTATTATTATTATTATTATTAGGGTTATGGGATAGGTGTCACTATATAGACCTGGTTTCAGGAGCAGCTCTTCTTGAGAGTTGCACATTGAAAAGAGTCTCTTGTATAATAAGACTCACACAGTGATGTTGGAACCTGGGGACCATGCACCCTGCAAGTGAGCTTCTTATCCACTACACAAATAAAAAGATCCAGGAATGGTTAGAGAGCTTTTAACCTGATCTCACCAAGAAGGGTCACATTCCGTAAAAACAGTAGATCACACAACACTGCTCCCAGCACACGGAATCAGATTTAATGTACCTCTAGAGCCATTGCATGGAAATGGTTAAGCAAACACAGGCTGCATTCAGTCTACTGGCTGCACAGGCAGCACTCTGCTGCTTTGTGGGGAGGGAGGTCTGTCAGAGGCGTGACAGCAATACTTGGAAGATGGGAAAGCAGGGGTGGGTGTGGCAGCTGATCTCAGTCTTTATTTAAACTTCTCTTCCTCTCCCTTCTCTTTGAACAGGAGAGCTCATCTAGAGAATAAAGTGATCAAGTGATTCTGAGCTTCCATAAAAGGAGAAATGTATACACCCTCAGGAAACGCAAGCATCTCACATCCCCAGAACAAAGACATCACATCCCCAGAACAAAGCGTGTCACTTTTAATTACATTCTGATAGGAAATCAGCAGACTGAAGAAGCAGTAGGAAAGTACTCAATCTGGGATATATTCATTAATTCACAAATTAATTTTGCCAATGCTTTGCTCAAACTGGCAAAATGGTACAGTATGTGTTCTTCCAGTTGCATTGTAAACTGAATGACAGTCTTAGACCTCCACATCACTGTCTGTGGTGAATTAGAATGTGGTCTCAGCTGTCTAATAAATTATTCATGAGACAGGACAGGCGGGGTTCACAGGAAGCCATAAAGCCGTAAACACACACACACACACACACACACACACACACACACACACACACAAGAACATAAGAACATAAGAAAGTTTACAAACGAGAGGAGGCCATTCAGCCCATTTTGCTCGTTTGGTTGTTAGTAGCTTATTGATCCCAGAATCTCATCAAGCAGCTTCTTGAAGGATCCCAGGGTGTCAGCTTCAACAACATTACTGGGGAGTTGGTTCCAGACCCTCACAATTCTCTGTGTAAAAAAGTGGCTCTTATTTTCTGTTCTGAATGGCCCTTTATCTAATCTCCATTTGTGACCCCTGGTCCTTGTTTCTTTTTTCATGTCAAAAAAGTCCCCTGGGTCGACATTGTCTATACCTTTTAGAATTTTGAATGCTTGAATCAGGTAACCACGTAGTCTTCTTTGTTCAAGACTGAATAGATTCAATTATTTTAGCCTGTCTGCATATGACATGCCTTTTAAACCCAGGATAATTCTGGTCGCTCTTTTTTGCACTCTTTTTAAGCAACAATATCCTTTTTGTAACGATGTGACCAGAACTGAACACAGTATTCTAGGTGAGGTCTTACTAACGCATTGTAAAGTTTTAACATTACTTCCCTTGATTTAAATTCAACACTTCTAACAATATATCCGAGCATCTTGTTGGCCTTTTTTATAGCTTCCCCACATTGTCTAGATGAAGACATTTCTGAGTCAACACACACACACCTACACTAAGTGTGAAAAAAGAATTGTCAAAAACATAAAAATACAATTTTAGTGAAGGTGCAGAGGCACCACGTCTGTTGCATGAAATTTCCTATTAACTTCTCCAAATATAGTTAAACAAGTACAATACGTACTGCTTTAGTCACAGCCCATCACAAGTACCAGTGTGCTTTTCTTGTAATCAATTTGGTAGCAGACAGACCTTTAAGAGTGGTTGGCTCCTGTTGGCTTGCTGCAAGAAACAAAGGGTTATCTTAATGTCCCATTTGCCTGATCAGCTTTGCCCCAGGAGACAGGCGTCCTACTCCTTGTTGTTTCCATTGGGTCAGTCGCAGGGAAGGGGGTAGAGTCACCTTCAGAGGCACTGCTTTGCACATTCCCCTGATTGTCGCTTCTTTCAGGCTTTGCTATCTGGCTGTACACCACAAAGGGAAGCAGAGAGCTGCATTGCATCCCAGGGTTTCAGGGTTTTTTTTTTTTGTTTGTTTTTGTAGGTTTGCAGTAGTTTTTCTGAATGTGGTATTCCCAGTTTCTTTGTGTCTGTTTGTATTTGCACAAGCTTCAGCCTCTGAAATGCTCCCGGAATCAATGGATGTTATTGTAAATGGCTGAACAACTGTGCACTGGTTGGCTACACATCGTTGCAGGTAAGGGAAGACTTTCGTTTTCTCATGCATTTAATTCTTTTTTTTTTTTTAAACCAGCATTGGCAGTACTGAAGAAAGAAACTGGGCTGAGGCACTAAAACGAGTACTCTGTATAGGAGGGGTCACATTACAATATAAGCCTACTTAAAAGGACAGCTGTGTTTTTAAAGTACACTTTAGTGAAAGGCTTACTCTAGAACTGTAATAGCCTTTGCTTTCAGGTATTATTGTGTTTGTATTTTTATCAAGAGATCTATGCTGCATCAGTTCCCTTTGTTAATTGAGGCCTACAATAGTTTTTATAAAGCATCATATTTGTAAGGGTGCCCTGCACCTTGTTCTGTAGGAGTTTTGGTGAATGCTGTATTGTGGGTGAGGAATAATTGAGGCCTGCCACCACCTGCCTCTCTGTCCTTAAATACTATTATCACACAATAGGAAGTCTTGAATTGGGTTGGAGCAGTAATGCACGAGTCGCGCAGCATCAAGTGTGTGTGTGTGTGTGTGTGTGTGTGTGTGTGTTTGTGAGTGTGTGCGTGTGTGTGGGTGAGCGTGTGAGTGTGTGCGTGTGCGTGTGTGTGCGTGTGTGACTGTGCGTGTGCGTATATATATTTATATAAAATCTTCTAATGGGTAAAAAAAGGTCATGTTCTTCTCATGTGAGTCGGCTGTTTTTCAGCCAGTTGTACTGTCCCCTGAGAAACACCCACTCAATTCACATCAGTTGCAATTGAAAATCCAATGAAACAATATCTACAGTAAGACGTGGCAAATGCACAAAATGTGTTTTGTTTGATTATCTATGGAGTCAGAATATATTCAAAATGAAAACAAAACTGACCCAAAGCAAATACACACTTTTTAATACGGCACCACCAGCAGTTACTGATTCAAACTGAATGTCCTACAGTGTTTATTTTAGTTTTGAGGAGTAAACCACTGCATGCACACCCAATCACATAATATTCCCATTGCACTTAAAAGTAATCAGTAACACCTCCAGAGGAGGGCAGTGTACTGTATATGCAGGATCAAGGCAAAGGACTGCTTTTCCTGGTGCACCCCTGGGTTTCAGATCAGCACTGTGATATACTGTATTACCAAGTCATCTTTTGATTCATTCCTCGAGTATAAATAACTTTGCATGCTCCATCAGAGTTCAGATGACTTAGCTTTCATCTTGGCATGCGCTATAGCAACAGGAAACTAGAATCCGGTAAGGGATTTTGTAATTAGGAGTTTGAAACCGTTGCTGCTTTAGCAAAGGTTTACTGAACAACAATCTGAGTGAGCCACAAACAAAGGAATGTATACATTGTCTGCCATGATAAAATGTAGACATGCACCAAATGGACATTTGAGTTCATTTCTAAGCATGTCAAAGGTCCCAGGAACCTACAGCATTTGGCCTTTGAAACCTAATGCCGTATGCAACTGACACCACTGTGGTTCAGCATTGCAGAGTAAACAAGGGAGCAGCTGAGCCAACATGGTGAAAGCAGGGATATGGTTTCATAACCTTCTCCAGTATAGAAACTTCATGTCCCACTGCTCAGCAGCAGGTATCAGGAGCTTGTTTGAGACGGTTACAACACAGACATGTCAAAGGCTGTATTAACAAGGAGAGAATAGCGCCCTCTAGGATTTGCAGGTACAATACTATTGGAATCAAAATATGTTCATACCAATAGCCACCAGATGGTGCTATATACAGTGTAACAGTCACTTATTTCTACATACACTTATTTCTAGGATCTACTGCAGTGTAAAGCAGCTGCAAGTTAACTGTTATTATACACACAAACTGCTTTACCACACATGACTGTTTAGACGTATCACTAAAAGTGGTATACACCATTTAAACCAGAATCATAGAGGTTATTAAAAAACAATGAACATAACAAGGAGGAGCACAGGTAGTGGCACCTGCAAACCTCTTGTACCAAAAACTGAAACCAAGGAGGTTTCATAACCACTTGCTACTTATTAAAACTGCTCAAAAACAAATACCTGTGATGGAGGGACACTCCGATTGTAACGATCCTGCTGGCAGGACTGTGTACATTTAAGAGTACATGCCCCAGCCCTCAAACTATAACCACTGGTACAGCACCCACAATTCCAAAGCTGGGTACAGGCATCAAAGCATAGTAAAACAATGTTCATTTGTACTTTGAAGTATTCTGACACATAGAAAAATACCCCCGTTTTCAGAATAGTGTCTCTTAGTGTGACAGATGATCAGTAAATACCTGACACAACAGCATCTGAGGCTCTAAACAAGAGGCAGGCAGGGAGCCCTAAAACAAGTCAGAATGACATCCAATGAGCACGCAGACTTATTCAATTTAAGTGCTTCTCCTTCAGTCTCAATCTTACCTCACCTGGCTGTATTTCAACAGAAAGCAAGATACATAAAGAATCAAGAAATCAACTTCCCTGCTATGCAAACTTCTCCTTCATTGTAGTCCAAGAGAAACAGCTCCTTAACTCCCACGGGTTTGAAAAGCAGTCCTTCACAAACACCCTTCCACGTGACACAAGGCTGGCAACCTTGGTATACTTTTCTTTCTTGTTCAGCCATGTAACCGAGTAGTGCACCTGATAATCGATGAATTAGTTCAGGTGCAACACAGCAGGACTTGTGTTCAATTAAAGGGACAGGTGCCTATTGCAATGTGTGCAGCAGTTTTCTGATGCAGATATTTCACTCCTCCAGCTGATCTGATCCTTGTGTTATCAGTCTCGTCAATGCGGTCTGGGAGCTGAATGTTTTGCTATATTGTATTACCAAGTCATCTTACCATGTTAGGGCAGCAGTGTGTAGTGGTTAGGGCTCTGGACTCTTGACCAGAGGGTCATGGGTTCAATCCCAGGTGGGGGACACTGCCGCTGTACCCTTGAGCAAGGTACTTTATCTAGATTGCTCCAGTAAAAACCCAACTGTATAAATGGGTAATTGTATGTAAAAAAATTATGTGACATCTGTATAATGTGATATCTTGTAACAATTGTAAGTTGCCCTGGATAAGGGCGTCTACTAAGAAATAAATAATAATAATATATTTAAAGTGTCAGGGTGCTGAACCAAACACCTGGGTCCTTGTCTGTGTGCTTAGCCACAAGCAAAACAGAACCCAGATCCACATTGCAGCAGGGCGGTCCAATCCCAGCCCTGGAGGGCCATTGCACTCCAGGTTTAACAGGTAAAATGAGAAAAATACTTCAGGGTCTGGATGGAGGGTTAATTGGTTCAATTACACAATTTAGAACAGGGTTGGAACAAAGGCCAGCTCTGGTAGGGCCAACTTTGGCAAACCCTGATTTGCAGAGTACGTCACTTCACATATCTTTGGTTGTTTTTTTTAAATTTTTGTAAATTGTATTTACTATTTTAATGTGTTTTGGGATTTTGTTTCAATATTCAGTCATCATAATTTGTACTAGCTAAAGACAGTTGTAGCAGTATACAGAGCTGAATAAAGGTTATGGTTTTGTGAACAGTGCCCATAGGTAAAAAGGTATTGCATTTGGACTTCAAAACATTGAAATAACTTTATTTAATTTTACTCAGTTGTTTAGACAACATAGAAATGGCATGCATACAGTTTATTTGTAGGTTATCACAAACGTATTTGTTTCATTTTTAAATACTAAGTAAAGTGCTAAGTCATGTTTCGTGTCTGTGGCACTGCATTTAGAACTGATCAGATAAGAGACCACGTGCTCCAACGTTACATAACAATTGAAGTTTTCCCAACCGGATGAATCCCTGGACAAAGGCTGTATCATTTCTGTCTTTCTCAGTGAATGGTCTTTATTTATGTTTGTTGAACCATGTTTCTTTTTTTGGAAACACTCTCCACCTCTGCGCCTGCCCTGTTAGTGCTGCGATTGTATCCGCAGCACATCCTAACTGATGGAGGATTAGGGAATTAGGCTTTATTTAGCAAATCCTCCCCATTCTGTTTTCGAAATCTCCCTACACTGGATAGCCGCACTCCAGAAGGCAGCTTGTCTGTACAGCTCTTACAGGCAAAGCATGCTGGGAACTGGCAATGGGCAGAAGGGAGGAGAGGGGCTGGGGGGGAGGAGCCAGCGACAACATCTGCTACAGAAGGGCTTTTCACATGGCTCGGAAGCATGACTGTTAAGACTGGCTCTTCGAGTCATATGCATGTGTATGGGAAGAGTGATCATCAGCAGTATATAGGGGCTGTGTAGATGTCAGCTTTTCAGAATTTGAAATAAGGGCTGCCTTTGAATTGCAGTGAATTATAGTGCCATCTTATTATTCTGGTATAATATTGAGAACGCATGTTTGTATCTCATTTTTCCACGCCTGTATTTCACTGTAAACAGTCTTCTCACATCCAGCACCTTCATTTACTTTCTATTTTTCTTCCAGCAAGAACCTCACTTTGATTGTCATCAAGATATAATAGCTATACATGCCTATTTTGTACCATGTTTGCTATGGTAATGAGTTTTATTGCTCTGATATCGAGTTTATGGATTTTTCCATAGTATCTCCTTTGCTAGATTAATGTTGAGTACCTAGGAATTATTATCCACCTTACTGTTGGCTTCACCTGCCCTGTAATATTGGTTAGTTGCAAGGTTGTGACATCACAAGACTTTATTATTATTTTATTATTTGTTTATTTAGCAGACTCCTTTATCCAAGGCGACTTACAGAGACTAGGGTGTGTGAACTATGCATCAGCTGCAGAGTCACTTACAACAACGTCTCACCCGAAAGACAGAGCACAAGGAGGTTAAGTGACTTGCTCAGGGACACACAATGAGTCAGTGGCTGAGGTGGGATTTGAACCGGGGACCTCCTGGTTACAAGCCCGTGTCTTTAACCACTGGACCACACAGCCTCCTATGAGTGTTTCTAAGTGTAGTGATGATTTCAAACGACTGTCAGTTCTTCCATTAATAATTACTTCTACAGATGTCTGTAGAAAAGCAGTGTCTTATTCCCATGTGCTGTTAGCAGTATTTGTGGTTCGTAGTTTTTAGTTGTTATTCACCCATGCTTGGGTACGATCTGTTTTCCAGCTGCATCCTTGCTTGTTCACAGCTCTGTAAGAACATAAGAAAGTTTACAAACGAGAGGAGGCCAATTGGCCCATGTTGCTTGTTTGATTGTTAGTAGCTTATTGATCCCAGAATCTCATCAAGCAGCTTCTTGAAGGATCCCAGTGTGTCAGCCTCAACAACATTACTTGGGAGTTGGTTCCAGACCCTCACTATTCTCTGTAAAAAAAATGCTTCCTATTTTCTGTTCTGAATGCCCCGTTATCTAATCTCCATTTGTGCCCCCTGGTCCTTGTTTCTTTTTTCAGGTTGAAAAAGTCCCTTGGGTCGACATTGTCGACATTTGTTCAAGACTGATTGTGTGGGAGTAGTGAGTTGCAATTAAATTACTTGCCTGTTACTATTGTACGAATATACTAGGGCTACCATATGACTCTATGTACACTGGGACAGTTTGGGACAGCTCACTCACATTGCAATGCATTCTGGTAAGTGTAGTCCTGCTGTGTAAGTACCTGGGGCAGGTTAAATGTACCAGAATGCATTGCGATGCGAGTTGAAAAGCCTGCACTGTCCCAAACTGTCCTAGTGCATGGAGTCACATGACAACCCTTACTAATACGCAGGTTGATGATTTGTCTGGTAAAAATGTTCTAGGCTCCAGGAGAATCTGCACAAACTTTACATCACTGAGGGTGCGGGCTCATACGTTTAATGTTTAGGTTGGTCTTCCATTGTTGCTGTAAGCCTTTGAATGGCGCAAGGGGTAGCATCCTGGGCTTTCACTGTCTAGTTTGGGAATATGAAGTTCAATTGCTGGTGTGATTGGCTTGTGTGCAGAAGTTGAAGGATCAGTGAATGTTCCCAGAGTTTTTCTCAACTAACACATGTTTTAAAATTATAGCTTCTTTTTTGACAGAGGTGTTTTTTCATCCAGGTTTCCAGTTTTTATACTGGAACGAGACTGAGTTTTACAGGCTGCTTTCATGATCCAGATAGACAGGTTATTAGTTGCCTCTGTTCTTATCACTTTGTTTGATTCATTGGACAGACTCACTACGGGCATTCAGAGTTTATTATGACCAGGCTGTTAGTGCTGTAAAAGACCTAGAACTGAAGATCTTTCAGAGACAATTCTCCCAGTAAAAGCATTAAGACGGGCTAAGGTGTCCTGACACAAAAGAAAAAAAAGAATTTTGTAGGGAAGAAAAAGTCACTTATAATTATTTAAAACAAAGGACTGACAATTAGAACAGTTACATCAAAAATTCAGTATCCTAGAAGTGTTTTATTCATACAGTATGTAATTACTGTTATTTATAAGAATCTGAGTTCTTTCAAAATAAAAAAACAGTAATTTGCTATTTACAGTTATCTAAATCACTTATATGAACCATCGTGACATAATACCATTTCCGAAAACAAAACCTTTTAATCAAAAAGATTTTTTACCGTGTTCCTAAAAAAGACCCCAATATTAAGAGTTAAAAAGGGGAGCCATAGCCAGCCTACCATCCTATATCTTGAATCCTAGCACACAAGTATTTTATGGGTTTTCATGCCAGATTATTATTGTCATAATCTGGTGTTATTATTTGCTGCCTCTTCTATGTGACTCCACCCTCAGCCACTCATTTCTGTTTGTTTCTCTCCTATTCGTGGTCATCCCTTGCCCTCTGGCTTTGGTGCAAAATGAATCTTTTCTATTTGTTTTTTTGCAAGGCACGCTGCATGGGCACAACAGCAGCGTCTCCACCAGCATCATCCTTGCTCTGGCACTAATTGTTTCTAATGTGATGTCACCCCGTATTGATTTGATCCCAAGTGGCTGGGGAAGGGTGTTGACTGGAGCATGCGCAGCCGCAGCAGCAGAAAGCAGCTGAGCTCCTGAAAAGCTCTCATCGGGGGAACAGGAGAGAAACACAGTCAGTGCCAGAGAGGCAGCCTGTCATTCAGAGATTAAGATTTTGAATTAGAAAGAAACAGATGTAGCACAGGCTACACACACTCACAAAGTCACACACACACACACACTCACACTCACACACATATTCACACATGCTCATAAAAAAGCACTATAGAGCTTGTGTGAGCATAACAGTTCCGAAATGACCATCTCTTACTAATCTGACACTGCCTGGTAATTCATCTTTTTCATCTCTGTGCTCCAATAGGATTGCAGAGCAGGGAAGTGCGTCACAAGGTATGAAAAGGGTTACATGTTCAGTGAAATCAGGGATAGGTTGGTTGCAAGGGGAGGCTTCTCTGATATTCTCAAGGGGTATAGTTTCAGGAGGTGCAGGCTGGAAAACCATGTGACGAGGTAAAGAGCTGGAGGGATTGGCTAGAGAACTAGCTAGTGTGAGAGCTCAGCAAGCCTCTCTCTCTCTCTCTCTCTCTCTCTCTCTCTCTCTCTCTCTCTCTCTCTCTCCCCCTCCCTTTCTCTCTCTCTTTTTGCTTGCTTTTTTTTCTCTCAGCATCCTTCTGTGATCCTGTAGATACAACTGCAGCAGAATCCATGGCCTAAACCACAGCTCCAGCCATTTCAGGCTACAGCAGCACCATTTTGCTCGTACTGCTGTATATACAGTACAGTAGTGTATCTGGATCTTAGGGGGGTGGTGGGGGGGTGGTACCAGTGGATCGGCTCGGTTCATTCTTCCTCAGCACCTGGTAACTAGGGTTCTCTTTTTCCCTGCTATCTTTTCAGGCTCCTTGGAGATTGAGGAATGCACTTCTGCCATCATGATGGAAGGTAGGCTATTTTTTTTCTCTTCCTCTCTTGCTGCGGTTTGCTTAGCTGTTATTAATACCATAAGCCTTCTAGCTATTTTTGTATTCCTGTGACTTGGATATCAAGAAAGGGCAGGCAGTTGTTCTTGTCTAATGCACAAATACAGCTGAGGTGCTAATGATTTTATTTAATGTTTTTAAAGGATTTCCTGTGTTGTGGGGTTAGCTGTGGTTCTGCTCCACTGTGTGCGTTCTCCTTGTAGAAATGTCCTACAGTTCAATAAGCATTGCATTTTGAAGGCACATGATCTGCTTTCATTTGCAAATGTTTAGCTGATGTATTTGACAAGCTGTATAGGGCAGGAATTGATGGCATCAGGTGATGTCAAACTGTGACCCTGGGAGACTACTGAAAGATGAAAATGAAATGGCCCCTTTGTGGATGTCCAGGGTAGAATCTAGTACTATATTTTCATGTCAAGCAAGTATTCCAGTAGTCTCATATTTCTCATGGCTTTTTCTTTTGTTTGTGCTTAATTATAATCTTCACTTTGTTAACAATTATGGCTGTCGCAAATGCTTTGCAACCTTTTTGCTATTCATCTGGATCGCTTGTGGAGTAACAGGATTATTCATAGCTAGTTATTTTATGCACAGTGAAGTAGTAGATTGGAAAGAAGAGAAAATGTCCTCGTGAAAGTTTGTTATTTTCCCCATTGCTTTTGTACTATTTTGACACACAGCCCTAGTCATGTGGATAGCAGCAGAATGGGTTGTCACCATCATTTACATCTACACATACCTGTGTTTACACATTCAATATTAATGCAGATCTCTATCTGTGTGTGCGTGTTTGTTTTGTAAAGGTCGATTGTCCTCTTTCCTTTAGTTGGGGGCTGTTATGTCAGCAAATAAGTTATTAAAATAACAATATAAAATAATAATACATATGAATTTGGATGATTTAACAGTAGCTTTGTTAAGTGCTTTTTTATTTCTTTATCCAAATGAGTTTTACATGACAATCCCCTGTGGGGATCTGCATGCAGAGTAGAGGAAACAAGCACAATATAGTTAATAAACTTACTGAAGTATCCCTTTTAACAGTGGTTTTATGAGAAAACAACAGTAAGATAATGTTTATGTTTTCTGATATATCATTGAATTTGTTAAGCTTTTGAAACAATGAGGGCATATTTGGAGAACATGCTCAAGTTTTTTTTTTTTTTTTTTTTTTTAATAAAATGGAGGCTTTTTAATTAAGAAAGCATTTGACAATAATGACACTCAGAGCTTGTTATATATTGCATCGATCCCAAATGAAACCCTGCAGCTTGGAGAGAATACAGTATTGAGTTTTGTGTTGTGACGAACAATGAAATGCATAACGTTTAAAACCTTCATTACACAAATGTGTATAAGACGGTACAGAGCAGGTACAGAAAATAATGAATTCTGTTTTTCCCAATTCTGATTGCCAGTGTCTCCATAGCTTCTTCCCCTTTAAATTATGGTTTACTGTGTTGAGTCTTTGTACTAATTATAAATAAAAATACTATTATTCCAGTCTCCTATTTAAAAGATATGAATGTACTTTTCAGTAAATGTATATGGGGATATAAGAAAGCAATGCTTAAAATCAGTAATCTATATAACAGTCATAATAGAGAAGGTGTGAATATCCCCAGTTCCTACTGGCATTATTTATCTTATCAATTTAGACCTCTTAGAGATTGGTTTGTAAACTCAAGCAATCCCCCAACTTGAGATATGCTGAAAATATTGCCTACCCCAATAGTTTAAAAGACTTATTGTTACATGACCCCCCCACCCGCTCAGAAGAATAACTTTATCTTTACATTTGCACTCAACATTTTCAAAAGATCAGCCCTTCTTTCATTTCAGTTTAGGACTCTGAACCAAAAAACATTTTGAATAATAAGAAACCTTTATTTAACCGCACTTGGATTAATGCCCAGATCAATAAGGTGGGAGATTTGTTTGAAGGAAATGTATTCCCTTCTTTGAGATCTCTAAAGGATAGTTGCCATATTCCAATTGTAGAAACTAGAATTTACAATCATATCAAAAAAACTTTAGCCAACCTAATCCCTCAACTTTGCTGTCCTAATCTGACTAAACTGGAGATGTCTGTATTAAATCCATTGAATTCCCATGGTTTTGTATCCAAGTTATACAAATTATTTAAAGAGAATTTGTCATACAGTAATATTAGTTGAAAGTCAAAAGTTGAAAGTCGCATCATCCTGGAATAATATCAACAACAATATTACATTTTCTTCACCCAATGCCAAATTAAGATCCATTCAGTATAAAATTGTAAATATAATTCATTATACTCCTGTTAGATTATTAAAATGCGGTTTGAAACAGGATGCTGGAGCTGGGACTCTGGTGAAGGATGTCTTTTCCATGTGTTATGTAGTTGTAGTAAGCTACATGATTACTGGACCACAATATTTCTAATGGCTTTCAAATACATATTACCTGCAGCCCTTTAGTTGCAATCTTAGGAGACATACCTACTCTCCAAGTTAGAAAACCACAGTCGAAATTACTGCTTACTCTATTCCTCATAGCTAAAAAAATGATACCTACTTCCTGGAAGGATACTGAACCCCCAGTCTGAGCACTTTGGAAGAACTCTGTACTGGATGTTATTAACTTGGAAAGAGTAATCTGCTTTTTCAGATAAGGACTTAATTTACTGAATAATGAAATAGAGCGTCCTCTTATTTTATGGATATGGATTGTAACTAAATGATATCTATATACTGTACCTATATGTATTTATATATGAGCTACCCAAAGCTATCGTATCCTTTTACTTATTTAATCATTATTTAATACCAGGAACATATTAGAGTTAAATATGTATCACTTTATTGTGACATTTGTGAAACATTGTGATATACTTTAATATGTATTGATGAACTGAAAAATGTATTGTTATTAGATTGTATATTAAAAAGCAATAAAATATGAATTATATAAATAAAATAAAAATACTATTTAACATGGCTGAAATTCAATTGCCAACACAATGTATATAGTAGCACATCATAATGTTTTTATAAGCCTGAGCCAGTAATTGTTGTTTCTACATGAAGCACTTTGACTTATGAGGCCGACAATCTAATGGGACCAAATGTTATACTGTACTGCATGCCCATTCTTCTTCCTTACCACTTGGGGTCCAAGTGAAATAGCTTCTGGTGTACACAGCCCAGACTCTTCAGAGATGAGAGTTATTTTATTCCAGACCACATTTGTCAATGTTGGCAACCTCTTTAGGCTTTCATCTCAGATCACTAAATGCTCTAAGAAAAAATAAACTAAAATTCAAGGTTGGAATGAGGATGTTAAACACTCAGGCTTCAGGCTGGGCTCTCATCGTACACCTAATTCAACACATTTTTATTCATTTTTTCCCAAAAGAAATACCCTGGAAGTTGCATGACATTCAAAAAATGACAGAATCAAAAACTATTGTCCTAATCATTTTTTTTTCCCCCTGGTTATCTTTGCAATTTGAGACAATACTTACCGAAAGCCATTGACATTTTTTTTGTCACATTTTGTGCTGTGCAAACCAGTTTACTGGATGTCTATCTTCATTCTTGGGTGTTACTATCATTATGCAAACCATACATGTTTTATTTTGCATCAGAATAAGTGAAGGAAGAGCGGTAACACAAGATTGAGAACATGTATCACTGTGTGTTCCGCACATGCTCATGACTGATTAAGAGCCACATTAGTCTTGTGAATATAGTTTTTCGATATGTACTGTACTGCACAGTGGAATTAGCAGTGTGCTGTACACAATCAAAAAAGGACTGAGCGAGTTTTCACTTCCCAGAAAAACTGCAAGCGGGGCAAAAAAAAAAAAAAAAGAAAATGGACTGTGTGAAATATTGGCTCAGAATTTCACCTGCCTGGCCTTGACTGAAACCGCGGCAGCTCGTTTTTGTAAGGGCTTCTTATTCAAACATCAGTGCCGGGTCACTCACCACTGAGCTTGATTGAGCGGCTGTAATTATATCTATAAAAACCAAAGATTTCTGACATGTTGCTGGAGTTTACCACAGCAATCACACTTCAGTTCAATTAACTATTAGAAAGATCTGCCCCATTTTAAAACAGCAGTTTACAGTTACAGTAAACAATGAACAAGAGAATGTCTCCTTTACAGAATGCATTGTTAATATCTACCCACAGCCATACCTGTGGGTAGATATGTAAGTCCAGGGCATTGCTACTGCTGTTTTGCTATGAGGAGACTGTGAAGACAACATCAGAGGAATATCTTGACCTGCAATGGTATAATATTGTGCCTCCTGTGTAAGATACCACTGCTCTTCGTACACCATCACGGAGTAGCCAGCAGGGTTCAAAGGGGGAACTACCTTGTAAAGAAAATGGCATAAAGTAAAAGGCACAACTAAAGTAAGATCCAGAATAGAGAAACCAAGGATCTACATGTTGGTGACAGAAAAGGATGAAAGCTGGAACAGTAAAAGGTGGGCAAATGGAGTTTAAAAAGCTGCAAGTGCACCTTTAATATTAAGCTTTAAACTATGACTAGTTCAACTGTTAAATTATGTCGCATTATTCTCGGTATCTAATGACAAATTTAGCATAATTAAATAACCAGAACTATAACCGGATCATTCGTGGGATACTTCTCCATTCAGGACACAACCTCTATGAAGTCTTGACTGGTGAATTAATCCATAGCAGTCATCAAAGTACATGTCACTAAACTTAAAATGCTGAAGGACATCACAATGTTGTGTTTGGAAGCAACAGCTAATCTTTCATTTCAGTAATGCCTGCGGTTTCCAGCATAGCCAATCAGCGAAGCAGCCTGGTGTTCAGATATCCATTTTTATTGCAGATACAGAAGGCTTGCAAGAACAGATGTCAACCATTAACCTGGAACAGCTTGTATGCGAGTGTTCCCTTATTCAGGGTTGGTCTGTCACAGAAGATTTCTTTATATATTGTGGCAGAGTAGGGGAAGAAAGGAGAACATTTGTAGTCCAAGGAGGGAGCTGCAGGACTACAACCCCCAGAATGCCATGGGACTACAGGGCTGCTGAGGAAGAGACAGTTATGTGTGCCAGGCTGACAGAGTAAAAGCCCAGCACAGAAGAGACCTGTGTGGTCTGATTTAAAAGGTACTGTGTGAACCTTCTGTTTGTGACAAAGTGTTTTGTTTTGCTGATAAACGGCTTAGCCGTCCAGCACGTAGTTAGGGACAAAGAAGAAAGGTCCAGTTTGTACTCTGAGAAGGAGTTGGGCTTTTGTTTTGATTTTTTCTCGTTTTGTTATTGTAAATAATAAAAGTGCAAATGTGTATTAAAAATACAGTTCTGTGTCAGTGTTTGGTGTGTAAAAAGGCCGAAAACAAACCTGAGCCGTAAGGCTCCGTTACAGTATTTCTGTATGTATTTATTTACCTGGAAGGCTTATTAACAATGAACAGTACTTTTTAAATCTTTTCTGTTAAAGCTGAGCTTCCTTATGGAATGGATCCTCACTCGGGACCGGAGTTGTCCACACCTACTTTATATCACCCTTATTTTTGTCTTCCCTGTTTACTGTGCATTGGTGGGTGGCCTGCACTACCTCCTGTAGGTTTTTTTCTGCTTAGATCATTAACTGTTATACATACTAAGTATTCCAGCAAAAATTGCTTCTGGGAAGATTCACGTGGAAGTGAGGTGTGGAGGCTGACTAGGGTTGCATTGTTCGATGAAGCCAGTTTTTGCTGGAATAGTTGGTAAGCATGGCAAATACTTATCTAAGGAGAAACACCTATAGAGAATCATACAGATCAGACATAATAATACCACAAGAGCAGGGACACTTGTTGGGAGAAATGTCCCTTGACATCTTGACATAATATATTCATAGAGTATTTTGTCAGGTAGATTCCAAGCCCTACTGTTGCTGACCCTTAAGCCTAAGTACAATATTAATTAACCCCCATATGACTAAGAGTTGGGGCCAATTTTCATAGCGTTTCCACCATCGTTTAATTAACTCCTATTTTTTAAAAGGAGAAAAAAAATCAAGTTAATGTTACCAAATGTAATACGAAACATATTGCGAATACTCACTTAATGTTGTTTGGTTTCAGTTTTGAAAAATGAACAGGTGTTTTACCTCTTTAAAAAAATAGGAGTGAATTAAAGACTGGATTAAATGCTTTGAAAATATGGCCCTTATAGTGCAAAAAAAAACAAAACGTGTCTGTAAAAATTAAGAAAGTATCTTTTTAAGTTCCAAATCCTCACAAAAACTGCAAACGGTCTTAAAATGTATGCTTTTTTTATGAGAACTATTGCAGTTATTTTTAATACTTTATATGGAGGGCTGACTCATGTCCATATGAGCTTTATTAGCCCACTTTGCTGATGATAGATTAGACATAAAAGGATGCAAATGGTAGATTCCGCTGAGGTAATTCTACAGGATTTCTAATTGGGAATTTAATTCAGTGTTATCTGACTCGGCTCATTTTTCTCAGAACTCAGAAACAAATCAGAAAGGCTACAACTGGGTGCTGGCATCCAAACCGGGAGAAATTATTGACTATTGAGGAGCACAATACTCCAAGCCTGTGTCATCTGTACCTGGTGCTGCAATAGGGAAAGGTGAAGGATAAATAAAGGTGATGCGTAACATTTATCAAAATATGATTATTATTATTATTATTATTATTATTATTATTATTATTATTATTATTATTATTATTATCATCATGGTTTACAGTGGATGCGCTCCAGCTTTGACTGGCAGTGAGTGACTCAGACTTCGTCTTCACTGTGAGCTGTGATTGAAGATCCAAGAGGGGATGCCAGTCATTCAGTCCAGGGGATTTAGGCATTAAAGCATGTTTGAGGATGTTGCACTTATGAAAATAGGCTTTGATTAATAACAACTGTGGACAGATGCTGTTCTCTTGCATTGGTGCTTACTGAAACGTAATGTATTGTCATATATTGCCATGTATTCAGTAATATATTGTAATGCATTTTAGATTAATTTAATTTAATTTCATAATATATATATTTTCATAATAGATGTAATTTTTTTTTCATAATGACATCTTCCTGTTATCTAACACAATGCCTTATCTTATCTTATGAGGCTTATCTTGATCCTTATCTTGATCTTGATCCTCAGGTTTCTCAGTACGTTGCTGTGTCTATCTATCACATTTAGACCTATCTATGTTAATAGGTGTTTAGGAGGCTTATGAATACTAGTAGTTTTCTGTTATTTTCATTGCAATTCACAACACATGTGTGTAACTCTTAGCCACAAAAGGCTCGTATTTGTAAAAACGTATCCTGTTTCCCCGCAAGGATTGGCATGATCTGTGGAACAGTGATGCAAAACAAATCTGATGCTGTCAAGTCAAAATCAGCAGTCCATAATATATGTGTGAAATGTATTCAGCCTCACACTTAAGACATCTCTTATTTATACGAGATTATATTAAAAGAGAGAAACTGAGGTATAAGGATATTCTTGAGATAGGGCCTGTAAGTGTACATTCATGACTGTAATAATCATCACGGCTTGCTCACTCCATTACTTTGGAATTTGCAATCCTTGTCTCTGAACTCACATTGAGGATTTTCCTTTCCAGTTCAGTTTAATTAACTGCTGCATGAAGACAATCCTAATATGTCTCAGGAATGTATAATACCTGAATCGGGACTCGTCTTCTTAACAAGCGATCACGACCAGTGTGACCCTGCTACACTGTGCCCATAACGCTCAGAGAGGCAGCAGTCCCCTCAACAGGGGGGTCCAGCCTTTGTAATGTTAATCACACACGTGCATGTCCTTGCTCTCTGAAATAGAAAGCTCTACTGTAGTGTCAGACAGCCCCGCTAAAGATACCATCTGCTGCTTCCCTTTTCAAGGGTGCGTTTAATGAAATGCAATTAAAATAACTCTGAAAATGAATTGTGCTGAGCTCTCTTTAAGCACCAAAATTCAACAACTGGTTTGCATCGTGTCCTGATGTGAGTTTGAGCAGATGAGAAACACATTTATTTTCTCTTAATCTTAAACATTAGGGGATAGTAACCCTCCCCCAGTATGGGCATGCTGTATACAAACACAGGGTTTTATTGAAGGGGTTTTATATGAATACTGCAATACACACATGTAGAGGTTTAAACATTACCTAAATATTTTCTACAAAATAAAGACATTACACTCATATAGTCAAATACTATAGATTAGATTATAGATGTTTAAGAATAAGACAGTGCCTATTCTCAAAGCTAGACGTGGTTAGAACGCATGTTTCTGTGTAGAACCATTTTTATGACATGCGCTCTGGTCTCATTGATATATGAAGGCATGGCAATGCTTTTATGTTCAATGCTGTAAAAACACTTGTGAGGATGGTTTTTCTTTTGCTTTTTGCTGATAGATTATTCTGTCATGCAGTGCGGTTTGTAATATGTCTCTTTAAAGCACTGTTCTCATGTGTTCTGACAGTATATATGTGCTGAGAGCAGAACTATAATGCAGGGCTTTGGCCTTAATGGATGACAGTGAACCATAAATGCTGCCCATTTTGAGCCATCTGTTCACCTTGAATTCTCTTTATTCAATGCTTGTATATTCTATCGTGTGATGTTTTTCTTTTCCTTCTTTCTGTGAATACTGGTTTTGAATTCATGAGTTTAATTTTTTTCTGATTTCAATTTACAATAACATGGATTATTGGGCTAGAAGCATTTGTTTAGTGTTAAAATATATATTTGTTTGATCATACATAACATTTGAATAATACAATCACTTTTACTTTAGTATAACAGTGTAAATCACTTGGGAGACTCAAAGTTATTTTCTGGAATAGTCTTGGTTGCACTTGTACTTAATTACTTAATTCAGTTTGAGGATAATTCACTTGCTGTAGATTTACTGTCTGTGTGGAAAAAATTAGGATCCTAGCTGACATCATTTAAAGTCCTACAACATCAAAAGTGAACAACATTTGAAAATCTACACAATCTCATTTTATAAGGAGACTTATTTTACTACCTGTAAAGAAAATGCTTTTTATAGCCCTGGTTATTCTAACGCATTTAAAACTACAGTCATCTAACCATGTATTCCCAATTGAATGCACTATGACTGATGGTTGCAGTTGGTTTTGAATATTGGCAATAAAGATGTTGCTTCTGCTCCCATTGCAGATCACATGGAAGGCTGTAGCAGGGACGTTTTCACTGCTAGCCATCGTTGCTTTCTGATTCAAGGATCGTTACCTGTGATCTCTTTTTAATTCTCTTCGACAGCGTGGCACTTGGTGTTTATCCTCTTTTTTCCTGCTGCGTGACATTAGCTACCAGTCTTGTCAGTGGATGTTGTTAAATATTAATGGTTCCACCGCGCATGTTTCATTAAAACACCTCTTTGAAACTGTTGATCGAAAATTCCTTGATTGAGGCCAGCAGAAAGAAGGTCGGTCACAGACTTTACCTGCCTCATGCCAAGAAACATCAGTAAAGTGCTGAGTCGATTTCCAATCATTTTCAACGGCAAGTTAACAAATGACCTAAACAAATAGAAGAGATATCCTGAACAGAATAAAAGCCAATTACAAAAGACATGAAATGAATATAAAAATGTATAACCTTTTTTCTCAATAATAACTTAAAAGGTATTTAATTTTAATTGCTCATTATTATCTGAAAGCGATGTGTCGCTCACTACAATGCACTGACAAGCTATCCTTGTGTATCCACTGGATAGACCTAATACAAACTTCTTAAATGTGTGACAGCAATCCTATTTACTGTTGAGGAAAGTGATCAGGCATCACACGTGTCACTTGTTCAATTCACAAGAGTCAATTAACAAGACTCCTGTTGCAGCATTGCGTTTTAACCCTGGGCTCGGTTGGGGCTGAGCTTCAATTCCAAGTCTTGTCAACTTGTATTCGCCCAGCTCGGGTCATTAGAAGAAGGATTAGCAGACTTGATGAGAGTGTATCTGAGCTTCTATAGCCCTGTAGTTCTGTTTTTTCCTGCCCACCCCCAAGGTCTATTTAGCAGAGTAGTGAATAATTTCTAGCTAATATCTTTCATTAAATGTGTCATTACAACATAAAACTATCAGTCTGTATTGGGTGTATATCGTGCACTATCCTGGGATGTAAATTAGGCTCAAACTGGACACTTCTTATCTTTGCCCTCTAAATAGAGAATGTGTCATTCATATTAAAACATGTCTGTTGTGAAGGTCCTACAGTGCTCCTTTTTGCAACTGCACCCTTTATAGTGAAGAACTGGTAGAAAAGGCCACTTGCGTAAGTCATTCTAAGTAAGAATTGGAACACATATTGTGGTGTCTTAACCATGGCTCCTGACTGCAGGTTTCAGCGTATTCCCAGCTTGGATGCCTGTGAAGTCTGTTTGTTTTGGATGGGAGGTGCTACCAGGCCCCCAACAAGGAGCTGCCATCTCCTCCTTGCCTCAAGGATCTACGGCTTGGTTCATTAGAGAGATGGAGAACGACTTTGTCGTTTTTGCCTGAAATGAATGCTTCGAGAGCAGTGATATCATAAAATGTGCTACAGACAGATTTCTCTTGTTGTCTGAGTCATCCTGCTATAATTACATGCTAATACGCAATGTGAATTTGGAAGGTTTCAACCTCAATTTTACAAACTGTTTTTTTTTTTTACGATGTTAATGGATTCAGCTTTTGAGTTAACTACCGTATCTCATATTTTTAATAGCATTTTATTTTTACTTACTGGGTACATTTTTATTTGAGTGAAACCTGCAAACCCACTCCCTCTTAGAAACCAGCATAGTAATTTAGACTGGCTAATGAACATGCATTGTTGATCTAACTACTTCTTTGCCTTATGACAAAGCAGTCAGGCCCTATTTTAGCAGCATGTTTAAAGTCAATGTTCTGAGAGGAAGAAATGTAACCTTCTTTTCATTGTCATGCTGTGACTTGTGTGAAGTGTAGACTGTACATGCATAGTGTATGTTTCTGTTTTGATACATCTCACATTCTTTTTGGGTTGTTTTTTGTTAGGACTATCATAGACTCCTTGCTTCTCCTGCTTGTGTGACTCGCAGCTGCATTGCTGAATAATTTATAAGCACAAGCACTTTAATCTTGTGCACGCTGTCTATTGCTTTAGCATACCATTGATGTCATTTTCAAACATGAATGCATTTGGGAACAAGCAGACTAGGAAACAGCACAAAACATGGTAAAGTCCTGGTATGAAATTATAATCCAATGTGTTGACAGTCACACATATTTTAACATCATTATTACTATCGTAAAGCTTTTGGATTCCTAAACTGTGATGTTATAAAAAAAAAAAAAAATGGCCAAGCAGTTTGCCACGCAGGTTACCATCCTTATAATATGCATTTATAATGCTTCACCAGGTTAACTGTGCTTTTAAATAACTGGTCTGGATCCCTGGCACGGATTAAAAAACGCTCTATTAAGCAATTAGCCTAGAGCAACTGGGCAGGAGCGGCCCGGCTGTCCCTAAACAATAAGAGCCTGGGCGTCTACACTGCTGCCCCTGCAGCACTTGTTGTTTTTGCTGTTTGCACACAAACTAACCCTCCCCGGCCTCTCCACCACTGTTATGATTCCCTGTCCTAACCTACACTGATGTACTGGAACCCAACCCTGGCCTATTTGCTGCTGAGCTGTCCAGTTCCTAAGTGGCAGTAAAACAACCCGAAAATCACAAAAACAGTCCAGCCATGGAATGCAGCCTAATGAATAGAAACAAGGCCCCAGCCAGTCGTGAACTCATACTGCACCCTGATGAGGGTGCCGGCTGGAGTCTGCGAAAGCTACAGCCTACACTGTATACTCAGATACCATTTTGGCAGTACCATCGCTGTTGGTAAAACTAGTGTAATAAAACCATTTGTATTAATCTGAAAGGATATTTGGTAAGCATGCTGTCTGAGTTGGGTAAAACAGGCAACACAAAGTTTCCATTGCAATATTAATGTGCACTAATGGAGACAGATGCTATTGGCAGCTGAACTCCTGCAGAGTTTGTGTACCATACCACATGGGCTTTATAAAACTTACATTGCTAATAAACCAACACGCAGAGCAGAATGCATGTTTGTTTTTAAGTTCTCAAGATGTGACACAGTAGCTAGGTATGGTTGTGAGAAGGATGTTTCTTGTGTTTTTTGTGACCTGTAGGACTACCCAAGCTATGAAATAACAGACATCTGTGGTTCCTTCCCATATTAGAGGCGGTAGATTCTCCTTCAGTGACCTGATTTCATCAACGCTACATGTAAACATGTTTTCTTCAATCTAATGAATCCACTTTCTGTTTTCAATTTGCGGGGAACCCCACTGTGTTTGGCTTGTGAGTGTCCTCTCTAATCATGTTTGTAGAAAGTGTTTCAATTGCAGCTGTCAATGCTGTTGAGAAAAGCTGCTGGTTTTTTTTTCTATTTAGAAAACTATATAGCACAACCAAAGCCACATCATCTTTCCATCTCCTGACTCCAGTTCATGTCAGTTTGTATCAGGTCGGCTCCTTTCCCCACCAGTTCTTTTCTCTTCACTTGTGGTTCATACCTGCAATGCTGAACATGTTGTGATTTAATTAAACTATCTTCTTTCTTAATTGTAGGTTTACAGAATCATTAAAAGTAATTTATTGATATGACCATTGCTTATTGTATCATTATGTCTGCAAAACCACAATTAGGAGCATCCTGATCTTGTTTATAAAATGCTTTTACGACAGTCTGTAGTCATTTTATTTCAGCCTTGATTCATATTCATAGTTCTGACCGATTAGCTGTGCTGTCTCAACATGCGCAGCGAGCAAAGGATTGATAGAATTGCATCTTATGTAATATCACACACAGAGGCTGTGTGGTCCCGTGGTTAAAGAAAAGGGCTTGTAACCAGGAGGTACCCGGTTCAAATCCCGGCTCACTCACTGCCTCACTGTGTGACCCTGAGCAAGTCACTTAACCTCCTTGTGCTCCGTCTTTCGGGTGAGACATGGTTGTAAGTGACTCTGTAGCTGATGCATAGTTCACACACCCTAGTCTCTGTAAGTCGCCTTGGATAAAGGCGTCTGCTAAATAAACAAATAATAATAATAATAATAATAATAATTTCAGCAATCCTCTTAATCTTGTTTAATTTGAATGTTATCCACTTTCAGTTATTCCCAAGGAGTACACATCAAAGGGGTATTTTTGTATTCCTGATATTAAGGATAAATTCAGATTTTATGAGGAAGGAGAACTGAGGAGAAAGTAATACATTTTGACATGCAGCCCATGGTTCTCTGGGCTGCAGTTAAACAGACATACTTCAGAGGCTGGGTGTAGAATGGCTCAGACTCTCCAATGTCTTTCTAAAGCACCCGATATTCCATTAGCACTAGCGGTACTCACAGCATGTGTGTGTTGTACAGTTTTGCTGACAGATTTGAAAAATGTTACTGAGATGAGCAACACCTTTTGTCCCAAAGCAAAATAACGACAAAGGAGTACAACTGAAATACAGGCATACTGAATCCTGACATGCCCGACCATGAAAACAGCTATGCGTATTGGCTTTGTGTCCCAGTGTATGAAGTTATTTCCAGATGTACTCTGATGTATACAGTATGTGTGATCCTAAAGTACGTGCCACTGTGCTCATTTTATTTAAATATATTTCTTTACCCAACTCTTCCCTTTTTAAGATGTTTGCAATCCTACTGAATCTAACTTGCTGCAATCTTTATTGCAGGGCTGTGTAACTTCCTGTGTGACTTGAGAAATAATGTGATAGTGTGACCTTTCAACTTTGTTGATTCATGGAAAAATATACAGTAAAAGCAGGTTGAGACAACAGAGTTGAAAGGTCACAGTATCACATTGTTTCTCATTTCCAGGAAGCAAAGAAACATAGCTGCCAGATGGTTCTAGACAGAAAGACAAATACAGTCCTTCTGTCAGTTTGTTTAAATGGTATTTTGTGTAATATTTAGGTAATAATATAGGTGCTGTATACTATATACGTGACGAAAGCAGATTCAGTTCAGCTGTCTCTTGTACATTTCTTAGGCCAGTGCAGGCAGTCTGTAGTTAAGGCATGAGGGTGATGATGTGCTAACAATACCTCAGTATCAGGCTCACTCTTGATAACCTCAGGGAAATCAATAGAATTTATCAGTCCTCCTCATTTAAATAAGGTAGAAGCAGTACTGTCAAAAGCAGAGCCTCCTGAGAAAAGCATGCCTCAGATAATGCCTTAAAATCTGCTGTGTGCAGTAAATATGAAGCTGAAGCTGTTCATTGTTTGCCATGAAAACATATCAAAACACTAGAATCCTCATCGCTGCCTCTCTTGTGTTGTAAGCAGTCTACCACGTTGCAAGCCTTGCTAGCAAGGGACTGCTCTTGAGGACTCTGCCTCCATATTTCACAGGCAGCATAGCAGCTCTGTTGTCAAGGGGGGCTTTTTCATCTACCTAAGGTAACAGGAGTCATACCAGTCTCTTCTAGAGCCATTTGAAAGCCTTGGAGCTGCACTACTACCAAGTTATGTTGAGTGTGATCATAAATCGGATTGTGTAGTTCTTATTAGCGACTAACTGTTTAATATAGTAGCTGTCCGTGCAGTCATGTTTTGACAAAATAATATGCGAATATCAATGATCTCTATCAGATAGAATGTGTCATTTTGTAACAAGGAGAAGAATGATCATTAGGGGGGAGGTCACTTGAGGGAGCATCCAGCCTATGACACCACTGGCATCTATAACATGATTGGCTCTTCTAGCTGCCACTCAGCAGACTGTTCACCATTCTTAGCTCCATGTTGTTTGCCTTCCAGTTTTTCTCTGGATAGAGTTGTTCTAGGATAGTGACTGTTTGCAGCTCCTGTTGCAGATTCCTAATGGAATTACTCTGGAGTCAAGAATAACTCCAAATTGTGTTAGCCTTTCTGCAGTCATTTCTGCAAACCAAACAAATTATTTCATTAGAAATGCAGTTTTGGTTGAGGAATAGCAGAGCCTATAATTTCATTTACACAAATTAGTCTTAAACAAATGGAGAAAAATGTCAAGTAAGTAAAATTACTTGAGAACAGCCTGTGGTGAGGCTAGAACATGCCTATTAACAAATACACATAGTTTGTTTTTATATTATTCATATAATATGATATTGTACAGAAGAACAGCCTGATCATTAGAAGTGCACTAAATCTTATTAAATCTTATTAACTAAACCAGCTCATTCTTAAAATCCATATTGCTTTAAAATTGAACAGCAAAATGAAACTCGTCATTGTCTAGGCTTGCAGTATACTTTGAGAGAATTGGTATCCAATGTCAAGGTCTGTTTCTGAGTTTATACCGTTTTGTATCAGGACCACCGTGCAATTGTTGCCGGCAATCCTGCAATGTAAATGGTTCCACTAAGGTTTCTTAAGGGTAGTAGTTTAGTATTATAAAGCTATCCCCATTTAGTTTCAAATGGGCCACAGTCTAATGATCTTCTACAGAAATACCTAAAAGGCACTGCAAGGAATGAGTTGTGTTTCACCACGAAAAGAACAATTACATGATGAGACTAAACCAGGACTGCAGCCCCTTGGGAGTGCCATGTAAAACAGCAGGCTTGAAAATGTATGCATGGGTTCAAAAACAAGCTTGTATCCCTGGGAGTGCAGTTTACTGCATTTGTAAATGTGTGTGCAGGGGGGTTGTGTTGGTGACACTTGGGGTTCATTTTTAAACCAAAAAGATACCAGATCTCATAATTATGGAAAAAGGATAGCATTTTTGTTTATAGACCAATGCACTGACCTTGATTTACAGTAGCTCCTGTGTATATTATTATTTGTTTATTTAACAGATGCCTTTATCCAAGGCGACTTACAGAGACTAGGGTCTGTGAACTATGCATCAGCTGCAGAGTCACTTACAATTACGTCTCACCCAAAAGACGGAGCACAAGGAGGTTAAGTGATTTGCTCAGGGTCACACAGTGAGTCAGTGGCTGAGGGGGGATTTGAACCGGGGACTTCCTGGTTATAAGCCCTTTTCTTAACCACTGGACCACACAGTGCTCCCTGTTCTCCTCTGCTTGTAGATCGGGGGGGGTTTCGTGTCTTATTGTTGGTGTCGGTAGCTGCATGCTGACCTTTGCCTAGCCGTGCTTTAACATAATCTTCAGGTTTGAACAATACCAGTGGAGACACTGTTGTTAAGAGCGCTAGTTTTTTTGATATTTCACCGTTTGCAGTTTAAAAAACTAGTAATGATGCAAACTGAATAATTCTCGCCTGTCAGACAAAAAAGTACCGGATCTGGCATCTGGTGCGTTCCAGCAAAAATGAACCCCTGGGTGGCACAAGGTGGTGGTGTCAACTTGATAAACACAGCTAATCTGCATTGTTTGAACGGCAGTACACAGTAAATGATTAATCTCTTACTGTACAGTATGTTTGTCACTATCTACATATACCTTCCTTTAGAGTTCCTTTAGAGTAGGGGTCTCTACCCCTGGTCCTGGAGAGCACCTCTCCAGCAGGTTTTATAGGTGTCTTTACATCATCAGTGGCTGAAGATCTGAAACACCTGTTCATCTTGACTAATTAAGCCAATAATTGGTTCAATTAAGTAACCGAGAGATTGGTTGAAACAAAAACCAGCAGCCACAGTAGCTCTCCAGGACCAGGGTTGGAGACACCTGCTTTAGAGCTAAACCTGCTACTGCTGCAGTTAGTAACAGGTGCATGCCTATTTGAGGGCAGCAGTGACAAGCAGATTTCAAGGGGGGGAGGAAGCTTGTGTCCCTGCAGACTACTTATAGCACACAGAGTACACAGAAGGCTGGAAAAATGAGTAAATACATTGCAAGAAATTCCAGTGTAAAAGTTAACATTATTGTTGAAGGTTTAAATTGATGAAATGATAAAACAGCATTTTAAAAAACAGAGTTTTCTGTTATCACTGAGTTGACCCGTAAGTTAGATAATGAAACTGAACACCAGTTCTAATTATAATTGTTCCTCAGTCTACCCTGGCCAGAAGGGTTCATTTATATTGAAGGTTTTAATTGTTTTAAATCTCTAAAACTCTATTTATAGCAATGCTTTCCAGTAAATAATGAATGATTCTTCTTTGGTGTCCTGGTGATACAGCTCATCTAGCTCTTTGACAAAGACTCCTCTTTACAATCACCGCTGTTGTTTTAATGTAGAAAACCCAGTAAGTGTGGTTGGTGCCTTTTATATCTATTTTTAAACTGATTCAAATTTAAATGGGTTTCTTTTTTTCCCAATAGGATTGAAAAAACGTACAAGAAAGGCCTTTGGCATACGCAAGAAAGAAAAGGACACCGACTCCACGTGAGTTTGTGGGCCATATTTACAGTGGTTTGGTTTTCATACTGGAAGCTTAGATACTGAAAGTTCAGCTGTAAAGGTAAAATCCCTTCACAGAAGCAGCAGATCACTGCAAAAAAAAATAAGCAAAAGAAGCTAAATGTTTATTAAAGAAGCCTTTGTTATTTTTCCCTGAATTTCAGTGTTTTAGTGTATGCTTGGTAGAACGGTACACTTCAAGAATATTCATTAACCTGTTTGTGACTGATACAATTTGCTCATTTTGAATGAAGTTCCTTAGACATAATAAAGAATTATTATTATTATTATTATTATTGTTGTTGTGATGGTTATGTTCTGTTTTCTTACAGGGGGTCACCAGACAGAGATGGTAATGTAAGTATTCCTCTTATAAATACCATCATTTATATTTAGTAGAGTTACTGTACTATCAATGTACCACTCACTGATATTTCCATCTACTCATTTTGATCTTTCTTTCTAAAGAAAAAGACAAATGGCGCTGCAAATGGATTTTATGCAGAGATTGACTGGGAGCGATATGTAAGTACTCCTATGTAGGCAGTGTGACCCGTCGTATGGGTCACACCATTGCATTAGTTGAATCAGTAAATGGGGTTTCACTTTTGAAAATAATCTTTGTTATCTGTAACTGCAGCCAGCACCTAGAGGATGTGATAACTGAAGTTACACAAACCATAAATGTGTCACCTCAGGTGATTCTAACTAACCTTACAGTAAAGCTGGAATGGATCCTAGCAGGCAATGGAAGTCGTATCTCCATCCCTGGAAATTTATAAATCAGTCTCCTGCAGTACTTATATTATATCATTTTAAACAGAAGCTGATAAGGCACAGTTGATAATGCATGCTATTTTTGTATTTTGTGCATTCCATCACTTATTCAAACACCAATGATACATCATGAAATGCTGCACGCTTCATTGCTTCATTGACTCATGTTTCCTTTCGCATTGCAAGTATACAAAAACCAGGAATATAGTCTGCATCAAAAAAACAACTACAACACTCAATACATCTCTGTGATTGTACAAGAACACTCTCGAGCAATATACTTTAATGTGTATGCCTTTTTTGTTCTTCTAGAATTCTCCAGAGATTGATGACGAAGGCTACAGCGTCAGGCCGGAGGATTCAACCTATATCCTTACTGTATGAACGTACACACTTTAGAACAGTTTTCAAACATAGCTTTTAAAATTGAGGCTTGTAGAACATATTGAAAGGAATGAAAAACACAAGAGTCAAAATTGTATTTTCTATATAATAAATCACATTTATACAACATATTTTGAAACTGTGAGAAGTTTTAACAGGAATAAAAAGCTTGTTGTAATATATAAGGGAGCTCTTCTTTACGTGTAGAAAGAACGTTGTCTTCTCTAACTAAGATCCACCCTCCCCCAAAGCAAAGCACTTTTTTTCATCCAGCGAATCAGAAGAGGAGGAAGACCACCGGAAAAAGTTTAAAATTAAGATTAAACCTTTACAAGCTAAAGACACCTTAAACTGTACAGCAGCGTCTGTAGATATACTAAAAGCATCCATAGGCAACATCGCCCTGTCTCCATCCCCTGTGGTGAGTTTTGCTTAGAATTTGCATTTTTTGTGCTAATTATAAAATAGCAATGTGATATGTTCTACCTGAAGATTGTGTAAGAGCTCTGGATCATTTACATGAGCATGTCCCAGGGAGTATTTATCGGTTCTTGTCATTTGAAAAGACATACATTTCCAAGATGGAGCTACCCTTATAAAACTTTATCATAGTAAAAGCGTGGTCAAAGATAACAAGGCATGCTGTAATAAAGTATATTAATAAACATGGTAAACTGCGATAAATGCATAGTATAACCAAGGTAAGTGGATGGGAAAACAGCAGAGATTCTGTGCAAAAAATACTGTGGTGTAACTTTTATAATGTAATGGTACAAGAAAAACCATGCAGGCACCATTCATTGTGTCGAGCTGTTGAAAGATAATGGCCTTTAAAAATGCAAGATTCAATAAAGTGTTCCTGTAAAACAGACCAGGTTTATTTCAAAGTCTCCTTGCTACCCGTTATCGACATGCCCCTGATATAACACAGGAAGTGGTGGTGTGGTTACAGGAGGTTCTTGTCCTGGATTGTTTCTGCAGTTCAAATCCAAGCCTTTGTCTTATTAAGCCTTTGCCTTGTTCAAGGTCTTGCATTGGTTAGGAAGGTATAAAGGTGGCATGCTACCACATTATAGCTGGTAGAACTACTCCCCTTAAACACACACACATTGGAACACCACTCCTTTGCAAGGGACAGTATAACTACACAGCCAGACTGGTGTACACACATTCCTTAAAGTGACTACATTCCCACAGGAAAACATGCATCAGTACGTCCTTGTTATTATTATTTTATCTATGTTTTGAATAATGATGCATGCATTGTTTAACAGCTGTTGGGATGGCGTACAAAAGTAATTTTTTTGTTTTGAAGTGGCAAGGTAATCATTTTCATTGAGTTTGAAATGTAGACGATTAACTTGCTTTATTAATTTCTCTCACTCTAAAGCAAAGTCATTAACCTGGCCTTTTAGTGTCTTTAGAAATGAAGTTTTCATGGTTCCTGAATTTTGAGCGGATAGTGTTAAAATGTGGCTACATTGCTGGTTCTTTTAGTTTTTATTTAACAGGTTATTGATTCAATATGTGCCCATATCATATTAGGATATACGGTATATTGAGTTTCTGGTGACTTTAAAGCACTGGTATTGTGATTTTATCAATCACTCTTTGACAAGTATATGAATTGGCTATAATTTATAATTCATAGATACATACACCTAACAGTGAAGCCAAATGGGTACTACTGTATAGTCTACCCAGACATTAAAACATTTTAGTTTCCATTAACTTAATAACAAACCTTATGGAATTACCTGTATGAATTATACATGAGAACATGTCATACCACTATGGAACATTGCTACGGCAACCTGTGTCTGCCAAGAGGTAACCATGGTTACAGATTGGCCATGAAATCTATTTGGAAAAATGGAAGGCAAAGCAAAGGTTAACCGGGTTCTCAACAACACGAGAATAGGGCTGAAGGATGCATTTGAAAGACACAAGAGAATTACAACATGGAAGTTACATATCATTAAATATGTTATGTAATTGGAATAAAGTGTTTACTTGAATAAGTATTTAAAAGTAAATACTATTCATAGTTATGAATATTAAGACACATCCTACCATTTTCTGAATATGCATTTTACGAGAATGTAATCTTTATTCTAAATATTGAGCATTCCAAATAGTAATGGAGTGTTGGCCTGTATGTGAATGTAGCTACTCATGCAGTCTATAGTGACTTTTACTTTGGTGGTACGGTAGCTAACTACTAAAAGTGTTTTTTGAAAATCTCTTGGTCTTTTGAATAGGCTCTACCTTTTGGACCCCCAAATTTTGAGTAAATCATAACCAAATCACAATTGAAAAAAGCAAAACAAACATTGATGATTTTCAAGACTACATTAGGACAGCCCCCTGACCGTCTGGACAATCTGCTAGCTAACTGGAATCCCAGAATTCCCATGTGCCTGGCCAATGGCTGAGCTCAGTTCCAACATGTTGTGCAATAGCGTTGTTTTATTTCATGTGATGCGTTGTTTCTGACTTGGTCATAAATAACGACTCAATTAATACCTCATTTTCACTAAGCCCATTGTGCCCTTTATCCTTCCTAACGCAGTATTTCCTCTCTTTCAAACTGGCTTCATTCTATAGAAGAGAAGTCCGGTAAGATTCTGTTCCTTGCCAGGTTTCACACAGCTCTGCATGTGTGCATGCTTTTGTCATTCAAAAATATATGTATCTATATATAAAAAAAACAACAACAAAAATAACAATGGTGTAATAAAGCCCTTTGGAATTAAAAGGGATGATAGATGTAAATCACACTAACAGTCCTGGGTGTTTAAAATTGACTTTTAAACATTTAAAAATGTAAAATGGTTGTCTTATAAACATTTTATTGACACACAATACATAGAAGAACTGAAAAGCATGGTACTTCATAATACCTTTAATACAGTCAAAACTGTGCCCAGGCATTTATAGCACTTTTAGCAGTGCTGTTGGATGATTCAATACAGTATATGGGCTCACATCTAAATGAGCAGTTAATATTGAGCAGTAAATAATAATAGGCTTGATAAATCATTTGAAAGCACATAACTACTTCTTTGTTTACCCTGTAAAACTGTTCAGATCGATGCCTCTAGTAACATGACTTGTTCTGAAAGTGTATTTTTTTTATTTATTTGTGATTCAAATGTCAAGCTGCATTTTCAGGTTGTCATGGTCTCATGGTCTTTAGTTAGAATGCCTCAGAGGCCCAATAAGAAGACTATCTCAAGGTCACATGGTGTATACACCAACTGGATGCCAATCCTTAGATGACCTAAGCTTCTAGTCAAAATCAGACTGCAGTTGTCTGATCGTTTTCAAACTTTTGCATCTTGTCGTCCCAGAAACTCCGACAATGGCTTACTGCGTGATTAAGTGGAAGGGGTTCAATAGAAATTGTTAGAATCTGTAACTCTTGCTTTTTTTAATGTAATCATTTGTTTAGATTTTGCTTCAAAACCATTAAGTGTGAATACGTTTTTGTTGGATTAAGTACATTTATTTGTTTTCACCAGTGTCATCTCAGCATGCTGCTATTCTCCCTCATTTATATTACAGCTCAAAGGATTATTTGTTTAATGGCATGTAAGGTTTTTTTAGGTGGGGGGTTGTACTGTAACTAGATTTGTGCTATCTTGTTTTAATTAAATCAGTCTGAACTTGAAATACTGTTCTGTTTCATGATGAATAGTTGGAAAAGCATTCCTTACTACTGAGCAATGCACTTACTCTTCCTTTCTGTGCCCTTTGTAAATTCAAAGTACAGAGTATTACATTAACTCAGGCAGTCTGGACTAAAAAAACCGGGGCATGCTTGGAAATGACATCAATAAAAAACTCAGGTGGGGCCAGATACAGTCAGAGATGATACAAGCCACTTACTACTGAGCAATATGTATGTATGTATGGAATACATGGTGAATTTGTAAAATGATCCACTGTTTTTCATTGACAAATTATGAAATTCCCTTGATTTTCACCACTTCTTAAGCCATGTTAGTATTGAAAAGGTATTGACTTTCAGATAAGAGAAGGATCATTGGCTACTGTAGGTTCTTTGATGACTCCTCAGTGTTCTTTCACAAATATATAGATTTACTATTTTAAAAAAAAACAAATGACAATGAGAGCTTTATGAGTAGCTTTTAAACAAAATGAATTTTGTTCAGCATGAATGGTGTGATAATCCACAAAAGATAAGTACTGTTAAATAACATTCTACTTTAATGAGGCTATGGCTAATGAAACAGCTCCACACACACACCATGCATTTCAATTTGCTGTGCATTATTTCAAACATCTGTCTGCATTGTACAAAATGATATCTGGGACCATTCTAGGTTAAAGAATGCTCTCAGTCTGCCACTTTCACCCCAGAGAAACAGCTCAGGTGAAAAGATACAGGAAGTGCAATTCTAACATGCCACCTGATAGTAAGGCAATTAAACAGAGAGCTTTCTTTAACAAACGTGTTTAAGTGAAAATACATGTCTGCTGTAACATGTGTCTTTTAGTACAGTCTGATTTTAGTTTTTGTTTAGTAATTAAATGGCCTGTATTTACCCCGGGACCCTCCATTGTTGCAGTTGTTTTTTATTTAAAGTGATGCTTTACTGACTTGTCACTTTCTGATCAGGTGTCTCTTCTCTCTTCCTTTTTGCCGGTCACAGAAGCGTAGCCCGGTAAGTTGTCAAGATTTTGATCATAAAAGACAATTCAGTGCTTCCAGTGCCATTACGTAATTTACAGTGAAACCTTGATTATACAAAGTTCAGTTCTACGAACGCCTCTGTTCATCAAACTGCCCCCTCTTATTAACCTGTTGAGTGTAATGCTTATCTGTTTTCACAGAGACAGCGTACTAATCAGCCCGCCATCTTGAGTGATTAAAGTAGGCTAGAGTATATTGTATACTTTAATATATTGGGTTGTATTGTAATTTATTCAAATCGGCCCCAGTTAGATTGGAAAATAGTGGTTTCACTGTGTAGCAATATACTGCTGTAAACTGCACTGGGTTATTGTATGAACTGCAGTTTCATCATTTCACTCATGAAGTTTATAAGTTGACACAATTATCATGGTACAATAAATGAAGTAAAAGGAACTTGGATTAAAAAAGAGCTTCCCAAGTCATTCGTTTTATTAAGAAATTGAGACATTTCTTCAAAACCTTTGTCTAATTTTTTAAACGCACAATTGCTATAATATTTTGCCTTATACCAACCAGCAAGCAGATCAAAGCTGATTTTTAGTTTGTTACATTTTTGGAAGCTGTCCTAGGAAGGATGCTATATAGATTTAATTGGTACAGTATGGTATGGTAGACCCACATTTCTTTGTGGTACAACTATTGTTGATATACTGTATATTTTACTTCAGGAAAATCCATTGTTTCTTTCAAGAAACTGATTCTAAAGAAATGATTTAGCAGCCACGACACTAACTAATAAACATCATTTTGCGTAAGGTCACTATTTGGTTCATAGCTAAGCCAGTGGTGCTGGATAAAGTAATTCCTAATGAATGCCAAGCTGAACACCCAGCTATGTGTCATTCACTGCCTGCACTGTGGGTGGAATGCCTCAGATACACAGATTGTTTCTACCTCAATATTTTAAAGTATATTGAAATTCCTTCTTGATTTGTAGCACTGCATTGACAGCTGTGATAAAATGATATGCTATTGGCTGGACCTGAATGATGATGGGACAGATTTATTAAGCTTTTGCTTTAATGAAAGAAAATTTATTTATTTATTTTTTTAAGATGCCTTTTTTTAATTACAGGGCCTGATAAAAAGACACTTGTCAAGTAAGTATTGTGGTCTGATATACAGCAGTAGAAGTTGATATTGACTTTGTAATATGTAATATATGGTTATTTACCAAACTTATACATTCATTGACTGTATTCAATCTATCTATGTAGCTATCACTTTACTAATACATATCTATGTAGCGATCACATTACTATAACAAGGGTTGTGAATAATATATTACCCCTTGTGGGCAATACATATCCCAAGAAAAAGTACCTGTCACACTTAATGCACCAAGGTTCATTTAGCATGCACCTGTTACCATATATAGTTACCCTTTAAGATGATTCTATCTAGATGTAAAAGGTGTATTAAACATGCTAGGAAGCCCATAGCAGTTTATTGAGATTGTATTATATCTTCTGAACTAACTTCAGGATTTAGCTATGAGTTTGTATCATGTTAAGTTTTAAGTCAGTGTGAGATAGCAGTAAGACTGGTCAGTATGCAGTACCAGCACTATTGCATTGATTCATCTTCTCCTAGGGGAAGAAATAGCAAGACCCAGGCGTTCCACAGCAACACCCACCCCCATTGCGGAGCCTGTCAGGTGAGTCTCTGTGCACTGTTCACAGCTACACTGCACCTTTTTATAATACCTCGGTGTAAATTAGCATTGCAGCAACACTGTAACCACTTTAGACTAAACGTGTTGCTATGGGCACTGTTCACAAAGCTTTACTTTGAAAGATGTTTTGTTGAATAGCCTAATAAAATTAAATATTCATAAAACCGTTCTAAGCTGTTGTTAAAGAAGACAGTCTAGAACAGTTTCATGAAAACACAACTTTATTTTATATATAGATACATATAAAAACAACAGACCCTAACTAATAAGTTACAGAGTTGTGAATAGGGCCGATATAGAATCTAAGTATGGTAGGACCTCTTGCGCGTGTTTTTGTTTTTTCCTGTTTGAATGTTTTCTGTTATGTTGGCCTCGCGGCTCATTCTGCCTCATTCCTTCCTCTTTCCAGTAAGAAAGCACTAGAGGATCCTACAGCTCTCTTCGGCCCACCTCTGGAAACAGCCTTTGAGGCACAGAAAACTGAAGGTACTTCATTTAATAAACTTAAGATACTAAAACTGCATGCGGAAATCTTACTAGTGTTGAATTGGAGGAGCCATTAATATTGCTATAGATATGTATTATCTTCCTTTTCAATGTAGTTGTAATAGACGAGTCAGAAGTGTGGGGTGTCCCTCGACCCAGTGGTCCAAATCAGGAGGCCCCATTACCAAGACCATTTCCAACTGGAAGTAAGTCTTATTTTTTCGAATGCGCATTCCCAAAGCTGGGAAACTGTCAACTGTTTCATCTCATTAATCATCAGCCATGAGTAATGTGATCACTCAAACCTCTAAATTAAACTAACAGATCTGAATATTCATTATCTCTGTGCAGTGATTAAGAAGTCTGGACTGATAAAATGTTAAAGGCCTCACTTGCAGCTGAAGAGCTTAAAACCTGGCTATTTACTGCGGCGAAATGGATTTGCATTGCAGTGTAATGCTTGCATCATGCTAACATGCAAGAAACGCATAAGAAACTGAAGAAAAAGCATCCACATCAGAACATTTTAGGACCCCAATTGTTAAAATAAAGCCGTATCACAGCCATATCCCTGGCTCATTTTAAAACCACTGGGGTTGGTTAGTACCTTCATTTACAGACACTCACTCGCCACCATCCATCATTATTGGGGCATGCTATTCCTTTTCACCTCCTCCAGTCTAATGTTCATCTCATCTGTAAGAAAGAAATGTCCAATTTTTTCATTTTAGCTCCGCCTCCACTTCCACCTAAGAATGTTCCAGCAACACTGCCTCAGACCGGTTCACCTTCAACAGATGTCGCGAGTAAGAACAATTTACATTCGTTCAGGTTCATTATCTTTAACCTTGACCCTGTTGGTAGCTACAATTGACCAATGCATTGTATGGTACAGTACATTGATGTTTATTTGTTATTATAATTGTGTGAAATTCTCTTTTCTTGAATTACATTGTGATCGATCTCTATAACACTTTTTTGTCTTGTAATCATCTGTAACATAAAGATGGAGCTGTTTCAAAAAGTCCCAAGCCTGAGTCTGACACTGACGTCGCTACGTGGCAGCCGACTTCAAATTCACTCGAGGATCCTTCGGTGAAAGCAGGCAGGGATCGCAAACTGCCATCTATCAGTGACTTGGACAACATCTTTGGACCAGTAGAATGCCCAAAACCCCAGGCAGAGAGCACAGAGAGCCAGTGGGTCCGTTTTTCAGATGAGTCCCCAGAACACATTGATGATGATGCTGCTGCTGCTGCTTCTGCCACTGCTCCTCCTACAACCCCTGCTTCTACCCCTGCCCCTGCTCCTGCCCCAGCCCCTGCTTCTGCCCCTGCCCCAGCCCCAGCCCCAGCCCCTGTCCCTGCTCTTGCCCCGGCTCCTCCAGTGGTGTACCCCAAAGACAAACCTGTGTCCCCCCCACCTGTCCCCCTGATCCCACCCATGCCATCTGAGACCAAAGCAGCTTCCCCCCCCGCTGAGCCCACGCGCAATATCCCCCCTCCCCTGAACTTAAACGGGAAGAGGAGTTCCGACCTGCATCCAGGAAAAGACCATGCCGTCGAATCAACAGCGTCTCCCAAAGAGTTTGGGCAGGGTCCGAGAGCCACGCCCCCTCCGCCTCCGCCCCCCACCTACAGGACGGTGGTGTCCTCCCCGGGACCCTGCCCGGGGGCAGGCACTGGCAGTGGTATGTGTGCCGTACAGTTTACTTTAATAGAGGGCTGCCACAGCATATTCTACTGTGTGCCATTTCACATTTAAACGTGTGTTTGTTTCCCCTGAAGTGTGATGGATTGACAGTAATGGAGACTAAAAGAAGTCTTTAGTTTCACGTTCACAAATATTTGGGACTGAAAATGCAGAACTAAAAAGCAGGGAAATGTTTTTTTGTTTATTTTTTAAAGTTAGCAAATACAATTTATTTTAGTTTATACCCCAGAGGCAGCCATCACAGCGGCCAGGCACTCAGGTTTTTCAGTTATAATTATGCTGTGCACTGTCAAGGTGTAGATCCTGTCTGACAGCATTGCTTCTGAAGCTTAGACGGTTCATTCTCAGACTTATCTCTATATAACAGATGTATATTAATGTACTGATGGCATCCGTTTAAAAGGATGCAACCCATACTGATTTACCGAAGCCCACTCCCTCACCAATGAACTTGGTTTTACATGCAGGACTATGGGGTCCCAAGTGCAGGTGGACTAACATTTTCAGTTTGGATTGGGCTTTCAGTTCTAAGGCAGGGTTGATGTAAATGTAAAAAGGGTGTGTGTGAATCCTTCTGTGTGGTTGAAGAGTAATCTCTGCAGAGAATAGACTTCGCTCGTATGTCCCATTGCTCCTACCAGAGAGAGAACAATGGATGATGATAGCAGCAGGAGCACTTAGACCTTTCACATGTTTCACCTACAGATTGATTAGAAGCTATATTGAAGATGGCACAGGTTAAAATGAAATGTCATTTAATGAACATTTAAATGGCGTAAACAGTCTCTTTAACTACACTGTATTTAGTCATGTAGTCGTGATGTTAGTAATTACAGCCCAGGCAGTTGATGGAATGAATATACAGCTTAAAGCAAAGCTTTTTGTGTAATAATTAGTGTCATAATAATATAAATAATCATAATCCCATGGACGCTGACAGTCAAATTCAGGTTTTCTCCTGCTGATCTCCCGCTGTTTGTTTATAGGTTCTTCTTCCCCGGCTCGTCCTGCCACCCCATTGGCTAGCAGCAGCCCAACCCCGCCCCCTCCTCCTCCGCGGCCGCCCTCCCGACCCAAACTGCCTCCTGGGAAGCCTGGTGCCGGAGACGTGGTACGTGTTGCCCCATTCATATAATTCAAATAGAAAGAATACTTCATTAACATCCCAGGAAAAAAGTCATTTGACATTAAAAGTGAGACTGCTGAGCAAAAGACAATCATGGTGGCTTTGCACAGGTTTAATAAGCTGAACAGTTAATGGAAGAACTATAAACAGTGCCGCCTTGTGACCACATATGAAATGCACATAAAGCTGATATGCAGCTGGTATTAAGCCAACAGAACGACAGATCTCAGTAAGAAAGGCCACTGACTGCATAATTATCGGCATAGATTTTATAATTGCCAGAAAGCTGAAACATCTAATTAGATTTGAATGTTGTTATAGGTGCTGCATCTTTTAAAAAGGATCTTGCAGTGCAGAGATGGCTGTTATGATACTGCAGTTGACTGTGCTGAGCGTTGTCATGCTCTTTTGATGGTTAATGTCTAGTGCCATGACAACAAAATGCAGCTGCTGTTATCGAAAAGGAGAAAACACGTGGGATAAAAAGGATTCTTTTGCATTTATATTATTACATTGCTGTTTGGTTTTTTCAACCAGGGATAAAGTGTATTACTTTATTGCTGAATTATTCTATGCAATATGATTTGGGCTCAGACTGTTTGATAAACACGCCGGTCTCACTACGATGACTCATTGAGGGCAACGGTTTTTTTTTTGGTTTTTTTTTTTAATTGTTGTGTCTAGATCTCAACATCTTTCTGAATCATTTTCTAGGCACACTTACCTCAATATCTCCACACAGATTGAAAATGCTGCATTAAAAGGCTACCCTTAAACAGCAGAAGTTTGTTCCTGGTGAATTTTAGGCTTGCCACCTTTCTCTGTTTTCCCTGGATCGTCCCAGTTTTGAGGAAGGTGTCCCGGAAATCCAATATGCCTTCGCAGGACACTAAATGCCACCAGTACCATAGATTGAACACAAGTTAGATAAATCAGGATACAATATTACTGCGATAGACGCACAATATGAATAGGATTTCTAACACTTTTAACCCCCCCCCCTTCTGTCCGGAGTTGCTGTGTATTGTACCTGAGTGGAGGTAACCCTACTGGTGATGTAAAGGGTTCATCGTACAGTAAGTGGGAACTGGGAGAAGTTGAGCCGCGTGCTCATTGTGTGTTTCTTGTTTTTTTCCTTCAGCCCCGGCCATTCAGCCCTCCCGCCCACTCGTCCAGCCCACCCACAGTGGCACCTCTGGCTCGCGCTGAAAGCACGTCCTCCATATCATCGACCAATTCCCTGAGTGCGGCCACTACGCCCACTGTCGGTAAAGACCTCTCCGTTTCCGTTTCAGGTCTGAATTATTTCACAGTCAACTGGAAAAGCCAGATGTTTTCTCAGCCTGACATTTTATCAGTAATATTTTTCTGTACATCAACTGACCTGATGATATAACAAAACAACAACAACAACAACCACATCAACAACAAAAATATACATACAATTGCAAACAGGAGTTGCTCTATATAAAATACCCCTTTGGTAATTACTTTGTCATCGTAGTGTCAAGCCTTCACTAACACGTTCATCATATTTGTATTTGTTGTAATAATATGCACTTCACATGTATTTGGCTGGGCTGAGAATCTATCTGGCCATTTCTAATTTAAAGTGTATACCACAGCTTATCTAAAAATCAGTAAAGTGTTTGAAATGACATCGATGGGTTTTTTAAACTTTCTAAACTGCTTGTTTAAATGTATACCATTTTAATTAATCTTTTATTCCATTCATAATTCCTTTCTTTACATTTGCCCCTTTGTATATGTTTTTTTAATATAAATGTGAATCTGTAAAGATGTGTCATTGTTTGTTTTGTTCCTGCTATCATTTATTCTTGATTTACTTTTTATTATGCTTGCTTCCTTTTCTTTTTGTCAATGATGTCAGAAGAGGATGCTTTTGTTGACAAACTGCCCACGTTTGACAGGCATTGTGATACACCTGCAGGTTCAAAGGCATATTGAAATGTCACAGTACAAGCAATTATGCCTGCAGAGTTATAGATCTGTGACATCTGTAATGTGCATATACCATTCATAATATATATATATATATATATATATATATATATATATATATATATATATATATATATACGCATCAAAATGTCAGTGATGAGAGTGGCAGGTGTCACTTTGCATGGCAATTCCCATTTTATAAAGCAGATTATTTTTTGCTTTTTTTAACATAAAAAAACAAGAGGATTATATTAATACGCATGTTTTTGTTTTTGTTTTTTTTTAAACGTACTGTACTAAAGAGTCAAAGAAGACCAATCCCAAATCTAAAATTGCATTAATAATGCCCTATTTTCACACCAGTCAAGCCTAACACTAAAGCTAAATTGATACTCTATGTAATTATAATACAAAAACATCACCATTTCATATTCATGTTTCAGACGCGCACACACTTTCATTTCAATTTTTACTCTTCAGAATTATTGTGATAATGTATTAGGGTACTGACTAAATGATATATTTCACAGCGTAGTAAGAGTGAAACAGAATACACTAGTTAGCTTTGAAGTTGAGCCTTCAAAATGATATATCATTGCATAACTTATTAACTTTCCTTGAAGACACACAAGAACAATTTGCCAAAACAACGAAGGTCTGGTAGGCGCCTCCCATACAATTAAACCCCACACCACCTGTATTTGATCAGGAAACTCATTCTCCAGCCCAGCCTTCGTGTTTCTCTCTATTCTCTTTTGAGTTCTCGGTTTATCCTGCTGCTACTCCACCTCTTTCCTTTCCTCTTTGGGGTTTGTTTCTTTTTTTTGCCTCGCTCTCTACTCCCTTCCCTCCCATCATCATCCCCTCCTCACTCCTCCCTCTCCTATTTCTCCTGTCCCTTTTCAAACAGTGAGTCAGTCCTATCTGTCTGCTGCTTTCCTGTCGGCCCCTAACTCTCTCTCACAGACACCCTTGCCATTGTTACACATTCGAGAAAAATCTAGTGCAAGACAACTGCATTGCTAATGAGCTCGGTGGCAACAGTTTATTTTAAGATGGATGAATTGCACATGTATTTGGGGAATTGCAAAGCAGCTACTGTATAATTACATGCTGTTATTTTGTATTTTCTTTTGTAAATATATAACATAAAGCCATATATTTACAGTATATGGTCTGGCTTGTAGTTGCACAGTATCTACTTTACATTTATAATTTTGAAGTAATTAAAGGAACTGTTCCAGGTAGAGCTTATGGTAAAAGTTTGCATTTAGTGTATCTGACTTCATTGTAATAACAATGTATTTACACATGGTTGTGTAGCTACAATGCAACGACATGCTTAATTACAAAATGAAACGTTGGCAGTTGTTGACGTGTTTTGTAATCGCACTGTAGAATGCAATACACATGTAACCTCTCTTGCAATTGCAATGTCATTACAGTGCAATAAGACACGTGTAATGTAAAGTGTTACCAAGGTACCTGAAAATCAGTGTTTGTTTCATGCAAAAGCATTTTTAAACTTACATTTTCATCTAATTAGTGATCAATAAACAATCACTCCCCCCCTCCCCCCCCCATGTACATGGTCTTTTGTCAGCTATGCAGTGGTGCAGAAGTCTATATTTAATCATGAAGACTCTGGATATGAGGCAAAACTACTTCCAATCAATAATTCTAACAATACTTATGAAACAAATATGAATATGCTGAACTTCACGCAAGGTCACAATCGATTTCAGGTTCTCTTAAGCACTGCTACTAGGAACAAATGCTTTAATTCAACTTAAAAGAAAGCGTTACCCACAGAAAACCGAACCCTTATTCTCACTCTAGTACTGCATGCATGTTTCAATTATTCTACCATTGATAAAAGAAGAGAAAAAGCCAATTTGAGTTGTATTGAAATCAGCATTTATAACACTCCTAGATTAACATGAAACATTTGAATGCGTACAATACTTTTAAATAAATGCAACAGCCATGGTCTTAATCTTCAGCACCCTTGAGTTCCTGCTTCAAGACAAATGCTTTTTATGCGGTCATGGCCTCACTTTTTGTATATCTGCACAACAGGGCCCTTTTTCACAATGATATTTGCGAACACCTTGTCAAGGTTTGGAATAATAAAAAGAGAACCCCCCCCCCCCCCCCCCCCCGCCTCCCTTTCACATTAGTGGCTTGCAGTGCCTTGTGTTCCCACCCACTGTGACGTTTGCTAGACCTGCCGTGTGACTCACACTATTGTCCTTCTCTCTCCCTACCCTCCCCGCCCCACTTCAATTCCCATCCACACAGAGAATGACCAGCCTTCCTTGGTATGGTTTGACAGAGGAAAGTTTTATTTAACCTTTGAAGGTAAGTTGTGTACAGTGTGTAGCACACCTTGAGTTTCATTTCTTCAGCTTCTGCCCTAACCCCTTCATGTTCCCTCCTATCTTCCTCCCATCCTTGAGAACCACTCTCCTCCATGCAGTGACAATCTGCCATTTTTTTTCGTCATCACACTGCATATTTCTGTATGATTTCTATACATTAATTGCATGTGTAGATTCTGCATGACTTTTTTCTCCCCCGGTTTGGACAGCTTCTAGTTAACCTTTATTAGTAAACTAACAACACACTCTTTAGTCCACTGCCCTTTGAGTTCTCATGTTTTCAAGTCAATATTTATGGAGGAATAAAACCAGACCCAAATGGGGAATATCGGTTAAAATGGTTTAGTGAGTATGTGGTCCAAATCTACATCAAGATTCTTAAACTGACATAATTGTTGTGTTACTATTGCTGCGGTTATTTTTAGTTAACAGCTCCCTGTCGTATAATAAAAATACAGTCGTCTCCACGTATAGGAACACCTACTAAGAGAACACTTCACCAAAGGGAACACCTTTGTGATGAAACAGATTTTTCCCATTGTAAATGCTCCGGCTAAAGGAACAGGAACTTCGCTTAACTTGGCACCGACAGCAAGTCGTTCACAACGGATACAGTACTGTTGTGTAACCTGATAACTCATCATCATCAAACTAAAATTCAAATAGTTTATTCAGTCTTCTCATAACTAACTTGTCATTGCGAGAGTGTCTTGATGAACACTGATTGGTTTATTCAATCTTTCCAGAACCAACGTCATATCATTGCCTCGTTTTGTATTCTGATTTCCACGAGTGCACCTCATCGCTACAAACTTACATGTAAACAAACGGTGAAATGCACCACTGTGTCTGGAAATTGTTAGAGCTCTTGAAAACAAACCTTGAATCAGACACAAGCCACCAAGCAATTTGGTGTTTCCCGTTCTGGTGAGTTGCTTCACCATTCTGCTACATAATGTGCATGTCTTGTATATTGCTCCAGCGTTTTTTAACATGCGTAGGGATGCTGTGTTAATTTAGTTTGACAGTCAGTTTATTAACGTTTGCTTTTTTTTTACTTATTCAGTTCATTTCATATGTTGATTCACGTGCGTCATGACAAGTGATACATATTTATTTATTTATTGATTCATGTTGTGTCTGGTGGCTCACTCCATCTTAGAGAACACTTCGGCTATTAGAACACTTTGCTTGGTTCCTGAGGGGTGTTCTCTTAGCCGGAGACTACTGTAGTATAAAAAAAACTTATTCCTAAAATAATAGTAATTTCCACTACCTAATTTTCCTCCCAGATCTTGAGAGGTTTTGCCGAAGCCGCTCTCATTGTTGAGAATTGTAATCCATGCCTTTTAAAGCCATATGTCACGGAATCTCAAGCCTGCTGTTGAGAATATCCGTTTCTGCAAAGGCATCTGAATGCCATCAAGAAGCATCCCCATTGCACCCTATGTTTTCTTGAGTTCTCCATTTACATTTTTAAGGAAATACATGGAATGAGTAAGTGGGTTAAAAAATAAAAACAGTATAATTAAATGCATACAAAATATGATCTCTAATAAATCTTAAAAGCAAAAGAGTTGAAGCAAAGCAGAGCTGTTGAGTGGCCCCTGAGTTGTTCTGTGTTGTGGTTTGCCTGGTTAATAGTGGGTATGCTACAGGTTGTGCAGCTCCAGGCCCCTGTCATGTAGATGACTTTGTGATGTGTTGCAGGCTCTTCCAGAGGGCCCAGTCCTCTGACCATGGGGGCACAGGACACTCTTCCAGTGGCTGCAGCTTTCACAGAAACTGTAAACGCATACTTCAAAGGAGCTGATCCCAGCAAGTAAGCACTGCATGCATCCTTTACATGGCATGACTGGAATAGCCATGCCTTTTCATGTTTGTTGTACTGTAGGGGTTAACAAAGGTTAAACAAATATTGTGAGCACACTTGAGAACACTGCTCAAAATCAGCTGTAAGGTGGGAGGATGTTTTCCAACTTAGCCAACTCGGGACAAGGTATTGTGTGCTCTCATTTACAGACATCAAATTATTTTCCTTACAATATCACATGTATTGGTGGACTTCAGTACTAATTGACGAATAACTCTTCTCCAGATAAGGATAATAGGAAAATGCAGAAGCATTTTCTTTTTTTATTACAGGTCAGATTTTTGCCTGCTGTAAACCTTTTTTAGAATTCATTTATAATGTAACTCTTTAAGATCTCTCTTAAAGAGTTATAATACAATATACACCAATATGAATGCCTGGAATCAAATTAAACATATTTAAATTCCCCATACTGTATATTTTTCGTGCCGTAGTGTTTGCAGTAAAGGTTCCTTTTTTTCTTTTTTCCTTTTTTTTTATTCCAGACTGATGACATGTTTTTCAAAAACTAGGTTGCTGTTTTTTAAAACCGGATTTAGACCATGGAATAGTCAAAAGGGATCCATGAATTTTTCCATTGTTGATAAAAGAGAGCAATTTACTGACCCAGTTTCCATATCAATCACCGCGTCCCATTGTTTTTACTTCCCTAAAGTGCCATAAAGATGCAGGGACAGACCCGTCCCCCCCCCGCCCCACCGGTCCTCTTCAGTGACACTGGATGCCATGTCCCTTGTGTTTTAACCACTGTTTGCCTTTTGTTTTCAAGGTGTGTTGTGAAGATTACAGGAGAGATGGTGCTTTCGTTTCCAGCAGGAATCACCAGGCACTTTGCCAATAATACCTCCCCGGCTGTTCTAACATTCAGTATAACAAACTACAGCAGGCTGGAGCACGTCCTGCCTAACCCCCAGCTTCTCTGCTGGTAAATAGCATGTCCTTTATCATCGCAGAATAGCTGAATGCATCGACGCACACTAACACAGATGAGTTGTGTGTTTGTGACTCTGCTAATCCACATGAATATGTTCCGGTGTAAGAAGGAAATTGACTGCAGATCTGCTTGAAGGCATTCGTGCAGCCAGACTTGTTTGTACTTTCAGGAGTGGCTTGTACCCCCATAGAAGAAGGAAAGAAGTATCTTGTGGGAATTTGATGAGGCCACCGTACACCCTGCTCTAGTTTGGAAAGGGTTAAAAAGGGCAACTAATGTTAGCGTAAGAAAAAATGAATAGGTTCAGTGCTTCCACACAAGCTGGGGGATAGGAAGTGATAGATGCCCAGGTTATCTCCACATTGAACTATTTATAGTAATAGTGCTTAGCTGTAGGGATGCTTTCTTTACCCTTGCACCTGCTTGCATGTAAGTATATGAGCCAAACATGAATGGCACTGCTAGTACTTGTAGAAGTAGGGCACCAACACATTCCAGCCCTAGGTATATGCTGGTGATTCTGGAGTCGGAATACTGACACATTCCAGCTCTGGGTTTATGCTGGTGATTCTGGAATCAGAATACTGACACATTCCGTCTCAAAGACGCAAAAGTAATCTAATTACTAACCCGACCCTTTCAGCTTTTCCTAACAATATTCAATATCACAACTGAAGCAGAGCTCTTTGTTTTTGCCGATGCCATTGTTCTGCTTGTTACAGTATGTTTAGTAAAATCTAAACTACAGTATAATGTGGAAGCAAAGCTCTACCTGGCTCAGTGATCCATGTCTTGTTTGTTCTCTGCACAGCGATGCCACACAATCAGATGCCAACTCAAAGGAATTCTGGGTTAACATGCCAAGCCTGATGACACATTTAAAGAAAGTGGCCGAGCAGAAACCGCAAGCAACATATTACAATGTGGATATGTTAAAATATCAGGTATGGATACTTCAACCAAAACCAGCTGGATCACCGGACTGTACCTTCCAGGACAACTTTAGAAAAGAGAGATATTTAAAATAAAAATAGCTGAATATTTGTTATGTTAGCTTTTAGTACCGTGTATACTTCTATCCCTTATAAAGGTTTACCACAGGCATGTTGCGCTGTATTGTTGTAGTCCCATGCTTTTCCCATGATTATACTGTACATTTACCATAGTTTACTATGGTTTGCCATGTTTTCAATATGCTTTACCATAGACCCCTGGGCTTTGCAATGCTCACCTGTGTTTTCCTATTCTTTTAGTGTGCTTTATTACACCTCTCTATGCTTTTACAATGGTAAACTTGTATAAGGGATATCATAGTAATGCAGTGTATGAAGGCGTATTCCTCATGGCTTCATTGTCTCCCAGGTATCTGCACAGAGTATTCAGTCCACCCCCCTGAATCTGGCAGTGAATTGGCGATGTGAGCCTGCCAGCACTGACCTCCGAATAGACTACAAGTACAACGCGGACGCCATGACAACACCGGTCGCTCTGAACAATGTCCAGTTTCTAGTCCCGGTAGATGGAGGGGTCACCAAACTACAGGCCGTGCTGCCCCCTGCTGCCTGGTAAGAAAACTACAGATAATCCCAGAGTTGGAAGAACCATGTACATTTTAACCAAGGAGGCATTGTAAGAATGGAAAGGGGTTACTGCATGGCAGTCCGGTACGAACAGTCTTCCAGGCAATCTTCTAGATACTTGTGGTCAACGTTGTTATTCAAGTGAGACCATTTAAGATTGATCTCCTCAGGCAGGGGATATTTCATCGATGGATCTCTTTTTTGTATAGAAGTAAACCCTCAAGTTTGAGTAATATGTGCACATTAAACGTCTACCTCGTTAATCACAATACAAAGGCACAGCTGTGAACCTACCTCTTTGATAAAAGTCTAAGGGCATCCATGCATTTTCTTGCTGTGAACCTGTGGTTTGGAATCTCTTTACAGAGGCAGTATTTGAGTGAGTTTACTGCGTGGAATTCATAATGGTTGAGCCTGGTATATTCTCGTAACGAACAATATAAAGGAAGTTTCCATTCTCTTTTTAATTTTATTATATTCTTTATGATTTTACATTACAGAGACTGGAACACGTTTTCTTAATTCCTTTAAAAAATGGTTTAGAATAGTTATAGAAAAGATAGAGACTTATAGCAGAGCAGCACAAGTGTACGACAGTGTCATCTGGTGGTGATTATGTGGAATTACTAGAATACTGAAAAAGGTTGCACCATTTTATATGACTGGTTAATATTGGAAAAACTAGAACCAGACAACCAAGGTGGTTAATAAAAGTCGTTACTTGATTCACAATATTAACAGTTTTATCTTTACAGAAAAGGTTGTAAATGGGGTGGTAAAGAAAACATGCCCCAGTAGGCTAATGTATTTGTCTGCTGACTTTTTAAGGAACTCTGAACAACAGAGGATTCTGTGGAAGATCCCTGATATCTCTCAGAAGTCTGAAAATGGAGGTAAGCTTCAACTGAGCACCAAATAATTCATTTCTAATTCTAGACGTTTTTCAAATTTTTGTTAGAGGGAAGCAAAAGCACAAAACAAACCCACATAAGCCACGCCAGCTGCTTCATATCACGTTTAATTCTTCACTACTTTCAGTCATAGGAGGTCATTAAAGACTGGAGTAAACGCTTTGAAGATCTGGCCCAGGGTGTTCCCTAAGATGGTAAGCCTCTTGAGTTTGCTGAAATGTCCGCTCTCTCCATTCTCTTTTAGGAGTCGGGTCTCTGCTCGCAAGGTTCCAGTTATCCGAGGGCCCCAGTAAGCCATCTCCTTTGGCGGTGCAGTTCACAAGCGAAGGAAGTACATTGTCAGGCTGCGATATTGAGCTGGTCGGTCCCGGCTACAGATTTTCGCTAATTAAAAAGAGATTCGCTGCAGGTATGTCATACCGACAGTCAAACCTTAAATAAAGACCTGTGTTAAAGGGCCATGGTAACCACGCTGGTGAACCCCTGAATATTTGTTTAATCAGCTGTACATAAAGACTTACTGTCTGCTAAAGTAAAAAGGAAACCCACAATCCAAGTAATTAATTGTAAATCAAATTTTTGGGGTTACTGTAAAAGTTGCTAAGTAATTGCACTGTGACTCCTGTACTTTTTAAAATGCAATGCCAGTAGTGTGGTGTGGATTCATGAAGTAGAGGGCTAGTTCTTTGTCAGCGGGGTGGAAGAGCATTGCAGGTTATCAGGGGGCTGTTCGGGGGATTGGAACAACCAAAGTTGGAATAATTGCAATTCTACTTCTGAAATAATTGGAATTCCTTAATTCTTTTTTTACAGGAAAGTACCTGGCTGATAACTAAACAATGGCTAACTGCGATGCAGAGAAAATCTACTCATTGGATTGGATGAAATAATAAAGGACTTTAATCATTAAAGTAAAAAAATAAAAATAAGAAAACAACAAAACTTTTAACACTTTATATTCTACAAGTAATCCAAGGTGACCAATCCAGCAGTATTATAACTTCTATATAGAATTGTCAACAGTTTTAAAGTGTAATTATTGTATTTGTAAAATGGATTCACTTCACATCTATATTGCCATCTAGGTTAGCCACTCTTTCCTTTAAACATGTAGGACCCAAATCTGATTATAGGGCAAGGCACTAACGTTGAGGCAAAGGGCATTAGTGCCTGATTATGGGGCGCTAGTGGGGTGCCAATGAGCGCAATCATACTTTGCCCTGTGAAATGATTTTGGTACCATGTTTTGCCCTGAATTTTAATGCCTGTGATACCGACAGGTGTCGCCAAAGCAGACTTGGTGTGTATATATATATAGAAACAGAAATTAAAGAGATCAGAATGATACCAAAATAATATACCCTAATACTTATTCTTCTGCATGATTAGAACCAATGAATCACCATGGACAATCTACATGGTGCTTACACAGTCCGCCATCCAAACGTAGTTGGATGTGCAAAACGGTTTTGCTGTACACTATTATTAATTTGAGACCCACTTTCCAGACACCATCCCAATACAAACATGTATGTTAACATATACTTTACTGTAAGGTGAGTCGTGTATTTTCTCTCTGTTAGCAAGAGCATTGCCATTGCAGTCCGTGTTACATAACAGAGGGCTGTTTGGAGGTCAATCAGAGTTCAGATAACGTTATTTTTCTGCACCTGCAATTCCGATTGTTTTGAGAACTTGAGGTCTGTTCACCAGTATACCTTGTGGTGAAGCAGCAAACTCACTGAAACCAGTTGGGTCGTCTCTACTTGAGAATTGGTTAAACAGGCCTACTTTTAGGACATTGTTACTTATTTATGATGAAACACATCATGACATGGTCTCTTTTAAAGTCATTTAGCATTTTAATTTGATAATGTGAATAGTACAGTACAAAGGCAGCTTCAATGATAACTCTATATTTTGTAGTTGCAATGTTTCAAATGTTTTCCCATAAGAATGTAAAAAAAATGTCATTTAAAATCAGTACTATATATCCTAAAGGGCCTTCTTGTATTGTTGTAACACAGACAGCAGTGTTAGAGTTCACAGTATGTTCCAGCACTATATTTATATTTATTGACAATACTGATTTGTTGTAAAAAATATATATACATATATATATATATATATATATATATATATATATATATATATATATATATATATATATATATGATTCTGTTTATGATTATAATTTGAATAGTACCACTATTTAGAAGCCCTAGAATTATAAATATTTTGTTATCTGTGTATGTAGATGGGTATCCTGTGTACAGTATAATGCTATGGTATCATTTTTGTTTTATTTATTTCAGATATAATTTTCATGTGCAACAAATAATTTAAGGTATATATGGAATAAAAAGATGAAATCTCTAACTGGGTGCATCATGTTAAACAATGAGAGTGTAATATAAAACAGTTACTGTTGGTGGCAGTTTCAAACACAGTTTCTTTTTTATTGGCATTGATGTGTTTTTTTTTTTTTTTTGCCGAATTACTTTCTGGCTGATAATATTTAACATGTGTAGCATAAACTTAATCAGAGTAAAATCAGTGCTAGCATTCATGACTTTTATTTTGCAATCTAAACTGGGCTCTTTTAACGCTTTTTAAAACAAATAGTTTTGAAAGGGTACGAATAGAATAGAAAATGGCATCTTTTAGATCGAGTCTACAGAACTTGTTTAAAAAGTACTGTGCTATTTTAATCCAAAAAATACTCTCTTTCATTGGCTGAGAGCAAGAACGTTGGCAACAAATGGCAACATCGTAGCTTTGAGACAGGAGCTTTCAAAGCTTTCAAATTAACAAGGCATACTCATAGCCAATCGTATATCATTGTTTGGATTTTGTAATTACAGTACAATGTACTTGCACCCAGCCACTGATTTGTACTGCAAAAAGTATTGTCTGGAAAGTTTGGATCAGTGTGTCCATGATTTAAGGGTCAAAGGAGAAAAAGGATGCTTTGACTTGTATTGTGAGTATTAGGGTTAGGGTTAGGGTCTTAACTTGTACTGTGAGTATTAGTTTGCTTCTTGTTATTTTGTAGACATCCTTCTAAATAACCTGAGGTAAAAAATGCCCTATATTGTACCTGCTTATGGAGTAGTTACAGTACTTGAATGCTTTTTGCACTGGATTTTTTTTTTTTAATGCTTAGAAACTTTCCTCCTTGTCAAAGGTGCTGTTTACATAATGCAATTTGGCATTGAAACAAAATGAAGTGAAACTGTTTGACATTTATACATCATAGCATTTTGTTTAGGTCAACGTTAAACAGCGAGCACACACGGTAGTGTGATGAATGGCTAAATTGGTGCCAGTTCTTCGGGAATAGGCCTGTGAAGTTACAGCACATCTCTACGGAGCACCTCCTGACGGGTGTATCATTCCATCATTGTATTTTTATAATAACATCCCACCTGTCTTCTTTTGGGAGCCAAATATTTTGCATGTTAAAAAACAAAACAAAGTAGGTAAATCTGTCTGGGTCTGTTGTAGCTGGGAGTTGTACAGTAATTTAATCTTCGTCCTCTTCTGTGCCGGTATGTTTTGGGTTCTCTCTCCCTATGTCTATATGAAATATTCAGTATGTTATCAATGTACAGTTAGTTTTCCTCTACAAAGGGCATTGTAAAGGGGTAAATGCAAGATTTTATTGAATTTCCGCATTTGTAAGCTAATGTCACAGAGAACACTGTTATTACAGAGCCACATGCTTTATGTGTACAATTTACATATCTTTAGCTTTAATACTGAGCAGTACAGGCCATGCAAGGTGGTCTTATGGTAACATTTGAATGGAGATTTCCTTTTTGTTTTGCAGCAAAGGCTACCTGCATGGCAGCCGGGTTTCAATTCACAATGTCAAAGGAAAGAAAGAAAATGTCTCTAACCGGGAACAGGTTCCTTAGCAACAACAGCATATTTTACCAGTAGTTGAAAAACAGAGAAATAACCCTCAACATGAACACAAACCAAGCAGATAAACGACATAGACTATATGACCAGAGTGCATTTAGCATTCGGTTCATGAAATCCTGACGGCCGTATGAATAGTTTCGCTTGGGGAGCTGTCTCTAGAGGCTCACTTTAGGGTTTTCTTCTTTTATTTTGCTGTTCTTTTGAACTGCTCATCTGAAAGGAGTGGCTTTCCTAGAAGGGGCTCTGCTTTTCGGAGTCATAGAGACGTTTTTGGTAAAGCTTTTGAAATGGTATCAAGGATGAAATAGTTTCTTTCACTCGAGCCCCATCTACCCTCTATGTCCAGATATATATGTTGAGTTGTTGGGTCAGCAGAGTTGAAAGTTCACTTTGTCACATGACAAACCGTTCAGTGCCGACCAATAGGATTCTCAGGCCAGCTCAAAGCCAGCTAAAGACAGTTAATGGAGAAAAACAATAAATTTAGTATTTGGACAACAGAACCTCAAGCTACTCAGAAAGATTGCAGGTAAACACCAGACACCACATCAGAAGAAGGATTTTGCTTTCAAAATAAAAAGAAACAATGGGGGGGTATTTAATTGATCTAAATGGTGTCAGGTCTCCACGCTGACTACTTTAACATCATTAAGATAGGGCTCTCCCTGGCGCTTTACATGTTGTACAGAAGCACTGCCTTCACTGGTAAGAGATTTCAAATCATTAAGATAAGGCTCTCCCTGGCGCTTTACAGATGCACTGCCTTCACTGGTAAGAGATTTCAAATCATTAAGATAAGGCTCTCCCTGGCGCTTTACAGATGCACTGCCTTCACTGGTAAGAGATTTCAAATCATTAAGATAGGGCTCTCCCTGGCGCTTTACATGTTGTACAGAAGCACTGCCTTCACTGGTAAGAGATTTCAAATCATTAAGATAAGGCTCTCCCTGGCGCTTTACAGATGCACTGCCTTCACTGGTAAGAGATTTCAAATCATTTAGATAAGGCTCTCCCTGGCGCTTTACAGATGCACTGCCTTCACTGGTAAGAGATTTCAAATCATTTAGATAAGGCTCTCCCTGGCGCTTTACAGATGCACTGCCTTCACTGGTAAGAGATTTCAAATCATTAAGATAGGGCTCTCCCTGGCGCTTTACAGATGCACTGCCTTCACTGGTAAGAGATTTCAAATCATTAAGATAAGGCTCTCCCTGGCGCTTTACAGATGCACTTCCTTCACTGGTAAGAGATTTCAAATCATTAAGATAAGGCTCTCCCTGCCGCTTTTCATGCTGCTTTCACTGTTAAGAGATTTCCATAACACAGGTCCACAAAGGAAGTATTTTAAGTTTCAATTAATGAAATAGGTCCCAGTAAGTGTTGATTTCAGCAGCCTGCTGCTGCGATTGCAGTTTGTGTTAAGCTTACATTTGCTGACACTTCTCTGTCTCCTTGTAAAGCCGGCTGTGCTTCTGCTTGGTTTCAAAGCCTTACTGGTAAACTACTGTATTATGAAGGAAGTTACAATTTACTTGTTTCTGAAGTGCATTGGCCGCTGGTAATGTGAATGTGTGATTTAAAGATCCATGAGAAACTGTCATCTGTGTAACGTTATTTGCCTTATAGATTAGTTTAACATGAATGGATATCAAACCCTCTCTGTATATAATTACTTTAAAAAAAAAAAAAAAATGTTATTTAATTTAGCTCTGTCTCCATGTTATCCATTGCACAGAATACTGAATATGCAATTATGTTTTATTGTAAATTAACTTAAAAATGGATTTCCCATTTAAGAACAAAGTTTTGAAACTATAAACAGAATGACCATAATGTAATAACTGTTTAAGATGTCAATCAATGTCAGTTTTCTTGGAAATAAAGTGAAAAAAAATGAAACTATGCTTTTTTCTGCACTCAAGATCAATTTGTGCTTTATTTATGCTTTGGGTATGTTTTCGATTTCACTTGGAGGAAGTAGTTCTCAAGGAGTCATTTGTTCTTTACGGTAGTGCAGAGGGATATTACTCCACTATACTGGAGACAAGTTCTCAGTCTTGCAATCCCATAATATCCTTTTTTGATTCCCAGCCATTTGTTATTATTTGAAGTCGGTATTGATGGAGTGAAACAAAACTGTATTCATGAAAGTGTTTAAAGAAGCCACCAACAAATTGGAAAAACAGCATTTAAACAGCTTTTATTAACTCATGAGTTACGAGTTAAACATTGTCAGGAGTATAGGCCTAAAGTTGTTTAGGATATTGTGCAAGTAATAGGGTGTTGAGCAACTTACAAATGTTGTGTAATTAATTCAACAATACAACTTCAGACCTGTCACTATAAGAAGCGATTCCGTTGATATGGAAACGTTTGTTTTTTAAATAGATGGATTCTTTTTTTTTTCTGGAGCATTGCTGATGGCCGGATGACAACAAACTTCCTGCTACATCTGTCCAAATAATAGGTCCCCAGACATCCATGCTGCATGTTCTGTTTTCACAAGTTTAATCTCACATGACTGAATTAATGGGGGATGAAAGTGTCCTCACTGATGTGCTTTCTTTCTGTAATGTATAAGTTGCATCTCCCTGTTGCAAGTACTGTATTAAGAAAAAGTATGGCACTTACTCAATATTCCTGATTTGAATCTATATATTTCTTGTATGCAAAGTTGTTTGTTCAGACATGTGCATGATAGGTTTGTGAATACTGCCCATTCTGCAGTCAGCAAGCACCCTGTTTCAGGGGACAGAAATAAAGTCAGATATTATGGGCCAGCAACTTCTAATATAAGTTCTCTCTTGCTCTGCTGTTAAGACGTGGTTGGCCTGTCTGCCCGCGTCCTGCTATACAACTGCAAAACGTTTATTGGCTGAAGCTCAGAAGCTCCTACCATTGACTGGTGAGTAGCAAGTGTTGTCAGGACAACCCGTTCCTGTTTGCTGCTGGATTAGGTAAGAGTTCCAATCTGAAATCATTAATTATTTAATTAATATTAGGGCTATTTTGTTAACGTTTTTGTATTGAAATAAAATAAAATAGCAATGGTTGGATGCAGCGTGATTTAAGGGCAACATTTAGTTTGTTTTGCTCTCTGGCAACAATTATAGCGTTTTTTTTGTTGGGAGTAACATTACAAAATGTTGCGTGGTTGTTTTATGAGAGCAGCATTTTGTATTTGTTCTGTACTAGTAGTGTACTGGAATAACTTTAGTTGATAGTTTGTGGTCGTTGTTGTACAACCGTTTCTGTATATGTCCAGTCTAAAATGCTCAATGCTGTACTTGTGTCAGTGTGACGTTAAATTGCACTATAGCAATAGGAACGTGAGTTTGGGTGTATCAGATTTTACATTTTTAATACTTATGTTCATTAATTAGAACCATGGGGAAAAATAACTTTACATTTTGTTTTAGTTTTTTTTAAACATTTGAATGACGTAACCCCTCGTTAATTCAATCTTAACGCACGGTATATTAATTACGATGAAAAGGAAATAAACATTTCTACATGTCTTATTAGTGGTAACAATAAAATAAAAGTAACAATGGTTTTACTGGTTTCAATTCAGTGTGTTCAAACCCATGACCACCCTTACAGACCACTGGCCCTCAGCCAATGAAAGACCCTTTGGGCACAGCTTGTTTTTCAAAGCATCAGCCATATATATATATATATATATATATATATATATATATATATATATATATATATATATATATATGTCTTGCATAAGGAAACACCTGCCAGCCTGGTTATCTAATCTACTGTCGTGTCCATCATGACTGAAACTGACTAGCAACAGGGAGCTGTATATCCAATGTATTACAGAATGCTGTACATGTTACGCAGTTTGCATGTAAAATGAATCTGTTCTGTGTTAGCGGCAGACCACTGCACAACAACATATGCTGAAAATGGCAGGAGTTCTAATTTTCTTGTCCAGCCCCTATAGACAAACGATTTCTCTTTATTTTGATGAAACAGATTCAACAATGTCTGACGTGGCCAAGGACAAGGCAGCTCGCCTGCTGAAGAAGAGAGGCAGCGTCTCCTCACTCAGCAGCCATGAAGTCAAAGCAAAGGAAACAACTGAGAAAACTAAAGAGTACATTTGTCAGGGTTTAATCTGAAAGAACAAGCAAAGAAGATACAGTGTGTGTGTGGTGTACGCTCTGCATCACCATTCATTGTAATGCACTAGCTAAACACTGAAAGTATATATGGGTATATCGCATTATGTCTGCTCTGTGCTGGTTTAGTTTGCATGAGAACACACAACTGCTTTATTATCTCACTATCTCACTGCTTAACACGTCCATTTAATTGAAGTTGAACAATATGGCCACAGGACCTAATGGGTTATCTATCTCAGGATGGAGGCAGGCAGTAATTGCTGCGCTATCTTGTTTGATCCTGTGCAACTGAATATTAACTTAATCATTAATAATAGGGGAGGTGAAGGCTGAAACAACATAGCTAAGTGGCGCTTAATTTCAGGAAGTAGTTACTGACTGTGGGAAACCACAACAAAACCTTAATCTACACAGCATGTTATATGTTGCAAGTGATCATGCTTTATGTAGCTAATGCTTTTCTAAACAGCAAGGTTCGTATTGTCAAATACTGTGTGGAGATACTTAAATAGATTCAATTATAGATTATTTTGTTCATGTTTACCAGTAATTTCATCTTCAGCACTATATTGTAATTGTTGCCCTGTAAGTTAGAAAAAAATTGTGTTTTGCTAATATTAAAATATTAGATTTGTAACCCATATTCAAGCAAGATAAAATCATGTGTGTCACACCACCACTAGTTATTACTAATCTTACTGCCTTGTAAATGACAAAGGAGATCCCCTGTTAGAAATAACAGGTATTTCCAGTTGCATTAACACAGAACAGTTGGAAGCTGCCTAAAGAGAGCTGTAGCATGCTGTCCAGATGCCCTGCACATTGCTGTGGCTAGATTGCAAGCACTGGTATCTCAAACCACTTCGGCTTTGGAACGTCCACTTGACTCGTAAGGACATGTGACACGTCTACATTCTATAGAGCAGAGCCACACCCACATCGTTGCTGTGTATGCTCGTTTAAGCACATTATGTTCACAGCAATGATCGATGCATTGATTGATTGATTGATTATTATTTCATTATGGGTAACCCTGTTACAGAATAAAGACTGAATCAACAAGCTTACTCTGCCTGCCCTTTTCAGTGTTTATGCTAGTTGCAGTATATGTGTTGCCTAGCTTCTTTCCACTGGATGGCAACACATTGGATATGCAGTTCTGTATGCAGTACTCCATTGTGTACCAAATGTACCTTAATTATACTTCATGCTAAATAATATCATTTGAATTGAAGTTTAAAACCCTAAATTGGGTATATGGGCAGCAGTGTGGAATAGTGGTTAGGGCTCTGGACTCTTGACCGGAGGGTCGTGGGTTCAGTCCCTAGTGGAGGACATTGCTGCTGTACCCTTGAGCAAGGTACTTTACCTAGATTTCTCCAGTAAAAGCCCAACTGTATAAATGGGTAATTGTATGTAAAAATAATGTGATATCTTGTAACAATTGTAAGTCGCCCTGGAAAGGGCGTCTGCTAAGAAATAATAAATGAAAATGTTTGCATGTTTTGTATTCTTCAGCCTACCCCTTTTTGTTACCACTTTGTCTTCTGTCATCACATGGATAAATAACTGGAATACGGAACATTCTAGTAATACTTTACCTATGGAATTTCAGATTCATAGGGTTTGACCATGGGCAAAAATCTTTATTTTTATTTTTATTTTTTTATTACAAATGACAAATCTTTTATTTTCTAACAATGTAATCTCAAGATAGTGTTAATGCCTTATAAATAACCCATTAAGTACCAAATTCATTTATCTTTAAAAAAAAGAAATACATTACATTTAGACTTCAGTTAACAAAATCAGAGTAAGTTATCATAACAATAGAGTTAAAAATACTCCCAAACAATGACAAAGTAGCCTGTTCTAAAATGAGGACAATGGCACTGAATGGGTTGGACGGCAGGCCTGGAACTGAAGTTACATGCGTCAGAAGTTTGGCAGTGTGGTAGAGAGAATCTGTCCACTTTTATTACTGCATATCTGTCCACTCTTATTACTGCATATCTGTCCACACTTATTACTGCATATCTGTCCACTCTTATTACTGCATATCTGTCCACTCTTATTACTGCATTCACTACGGAGGGATGCTCATGCTGACTTTTCTGATCATTTACAAAGATTCCCTCGGTGTTCAAATTTGAAATGTTTGCAATCATTAAGAAATTAAACAGAACGTAACATCCCTTTGGTGCCCTTCTCACTTCACTATCCTGTGTTTTCAGTTCCATGAGTACAGTATCTTATACTGATGAGCCTATTGATGAGCCTGGCCAGCAAGATGACAATCCTCAACCTGCTGTTCAAATGGAGAACACATACCAACTAGGTATGTAACACTGATATTACTGGAAGTGGAAAATATAAGGTTACCAGACCTGGCTGGCATGCATATATTATTAAAACAAGGCAACAGTAGAACCTAGCATCTTAATTATTGTGCATACTGTTATGTTCTGTTGCATTCAGAGCAGTTGACATCAGCAGCTGCAGCTGTCATGTAAGGTTATAGGGAATTAGAGCCATCTAGTGCATCCAGATTCCGCTAAATTGATAAAACTACTACATGCAACAAAGGTTATGGATAATGCATAGCATTACATTTCCCAGGACCCTATTTCTTTAAAAAAATATAGTAACACTGTCTCTCACTACACTGTAATTGCACTGTGATTTATTGAGTAACTGCACAGTAATTACATCGTAAATACATAGCACACATATCAAGGTCTTTTTTCCTGTATTCAAACAGGTCCTGCAAAGCGTTTCCCTGTGGCCACAGTGAGCAACATTTTAAAAGACGTGCTGACCAGTTATCTGCAAGAGGAGAAGTATGAAGCAAAACTGTGTAGGCAGATGACAAAAACCACATCTGAGGTAGGCTTTTCTTTACCAGATCAAATACATTTCACATTAAAAAATAAACACAGTAAACCAAAACTAAAGTAGCATGGCCAGTAATACATGTGTGCATTTACATGCTACTCCTCCCCATGATTCCCATGGTTCATATCCCTGCATCCCTACTTTGCCTTGGGTCCCATCTACAGCACGCTATCAACAATTATTCACAAGTTCATTAAAACTAGCGCAAGCCTTTTGAGATGTATGGGTAACACAATGCGGAAGAAAAAAGTACTGAACTCATGCATTTATTAGCTGTGAAATCTGTGGTAAATGGATTAGTATTCTATTTTTAAGGGCATGCATTTAAAAATGGTGGTGGGCCATCCATGCCATATAATTTAACAAACTAGGAGTTATCTGTCTTATCTGTATGCTTTTTTGGATAGTGTAAAATCTCTCGCACCTTAACTACAGGGTTCTAGATGTAAGACCAGATCATTTTCATATATACTACTTGAAACGTGATCCTGTCACCAAATGCAATTACACTTTAGTTGTTTGCATACAGTTATAATCATGTAATAGATCATCGTTCACGTATTTATTAGTCAGCAATGCTGAGGAATCATGTCGTTAACATTTCCATAGAAAAATAACCTTATTATTGTTTTATGTAAAGGGCTAACAGCAATGTCTTGCTAGTTCAGCATTTATTCTAACCTTTGTAATTAAGCATTCATAAAAAAAAATCAAGACGACATAAGGGGCCCCATTTTCCACTGTGAGGTAATTGCCCATCTACTACATTTAATATGGAGCGGGCACTTTGCCTGGGGTTTTCCCCGATGGGAACATACAGGGCAAAACCTGAGAGTGCAGCAATTTCAAAACTTTGGATATGTGTGTTGTGTTTTGTCTGTTTAATCTTGAAAGGCAGCCACGGTCTGTGGCTAAACTTTGGATGTGGTTCTCAATCATACAGCAGGATACAACAACTGAAATAAATCTATTGCAGGTTTTTTTTTTTTTTCACTGCCAAGTATAAAACGCATACAACAAACATTTCAGGTATGTTTGAAAAACTGCCATTTGTAAGTCACCTGTTCAAACAGTGCTGGGAAGATTTCATGTTTCGCTGTCATATATTTCACTGCATTTTTTACTTGAATTTTGTAATGGCTTCTTTTTTTCGAGATGTTAAATGCAATGTGTTCTTTTTCTGGATCATTTATTTTATGGACCAGTCCTCTCGGGGTGCTGATTGGCATGTATGTGCTAACATGCACTCAAGACATCGTCTAAAGGTTAAAGACAAGGGCAACAACATATTTATTGGTTTATGTTGTTGTTTTCTACAGTATATGCAACACCAGACCGTTTCCTTTTATGTGCAATTTTCAATAGTTGTTTGTTAACAAATATTGAGACATTGCTATTACTGAATAGCAGTGCTTGTGAACTACCTTACCTAAACTAAGGTGACATAGTTAGTCCCAAATTAGAAACCCTTAGTACATCAGTTTATTTCTGTAGGAGTTCATGTAATGTAGAGCCTTCACATCATGGCATATGCCTACATATAACCTTAGAAACAGAGATACAGAGATCTAAAGAGAACTGCAGCCATTGTCTGGTGTCAGTCTGTGAGAGGAACTAGCAACAATATATCATTTGGTAAGAATAATGTATTCTAAGATGCACAAATGAAGGATATGCAATCATCTTTATTAGTCATTCACAATAGAAATACATTTTTTTGTAGCAGGTTTGATAGCTCTGTTTACAACAACCATGAGAATTTCACTTTTTTTTTTTTATACATCTTAGGTCACACATCTATGATACGTTAAGATTGTTTAAGATTGGGAGGCAGATGCAGAAATTAAATTAGAAATGTTTTTTTTTTGTCCTGTGCAGATGTCAGGATTTCTTTAGTATTACTCTACTACACACATTAGCCAACTATGATGCCAAAGGAAACACAGTAAAACTAGAGTTCTCTTAATAACAGAGATCTTGCATTGATTAGTCATACACCAATGAAGACTCAAGTGGAGGGAAGCATGTCTTAGTTTTCCCTTTGCTATGAGTGTGAAATTATAGATGAAAGATATACAGTGTTGTTTATGTATTCATCAAAGTGAAAATGTACCAGAGAAGATGACATTGAGGTCTATTTTGATTAACTAAAAGGTGGCAAATGTTAATACTGCCACCTTAAAATGTATAATTCAGAATTTTCACTGACATCATTTCACTGTATTTTTATGGTATGAAGTGGGTCAATCACCCCAGGTGTATTTACATCCACCACTCTTAGATCATTACAATAGACCCCCAGTATGATTAGTACACTGTATTAATTAGGAATTTAGTATCATATAGTGATCAGATAAAATACTCTGCTTTAGGCATTACAGTACTGGGTTTAAACTTGAAATACTGTAGCTGGGGTTGCTGTGAATACAGAAATCCTGGCTTAGCAGAGAGAGCTCAAGTCTTTCTTGTTGCAGCCCCATTGGCAACAGGCTGTGGTGAGAAGCTGGTTCAGGTCCCTCCTGGCTCTGGGGGAAAGCTCCCCCTCAGCCCGTGTTCTGTAGTTCAGGGGTTCCTCGCTGTCTGTTCCCTGCCTCTGGGAGTTGTAAGCCTGGGGGTCACTGCACTCCGGAATTCCATTGCCAGATGGAAACAGAGCCTCACTACCCACACCTGGACAATTAAAAAAAGAACAAAGAATTTCTCCCCCCTTGTTTTTTGTTGTTGTTCATAAGGCTGCGGCAAATTAATTAATGGTTATCATTTTTGGGGATCATCTTAATTGATTATAAATAGTTTGTTTCAAGCTAAATAAACACAGAAGGACTATGTACTGTAAGGTAGGTTTATTCATTTTATATTTCATTTTATTAAGCAAGTTCACTTTTATGTTTCTAATGTATTTGAACTGTCTGATTTCCTATACATTTATATCAGTACAGTTGTAAACCTTATTGCAACATCTTCATTTTGAACACACAAAGCTATTGATTCGATAAAGCAGGTTTTTTCTATTCTATATTTTACTGGGTGAAAAAAGAACAATCTATTCATCTGCTAATAAAAAGTTCTCCAATTTAGCATCGTGGACACAGTGGCAGACTGAAGCAGGCAAAAGCATAGAATGACAACTTTAACTAAAATGATGGAATAAATAGAAATATAGCTCGAAGACTCACCAGACATCCAACATGGATGGGTAGTTGGAATACAGCAAATGTAAAGTCTGAAAAAATAAGCCTTACCTGTCAACTCTTGTTCATCCAGAAGTCTTCTCCACCTAGAGCCTCCACAGGTGTAGATAACAGCCCTGATAAACTCCCTACCGCACAGCTTCACCACCTTCATATCACCTTGGACTTCAGTGCTTGCAGACAGCACTGCCAGCAGCAGCACACACAGGATTACGGCTCTCATTGTAAGTGAAGGTGCTCTTCGCAATAGTGGACAAGGTGAATGGTTCTTGAGGAGCTGCTCTTCCAAGCTGCTGACTGTGAACACACCTCTGCTCAGCTTCAATATATGTAGCCTGCTCCCTAGCTGCTATTGGCTGCCATATCCACTAATTCCTGTTTTTGCTCTACACAGAGGCTACTCACAGGGATAATTCATTTTTGGTTTCCCCTGATGTTTTATGGTGCCATTTGCGACTCACTTTGTGTAAAGTGATTCCCGTCCAGCAATTATCACTTTACAAGCATAATGATGGTTAGAATTACATCCTTTGTGGTCATCCCATTCCATTTTAAAACCCCAAGGTTTAATTACTATAGTGCTCTGGCCTTAAAGGTACTGCAGTGCTAATGAATTCAAATGCACAACAACTGAAGTTATAAAAAACAGATAACATATTTTATAAAATATCTATTTGATCTATCTATTTTTCTTCGAAAAGGAACAATTAAAAGCTGTTGTTTGAAAACTAGAAGTGGACAATTCAGATATAAGGATCTGTGTATATATATATATATATATATATATATATATATATATATATATGTGTGTGTGTGTGTGTGTGTGTGTGTGTCTTTTACTAGTGTTGTAATATTAACATTTTGTACAGTAAATCATATGTTCCACAGATTTTCTGAGATTCCATATAATGTATTTCTCCATATTGTAATGCTAGAAGTTGCGCAGAATGTTTCCCAGTACGGTTTCCCAGTACACGGTTTCCCAGTACACCTTTGGTGAGCCATAGGCTAGTTTATTCTGTCCATGGGGTTTATAGCTATAATCTGTAAAACATATCTATAATGACAAGCCATTTAGAAATGCTCAATTACCTTTTATTATAAATAGCTTACAAATAAGCATGGCTGACTAATTTTAAACACAGATAGTAGAACTGTGGTTAAAAAAAGTTAAGTGCTTGATTGCCACTTTGCTCTCACTGTAATGGGCCTATTAGGCTGTTGTGAGCACATTAACGTACTGTGTTGAAAGTGTTCTGTTTTAACACATATCGCAAGAAAAGATTTTGAAATACTTGTGTGCTGTTAAGTAAACTCGTGATGGTCCGCTCTCTGCATTTGTTTCAGTCCTAATCCCTGCCTTTGTGTTTTCAGTATCTGGCATACTGTTTGCTAATCCTGAAATAAGGTCACATTTTCCTAGTTAAATTAAAAGCTTTTCAAAATATGCTTGTAGTGTAATATACCCTTGCATTTATTATGGTAAAAGCCTCACAAAATGCAGTGAAATACAGTCAAGCATTCTAAAGCACTAACAGGTTTTTAAAAAACATTGTACAAACCATGTTAAATTATAGTAAATGTACAGTATAAGCATGGGGAAAATTCTAAATTACTCAATCAATAAGACATAGATTTTGTCCCTGATGTATTGATAAAAAATGTGCCTGAATTTTCCCACAACTTGAATTATAAAGCTGGTGTACAAAGTGAAGTTTGAAGTTTTTTGTGAAACAAAAAGACAATCTGGGTCAGAATTGTGAAGTTCGATATAATATTGCGCATGCAGTAGTTACACCCTTTGTCAGATTCAATTGTTTGTTCATGGCAGTGATACATATGTCACCACGGTTTACATTTTTAAAAAGGAATCATACGAGTATCAAGGTTCTTTCACAGAATGTATACCCATTTACAATGGAGACTTGTTCTAACAGTAGGGAATTACAGTGGTATTTAAAAAATGAAACGTATGTTTCGTATTGTGTATGTTTCTGTAGGTATGCCTTTGCCTGTAAGTGTAATTGTGGATTGTTTTCTTTTGATCTCGTAAACCCATTTCATTATTTTTCATACACAGCCCTGTTTATCAAGATAATTGGAATGTTCTTGAAACCCAGAGATAATAATCTCTTAATACCAACTATGCTGCAATGGAGGCTAATTCGTTTTACTCATGACAAGGGACATCTTTTACAAATGACACTTTTGGCTAATTACACCCCAGCTTACCATACAAATGAAATCTGTGACTAGCTCAGGATCTAACTACCTTATTCCTCAATGCTCTGGGTGACATTGTAATGGAGGACCTTGATTAACTGTGGGCCCCAGTAATCCTATTTCAGTTAAATAATAGTAAATTAGGCTCTCATCAGGATGTATGATTCAAATCTTCATATTTTTCTATTAAATACAATTTTCTCTTTAAGTTATAAATATAAATGCCTAAAGCAACTTGCTTAATAAATGTTACTACCCTTAATTTGATTTAATATCATAGACACGACACAGTAAAACAAATACACATAGATAAACTTTAGTAGTCAAACATTTTGTCAAGCGTCTTTTAACCGTTCCTGACACTTGTCAAAATGTTTTAGTTACTCAAATTTTATGAAACTGTTTTTATTTTGTTTGTTTTTCAATCATTTTTGTTTTGAACTCCAACACCAACCCAAAATATTTTGCACTTTGTAACTTTTTCCCCAGTTTATCGGACGTGTTTCACTATATCTTTTTCTCATTTAATCATTGTTCTTATTTTGGTAAAGCCATATTTCAATACATGTTTCTCAGTCTGCATCTACAACATTAAACCAGTAGGATATATTGGTAAGTACATTTAGAACAAGACGGTTTGAATTAGATTTTGATCTGATTATTCTTCTTTGGGAGAGACTGTCTGTCTCCCACTATACTTTTATGACTAACCATTATATAAAAGCAACTAACACAGAAAATAGAAATGTTACATTTAGTTACATTTTCTTTTATTATAAATACACACTATATGAATAATATGCATCCCAAAAAAACAGCTGTGTACATTTATTTTGGTACTTAAAATTGTGATGTTAATTACAGTTGACTGGCCAGAGTTGTCCCAATTATGTCATATAGTGCATTCGCCTGTGAACAAAGAAGGTTTAAAGTGTAAAATTACTTTGCTATTTACCCAAGCCATGAATTGGGTTTACTTGCATCAAGACTGAACGTAATTGCCAGGATTATATGTTTAATGGCTAACTAACAACAACATGCTAAAATGGCTTTACAATACATAATACATTAGCTTTTACACATTTCTGTCAGCATTTCTTGAGGATTATAAAGGGCAGAATGAAGTACTACTTTGATCGTTTTAGTTTACGTGGCAAAGGGAAAGGGAAAGTTAAAACCTGTCACTGACAATCTAATCTCACCATCTTGTAATAAAGGTGTGTAAATCTTAACTATAACCTAATTTCTTACTAGATTTCTGCATAGGACTGGTGGCTAATTGTTGTAATTATGGTTTCCTTGGATAGGATTTTATCAACAGCATACCAAACGTGGCAACCACAGCAAATATCCCGAAGGATGTCAAATCTGAATTTTCAACACAGGTTTTTTAAAGATTATCTACCAATACCAATCAATAAATAGCCCACCTAAGATGTACCAGCTAAGATGCAGTAACTTGCTCAAGGTCCCTAAACTTCACCAAATCTTTAGGCTGTATTGTGTTACTGGCAGTGTATTTATAAAGAGCACTATGACTAATCATTGTAACCTACCTGGCTATCTTCTCCAGTTTGTAGGTTCTTTAGTTCATAAACACTGACTTGTCCATCACTGTCACCAATTAGGATACAGTCTGTTTTTGTAGCAAACAGCAGTGCGGTCAGATTCACTCCAGGGCTGGCTGGACTCACAACAGTAGGATCCAAGCTGCAATACAACAATAAGGTAACCCTTTACAAACATCAGTTGTTGCTGTTGTTGTATATGTTAAATCAGAAACTTATATTAACCATTTAGTAGAGATACTATCAGCAATCAGTTTTCTTGTTGAATATCCGACATGTAATACACTTTATTATTCAAAAGCAAGGAGCTAAAACAATGTACAATATAAACGCATCATGAATGTACAACTGAAAACATGCATGTGCTAGTAATATAATATGTACTGGACTCCAAAGAGAGCACTAGGGCTATTAATGTTTACTTGAGGCTCTCATAATAAAAAGGTCAAGGCAATCAATTACTGTATTACATATACACTATTAAACTACTTATTTTTTTAACATGTATACCATACGATGCCGTGCCTGCTGTGTTATGTGATGCATAACTGGAATAGTAAGAAGAAATGGGGAAAAGAAAAGACACATACATGCTGGCAGCTAGGTCCCAGATCTCCACGCTCCCTTCATTGACCGCCCCAAATACTGTGGATGATTTTGGGGACCACATGATGTCATATACAGCTCTGTTGGTGGAAGTGAAGCTAAGAACTGGTTTTAGCAGATCTTGTCTCCACAACTGCATGGTCCAGTCAGCTGAGCAACTCAGGAACACGTCCGGGGAAAATGGAGACCACGCTATTTTGTAAACAGGACCCTGAAAGAGATTTTTAGTTTAATCTTTTATTCTGATTTTTTTTGTATCTATTATATATTGTTACACATTTCATATTGGTTACTGAAGTCACTTCGATTCACTTGAAATAGAAAATCACTTTACGTTTTTGCCGGGGAGGGTAATAGTAGCTGAGAATCTGTTTACTTCTTACTTTAAGGTACAGTAGTTCTTGATATGCATTTAAATAAAAAAAGTATATATATATATATATACAGTATATACATTGAGCATAATTGAGGACTATAATGAAATGCACTAATTAGTGTTTCTAAACCATGTGATGTGCCACATGATTGGCAGGGTAGTGTCTGACTAGTGAGAACATCTGTATCCCAGACTTGAACTGGAACTGTAAAATCAACAGCCTCATGCAACCACTGAAAGGAGAATGCAATGGCAGATTGCGAGCGGGCTGCATAGACCAGAACAATGCACAGGACTGATTTTCATCATCAAAACTTGCTTTGTGGGCTCTGTAAGTATCCAGGTATTGTTCGTTATATGAACATGAACACTTATGAATGTGTCCTTCCTCTGTACCAGCCAGGTAAATGTTTGTATCCTGAAACACATAAAGAAAATGATTAGCATAAGAACATTTTTCAATCTCACAAACAAACATGAAATACAAAAAAATAATGTATTTCTGCTGCAACAAGAATCAAGGTGACGGTGATTGAGTTACAATATAACACACTTTTTGAAAAAAAAAAAAAATTAATCTAATTTAAATTTCGTCTTACATTTTTATTCAAAAAATGATAATATGAAGTAAAAAGTCTTAATTTATAAGTGAATGCAATTACTACCCCCATGAGATGTCCTATAAAATATGTTTTTATGATACTTTATTTGCACCATTATTCTGAAACACAAAACTAAATTAACATTGAACTGACATTTCCAAGTTACCTTTGTGTTAAAGTCGAAACACATTCCAGGTGCTTGTCGAGAAATGAGTGCTTCACCCTTTCGGTCCTTCTCCCCTGGCTGTTTCTTAGATTTTTCACTTCTAGTTCGCTTCAGCTTCATAAGATCTGTGAATAAAACAAGAAAGTAACAACACAAATATATATGTGTGTTAAATATATATATATATATATATATATATATATATATATATATATATATATATGTGAGTACAGAACACACATTTCTGAGAGAGTAAAGTTGAAACACAATCCTGTTAAGATCTTTAAAAGATTGTATGTTTGGTGTTTTTTTGTTTTTGTTTTTACAAAGCTGGTCCTGTGTTAAAGTGCTGGTACAGAACTTACCAGCACAATCTAGTCCTTTCCGTAGATACCACTTGGTAATTCTGCCATCTGCAGATATTGCAATGAGTGTCTCCCCTTTGTCATCCCCAGATGGTCCCCTCTCCTGTTCTATCCACTTAACTTGCCAAACTGGGCTTGTGTGCTTATTTGGACAGTCACTGCAAATAATAATAATAATAATAATAATAATAATAATAATAATAATAATAATAATAATAATAATAATAATAATAATAAATAAAAATACATGGATGAAGGCTATATTTGCAAACTGAGCCATTCTAAAAAAAAAAAAAAAGGGCATAATACCACAGTAATGATGTCAAAAAGTGATAATTCCTCGAGAGGAAAATATGCTTGAACTTTGACCCATTAGACTCCACTCCAAGACCGTAACTTTCAATTCAAACACAAAATGTCTTGTTTTCAATCACTCAACAACACCCACAGTACAGAAATGTTCATTAATGATCAACAAAATGAGAATACATAAAAAAAAAAAAATTACAGCTAGTACGTTTGTATATATATGGCTACAATGGTTGCAAACATTTCTACTCATTGACACCTGAATACAATTCAATGTGATTAATAAGCACCATTGTCCCCACTGCACTTACAAACAGCACAAGTAAATAAGTATTGCATCCGAAGCTTTGACACGTATGCATGTGTGTGAGCGTCCCCAGTATGTTCCTATCAACAAGGGAAATGCCTTCTCAAAGGGAGATAATAAAGCACAGTATATGACTGGACCATTATGGAGCCATTCAGAGTAGTGTTACGTAACAGAAGCGTGTCTACTGCTGTTTAAAGAAAAGAAAAAAAGATTCTAACGTCTCATAAAGCTCAAAACGTTTCCTGTAGATTAACTTTAATTTCCTGGGCTACTCCCTTTGCAGAAATCTAGAATTGTAAAAAGATTTCTTTTTTTATAAAATCAGTAAAACTTTAGCTTCATGTATAAGTACATTGTTGTTTTAAACACAGTCCCACCTGCTATCAATAACTGGTGTATCCTCTTTACTCTGGGTGTTGTAGATTGCTATAGTTCCATCATGCATTCCAACTGCCAGCAGATTGGCATTTGCAGTAGACAAGTCCAAGGTTGTCACACCACTGCTGCAATGATAGATCCGTTCTGGCCACTAAATAAGAACATTAGAATACAATTCAATTTCACTAATAAGCACCATTCTCCCCACTGCACTTACAAACAGCACAAGTAATAATACTTTCTTCATTATTACTCTTTACATTTAAACTTCAAATTCTACAATAATATTTTAATGAACATGCTTGAAGTCATATTAAATTATTATTATCTTTGATGAATCCTTAATCTAGAAAAGGCATATTGCAGTGTGTGTGGAATAGGATTTTGTTTAATGAATGAGACCTTAATATGTTAAAATGTTATTCATCATACCATAGGATTTTTTAAGGACCAACAACAGACAAGTCCTTCTTTCTGTTCCTGAAAATCAAACTTTCCATAGCCAACTGCCAAGAGATCCTTGGATGAAAGAAAAGAAAATACAGAAGTTACATACAGCATACCGCACACCTTTGGTATTGATAATATGTAGAAGTCCTGCTTTGTGGATGTTAAATACCCTGTGCGTTTTGTTAAAAGACGATAAGTATTTATTGCCAAATTCCCCCAGGAAAGTTTATTTTAAAAAGGTCCAAATCTACACATGATAACTAACCACATGTTTCTTGTTCCATGCCATGCTGCTCACGTTGCGTCCCGTTGTCAGCTCGCATGTAAAAGCCCACAGTCGATGTAAAGTGGGTGCTATTGTTTCCACGTCGGCATTCCCTTTTTTAACCACACCTTCCTCTCCAGGATAGCAATCAGACTCTACAAAGTTCAAACAAGTGTTTAATAACTGGTTAAGGACACAGCAGTGAAGCATGCAAAACCTCTGATTGTGACGTGAGCTTTCTCTTATGCTTCTCATGGTTTTTCAAAAAGGATGATGCACACAATAAAGACGCCAAACCACAAACAATAATAGACATTTGATTTAGGGGATTGCAAGTTGTTCACTATTTGTTTTAGAAGTTATTTGGCGTGAAAAGCTTTGAGAATCTGGCCCAATGTTTCTCTAGTGGCTGTTTGGGACAGTTTTAGGGAAAATTATTAAAACTCAGTATTGGAGCAAAATAACTCAGAACACTTACTGAACACATCGTGAAACAGTAACAATGCTGACCCATTCACTAAGAAGAGTCAAAATAACCCAGAACAACACTTACTGCACACATCATGAAACAGTAACAATGCTGACACATTCTCTAAGAAGAATGAAAATGTACCTGTTAGGATAGGGAGTTGCCGATAGGCAGCTAATTTGGGCTGGAAGATGTTTTCCAATATGATCCTTTCCATGACAAACAAATCCTGCTGGAAGTTTTCAGACCTGAGGATTCGTTCTGGGTCTATTTCCTCTGCTTTAGGTATCTTGGATATGATAACACTATCGAAATCCACAGCTGAACTGGACTGACTGGCTGAAAAGGGAACATTGATTGACATAGGCCGATTAGCTGCATGCTACAAACTTAACTAACTTAACTAACTTAATTTTGCATCAAATCACAAATACAGTAATTCTCTTACTCATGCTTGCTGAACTCATTCTAGACATTGTTCTTTCAGGTCCACTGCTTATGAAACTTGCAGATTGACTTGCTTTCTCTGCCATGTGAAAGTCCATGGGCTCCACTTCAGCAGAATGGAAGGTGTCATACATGTCCCACGTGGTTGCCATCACACCTGCAATATTTAAAAATATATATTAAAAAACATGGCTAGGATTGGGGATTTGTGGGACAACTGGAACAGTGAAAATGTTGCTTTGCCTTTATACTTTAGTCAACATACCTGCGTCAGCAACGTCGATTTTTTCACACTGGACTTCTTTGGTTTTTGGTGCTCCATTAAAAGTCTGCATCATCCTCTCAATGTATTGATCATTTCCAGCTCTGTTTTTACACAGTCCCACATAGGCGTTGTTTTTTTGCCTTTAAAAAAAAAAAAGAAAGAAAAACAAAACAAAACAAAAAGTTTCTTCATGTTTCTTCTGTTCTTTAAGTTCAGTTTGACTCGAACAATAAAGCCAAAAGTATATTAACTTAGAAATTAACTTTTAGATGACCTGGTGTGCATATGGATAGTGACAAAGAAAATACCTACTTGATTGTGTTTGCTTCTTCAGAATCGACAGATATCATGACAGTTGGCATGTCCAATAACCAAATGGTTTCAGTTTCTGTTAAATACCCATCGACTGTCTTGTCCAGCAGTTCTTCAGTAATCTGTTCTCTCGCCTCCTCTCGTCTGACCTGTACATCTAAAAGATTTCAGATATGCTGGTAAGGTGATATTAGACAATTACATGGGCCTGTAATGTACAAGTATAATAATACCTGAAAGGTATACAGAAATGTCACGCCTAGATCCGGGTTCCTCAATTTCTTCACTCATTGATTCCATAGTAGATCTGCTGGATTTAGAAACACTACTGCTTCCAAAAACAGATCTGGAAAACAAACACTTGATTTAACAACAGAAATGCACAAAACAAATACAGTATTTTATTAACCAGAATGTGCATTGGACAGCATGTTGCTGTAACTGCAACGTTACCTTGTGAATGGCCCAGCAAAGCTAGCACTGGCTCCAGTTTGGTACAAAGACATAGTGGACAACAAGTCAGATGCGTTTACCCCCGAGGTATCCTGAGATGTAAAAATTTTACTTTGTTTTGGCTGTACTGCACTGGGGTCAGATTGAAATAGTGGTTGAGGTGTAACATTCTTTCCTTGTTCATCAAAAACCTGTTGAGAAAACCAAAACGATCTCCTCTTAATCCTATATATATATATATATATATATATATATATATATATATATATATATATATATATATATATATATATATATATATATATATTTGAAAATCTAAAATTTCTTGAAAGAAAAAAGTTTGTCTGGTATACATTTCATAATCTTTGCAGTTTTATACATTCATATAAACCGGAGTTTCAGAAATACTGGTATTAACGGTTCAGTGATATTTATTACATTGCATACTAAATAATAACGAATCATTCATAAAATGATATTACAACAACAACAATAATAATTCGTTTTTACTTATTCTATATTACCTGCACAGCATGCTTAACAATCTGAAGAGAGCCTTTATCCAATATTTTGCTGTCTGCGTGTAAACCCATACTTCTTCGGCTCGTTGATCCTGTGATGCTGCGACTTGCAGTCTGGCTAAATTTGTTCATTGTCGCTGAACCAGATGCATTCAGCTTCTTTGATGTTGCAGCATTTCTAGATGATCTGAAAATACATCAAAATAAATATTGTTGTCATGTTTCTCAAGTATTCGTGTGACCTGCTTTTTTGATAATCATAGGGTCAAGACAAAAAACTTACGCTGTAACTTTAACAGCAGGCCTCCTCGTTTTAGAAGTGCTGGTAGACATTATGTCGATGGGTTTGGGTTACTTAATTAACACGAATAATTTTAATCACTTCGCTTCTGTACGTTTCCAGACGGCAAACTATTTCATTTGTTTGAAGTTGCCATGGAAATAGACCCCGCCCTGCTGTGGGACAAATCCAAGTGATTGGTTACAAACTTCTTCATTGTCCCTTAACTTTATTTAACACAACAAAGATACAAAATGTAAATACCGTTGTAGTGTCACGTCGTGATATTTGTTTATATTTTGTGCACAGTATATGTTTTGTTCATTTATAATGTTAGCATTCATTTTTACTGTGGGTCATTTCATAAGCGACTTAATTGTCAGGCATTTTTTCAATAGCTCGACCGCAACAGTACATTTTACTTGTTTGTATGCACAAAATATAAAGTTCTATACACTACAGATATAAACTGGCGCTGAGACTGACTAAACTAGTATGACATAACAAAATAAAAACTGTGGGCTCCCAATACAGTAGAACAACAATATGAACAGTATAGTGCAAACTAATACTTGGAGGGAAATTCCTTTAAAATATGTGCATGAGGAGAAGGTCTTGCAGCTAAAACAGCTGCTGTTGCTTTTAGCTACATTAAACAAAAAGCGAACATGAGAACCCGCTGTTTTATTAGCTCATTGTATGATGTTAACGAATAATAGGTCATAGCTACAGTTCCAATAACTTGTGCAGCGCCCCCTACATTCACGTGACTCCTTGAGATCTCCATCCGGGTCTCAGCGATGACCCGCAATGTGACCCTACAGCACAGCAAACATGGCGGAGGTAAGAGGAAACTCATATAAATATTCGTAAAAATATAATTTGATTCAAAATTGTAGAGGTGTTTAAAAAAAAAAATGGATCAAACTACAAGCTCAATACGCTTTTTTTACAACTATACTTTAACATTTTAAAAAGCATATTAACTTGTTGATTTAAAAAAAAAAACGTATACCGTATATATTTTTTAAACTTCTGTAATTTAAAATTAATTTACGTCAACAATGAAAATAATACACATGTTCGTAAACAGGCAGTACGCTTTTTAAAAATATATATATATTTTAATTGGTGATTGTAAGTAATACGAATGTAGTGTGACTATCGAATGTATGCTGTGTAGTTGAGGCGCGCTTTTCCAGCCTTTAACTTAAGTTCTGGTTTTATCCACTAGGTTTGCTTTGAAAGTAAAACTGTTACACCATTTATAGATTAATTATATTTTTGTGGAAATACGTTACTTGTCTGGTATCTAATAATATTTTAAGAAAACGTAGCGTTTTTTTTGGACGAAAAGCCAGAGGGCTGAGTAAAGTTCAACTACCGGTAACAAAAAAAAAAAAAAAAAGCGCGTACTGTAGACTGCTAGTACGCCACATACTGTGACAATCGGTTCTTTGAATTGGCAGTGTTTTGTTTTTTTTGGTATATTCTGAAAAGAACGATTTCAGTTAGGATTTAAGTAGCGGTTATTGTGTGTTCAGTTAGTTGGAATGTGTATTTTCAGTGTGTAGTGTTACTGTAGCTTAATGGGCAGAGTTAGATCGATATTTGTGCATAGCAAGTCTATTGACGGCTTTTAACTGGTAGTCGTCAGAAATTGTCTGGTGGTGGTGCTAAATAGAATCATTGATAAATATTACAACCAACCGCTTGTTGTAATAAAAATTTGCGATCCCATTGTTCAACCGAGTAAAATCAAGCTCCTTGTGTGATCAAAATGAGGTGAAACGGGGTAACATGAAGAGTTTTTTCAATTGGTTATTATTTGAATTTGAACAGTTATGAATGCCCATAATTTTTAATGGATTGTCTCAATGGGGAACCTTCTTTATTTTTAAAGTAGCCATGTTTTCTAAGCATTTAGTTGGTTGCTACTCATAGTAATGACACCCAACTGGAGTAGTGGTTAGGGCTCTGGACTCTTGACCAGAGGGTCGTGGGTTCAATCCCCAGTGGGGGACACTGCTGCTGTACCCTTGAGCAAGGTACTTTACCTAGATTGCTCCAGTAAAAACACAACTGTATAAATGGGTAATTGTATGTAAAAATAATGTGATATCTTGTAACTTGTAAATAAATAATAATATTAATAAAAAAGTGCTTTACTTGTACATTTTACTTTCTTTTACAGCCCTCCTTTGGGAGTTCGAGCCCAGGTAAACAATCTCATCTTACGTCTATGATTTTATAGTAAAACGTTTAAAGATTATATAACATAAACGTGCTAAAAGCACTAAACCTACTTATTGGAGATTTTTGGAAGATGTTTTTCCTTCCTTTAGAGTACGTGATTTATTTTACATTAGACGCTTTAATTTCTTTCTGTCTTAATTCTGTTTCTACATTCAAAGTTTATATTTTATTTATTTTTTTTATTTCTGTTTTTTTAAGCATGTTGTAGTTTGTTGCTTTATGAAGTCTTGCAGTATGTGTTAAAATAATCCCATCGGAAGACATCAGTAATTGCATCAATAACTTCAGAGTAATGTTTTCTCAGCCTTTTTAACCTGTTTATATTTGATCAGAATAAACCTGTACTTTATCTCTAGTTTGTCATTGTTTTCTGAATTTCTGTAATTTCTTAAATAGGAGGTTCAGCTGGCTCAGATGACCATGAATTCGATCCTTCTGTGGAGATGCTGATACATGACTATGATGATGAGCGGACGCTGGAGGAAGAGGAACTGATGGAAGGGGAAACCAATTTTAGTACTGAGATTGAAGATCTTGCTCGGGTAAGTGGTTCATCTCAGGATAGCGGTTCTGGTTCTTGGAGGGAGGATGTCTACAAATAGGTCTTAACTTTTAAAGGCTCAATCACAGGTAAAACTTATATGAAACTAAGTCAAGTAGACAGTTCATCAGTGACTTCATCAGTTTATAGATGGGAATTGGCTGCCAGTTTATTTGATCATTTACTTACCTTTATTTAATTACAAAAAGTCTATTTTACTGTTCTGTTCAAACAATGTTAAGGGTTTTAATCAATTAAAGACAAGTTGGCTGTAATCCGTTAAAGTGTATGTTAATCAATTAATTGAATTTACCTAAACTATAGAATATAATAAAGAAAACACTACATTAAAAACCAGCACATCTGTAAACACCTTGTAGAGAAATATATCTATTAGAAAGCAAGAATGTTTGTTTTTACTTGCAGGAAGGTGATATGCCGATTCAGGAGCTTCTTAGTTTGTATGGCTATAGGACTGGAGGATCTCCCGAGGAAGAGGAGGATGGAGAGGTAGAAGAGGAGGAGGAAGAGGAAGATGAGGAGGAGTTGGAGGATGTGGATAATGACGAGAATAGTGGTAGCAGTGGGGACATGCAGGGGACTAAGGTATGTTACAGGTCATGCTGTTTTTCACGATTCACCCAGTGCTGGCTAATACAGACAGCTAGTTGGCATACTGTATGTGTTTTAAATGGCACAATCTTATCACCAGATGTCAATGTTTGAGGCTCTAAAGGACCATACTCAAATTATTCTAGCTTTTGTTTGCAGCTTTTTTAGTTTTTCTTGCTTCCTAGGAGGAGAGAGTTAAAGATTCTTCAGAGCAAGAGGATGAGACTCAGTCCTCCAACGATGACCAAGCACAATCTTTCACTTCCCATGATACATCTGAGTTAATCCGCCCACGAAGATGTAAATACTTTGAAAGTATGTGTTTTTTATAGTGTCTTACAAATAATTAGTGACGTCATTTTTAAGTTGTGTGTGGATTAATGAAACTAATCATTTAGCTGCTTAATCCTCCTTGTTTTGGTTCAATAAGGTAATGATGCTGAAGAAGAATCGGAAGAGGACGAAGATTATATTCCATCTGAAGATTGGAAAAAAGTAGGTATTGTCTTGAAAATTGGTTGCTTTTATAAAAATCTGTAATCCAGTACTAAAGTAAATGCATTATGAGTACCTGTGAAGTACATAAACATTTTATATGTTGGTCTAGTCTAAGAATTAAGAATGGTGTATGATAATGGGCTACATTTTTTTTCAGGAGATCATGGTTGGCTCCATGTACCAGGCTGAAACTCCATCTGGCCTTTGCAAATATAAAGAGAATCAGAAAGGTAAGTAAGAGCACTGGCATACACATCCCTAAATGTGGGAATACAGTACATGGTTATCCACAAATGCCTAAAAAGGTTAAATAGTGGGGAAAATGTAATTGAGAGAGAAACTGACATCAGTGTGTGTGTGTTTTAATAAACCATAATTTGAATCCACTATTGTTTATAAATGCAGTGTATGAAAACGATGACCAATTACTGTGGAATCCAGAATTTGTGCCTGAAGATAAAGTAGTAGAGTTCTTGACTGAAGCTTCAAAACGCTCTGGTGAAGAAAAGGGAGTTGAAGCTGTTCCTGAAGGATGTCATATCAAGGACAATGAACAGGTACAGCCAAGAGGGAGAGTTGTGTTTTGGCACAGTGTGTTTCCAAATGATGATCTTGTTCTTCCTGGTCTTTACATTACAGATTGGACATTTTCAGCATGGGCTTAAGAGACAGCTAACCAAACTATATCATTATATTTATATTTTCCAGGCACTGTATGAGTTGGTAAAGTGTAATTTTGATACTGAAGAAGCACTACGAAGACTAAGATTTAATGTAAAAGCTGCCAGAGGTAAGATTTGTGTGTGTGTGTGTGTGTATATAAAAAAAAAAAAAAACAAGGACTGAGTTCATTGTGGTTATTTATGTTTTTGACAATTTTATAATAATATTGCATGACTGCACTTATATTTCTTTTTGTTTTTCCGTACTACTTTAAAGCTGGATAGGGGTGGCATAATTAAAAGGTAATCCCAGATGTGCATCTAATAACTAATAGGTGCTTCTGGTTTTATTTTGATGGCGTAAAAGTAGCCTAATTTCAGATACTGATGATTAGTTTGGTTTTGTTTGACCATATTTGTATGTGGATAGCCAATGTCTTGCATAAGATAAATACACAGCAAATGACAATTAAAATTATAACATTATAGTGAGAAGTAGACGCTAAAACCATATTAATTCAATAGACCAGAACACTTTGACGATTTATGGATCAGTTTATTTAAAAAATATTTTTTCTTTAAAGATTCCTTAATTTTCTATTTCCATATTTTAGAAGAACTGTCAGTATGGACAGAGGAAGAATGTAGGAATTTTGAACAAGGACTAAAGGCATACGGAAAAGATTTTCACCTGATCCAAGGGAACAAGGTATTTTAATAGAGCTACACTTTTTAACTGCCTGTATCTTTTTATTTTAAATAAGAGCACAGCATGTATCTAAAAATGAAACGTATTTGTACTTTGCATAGCTATATCTTTCAAGATTCCTAAAACAGAAGGACTGTTGCAGTCTACATTGTTCTGTAGCTTTGTCTTTCATACACACACTGATGAAGCCACTTGCTCATCTTGATTTGAGTTTAGTTTTACCTCATTTATTAGGATGCATCCAAATATAGTTAATCAGTCAACTAAATACAATTTTAAAAAAGGCAGAATTTACCTGAAAACATGTAAGCTGCTATCTAGCTGTGTGATACATGAGTATTAATATAGTTATTTGATTTGTAATAAATTAAATTTTACAGGTGAGAACTAGATCAGTAGGAGAATGTGTGGCCTTTTATTACATGTGGAAGAAATCTGAGCGTTATGATTTCTTTGCACAGCAAACCAGACTTGGAAAAAGGAAATACAATCTTCATCCTGGTGTCACGTAAGTTATTACTTTTGTTCATTCCTTATGAATAAGACAGGCAGCAGGGTGACCCTTTCTCTACCTTGGTTCAACACTGTGGAGTTGTCTTATTTCTTATTGCCTAACCTCTGTGTTGTGGTAAATTAAGTTCTACCTAAAGTATGGATCTACGACTGTAAAATACTATGCCCATGTACTGTAATGCAGAGGCCTCAAGTAGTTATTGTAGATTTTCTAGTATATTGTAACATTTTAAAGTAGGGATGTATTTACTGGGTGTTTTAACTGGGCACTGATTTTTAGGTGTGACGGTGTGTCTCTCACTCTGACTTCTTTTTTTTTATTTCTTCATAAAATCGTTGGTTAGTGTCTTGTGTTCAAGATCAGTTCAGTGGTCTGCAACAGTTGACCATTGGTATTTTTTGGTCATTTCTCAGGGATTACATGGACCGTCTCCTCGATGAAACTGAAAGTGCTGCATCAAGTCGTGCAGCTTCTCCTCCCCCTACTACCTCCAACAGCAGTGCGAGCCATTCAGAGAGGGACGACAGCAGTAATCAGAACGGTGAGCAATATATATATATATATATATATATATATATATATATAGGATAGACGCTGTGAGCTGTAAGAGTTTGTTTTTACAGAAGTGATGATAAATGTATAGCACATGTTTAATTGTCACTTACACTATTACTTTTTTTTTATTAGAATCTGACCAACGTTGTTTGCCTTTCACAATGTAATATACCTTACCTACATTGTTCTATTTACTAAATATAGTTGTAGGTTTGATAAGGGGTCAATATTTCACTATTTAACAGATTTTTTAAAGCAAGAGACGATGAATTATTTGCTGTCATGTACAAGCATTCTTGATTTCATTTCTAGGAATAGCTGCTCATGACCCAGCTGAAGCATTGTCCTGTTTGAATGAAGTTAAAACTGAAGGTTTATTGGCAAATGGACCAGCCAGTCACACCCAAGAACCACCTCCTATAGAAAAGGACACAAACGGCTGTAGCAAACAGGACTCCCTGAGTGATAGAGAATGTGCTATTGTGACTGATGGTAATGACAACAGTAAGCATGAGGAAAACTATGATAAACCTACTAAGAGAAGGAGGCTTGACCATGATGTCTCCAGTGAGACGGATAACCCTGGTACCTCTGCACAAGAGACAAGTTCTGGTCTAAAACCTGAAGAATCTAACACAAAAGGACTGAATTCATAGAATGGCTTTTGAAGAGCATAACCAAATCCTTGGCAGAAATAAAGCTGGGTTTCTGGGACCTTCAGGGTTTACCAGTGAACAGCCAAGAATAAGTTTGATTGTAATGTGCGTGTACCTGCCACATGCAATCCGATTGTCTTACAACTTCAGACAAAATAACGTTGCTATTAAATCTTAAAAGCTACATTATACCCTTTCACAGACCTATTGACATTTTCAATCTGTATTTCCTGTTTCCATCAGAAATTCTTACTAATATTTTTGTACTTTAAAAGATATTTATATTTTTACTAAGTGTATGATGAGGGGGAAAATTGCTCTTAAGCCATCTGATGTAAGAGGTCACTGTTTGGCAAACCAGAAGTCTCTTACAATGAAAAAAAAAAGGGATACAGTAGCTCTATTGGCACACAATCTTGCACTTTTTTTGTACAAGTGTAGTTAATTGACTACACATCATTGAAGCAAATAAGAAAATATTCTAAATTCTGGAAGCCTTACATGTACAGTACTTGCTTGTTTTTTATAGGAAACAAATGAGCCTATGGGTGTCCATGTGGCTTGTTTATCTAAATGTCTTGACATCAGTGATGTCTTGTATATTAGTGATTTATTCTGGCAGATAAAATACATCCAGTATTTTTGCAGATTCTTTGTAGACTTTTCAAAGAGACTTTTTTTTTTTTTTTTTTTTTAAGTACTTAAAATGGTGTCCTTTCTGTAAAGCTTGTATATTAGTTTTCGTATCTTGTACAATTCTTACACTTTTATCATGAGAAACAAAAAAATATATAATACTAAGAATGGAAGTGAGCCTCTGTATTGGCAAAAGCTTTATCTTTTTGACGGGCTGTTTTGGTGTAGTTTCCTTTTAAAAATGTACTGGTGAGATTTGACATTCCTTATTTCTGAAACTAGTCTTGCACATGTTGTTTGTCAAACCAAATTGTAAGTGGCACATGACAAGCAGCATCGTTGAATTCGTATTTACTGCATTGAATAATAATCATAATTTTTTAAAAAGCAGTCTAAATTATGAACTAGCTGACTCGGAGTGCAAAACTCTTCTGTGTTTTCAACTTGTGATTAGAAAATGTTTTAATACCAACAACTGCAACAATGTTTCAGTTCTTTGCTATGTGCAATGAAAATGTAGTTATTGTCAGGCTAGGATATGTATTTCTAAGTTGCGCTCAATCAAACACCACTTATTTCATGGCCTGAAAGATGCACTGTGGCCATGCAAACTCACATGTATGCTAAAATTGCCTAAATGTTAAGTCCTTAGTTTATGTTCTGGTTATTGCAAAATAAAGTGTACATATTTTGTTCTTTTTGTTTTCTTCTTTTAGTACCCAAACATGAATGGCCCATTAGAAAATCTGCATTTTTGAATCTTTTTTTTTTCTTTTAAGTTGTTTTCAACATATTTTTTGACCTCATTTAATACATTAACCTCTCAAAACACTTGTGATGCGTAGTGGAATGAGTTAATGAGCAGTAGCAGTTAAGTACTGAGAATATAGTAAAATAGGAGCTATCTGAATTTCCAAGCAGATTGCAACTGTCTGTAAATCAAACTGCATCCTATGGGTTCCTTGACAGCAGTAAAACCTGGTTTTGGGCTCCAAATTTATCCTAACAGTTTGAGTGCTTTATTATGCGTGCACTTTTGTGACAAAGTACTGGCCTGTTTCCTTGGCCACACAAAACTAAGTGTGTCCAGTAGTACTCATACGAGAAATGAACCTTTGTGTGTAGCCGCAATTTAATTGTGAATTAAAATTCGCACCATAACCGTCATGGGCCGCATGCTACCAGTGTAAATCTATTAAGTCAATAAGCAGGAGATAAGATTTTAAACAAGGTTCTAGCTCTTTTTTTTTTAACTTTTGTCCCAGTTTTCTTCCTTAACAAGTAATAAAATTTATATATACTATACCAAAGTGTAATCACATTACCAGTTCATATTGTACATTTCACTTTTAATGATGTATCTTTCACATTATTGTATGTCCTTGTTGAAATTACATGTTTCCACTTCCAGTAGAAAAAGTATTAAAATGTATTAACTGGGCAGTGTTCGCTGCCTTTCGTGTTAAAACGGAGTGGAAGTGGGAGTTTTTATAACAAGAGAAAAGCACCTCCAGGGGCATAATCGAAGAGGGGAATGGTATATCAGATGCAATGGTATGCCCGTATGAAGCAAGGTGTAAAAAATATATATATATATATATATATATATATATATATATATATATATATATATATATATATATAACACCTGCTGTATAATGGAAGAGAATCACTGAGAGAACCATAGAATGCCAGCCTATACAGAGCAAATCTATATTCCATACAATTAAAAAAAAAACTATTACAGCCTACAAAAGAAAGAATACCACAACTTCCAACACATTGAAACCATGAATATTCTCAATTGCAGAAGAGCCATGCATCTTTGATACCAAGAAAAACACACACAGCAAGGATGTGGCTAGCTGTGATCCCCAATCTTAAAAAGGAAGGGGAAAAAAAAAAAAAAAAAAACACATTTCAAACTGTTACCATTTTTTTATTTGTTTCTTGCACGGTACGTACAAAGATATCTGGCACTTTGTGTGACGAGGCTTCCGATTTATACACATCCTCTACAAAAAACACAAGCCGTTATTTGTAATACCCAGAATCTTTAGTGTACAGTGTTAAAATAAATACTTTAACTGCATATGAAAAGCTTCACTGTGTACATACATACATACATACATACATAATGTGGCATGTATAAAAATGCTACTGTTTTCCCATTTCAAAGTTACCTTTTTAAACTTGTGCCTCAGACTATACATCCCTCAACCAGCATAATCTGGTATAAAAGCAGTAGGGTTTGGAATTAAACATTTAAAAATGCAATTTATGAAAAATAAACCATTCTTTCCTCCCCAGATAATATTCCCTGCAGTCCTCACAAGTAGATTCTACTTGAGGGCAGCTCCACAATTTCACACACTAAAGATGTGGGGAACCACTAGTTTAATCATGAAGTGGCTTGTAGGCGTGGCATGTCAACTAATTAGTACTGTAATTCAGACAGAAATAACGTGTCCACCTTCAGAAGTAGAAATGATCAAAGTACGATGTTGTCAGACATACTGGCTTCATCATCCACGCTGTGATGGTATCAAAATAGCTAAATGTTTTGAGGACTTATGTACACATTTTTTCTATATGTACTTGTAGCAGACCCTTATCAATAAAACAGAAGCAATCTTCCCCCTTGATTGTATGTAACTCAGGGAAAATAATGCTATTTGTATGTTGCCAATTATGATAGGGTTGCATTCAGTTTCATGTTTGTCAAACCGTCGACTTATTCCATAAATGGCATATTTCTAAAAACTAGAGAATTGCCTTCAAAATTACACCCCATATGTAATGGGGTGATTTTGAAATTGACTGAGGATGCCTAATTTGTGGAACTGCCCTTGTGTAAAAACACATCAGATTTATCCAGAACTTCAAAAACACACAATCACAATTCTAAAGGTAAAACAAGCAGACAAGGTTTTGTCTAATGTCATCCCCTTAAAATACCCATCATAATAAAAGGTACATGGCGTGTGCATTAGCCATTGTGACACAACCACACATCTGTGGACTAACGTACTGTCGGGGATGTGCAGAAAGGAGGAATCTTGATTCAACAATGGATTAAACTACAATCTTTCTGCCGTTAGTCCAGTAACCTCACTGTTTTATACCTGGGATGTATAGAGGAAGTACATTACAGGTTCAAATACATTTATAAAATGAGCACAAATACAATCATTTGTAGACAGGCAGCCTTTGCTGATTTCATATGTAAACTCAAACACATTGTTCTTTTAAAAGGTCTAACTCTAACACATTCCCAAAATCGACACAGCTATTAAAAAAAAAAAAAAAAAGAAAAAAAAAGAAAAAGTCAATAAAAAGTATAAATGTGAGCAACTTGGTATCCTTTAAAAGAAAGGGTTGTCAACACAGAAACAAGAATTGTATTTGTTTGCATAAAGCAGGCACTTCAGTATCTATACATATCTGATCTTCTCCTAGATCAAAAATGTGACCCGACAATCCATTTAAAAGCATGGCAGCATTTGTCAGGTTTCATTGCATAATGTGACAAGAATTAAAAGCTTATACACCAAACACAATCAGAATGGAACCAGACCAGGAAAGATGAACCTGTGACAGAAATAGCCTAGACAAGCCCCCAGCTCCATTAAACCTTCCTTCTTCACCAATGATATAGGAAAAGGTGAGCACACCTTCAAAATGAATTGAACCCATTAAGCTTTAAGCCTGGTCTAAAATGACACCCATTAAACTGGGACAGGAATGGCCGGGGTGGGGGCTGAAGCTAAACAAACAAACAAACAAACAAACAAAACAAACAAAGTCTACTGGAGTAACTAGACACACACACACGTACAAAGAATCTGAATGAATTTTAAAATTGACCCATTGTTTTTGCACCTCTTTTAAAAACTGACAGACCAAGCAGAACAAGAAAAATGAAACCTGATCAGAAATAGGGATTCTTTAAAAAGCAATTACATTTACTAAAAATGGGTAGTCAAGTTTTTAAAACCCTTTACAACAGACATGTTAAGCTTTACCATTGATCACTTGGCACTTAAAGGTGCTTTATCTACAAGCATTTGCCTTTTAAAAATAAATGTAGAATGACGTGAACTGATTAGGGGTTTACATAGTATTGAGATTTCAAAATTCTAGAAGACATTGAAATTTCCATTAAAAATAGTAGTGTATTAACAGTTTCATCCACAAGGTGACACTGTCAACTCCTACTGAAGGTTATTTATACTCCATTTTAATTAAATGTTATTTTGTTAACATTTTGACCAGGCCAATCAATTAAAAGGCATTCAAAACTGAATTAGATAAAAGTGCATTTATATTTAACACTGTTTTTCTAGAATTAAGTCAAGGGAAATGGTCACCATAAAACTAGTGTTCAAAGTTCTTTTTTGCATCCAACTACACACTATTCTTAAGTGTTGTGCATCTTTTACTATTTAAAATTGGACCTCTAAGAGAAATACCATGAACTTCAAACTCCTAAATGTGCTCCGTGACCCGGAGAAGAGTCAAGTTACCATTTCCCCAACGCTTCAGGAAAAGTCCTCAAGCACTTGATAAGTGTGGATTTGTTGTTGCTAGTTTTCACATGGTTACAGCTCAGTCAGTTGGTTTAAAGTCATACAGCTATCTTCCCTTTGATTTCCACTTTGCTGGTCCCTTCGCTTGTTTTGCTCGATTGCTCCTCTGTAAAAGTGATGTACGAGTATACCAGACTGCCAGCAATGCTAAATAAAATACAAAAAAAAAAATAGTTTCATTTTTTAAACTTGAATTGAATTCTGATTAAAAACTGGGATTATGTATATATCTAAAATGATTGTGTTGTGCTGTTATAAAAATGTAAATATTGTTAAACCAATATAGTCTGGTGCTCAAAACATTAAAGCTTTGAATGCAATTATAACAGAACACTACGCTCCACCCTCTACAAGTACCAACAAGACCATAACAATACACAGGCTTTTCCAGTACTTCCTGTTCCTTATCTGAAAGCGTGGTGACGAGAGTAATAAAGCAAACTGAAAGTTGCATTGCAGAGTAGCACATCTCCAGTCACCAGGTAATATTCCTTTACAGTACATAGAATCTAATTGTACGATCTGAGGGGAGTCGATGTGGCTCCCAATAGGCCTGGTCCAGTACAATTTATAGGGGGGGTACTGGGAGACAGGTTTGCTGTCACTAAACTTGACCCTGACAAATTTAACAGCATCTGGTACCAATTTTCTGATAGATTTAAATTTGAAGGTAATCCAAAACACATGTATTTCAAAAAGCTAGAGAAGTCAGCTAATGAAGGTTATCCTCATATCTGAGAGGAAGAAATGCAGGTGATGTTACAAGAGCTCAGCCATCACTGTCCCTGTGAACACAGGTCAGGGTTTTCTTTGAATTTAAAGCTTTGTTGTTAGTTTACCTTTACTCCAAGCTCAGATGGTCTTTTAAGAGGTTAAATACCTGATATTTAAGCCAATGAAGTTAGTCCAGCTGAAAATGTAGTCCCCTCCAAACACCATGCCAATGTAAGTAACTAATATATTCTGAAAAATAAACAGCATTAATAATTCTTCCGATGAGTTTTAACCCTATATTTAGCTTTAAACCAATATTTCCAAAGTATAACAAAAACATATTTTGTTAACCAACCGAAGGGTGAAAAAAAGGAATGATACTGCCCATAGCTAACAGAGTAGGTTATATTCATGCAGTACTTAACAATTTATATTGCATATTTAAAACATCTAGCAATTAATGGTCATGGTTTACTCATGAAACATCAGCAAGCTAAAGGAACGTACCTTTATACAACCAACTATTGTGGTTGTAAGTGCTGAATTGTACTGTGTGCAAACGAATGTAGAATACATAAGAACAAACCTAAAAAAAAAACAATTAAAGTTAGCCTTCAACTGTACATTTGTTCCTTATAATACACTCGTACACTAGGACTCCACTTTGTAGTCATGTTAATGGTTTTGCACATTGAGAAAGCACAGGTTACGTTCCTCAATATGGCTTTCACTGTACAACAGCCATCAGTTATTGGTATAACCGTACAAATCTCAGAACACCAAAGCCTCAAATGTATAAAGAAGAAAAAAGAAAAAAAAACACTGTTGAGAAAGTTATTAAAACCCTTTATTTTCAGACACTCACCCCATTACGCAAGACAGAACAAACTGGAAGACAAACACCGTGTCTGCCCAGCCGTCATACTCCATAGCCTAGAAAGAGAAAAGCAAAGAGAAGGGATCAGTTCTTCTAGTAAACTTGATACTGTACTGCCTCACACAAGTGGTGTCAAGAAATGCAAAGTTTGGAGTAAAGTTCACTTGGAGTTAGCTGGATGGGGGTATTTAAAGTAACAATGCAACATCTGTCCCATCGAGGGAGCTGGCAGTAGAGATACCCATATTAATATCAAGGCTAGCTGCTCCTATGGCAATTAGTTCTATGTAGTAATATCCTGTATTAAATCCAACTATTTGACTCCTGGTACTTTGCTCATTGTCAACAGCCTCAGTATGGATTGTCTGTAGCAGTTAAAGGCTTCTTGTGGAAAATAATGGCCATGACACTGCCTACATTAGATATCTCAGTTCAAAGTGCAGTTATTACAGCCAGCCTTTCAGGGGTTAAAGATTTAAAGAACACAGCCAGCCTTGCTCTTTCTGTGGTAGCAATTCAAATAAAGTGCATAGTGGTTTGCTCACAAACACTGTAACTCCATCACCTATACTGCACATTCATACTTAATGAAACACACAAGGCAGGTTTTGCATGCCCCGATTAGCACTAATCACACTTCCTTACACAAGGTACAATTCTGAGAGCACCTCATCTGTGAAACCAGCACAGAATATTACAGCAAATCTGACATTTTGCATTAAAAAACAGACCAGTTTCTAAATTGTGATACAGCAGCTCCAGTGTTGTCAATGTAAACAGGAGTCATTTGTGCACTGTTGGTTTTATATTGCGTTCTCCAGGTATTCATATAATAGCTGCTTTGTACTTGGTGGGTTCTGGCAGCTCCTTCTCACAGAGTACATGTTTCTGGAGGCAAACCCAGCCAGTCTCCCCCGGGTACTGTACCTGTAACATTCCACTTGTATAAAGCCTTGTTCTCCACACTGCATGCAGCTCAAGCTCTAGGATTACTTTCCAATGACTATTTGCAGTATTCAAAAGTATGTGCATACAGCTCAAGTGTTTCACTTCTTACTAAGAAATAGAGAACTAACCTCCCCTATGTGGTGTAGCCTTAGTATGAATTGTCCTTAAACAGCAATCTAAAAGGAGCACTACGTTCAAGCTGGGACATATTTATCCGTTTAATATATTTAACAGTACAATGTTAATACATTGCAGAATGCATCTAAAAAAATAGGACATATACACTCCTGTTACAGGGAGCAGACCAAATCTACTGGGAGGACACCCAAGGGAAACCCTCTTAAATTCAGGACAATCTCAGGTAATCCTTGGTAAATCACTTAAAATACAAGGCATGTGTTTAGACTGGAGCGAGGCTGTGATTCTGCCAGATTAAACACTGTACACAGCTGTCATTATACCAACTAAAAGACCTTCAGTGAACGTCATAGGCTAGCCTGGTGTCAAAGCTTCCATTAGGTTTGTGTTTAGAACCATATTCAATGCCCATCTGCACAGTATAAACTGAAAGTCAGAAAGTCAGATCAGGTCTTTGGAAAAAAATACTGGTGCAATTTAAGACATCAAAAGCTTACATCATGGACTAGAAGGTTAATAATGGCCCCCAGAGGCAAGTGGTAATACCTACAGTACACTTTCCATAGTAGTACAGCCAAAGACTTTCTACTAAAACTAGAACAGAGTTGCATCATTTTAATATAACAAAACTGTGCAAAAGCAGCATATCCTTCTGGAATGTGAGGACTTGTACAAGTGGGCTGTATTTTGTTGAATCAGTACCTACCTTCTGTACATCCCCAGTTAAATGAGCAAGTACCAGTGTTGGAACAATCATAAACAGGGCATTGTAATACAGAAGCCCGTACTTCCCCAGCTCCTGTTAAAGAAAATGCATTGTCAGTTTCAAGACAAGATGTCAAAGTTTTTCAAATCAATATTCGTCATTAAAATATATATTGGTCTGGATCTCGGCACCCCTTTCTCCAAATCGTTAATCTCACAGGCGTGTGTAGTTACAATGCAACAACATGTTTAATTACAAATTAAGTGTTGGCAGTTGCCAGCATCTTGTGTAATAAAACAGCAATTACACAAGCGGCTGTGTATTCTGCAGTGCAATTATTATGCAACTGACTAAACATGCAATTGCAGTTTGTGTAGTTAAGAGACACTTCATTGGAATTTGTGTTGCTCAGAAATATTGTGCCACAAACAATCTGGAGTAAAAAGCTTTGAGAATCCGACCCATGCAGCTTATAATAATAATAATAATAAACTTTATTTTGTATAGAGCCCTTAAAAGCAATAATCTCAGAGCGCTTCACAATTAATAGTACAGAAATAAAATTAAAAGATTATACATAAAAAAGCACAAGGAAATAAAACAATCATAAAAATCATAAAAACGCCTTTCTAAAAAAGTAAGTCTTTAAATTAGCTTTAAAAACACTCAAAGAAGCTGAGTCCCTGATCTCTAGTGGAATTGAGCTCAATAATTTGGGGGCAACAGAAGGCCCTGTCGCCCATAGAGTGCAGGCGAACAGGCGGGACACACAGTAGTCTCAGATCAGCAGAGCGGAGGTTGCGAGTGGGAGCTTTAGTGTTATAATCCAGCATCAGTTCGAAATTAAAGAGAACGCCCCATTGTTCCTTGACCAAATAACAAAAAAAGTTATTCACACACCTGCAAATTGCTCATGGGGGTTTCTTTCTTCCAGCTAACTGAAAACCATTTGGTGTGCAAGAAAAACACATTTCTTAAACATTCCAGCTAATCACGTTCCACCTTAGTCAGTCAGCACTCCTGAATTTCTGGTTTGTGTCAACTAGATATTTTACTTTCATCATTTACATTACGCAAATTACAGTAATAACCCAATGCCTCGCAGGCAAATAGAACATCCTCTTAAACAAGTAGAAGGGCTAGAGTGGAGACCCACAGGGTTAAAGATTATAAAGCGCTTAGAACTCATTTTACCATTACTTGTGAGAACACTTACAGTTTGCATCATTAGTCAATCCATTTTTAAAGCCTCTGAGTTCAAATCAGAGTTACACCCCAGACAGAGTACACACTAGGTTTCGTACCCACTTGTCAAATATTTTTAAAGTCCCCTTTCACTGCTGCAAGCAATACACAGGGTGTGTTTAATATACCTGGCTTTCAACTGCCACCTAGCCACATTCCACGCTTTTCAAACAATTCAATATAAAATAAAAATCACTACATAATGAATAATGGGGATGGTTTCTTTGGTAATACAATTCACAATGTAAAACAATAACAGAAATTAAAAAGCACACACTTGGTTCCTAGCGCTACAGTGTGTCTGTGTGTGTGTGTGTGTGTGTGTGCGTGTGTGTGTGTGCGTGTGCGTACGCACTTACCTTGGAGTCTAGCTTTTGCTTCACATATGCTCCGTTTGCTGCCGTCAGAACATCATTCAAAAGGATAAACACATATCCTTCGAGATCAAAGGCAAGATCAGTGCTAGAGAAAAGGGTTTTCCAATTCATGATTAAAAAAACAAATACTACATAAATAATAAAAAGTTCATGTAATTTGTTTATACATACAACTTTTTATTATTATTTAAGTGAAAAAATAAATTCTCTAAAAGGATATGACACTATTTAAAAAGCTGCATTTTATGAAGAACAGTGCAAAGAAAAACTATATATTTTTAAAACAAACATATGGAGCAAATCAAGTATTTGCAAGCCAATCAAATGAAGCCATCAGCAAGTAATTGCATAGCCTTTCACTTGCTAATTGACAAAGCTTTACAGGTCCCCATGTTCTAGATAGATAATGCCCATCTTCAAAAGCCACTCCTTAGCATCAAAAAGGCTTTAGGGAACAAATTCCATTCTGAAGACAAGCCAAGAAAACTCCTATACTGATACTCTGTGGCATTCACAGTGTGTGTCCATATATATGAAGTCAAGACATTGCTGCTGCTACACCACATTCATGGATACTAGTCTTACCTGGCAGCTACAAACGCTCCAAATATCATTGCAATTACTGTCAGCTGGACTGGGCGGGAGAACTTCTTTCTGAAGAGAAGAAAAATCATTCAAATCTCAATAGCTTTCATCCTGTGCTGTTTGTCTAGAGATGATCCCCAGCTCTCCTGGTTAATTATAATCATCGTTTTAACACCGATCACTGGCATGCAGTGGTTTAATTGTATACAAATAAAAGGTGCAGTCACTCTACTAGATTTGGCTGCACTGTGGAGAAATACAGGATATAAAAATCAATGACCTAAAGTAATGACTTACTTTAATAACATGACCTCAGCAAACATTGTAAAAAGGATGGAGAATCTTCTTAGGACTGTGAACATGGGCAAGCTGAAGACAGAAAGTGTGTTAGGCACAGGTAAGTGATTGAATTTACTTTATTAAATAATTAAGGAACTGGTTAAAAAAAGGTCCCAAGAAGGAATAGCCATTGAAGACCAAGCGACATTATATTTACCCTTCTTAATACCAATTCAATTAGTCAAGTCTGTGCTAGGAATTACCTATTCTGTGTCTAGACAAATGGCATAAATGGAAACAGTAATAACATTGGAATCAATAAAGGCTTCTTAATTTAAAAAAAAACTCATACTTCAGCCTTTTTGTGCCAAACAGTCCTGTGATTTGGTTCCCGACATAAAGAAGAGGTAGAGGAAAGGTCTGGAATGAAATGGGAGGGGGAAACAAAAGGTCCATATCATATGATGTGATCTACAACATCACTTTGCTTTGCCAAAAGACGCACATGCAGTACCAATTTCTTGCATTGTTGTGAACCATATTAAAGTCAATATTCCATATTCTCATGAAAAAGCTGAACCTGTTAACCCATTTATGAAATAAATTTGCATTTAATAGATCTAATCAAATCCTTTGAACAGAGACCAGTTGCTGTCTTCCCTATCCAAGGTCTTAACATCGGTAACTGCATGTGTACCACAGAAACTGGTAACATAAGTAAATTAAGGCTCAAACACTCAACCATGATCTGATGCGTCAGTCTTCAAAAGCGTTCACGATAAAGTAGAAAAATAGATTTGCAGAACAGCATCGGTAATAACACAAGGTTAGTGGTGACTTGCGCATAATAACACGGATAATAATAATAATAATAATAATAATAATAATAATAATAATAGATAGATAGATAGTGATTATGTATGCTTAACAACAACAATGCAACAACAACAATAATAATAATAATAATAATAAACAAAAACAAATGAATGGCTACATAAATAATAAGGGGTGGGCGCCCAGTCACACAGTAATTAGTAAAACAGGCTTGATTTCAAACCACATGACATGATGAAGCTGTTCTCCGATTGCTCAGTTGTGTAGATGTCGCGCGACGAATTCGCAAGAATAGGACCAGGTTCTATTTTTAATGTCATCGCTCGCGTTGGAATTCGTGTCGCGGCGACGTCGCTTCTGTCGCATTTGGTGTGAAGGGCGCTATTGAAAATTGCCTCCGATTAACACGAGCTGGTGGGGAGGGACGGACGGCGCTCAGTTTTTTTAGTGTTCGCGTATATTTTGTATGTTTCAAACATACTCTACCATAGCACTTCTTACACTGTCTTGAACACTATGTATTCAGTACATGTTTTACTTAAGCACTACAACCGCAATAGGTACCCTACCCGCCAGTGCTTTGGCATAATATAGGCTACCCAGATTCATACATGACAGCGGCGCCATATATTAATACATATAACGATTTGGTAGTGGATTTTAATACAACTTTTGTTTAAGTAATATGCATTATAGAAAATCAAAAGATCTCATCACGACTTCTGTTAACAGAATAGTTGGTACACATCACTCTTCTTCAACAATTTAAAATGACAATGCAACAGTGTACTTTACCAATGACGCTGCAGAACCGAGTTGCAACGTACAAGGCGGATTGAATGCATCGATTTATTTCTTTTTTGTGGCACCGCCTGCTCTTTAACCATCAATTTTACGAGGAGCTTTTCAAATGTCGTTTATATCAACGTTGTAAATATCAACCTAGTGTCTTTGACCTTAGTACCGTCTCACTGTAAACTACTTCCAAAAATGTCCTTACCTTTCGAGGTATATTTATGTCAAAATCTGGAAAGTGGATCACCCCGAGTGCCTTTCCCACCCACAGCACGACCACTGTGGCCACCATCTGCAGAGAAGACAGCGGGAGGGTAACTATGCAGTGCGCGGATTATACGAGAATGGACATGTGTTAAAGTAGCGAAGTATCGCACTTACTTGACCCAGGCCCACACATATTGAGGATGGAAACCTACAAGACAACAAACAAACGGCTTTAGAAACCTCTGTACAATCACAAAACTGCATATGAAATAATTAATACCACTTTGAGAACTACAAATACTTATTCTCTGGAGTATGAACTAGTCGGGATTTACAGGAATGATTCCAGAAATATTTGGCACACAGCAAACTCAAGATATTATTATCAGTGATATTATCACCTACACTCACCTTCAACTACAGTATCTTTACACGGGGTGTTGTATCAGTGACAGGTCTTCAAACTATATTACTGAAGCAATTCTACTTGTACAGTACATTGTAGTTATTTGCCTACAGTTGTTGAAACGTTGTATTTAGCCATACATAAAGCTCTATATAAATGTTTGACCTACGGCACAAATCATCATTCGTCTACGTGCAAAATCTTCCTAAACTGTCAAATTACTGCACTAAAACTACACAATTCTTTCTTTGTCAAGCAGCTCATAGGTTTTGTTTCTTTTTTGTTGTACTCACATTCATGCAATTTAGGAAACATTTTGCTATATACAGTGTGCGGGGGAAACAGTAATATTAATATGGAATATAGGCTACAAATAGTTGAAATGCAGCAACATCATCCCCATTCATTAATACATAGTGGTTCACACTACCCACACATGCACGACCACTTCTGTCCCTTTTACACAGAAGTTAATAAGTAACAAAGTAACAGAGCCAAGCCTTTAATCCAAAGTCCAGGAGCTCCCCGGCTCTGGGCTGCCTCCTCTCCTACCTGTAGTTCGTCAGGACGCTTTTATTCACTACCACGATAATGAACGAGCTCAGCCCATAAAATCCAGCAGCTACAAGCTTTAAAAACACAGTTAACGATTGCTCCGCCATCCCCGAGCCCTCATCACTGTTTGGTAGAGGTTTACCGTGATCTTTTCCTTTAACCCGCACATGCTGACGTTTCTGAACTTCCGCCATAGTTGCAAAGCACCCGTATATGAAGTTACGTAAGATGCTCAACAGCGCCATCTCCTGGTAAGTATTTTTCATGCATGCAGCAGAAAAAAACATTTACTTTGAGGAGGTACAAATAATAATAATAATAATAATAATAATAATAATAATAATAATAATAATAATATCTTTATTTTTATATAGCACCTTTCATAGTGGACCACCATCACAAAGCGCTTAAATGGGTTTCTGAATGGCACAGTAATTCAGTTTTGAACTCTTTATATACACTTTGCACCTAGTATATTCTCCCTTATGTTTTGACAATGAATGATATGTTTTTCTGTAAGTGTTACCATGGTTTTAATTTCGTGCAATTCCTTCCACCCACCCCATATGGCCAAACAGTATTGCATGCATTTTCTAGCGAATGTCTGAAAAATGTACACATTTACAAGAGTCTTTAAAAACTTACCAAACTGGTATTGTAGTGACTGGGGAGGGAAAATGTAGTGAAGAGACACAACAAAGAATTATATTTAAGTGCTGGGACAAACATATGTTTTTTATATATATATATATATATATATATATATATATATATATATATATATATATATATATATATATATATATATATATATATTCAAATATAGTACTTGTTAGTTTAACATGTTAGTTTAATGTTAGTTAAAAACTTTCTAGAAGAGAATATACCCATTAAGGTTTAAAGTGTATAATATTGCTATCAAAATCTAATTGATATTGTCTGCCAATTAAAAATGCTGAAATATTGACAGCCAGTATTGCAGAAATATTGGCCTGGATTTTTTACTTCCCCTTTATTTAAATGAAATATAATCATACAAGGGGATTGCAATATGGAAATAAAACATGTTTGTGAAGATATATAAACAGAGCAATTATAACATAATATTGTGATGATGCTAAGTTAAATAAGTTATGCATTTTCATTGCACCACAATGTAAAATAGGATCCTGTGTATAGTGGGTTATCTAAATCAGGGAGCAAAGGGAGCATTGTGATGATTGTGAACTGAGCTCCAATTGACTAGATCTGCATAACGTTTGGAGGGATGGAAATAAAAGTCCCATTGCATAGCAGTTTGATCCATTCCTGGTTTTACTGTGAGACACACACAAGCTTGTTACCTATACACTGTGGCTAATGAATGGGTGAAACTGCTATGCAATAGGAGTCTTATTTCCATGCCTGTTTTGTTTGTGCAAAACACGACTGAGGAGAGCATAGTTCACACTGAAATGAGGAGAGCATAGATCACACTGAAAATGCAAGCCGGAGTGATATTAAGTTATGTAGCAGGCAAATGGGCCACATTTGTGTCTAATATTGATTTTATTAAACTCTGTTTTTCTACATTTTTTAACAAGGAAGTAGCTTAATAGTAGCTTTCTGTTTTCTGTGAGTCACTGATATTGCCACAGTAATCAAAACATCCTAGGACTGGTAGTGCTGCAGTACAACAATGCCTTGCTCTTCAACCATCGGTATATCCCCTCCTTCAGAATTCCACGCGGTCGTTCTGTTTATAACTCATAGCAGTTGGAATGCTAATAACTGGGTGCTGGCCAAAGGGAGAAGGTGTCCTCACTGAAGCCACAGTTTCTTCTTTAGATGGTTAATCTGGCACCTCTGACGATGTGCCAGGTCTCACAGCGGGAGACCTGCTAGTCTCTGTAGGACCAGAACCCTTCTGGTTTGTCTCTGTGTTCTCCTCAGCTGAATGAGACCTGCTAGTCTTCGAGGGCCCAGAACCCGTTTGTTTACTTGGGGAAAGAAAATAAATTGATTAAATGAAAAGCTCGCTCCCTGCTTTTACAGTCTATTTGTATTACAGCAGAGCCTTAACAAGCAAAAACACTTGTCAATTTAAATATTATGTTTCTTATTAGATCAAAATACTTAAAACATATTTCTCTTCAGATAGTTTTGTCACTCTATTATTAGATCAGAATACTTTATTTAAAACCTCTATGCGTATTAACAACACAATCAAATAAAATCAAATAGGTTTTTTTAGTTTCAAATATCATTCTGTCTAAAAAGGGTTACCCTTTTGTTTTTGCTAATTTGCAATACCTAGCCTCCGTGTTTAGTTCCCCCCAGATGCCTGCTTCTTTCAAGGTTACAGGCTTCCACGAGTGTAAGTGCACTAATAACAAAGGCACATAGACAAGCTTTTTTTCTAACATTATCACTTGTTCAGTTTTCTTAGTTCAAATCATTGTAACCTGTTCATAAGTTGCTGCAATATTATTTATGCTGGCTTTATATTCTTTAAAACACAGTACAATTATTACAATATTCTGACAGTGTCAGTTAGTACTGAACTTCTTTTGTTTTTAACTGTAATATGTTCTTTCAACAATAATAATGTTATTAGTATAACAGTTTAACTTTAAATGACTTTATAAAAATATATTACTAATTCAGTTACTTCAGTATAACAGTTGCTCCTAGAAATGGTAATATTATTTTACTGAATTATGTCTGACCCCTTTCTCTGTTCATACAAAATCCATTTGAAGCAGGTTTTAAGACACCCTAGCCTTTTGCCAATGTTGTGGTGTTGATTAATTTGAGACATGAAGTAATGAAAGAAAAGTAATGAAAGAAGCTACTTTTTCTCATAAAACTGGAATATGTTAACAAGGCCTTATGATAAGAGCCTGCCAGGTTTGACTCCTCCCAGCAGGTGCATTCATAGACTATCCATTGTTTTCTACTGAGTATACAGATCTTTTTGAAAGGAACATATACAGCATTACAGTATATCATATTAATTCAATCAATACAGGCTAGTTTAAATCATCCAATCCATGTCTAATAACTCAGCACGTTCCCAACAGGATTCGAACTCTGTGCCAGGCTCAGCTCGGACTGGTTCTGCAAACACCACGACAGGCCTGTGCAGCCAGCGTTTTACATCAGAGGTGTGGGCAGCCAGGGCCTTTACCTGATACCTGCAAACACTTCAATATTGTTAGCTGGGCTCCCATCTCTACATTCCCATTCCCATCATTAGTGGGCAAAAACATTTTAACTGAATCTGGGTCCATCAAAGAACCGCACACCCTTGCAACCAAGGCCTTCATTGCAAAAGGATCTAATGACTTATAGCACAAAAGTGACGCGCCAGAACCGTCTGTGACACAACTAACCGATGTGTGTGCATGTTTTTGTTCAGCTTATTTAAAGCTTTAAAACCACTACATAGTCTCTGATGACTGCAAAGGTAGCACACATATTTATAAACTTTCACAAAGCGCATATATCACAATTATGGGAACATTGTTATAAGAAACAGCAGGCAATGTTCTACCTTTCTGGTGTGAATTCCTACCAGATCGATTTTCAGAGTTGCTGAATGGCTGGATGTTAAGAATGCCACTGTATTGTTCACGGGATATTGTCACTGGAGCGAAAGCATGTTTGTGCTGATGCTGAGATGATTAGGGAGGTTTATAAACCAGAGCGTTTTTAAACCAGAAAAAGTTAAAGGTACCTTATTTTTTATGAACCATTTTTTACTCCTCGTTTATAATCTGCTTGGCAGTTTTAGGTTTGGATAGTTCAGTTCTTCTAGTACTAGGTAAGTCAAAATCCCAGTCATAGGCATTCGTTAATTGGGAGCATATTTCACAAGTCACATCAGGGCACTTTCCTTGCACCACTCCTAGTTGACGACCCTGAAAAACAAGATTGTGAATATCTTGGACTTGCAACATTATGAACATGTTATTTATCAGCAGTAGTGAAACCTGTATTTCTTAGATGTTTGTGTAAGTTCAAGTATGCAAGGAAGGCAACAGAAATGTAACACCAGGTAGCTCTAGGCAAAACACCAAGATAACAATATCTATTTCTATGTAGCAACAAGCTTAAAGAATAAAAAAAAACAGAATAAATATTGCTTAAATAAATAGCTATTAAACAGGCCAGCACATACATTCACAATAATTAGTGCTACAATATAAAGCAACTTGTTGAAATAATTCTGTTATGACTTTAGATGTTTATGATAACAGTGCAGTGACATCAAGCAGGAACTGCTGATAACACACAATGAAGATATCTCGGTATATCTCACACCACTTATTTTCTTCAGCTGCTCTTGTCTTATCCTGTACACTAGTATCTTGTGTGCTGCAAACAGAAATGTAAGATACTCACCCTGGAATGTTTACTCAAGACCTTTCGAGAATAGCTGTCCAAGACACTAAATGAGGTTAACAACCTGTCTGTCATTTTTCAGTAAATTCTGCTTGATAAAAATATAAATATGGAATAAACTGAAAAATAATAATAAAAAAACATTTAAATCCTCCAAAACTATTACTTTCTTCTATAAAAACAAATAATGCAATAAATGCTGGAAACATCATCATTAATATATATTAATTTTCAGGTAACAAAGGATGCCTGCAGGTGTGCTTACAAATGTTTATATATTTCCATGGAGACTGTTTCACATTCAGTAACTCTTACCCACTTTACATTACTACAGTTCTGGACAGATTGCATTCTACAGTAAGGATAATGCTTATTATCACAAGAATAACATGTATTCTTTATTTATTTCTTTATTTCTTTATTTAAAATAACCTAGCACACGTTGTTTTGTTTTTTTAAATACCGGCTGCGTATCGCAGTAATAAAAACTCCCTATCTAAAACAGATTTCTATATTTCTGTGAGTACGTAAAATCACACCATCTCATGACATTAGCAATGTTAAGAACCTTAATTTGCTTTACTACCGTATTTAGTTTTTGAGGTTTTATTAACATAATTCAGGTTTTAGCTATGAACCCTTCCTGACCTCTGTTTTTGTAAAATGTCCGCAGTTTAAATACGCCACTTTCAATAGCAATTTTACTTGTATCTATAAACTAATAAAGCATAACTTAATAACTAAGCCAATGGACATACCTTCACACAGGCTCTGTATTGACCTGAACACACGCACAGGGTGACGCGTCGTTCATTGCCATGGAAACATTAGGTGCAAACCATTAGTTTGTTTGTGTACCGTTGTGCTAATACAAAACTGAATTACATACTTTACATTTTTATACATTAATTTCTATTCCATAAACAAAAATAATAATAATGATTATTAATTCTAATGTTTATTTTCAAATGTATATAGTCATATCCTTCATAAATACCCCCTGCATGGAATAAAACGCGTTTTGTCCTATACAGGTATCAGTGTATCAATCAGTTCATGGGTAAGCTAAGTTGCAGTTAAATCAACTGCAAGAAGCAGGTTTGTTTTAATTATAATACAGCCGGTAACCGTGTTTTGAGCACAGTCCATACAATCTAGCAATTAAAATCTTCAAAAAATATTTGTCGGCCATTATTTCTATTCTTTTATTTGAAGACTCGTTATGTTCTCTTGGTCGAGAGCTTTGGCTAAACGCTTTATATTGACATGTTTTATGATACACCATCGGAAAAGGAATACAAGGAAAATGAGATTATACCATGTTTATTTTCAGCGAAACACATTTTTGCGTATTTTTTTTTTATTTGTGCAAAACAACTTCGTGTGCTTTCTGAAAGGTGGTTTCTGATTGATCAAAATGTATTTGTAAACAGTCATTGCATACTTGTCTGCATTTTCAGTGTTGCTTTGAAAGTGAGATTGCACTACATGTTTTTGATTCGTTAATCTTCTTTTCCACTTACAGCATCATTAACATGCTACATGTAAAAAGAAGGTCAACTGACCACATAACGTTTAACATTCGCACCTACAATGCATTTTGTGGTAAATAACTCTTCACTTGGGGTTAACACATACGACACCATAAATACCATACAGTTAACAAAGAATAAGGCAAACTTCAGATAACCTACTTTAAAACAAATGACAGTAAAGCACATTTTTGACGTGGCCAGCTGTTTCTATATTAGGTACAATATATTAAGGGCGTAAAATGTCAACCTTTGCTTGACAAAACACGTATTTCTCTTTCAACATGGTTTTGAAGAGGCAATTCAAGAACTAGGTCACAAAATGTTTTTTTTTTTTTATTTAAAGAACTAGGTCACACTTTAAACCAGCTAATTAATTACATAGAACGTCTGTTATTCTACACAGCTACATGTGTAATTACAATGCTAATACTGTGTAATTAAGATTGCTTCATACCAAGTTTGACCAAAATATAGGTACAAAGACAGAAGAAAATATGTATTGGATCAAAACGTAGTTGGATCAAATAGATAGTTTGAAAACAGCTTTCTGTGTTAAACGTGGGAGCCTGCCCAGGTGCATCAAACGCTTTTAAAGTCATGAAAGTCTTGTGATGTGTAACTACAAGAATGTGCTCAGCGAGCTCAGCCACATCAAATTATAATCTTATATCCTCCAGTCTTTTGATTCACAATCTTTTTCCGAGCACAGGATGTTCTGTGTCACAAGAGAGATAACACATTTTCTCACCTGAAAACTCACTTCTCACATACACAAACACATTCAGCCAATCTTAAGTAACTAAATTACTTTTCTATTTGTTTTGCTAAACAGGACTCTCATATCCAAATGGACAGTACAATAATAGTAAACTACAAGCAGTCTATCCATATTTAATATACCGGCATTTACCAGCTATATACGCACCAATACAAGAAAAGGGGGTAGTGATCATGCTGCTAATGCTAATAGGATGTGAAAACATTTTATAAACCCTTTTCTTAAACTGTTTGAATTAAATACTGGTTTAGCAGGTATAACTGCAGAGTGCACCTCAACCTGTTTTTTTCATTCTCTTGGTTCTTGGGGTTTCCCCTTTACTTGTGATGTATGAAGTGGAAAATGACTGTAACTCTATCAGAAATGTAGGGCAAGCCTTAAGCAGCAGCTTCCCGTTGTAGATTAGTATACAGACATGTGTTCTTTATGGAGAGACAAAGACAGGAAAGGCAAAGCACATTGTAAGGTAGTCAGAGGCTGGGTTGAAAAAGAAGTGCGTCTTTGCCTTAATCCAAGGTAACGTTTTCTCATCAGCCTCTTCATATTCATTATTTTATGTTGTAGCAGTGTATGATTTAAGTAAATGATCTTTTAGTTGTAAACTTAAGGGTAACCTAACCTACATCATTTGTAATTTATTTTGTATTTGTTTTTAGAATCTGCTGGATATCTGCATGACACTCCGATTCCTAACAACAATGCTGGGTTTGGAATTCCTGTATTAAGTAAGTGAGGCAGTGAGATTAACTGCGTTATTAAAGATACATTAAGACCTAACTTCATTCATTAATTCGTGTTTTTAAACAATGCGACACAGTATTTAAAACTCTCTAACTGTCTTTGTTTCTATTAAGTAACATGTCTATCAGCTCCCCCAGCATACTAAAGGTCTGATGGTGTTAGATCATACCTTTATATCTGCTCTTTCGTTGCTCTCACACTTCCACGGTTATGCTGCGGTTCCTTTTTCTTGAACCATTTCTTTTTTGTATATGATTACATTTTTCTAATTGTGATTTCTTATGATTTCTTATGATTTGCTTCCCTGGACTGCATCAGTATCAATGGATCTGGAAACCTCAAGTCTTGCCAGTGTCATGTGCCGTGCCAGGGTATGTAATGCCCTCCTGTTATTTTATACTATAACGGAGCATGTGTTTACTAATAACTGGAACAGATATATTTTTAAGTGTGATGTGTAACAAGACACAACTGTTGATATCACTGCTTTAACTTAAAAACAATGAATAAAGGTACACGTTTTCTTCCGTAAAAAGCAAATGTGTCCTCATGAAGCAACTTATTTTGTGTAACTTTCTAGGTTGAAAAAAAATAATACCAGGTTCTTTTCATTTTGTAATTGCATGCGCATTACACTGTAGTTACAATGTAATGAATGGCATCTATAACCAAATTATTGTATTACTGTACTTGAATTGCACCACAATAGGGGTGAATAAATTACCATTGAGGGAAAACACCAACTCGATTAATGTTGAGTAATAAAATGTACATGAATTCCAAGACAGTTTTGATCTACTGACCGTCAGAAAAGGAAATTCAGTAGTTTAGATCAGTGAAAATTTTGCAAAGAGAAAAACCTGTTATAAAAAAAAGTCTTTGAAAATCCTGCTATATTGGACTCAACTCAAGACTGTAATGGCTATTTACAGCCAAAGCTTTTTGTTCCCTTTATTGAGTTTCAGTTTTACATTTTTTAATAGGTCCATATCTTAGTGAACACAGGGAATGTTGAAAATTTGCAGAGTTAACCACATATCGCCATTGACTGTAAGAATCATATCACAGAAAAGGAAATTCAGTAGTTTAGTTCTGGAAATTTGTAATAAGTATGTGAAATCTCAAACTATGGTAAGTCATGTGCACCTGCCATGTTAGACTGTTTAGTTTATGTCTATTTCAATTAAAAGATGACAACACAAGATCACAGAATGACAGCTTCTTTCAAATGTTTTTACTTATTAATCCCTGAAGGTGGGTGTGTCCTGAAACATCAGCAGTTTTTCCAGTAATAAAAAAAGCAACTGAAATGAGTGCTTGCTTTCTTTCTCAGCATGGAAAAACCCAATTTAGATGTGTCTCAGTCTACAGTGTGATCTACAGTACATTTTGTTCTGCTTAGAATGAAAAAACTTGAACCAGAAACATCGTTAGAAAACCACACTTCGATGTGGTAAAGCAGGAGGTGTGTGAAAATGTAGGACACAGAATTAGACGGGGCTGTACAAATGTACCATTGCTTTCAAAATGCACTGGAGCCACAAATCTAGGTCAAGAGTCTCTTATGCTAAGAAAACTTTATGCCAAGAATAATAAAAAGCAATGGTGCTTGATCAACTATAAATAATGTAGCTTTATTATATGACAGAAACTAGTACAGTAACTACTTTACCCACAACAGAATAAAACCAGCTACACAAACATAATAATAATAATTAATATTTTTGTATATATATATATATATATATATATATATATATATATATATATATATATATATATATAAACTCAAAGAGCCAGTACACATTCCATATCATCCTCACCATAAGGCTTTAATTAAATAGGAAATACTAAATCAGTCTGTTATCTCTGGTTAGCCACCTTATTCAAGCGTGTTCAAAGTGGTTTCAACCAAGATAATTAGTATAAAGTACTATGAAGGCATGTCAGTTTCTGTCCCTAATTAGTCATGGATTAATTTGTAAAGGAGGAACGCATGCTTTTCTGAACTGCCCATAAAAGTGGGCTTCATCCTAATCTCCCAATGCCACAATATTGTAGACAGAAATTCACATTTCCTTTGGGGGGGGGGGGGGGGGGGGAGACGAGTTTGAGTTTCAATTTAACCTCAGTTGTACGAAGAAAAGCCTAACCATAACTTAAGTTTTGAATTGTTAAGTTGTGCTTTAATTCAGAACAAAATCCTTATCAAAGATGCTAAGGGCGATTAGTTGTACTGGTACATTTGTTTTTGAAAACCTTTTCTAATCTGATAATGGAAAGATTGCTAAAACAGCTGAGTTCAAAGTTACACAATTTACAATATTCACAGCAGTATATTTTGACTAATACTTACATTATGCTAGACACACGGTATATATTAATACTTTATAGAATGGTACAGCCCTGTAAGAGCCTAGGCTTATCAATTACACTGTGCTGTGAGGCTTGTTGCAGTGCATCATATCTGTGGTTGTAACGTTTTTTTTGATATTGATCAGTAACGTACAGCCTCAGATATAAGCCTCTTGTCTGCAAGGCAGAGATGTGGCGCATGTAACTCAAGTCTGCATTAAGAAGTACCTCTAACAGTAACTGTGCAGAGGGACTGAGGTAGTTTGTACATTGTTTCTGTAGTTTTATATTACCTTAGTGCATGGGTAGGCAACCTGGGCTTCTCCAGCCAATCCATTTCAGGCTTGGTTACAGTTCACACAGGGCATTGTCTTTACTCACCGCTTTCCTTTTCACCCTTTTCTCAAGGCATGTCCAAGTGCTCTTAATGACCTCTGGAAATAATCGAGTGATTGAGAGGAACACAGAATGGAGACGTTCAGCCGCAGGTTAGCAGTGGTGATAGTCGTGACAGTGCTGCTTTTCTGGAAGAGCGGAGGTGAGTGCACTGTCACAAAACTGAACTTCATGTCTAACAAAGCAGTGATTGAGACCAACGAAACAGCGGCTACATTGTACATGAATAAATATTCTAATATATATATATATAATATATAGTTTTTGTTTTATTAAATAGCTTAAATTCTCTAACTGAGGGGTAACTCCAGTTTAAGCATTACTTTTTTTAATGTCTACATATAATTGTGTGAATCCTATTTCAGTCCAATATGTGAAGTCTTTTGCATTCCTTTTCTCCTACTTTGTTGTGGTTCTGTGCCTTTCCATTTCCATTAGGCATTTTGAAACAGAACAGGCAAGTCAATTCAGTGTGCGGTGATCCCCCACCAAAGACATTTGCAATGCAACTCATCATGTCTCTGTTTTAACTTCATAAGCAAGCATATTCTAAAATATTTGAACTGTCATAGTTCGAGGTGTATGAGGTGTGAGGTCCCCTTCATAAGCAGTGTGGTTTTGTTCTTGAAATGTATTTTTGTTTACGACTGTAACTCGCTCTGGATAAGGGCGTCTGCTAAGAAATAAATAATAAATAATAATAATAATAATAATCATAATGTTTGCAGGATGTTCTGGGTTGGTGTGTCGTGGAATCCTCTGGGTAGAGCCCACGCCAGTCTTTAGCATGGGCTCCAGTGTTTCAGTCATCTGCACTTCATCCATTGAGAACTGTCACCCTGAAAAGTTTTCAGTGTATCTCAATAACAATCCACAGCCCTCTCTTCACCACCTGAACCATTCTGCTGTGGAGCTTCAGCTTCACCACGTCACCATACCCCACTCATCCATTCGCTGTCACGTCAAATGCAAAGGACAACGGGGGCAGCAGATGGTTTGTGGAAAGGATATTAAAGGAGGATGTACGTATTTAGCTTCATTTCATATTTCTACCTTTGTTGAGAGAGTGAATTAACTCTGTAATAAGAATATATATATATATATATATATATATAATTCGGTGAGGATCTGAATCCTAATATTCTATTAAATGATCCTTTAGGACATGTTTTAAATGATTGAATGCGTTCTGAGTTATATAGTTATTTGAATCTTGAATGTTATCTGCTGTGTACCTATTCCATTCACTAAGTAGAACATGTGCTTCTATCAAAACTGCAATTTGCATAACCAACAGAAGGATTTTTTTTCTCACAAGATCCTCCAGATAAACCTACAAATCTTACATGTGTTAGTAAATGGAAGTCAAATAAGATCAATTGCACCTGGAAGAAAGGAATAGACACCTATATAAATACCAGCTACATTGTGGAATTCCAAAGGTAAGCACATAGAATTTAATAATGCATTCCAAGAAAAACTTATAAGAAACTGGAGTACTGTCGACAACTGACATTTAGTTTAAACCAACAAAGGCGTTTCTTATAAATGAATACATTCCACATAGGCGGTCACCAAGGTAGGGATTTGTGAAGATCAATACATAATAATTTAATTTTTTCTGATTCGGTAATAAAGGTTGAAGTGTTCATGTAAATCTTAATAACCACAGACCACAGCGTGCAGACCTGAGTCACTGTACCCAGTAAACAGCAGTGGTGAAAGTAGATAACTGAGCTGACATACCTTTGGAGAAGCTCACAGTTTGATTCAACCCCTTCCTGTCTGAGAGGATCTGGTGTGGTCAGGGTGAGAAGGGACACTTCTGTCAGCAAACACAACATGTACCACGAATTGGTAAAACTGGTTTACCTTTAATTCAAATTGGTTGTAGGTTTTCCAGCATTTCGGTGTTCCAGGTTTTAATGTGGTTAACCACAAAACCATGAATTAAAGGCTGTGAGCAGCGTGCAATTTCAACTAGTTTCACCAAGGTAAAATTAAGCAATTGCCGATTATCTTTCAACGATATTCAATATACTCACTTTTACCAAGAATATGTTTTTACTTATAAATTAGTGCACTATATATCTAAACAGCTATAAATAAATTTAAATAATTCTATTCAGGAAAAAAGGTGTTAAACAGCACAGCCTAGTGGTCAACCGATGGACTACACTGGTATTTCTTTCAGGCATTGATATGTGTGATGAGCTCCCTCTTGTGGCTAAGGATATACAAAGCATTTTCTTACCTCTCATTTGCATATCAGCATTCTCGCAAGTCACTTATTGTTTTGCTCTTGGTATTTTTGTTTTACAGTCTTTATTTGTTTTACTCTGCCACAACGCTTTATATAGCTTACTGGAGTAATGCAATTGTAAAACGGGGTCATATTACCTCAGAATGTCTACGTGTTACAGCTACAGCAAGGGAGGGTACGTGCACAGTGTTGTGCCGTGCAGCGTATTGTTCGCATCCTCAAAGTTTTCTTGTAAAAGTCCTGAAGAGCATCTAATAAAAGCTATTGTTTGTTTTGCAGTAGTGGGAGAATTCAGATGTTTTCTCCTCAAAGGGAGGGATATGTTCCGATCCCTCTCTCTCACTTTGAGATGGACGCGGAGTACAATGTCTCTGTACATGCCAAAAATCACCTGGGACAATCGCAGTCGGCTATAATACAACTAACAATTAATGACGTAGGTAATGCATGACTGTCATTTTATTATTATTGTTCCAAGATGAACAAGCTGGAAGCTGAAGCCAAGATAAACAGCAGTGTGGAGTAGTGGTTAGGGCTTTGGATTCTTGACCGGAGGGTTGTGGGTTCAATCCCAGGTAGTGGACACTGCTGCTGTACCCTTGAGCAAGGTACTTTACCTAGATTGTAAAAATAATATGTAAGTCGCTCTGGATAAGGGCGTCTGCTAAGAAATAAATAATAATAAACAGTAATCCCAAAGAATGTATGCAAAAATCTGCTTCAAGCTGAGCTGTAGTTTCTTTCTTTTTTCTTTTTCTCCAGTAATACCCGACACCCCCACAATCACCAATATTACTTTTGTCAATAGCTCCCACAAAAAGGCTGTCCTTCAATGGAACAAATCAGAGCAGCTTTGTGCTGAGGTTAGATACAGAGCAACTGTCACTGACTGGAATATGGTAAGAGCGATGCATATAATGCAGTGTCACTTAAATAAGCAACTGCATTATCAATGATCTCTATGAAAGGTGCAGTAAGCGTGTGGGTACTTTATTATTTTAACAAGTACTGTGCATGTGTTTTAGGTTGAAGAAAAAGAGACTTCTTGTGAAAACAGCACATTTGAACTACGTGGCTTGAAGCCCTTCACTCAGTATGAGTTTCAGATCCGCGGCTGCAAACCAAATAAGAAACTGAGGTGCAGTGACTGGAGCCCGTCTTTCCTGGAGAGGACGCCAGAAGCAGGTAACCAGGTCTTTTTATATGTAGGTCGGATTGGATAGGAACAGTACAGGGCAGGATATATGATCATTTTAAGGTGATGACATTAGGTGTTTTTTTAAATCGTTTTTTTCAGCTCACAAGGACGTGCATAATTTGACTGCTGAAAAAAACTTTGCACAGTAAGACTGAGACTGTCATTGAAAGCGATGCATGTTTTGTAACGATAACTTTTTTTTTTGTCAGTATTGCCAGGTTTTCCGATGCTAGAAGCGTAAATCTTTCGGTGATTTCTTTTCGCAGAGCCTTGTAGAAGAGTGGACGTGTGGAGAATAATGGGCCCGACTCATGGCAATGGAAGCCAGACTGTAACCATACTCTGGAAGGTACTGCACTAAACCCTTTCTACAGGTTTCTTCGATTTCCTCTTGCGTTGTACTCAACACTGAACAATCAGGAATGCTTTGGAAGTGCTGTCACTGCTCTCATATCTTAGTATATTGCTCATTCAACACATTAGTAATGTGACTAGTCTTCGGGGGCCCTCCAGCAGAATGATTCTGTTGGACTGACTTTTTTGTGCAACAAAGGGCTTAACACGTTCCTGTTCTACTTTGCACTCCTTGCTAATGTTTTGTGTGTGTGGCCTGGCCTCAGATCATAATAAAATACTATATACCAACAGAAGAAATGTGTGCATGCCAAAAATATATTTCAATTGGATTTTGGTTCATTTTCTAGTTAGACCTCAAAATCCTAACCACACTGAAGCTCATTTAGGTAAGGCAATCCCTGCTGGTTCAGTGGTGATAAGCAATGGTTAGTATTTTGAATGCGGTACATGTGTACTGGTTACTTATTGCCCATCTTGGCTGTTTAAATAAATCTCAAATCGTTATTTCACTGTGAAAAATATACGTAGGGATTTTCTCCCTAAACCAACTAATAACTTTCTGCACACCTAATGAACTATCTTGTGTCTTGATGTTTTTCAGCCTCTTGCTCCCAAATATTCCAGAGGGATTATTTTGGGATACAAGGTATTTTACAGAGAGTATGGAAAGCAACTCCATAGCCACGTGTGTCAACCGAAAGACACCCAGTACCAGATTACACTACCGAAACACACAAAGACACTTTATATCACCGCGCTCAACTCAAAGGGCAGTTCGGAGGCTGCTCAGGTTAGCATTGGCCAGAAAGGTACAATTACATTATTTCAGTTTTTGTTTTATTTTATTTTATTTTATTTTTTTGCTGAATGAGCTGGACAAAAAAGATAATACCCAGAACAGTATTGCAACCTGGAATTTGGATTAGTTTGTTTCTTGTTTTATAATAAGAAAGCTTTTATTAATACTTTTATTAATTATGTCCCTAGTTTTCCTTTAATGATGAAATCATATAGCCCAATACATTGTAATAATTAATGAAAAGGTGAACATTTAGTTGTATGTAACTATTGATTAACAAACCAAAAAAAGAAGCTATTTTAATTTATTTCATGAACATGCATGCTGTCACTTTTTTTTTTTTTTTACAGAATTTCCACCACCCATTATTACTAAATTGACATCAGCAGATAGTTTGGGAATTTTGTTGGCATGGAAACCACCCAGCCAGACAAAGGGATCAATCCTCTGGTACATAGCAGAGTGGCACAGGCATGATGGAAACATGTGGTGGAAAAAAGTTACTTGCTTGCAGAACTCCACACACATTGAAGGTGGGTATAAAAAGATAATAATGTTACCATTGTTTACCATATACTGTACAGTAAAGATTTCTCACAGAACATTGACAAATCCAGGAATATTTCTGTGAAGCTGAAAGTGAACACATTGGTGGAACCTCAGTCTTTTCTGAGAGATTTGAAAACACTGTGTATTACGATTACTCGTTATGTCACAGCGACATGCAGATACTAACATTGAGAGAGCACACAGAGGTTTGATTCCAGCATGCAGATACTAACATTGAGAGAGCACACAGAGGTTTGATTCCAGCATGCAGATACTAACATTGAGAGAGCACACAGAGGTTTGATTCCAGCATGCAGATACTAACATTGAGAGAGCACACAGAGGTTTGATTCCAGCATGCAGATACTAACATTGAGAGAGCACACAGAGGTTTGATTCCAGCATGCAGATACTAACATTGAGAGAGCACACAGAGGTTTGATTCCAGCATGCAGATACTAACATTGAGAGAGCACACAGAGGTTTGAGTCCAGCATGCAGATACTAACATTGAGAGAGCACACAGAGGTTTGATTCCAGCATGCAGATACTAACATTGAGAGAGCACACAGAGGTTTGATTCCAGCATGCAGATACTAACATTGAGAGAGCACACAGAGGTTTGATTCCAGCATGCAGATACTAACATTGAGAGAGCACACAGAGGTTTGATTCCAGCATGCAGATACTAACATTGAGAGAGCACACAGAGGTTTGATTCCAGCATGCAGATACTAACATTGAGAGAGCACACAGAGGTTTGATTCCAGCATGCAGATACTAACATTGAGAGAGCACACAGAGGTTTGATTCCAGCATGCAGATACTAACATTGAGAGAGCACACAGAGGTTTGATTCCAGCATGCAGATACTAACATTGAGAGAGCACACAGAGGTTTGATTCCAGCATGCAGATACTAACATTGAGAGAGCACACAGAGGTTTGATTCCAGCATGCAGATACTAACATTGAGAGAGCACACAGAGGTTTGATTCCAGCATGCATATACTAACATTGAGAGAGCACACAGAGGTTTGATTCCAGCATGCAGATACTAACATTGAGAGAGCACACAGAGGTTTGATTCCAGCATGCAGATACTAACATTGAGAGAGCACACAGAGGTTTGATTCCAGCATGCAGATACTAACATTGAGAGAGCACACAGAGGTTTGATTCCAGCATGCAGATACTAACATTGAGAGAGCACACAGAGGTTTGATTCCAGCATGCAGATACTAACATTGAGAGAGCACACAGAGGTTTGATTCCAGCATGCAGATACTAACATTGAGAGAGCACACAGAGGTTTGATTCCAGCATGCAGATACTAACATTGAGAGAGCACACAGAGGTTTGATTCCAGCATGCAGATACTAACATTGAGAGAGCACACAGAGGTTTGAGTCCAGCATGCAGATACTAACATTGAGAGAGCACACAGAGGTTTGAGTCCAGCATGCAGATACTAACATTGAGAGAGCACACAGAGGTTTGAGTCCAGCATGCAGATACTAACATTGAGAGAGCACACAGAGGTTTGATTCCAGCATGCAGATACTAACATTGAGAGAGCACACAGAGGTTTGATTCCAGCATGCAGATACTAACATTGAGAGAGCACACAGAGGTTTGAGTCCAGCATGCAGATACTAACATTGAGAGAGCACACAGAGGTTTGAGTCCAGCATGCAGATACTAACATTGAGAGAGCACACAGAGGTTTGATTCCAGCATGCAGATACTAACATTGAGAGAGCACACAGAGGTTTGATTCCAGCATGCAGATACTAACATTGAGAGAGCACACAGAGGTTTGATTCCAGCATGCAGATACTAACATTGAGAGAGCACACAGAGGTTTGATTCCAGCATGCAGATACTAACATTGAGAGAGCACACAGAGGTTTGATTCCAGCATGCAGATACTAACATTGAGAGAGCACACAGAGGTTTGATTCCAGCATGCAGATACTAACATTGAGAGCACACAGAGGTTTGATTCCAGCATGCAGATACTAACATTGAGAGAGCACACAGAGGTTTGATTCCAGCATGCAGATACTAACATTGAGAGAGCACACAGAGGTTTGATTCCAGCATGCAGATACTAACATTGAGAGAGCACACAGAGGTTTGATTCCAGCATGCAGATACTAACATTGAGAGAGCACACAGAGGTTTGATTCCAGCATGCAGATACTAACATTGAGAGAGCACACAGAGGTTTGATTCCAGCATGCAGATACTAACATTGAGAGAGCACACAGAGGTTTGATTCCAGCATGCAGATACTAACATTGAGAGAGCACACAGAGGTTTGATTCCAGCATGCAGATACTAACATTGAGAGAGCACACAGAGGTTTGATTCCAGCATGCAGATACTAACATTGAGAGAGCACACAGAGGTTTGATTCCAGCATGCAGATACTAACATTGAGAGAGCACACAGAGGTTTGATTCCAGCATGCAGATACTAACATTGAGAGAGCACACAGAGGTTTGATTCCAGCATGCAGATACTAACATTGAGAGAGCACACAGAGGTTTGATTCCAGCATGCAGATACTAACATTGAGAGAGCACACAGAGGTTTGATTCCAGCATGCAGATACTAACATTGAGAGAGCACACAGAGGTTTGATTCCAGCATGCAGATACTAACATTGAGAGAGCACACAGAGGTTTGATTCCAGCATGCAGATACTAACATTGAGAGAGCACACAGAGGTTTGATTCCAGCATGCAGATACTAACATTGAGAGAGCACACAGAGGTTTGATTCCAGCATGCAGATACTAACATTGAGAGAGCACACAGAGGTTTGATTCCAGCATGCAGATACTAACATTGAGAGAGCACACAGAGGTTTGATTCCAGCATGCAGATACTAACATTGAGAGAGCACACAGAGGTTTGATTCCAGCATGCAGATACTAACATTGAGAGAGCACACAGAGGTTTGATTCCAGCATGCAGATACTAACATTGAGAGAGCACACAGAGGTTTGATTCCAGCATGCAGATACTAACATTGAGAGAGCACACAGAGGTTTGATTCCAGCATGCAGATACTAACATTGAGAGAGCACACAGAGGTTTGATTCCAGCATGCAGATACTAACATTGAGAGAGCACACAGAGGTTTGATTCCAGCATGCAGATACTAACATTGAGAGAGCACACAGAGGTTTGATTCCAGCATGCAGATACTAACATTGAGAGAGCACACAGAGGTTTGATTCCAGCATGCAGATACTAACATTGAGAGAGCACACAGAGGTTTGATTCCAGCATGCAGATACTAACATTGAGAGAGCACACAGAGGTTTGATTCCAGCATGCAGATACTAACATTGAGAGAGCACACAGAGGTTTGATTCCAGCATGCAGATACTAACATTGAGAGAGCACACAGAGGTTTGATTCCAGCATGCAGATACTAACATTGAGAGAGCACACAGAGGTTTGATTCCAGCATGCAGATACTAACATTGAGAGAGCACACAGAGGTTTGATTCCAGCATGCAGATACTAACATTGAGAGAGCACACAGAGGTTTGATTCCAGCATGCAGATACTAACATTGAGAGAGCACACAGAGGTTTGATTCCAGCATGCAGATACTAACATTGAGAGAGCACACAGAGGTTTGATTCCAGCATGCAGATACTAACATTGAGAGAGCACACAGAGGTTTGATTCCAGCATGCAGATACTAACATTGAGAGAGCACACAGAGGTTTGATTCCAGCATGCAGATACTAACATTGAGAGAGCACACAGAGGTTTGATTCCAGCATGCAGATACTAACATTGAGAGAGCACACAGAGGTTTGATTCCAGCATGCAGATACTAACATTGAGAGAGCACACAGAGGTTTGATTCCAGCATGCAGATACTAACATTGAGAGAGCACACAGAGGTTTGATTCCAGCATGCAGATACTAACATTGAGAGAGCACACAGAGGTTTGATTCCAGCATGCAGATACTAACATTGAGAGAGCACACAGAGGTTTGATTCCAGCATGCATATACTAACATTGAGAGAGCACACAGAGGTTTGATTCCAGCATGCAGATACTAACATTGAGAGAGCACACAGAGGTTTGATTCCAGCATGCAGATACTAACATTGAGAGAGCACACAGAGGTTTGATTCCAGCATGCAGATACTAACATTGAGAGAGCACACAGAGGTTTGATTCCAGCATGCAGATACTAACATTGAGAGAGCACACAGAGGTTTGATTCCAGCATGCAGATACTAACATTGAGAGAGCACACAGAGGTTTGATTCCAGCATGCAGATACTAACATTGAGAGAGCACACAGAGGTTTGATTCCAGCATGCAGATACTAACATTGAGAGAGCACACAGAGGTTTGATTCCAGCATGCAGATACTAACATTGAGAGAGCACACAGAGGTTTGATTCCAGCATGCAGATACTAACATTGAGAGAGCACACAGAGGTTTGATTCCAGCATGCAGATACTAACATTGAGAGAGCACACAGAGGTTTGATTCCAGCATGCAGATACTAACATTGAGAGCACACAGAGGTTTGATTCCAGCATGCAGATACTAACATTGAGAGAGCACACAGAGGTTTGATTCCAGCATGCAGATACTAACATTGAGAGAGCACACAGAGGTTTGATTCCAGCATGCAGATACTAACATTGAGAGAGCACACAGAGGTTTGATTCCAGCATGCAGATACTAACATTGAGAGAGCACACAGAGGTTTGATTCCAGCATGCAGATACTAACATTGAGAGAGCACACAGAGGTTTGATTCCAGCATGCAGATACTAACATTGAGAGAGCACACAGAGGTTTGATTCCAGCATGCAGATACTAACATTGAGAGAGCACACAGAGGTTTGATTCCAGCATGCAGATACTAACATTGAGAGAGCACACAGAGGTTTGATTCCAGCATGCAGATACTAACATTGAGAGAGCACACAGAGGTTTGATTCCAGCATGCAGATACTAACATTGAGAGAGCACACAGAGGTTTGATTCCAGCATGCAGATACTAACATTGAGAGAGCACACAGAGGTTTGATTCCAGCATGCAGATACTAACATTGAGAGAGCACACAGAGGTTTGATTCCAGCATGCAGATACTAACATTGAGAGAGCACACAGAGGTTTGATTCCAGCATGCAGATACTAACATTGAGAGAGCACACAGAGGTTTGATTCCAGCATGCAGATACTAACATTGAGAGAGCACACAGAGGTTTGATTCCAGCATGCAGATACTAACATTGAGAGAGCACACAGAGGTTTGATTCCAGCATGCAGATACTAACATTGAGAGAGCACACAGAGGTTTGATTCCAGCATGCAGATACTAACATTGAGAGAGCACACAGAGGTTTGATTCCAGCATGCAGATACTAACATTGAGAGAGCACACAGAGGTTTGATTCCAGCATGCAGATACTAACATTGAGAGAGCACACAGAGGTTTGATTCCAGCATGCAGATACTAACATTGAGAGAGCACACAGAGGTTTGATTCCAGCATGCAGATACTAACATTGAGAGAGCACACAGAGGTTTGATTCCAGCATGCAGATACTAACATTGAGAGAGCACACAGAGGTTTGATTCCAGCATGCAGATACTAACATTGAGAGAGCACACAGAGGTTTGATTCCAGCATGCAGATACTAACATTGAGAGAGCACACAGAGGTTTGATTCCAGCATGCAGATACTAACATTGAGAGAGCACACAGAGGTTTGATTCCAGCATGCAGATACTAACATTGAGAGAGCACACAGAGGTTTGATTCCAGCATGCAGATACTAACATTGAGAGAGCACACAGAGGTTTGATTCCAGCATGCAGATACTAACATTGAGAGAGCACACAGAGGTTTGATTCCAGCATGCAGATACTAACATTGAGAGAGCACACAGAGGTTTGATTCCAGCATGCAGATACTAACATTGAGAGAGCACACAGAGGTTTGATTCCAGCATGCAGATACTAACATTGAGAGAGCACACAGAGGTTTGATTCCAGCATGCAGATACTAACATTGAGAGAGCACACAGAGGTTTGATTCCAGCATGCAGATACTAACATTGAGAGAGCACACAGAGGTTTGATTCCAGCATGCAGATACTAACATTGAGAGAGCACACAGAGGTTTGATTCCAGCATGCAGATACTAACATTGAGAGAGCACACAGAGGTTTGATTCCAGCATGCAGATACTAACATTGAGAGAGCACACAGAGGTTTGATTCCAGCATGCAGATACTAACATTGAGAGAGCACACAGAGGTTTGATTCCAGCATGCAGATACTAACATTGAGAGAGCACACAGAGGTTTGATTCCAGCATGCAGATACTAACATTGAGAGAGCACACAGAGGTTTGATTCCAGCATGCAGATACTAACATTGAGAGAGCACACAGAGGTTTGATTCCAGCATGCAGATACTAACATTGAGAGAGCACACAGAGGTTTGATTCCAGCATGCAGATACTAACATTGAGAGAGCACACAGAGGTTTGATTCCAGCATGCAGATACTAACATTGAGAGAGCACACAGAGGTTTGATTCCAGCATGCAGATACTAACATTGAGAGAGCACACAGAGGTTTGATTCCAGCATGCAGATACTAACATTGAGAGAGCACACAGAGGTTTGATTCCAGCATGCAGATACTAACATTGAGAGAGCACACAGAGGTTTGATTCCAGCATGCAGATACTAACATTGAGAGAGCACACAGAGGTTTGATTCCAGCATGCAGATACTAACATTGAGAGAGCACACAGAGGTTTGATTCCAGCATGCAGATACTAACATTGAGAGAGCACACAGAGGTTTGATTCCAGCATGCAGATACTAACATTGAGAGAGCACACAGAGGTTTGATTCCAGCATGCAGATACTAACATTGAGAGAGCACACAGAGGTTTGATTCCAGCATGCAGATACTAACATTGAGAGAGCACACAGAGGTTTGATTCCAGCATGCAGATACTAACATTGAGAGAGCACACAGAGGTTTGATTCCAGCATGCAGATACTAACATTGAGAGAGCACACAGAGGTTTGATTCCAGCATGCAGATACTAACATTGAGAGAGCACACAGAGGTTTGATTCCAGCATGCAGATACTAACATTGAGAGAGCACACAGAGGTTTGATTCCAGCATGCAGATACTAACATTGAGAGAGCACACAGAGGTTTGATTCCAGCATGCAGATACTAACATTGAGAGAGCACACAGAGGTTTGATTCCAGCATGCAGATACTAACATTGAGAGAGCACACAGAGGTTTGATTCCAGCATGCAGATACTAACATTGAGAGAGCACACAGAGGTTTGATTCCAGCATGCAGATACTAACATTGAGAGAGCACACAGAGGTTTGATTCCAGCATGCAGATACTAACATTGAGAGAGCACACAGAGGTTTGATTCCAGCATGCAGATACTAACATTGAGAGAGCACACAGAGGTTTGATTCCAGCATGCAGATACTAACATTGAGAGAGCACACAGAGGTTTGATTCCAGCATGCAGATACTAACATTGAGAGAGCACACAGAGGTTTGATTCCAGCATGCAGATACTAACATTGAGAGAGCACACAGAGGTTTGATTCCAGCATGCAGATACTAACATTGAGAGAGCACACAGAGGTTTGATTCCAGCATGCAGATACTAACATTGAGAGAGCACACAGAGGTTTGATTCCAGCATGCAGATACTAACATTGAGAGAGCACACAGAGGTTTGATTCCAGCATGCAGATACTAACATTGAGAGAGCACACAGAGGTTTGATTCCAGCATGCAGATACTAACATTGAGAGAGCACACAGAGGTTTGATTCCAGCATGCAGATACTAACATTGAGAGAGCACACAGAGGTTTGATTCCAGCATGCAGATACTAACATTGAGAGAGCACACAGAGGTTTGATTCCAGCATGCAGATACTAACATTGAGAGAGCACACAGAGGTTTGATTCCAGCATGCAGATACTAACATTGAGAGAGCACACAGAGGTTTGATTCCAGCATGCAGATACTAACATTGAGAGAGCACACAGAGGTTTGATTCCAGCATGCAGATACTAACATTGAGAGAGCACACAGAGGTTTGATTCCAGCATGCAGATACTAACATTGAGAGAGCACACAGAGGTTTGATTCCAGCATGCAGATACTAACATTGAGAGAGCACACAGAGGTTTGATTCCAGCATGCAGATACTAACATTGAGAGAGCACACAGAGGTTTGATTCCAGCATGCAGATACTAACATTGAGAGAGCACACAGAGGTTTGATTCCAGCATGCAGATACTAACATTGAGAGAGCACACAGAGGTTTGATTCCAGCATGCAGATACTAACATTGAGAGAGCACACAGAGGTTTGATTCCAGCATGCAGATACTAACATTGAGAGAGCACACAGAGGTTTGATTCCAGCATGCAGATACTAACATTGAGAGAGCACACAGAGGTTTGATTCCAGCATGCAGATACTAACATTGAGAGAGCACACAGAGGTTTGATTCCAGCATGCAGATACTAACATTGAGAGAGCACACAGAGGTTTGATTCCAGCATGCAGATACTAACATTGAGAGAGCACACAGAGGTTTGATTCCAGCATGCAGATACTAACATTGAGAGAGCACACAGAGGTTTGATTCCAGCATGCAGATACTAACATTGAGAGAGCACACAGAGGTTTGATTCCAGCATGCAGATACTAACATTGAGAGAGCACACAGAGGTTTGATTCCAGCATGCAGATACTAACATTGAGAGAGCACACAGAGGTTTGATTCCAGCATGCAGATACTAACATTGAGAGAGCACACAGAGGTTTGATTCCAGCATGCAGATACTAACATTGAGAGAGCACACAGAGGTTTGATTCCAGCATGCAGATACTAACATTGAGAGAGCACACAGAGGTTTGATTCCAGCATGCAGATACTAACATTGAGAGAGCACACAGAGGTTTGATTCCAGCATGCAGATACTAACATTGAGAGAGCACACAGAGGTTTGATTCCAGCATGCAGATACTAACATTGAGAGAGCACACAGAGGTTTGATTCCAGCATGCAGATACTAACATTGAGAGAGCACACAGAGGTTTGATTCCAGCATGCAGATACTAACATTGAGAGAGCACACAGAGGTTTGATTCCAGCATGCAGATACTAACATTGAGAGAGCACACAGAGGTTTGATTCCAGCATGCAGATACTAACATTGAGAGAGCACACAGAGGTTTGATTCCAGCATGCAGATACTAACATTGAGAGAGCACACAGAGGTTTGATTCCAGCATGCAGATACTAACATTGAGAGAGCACACAGAGGTTTGATTCCAGCATGCAGATACTAACATTGAGAGAGCACACAGAGGTTTGATTCCAGCATGCAGATACTAACATTGAGAGAGCACACAGAGGTTTGATTCCAGCATGCAGATACTAACATTGAGAGAGCACACAGAGGTTTGATTCCAGCATGCATATACTAACATTGAGAGAGCACACAGAGGTTTGATTCCAGCATGCAGATACTAACATTGAGAGAGCACACAGAGGTTTGATTCCAGCATGCAGATACTAACATTGAGAGAGCACACAGAGGTTTGATTCCAGCATGTATATACTAACATTGAGAGAGCACACAGAGGTTTGAGTCCAGCATGCAGATACTAACATTGAGAGAGCACACAGAGGTTTGATTCCAGCATGCAGATACTAACATTGAGAGAGCACACAGAGGTTTGATTCCAGCATGCAGATACTAACATTGAGAGAGCACACAGAGGTTTGATTCCAGCATGCAGATACTAACATTGAGAGAGCACACAGAGGTTTGATTCCAGCATGCAGATACTAACATTGAGAGAGCACACACAGGTTTGATTCCAGCATGCAGATGCTAACATTGAGAGAGCACACAGAGGTTTGATTCCAGCATGTATATACTAACATTGAGAGAGCACACAGAGGTTTGAGTCCAGCATGCAGATGCTAACATTGAGAGAGCACACAGAGGTTTGATTCCAGCATGCAGATACTAACATTGAGAGAGCACACAGAGGTTTGATTCCAGCATGCAGATACTAACATTGAGAGAGCACACAGAGGTTTGATTCCAGCATGCAGATGCTAACATTGAGAGAGCACACAGAGGTTTGATTCCAGCATGCAGATACTAACATTGAGAGAGCACACAGAGGTTTGATTCCAGCATGCAGATACTAACATTGAGAGAGCACACAGAGGTTTGATTCCAGCATGTATATACTAACATTGAGAGAGCACACAGAGGTTTGAGTCCAGCATGCAGATGCTAACATTGAGAGAGCACACAGAGGTTTGATTCCAGCATGCAGATACTAACATTGAGAGAGCACACAGAGGTTTGATTCCAGCATGCAGATACTAACATTGAGAGAGCACACAGAGGTTTGATTCCAGCATGCAGATGCTAACATTGAGAGAGCACACAGAGGTTTGATTCCAACATGCAGATACTAACATTGAGAGAGCACACAGAGGTTTGATTCCAGCATGCAGATACTAACATTGAGAGAGCACACAGAGGTTTGATTCCAGCATGCAGATACTAACATTGAGAGAGGCTTGGTTCCAGTATTTTCTGACCCAAGACTGATTGCAACTACACTAGTTTCATTGTTTTCTATTTTGTTTTTGTTTTTTTAAATGAGAGATGTGACAATACAGGTGTTTAGTAGATTTTGAAAAAGTCATTTAAATAGTCAATAGGTGACAGAAAATGCAATGCTTTCTGTCTTATATAATGGTGTTGGTTTTATATTGAATATTATATTGAATCAAACAGTCAACAAGCACTTTCAAGCATTAAATGTCAAATTGCTTTTCAGCTAAGGTCTCAGGATCTCGTTACCACATTTCATTGTATGCAATTTATTCAAATGGAGAAAGTAAACCAGCAACAGCTGAAGCATATTCCAAGGAGTTGGGTGAGTTTGAGCTATATCTCTCTCTCTCTCTCTCTCTCTCTCTCTCTCTCTCTCTCTCTCTCTCTCTCTATATATATATATATATATATATATATATATAGATAGATTATTATTATTACTATTATTATTTGTTTATTTAGCAGACGCCTTTATCCAAGGCGACTTACAGATACTAGGGTGTGTGAACTATGCATCAGCTGCAGAGTCACTTACAACAATGACTTGCTCAGGGTCACACAATGAGTCAGTGGCTGAGGTGGGATTTGAACCGGGGACCTCCTGGTTATAACCCCTTTTCTTTAACCACTGGACCACACAGACATATTTATATAATCTAAAATCATTTTAAACTTGATTTAACAATATTAGTATATTATTGTGGTTGATTTTCAGAAGAATACTGAACTTGGAAAAAGTGTGATTTATTTAACAAGGAATAGCCTATTGTTGAATGTTGTTTCAGAACCAATAGCCGGTCCAAAGGTTTCAGTTGTAGAAACTCAAAAGAAGCGAGCACTTATCAAGTGGGAAGACATTCCTGTACATCTTCAGAGAGGATTTATCAAAACCTACACGATATACCTGAAGAAAGGCATTGATGAAAAGCAGGTTAGAAATGGTAAGCAGACCACGACTGCCGAAACAATGTGTATTCCCTTATAAACCAGAACTGTAAAATACTACGAGAGAAGCACTGTTTAGTACTAGTAAAGCATAGGGAAAAACATGCTCAAAACAAAACACACCAGTTTTCTTTGAACAGATATTGTATGTATGGGACCTGCAGCTCACAATGTCCAATAATTCTGGTAAATATTTCATTCCACTAGGTGGCATGCTTCATCAGTTTATGCCATAGTAAAAGTATGCCTCGTAAACAGTGTTAAACTGGCTTAATACTGTACAATAAACAAGTCATATTAACATTAAATGAGAAACTCCATATTCTCATTAGTAAGCTAGTTATTAAGTGGCTGTTAAAATATAAAGCATTACCTCAGTGGCTATTATTTTTGCCTTATGATGTTCCTCCTTTAGTTTTTAACAGTGGCAACACCACATATTAAAATTGACCGACTCATGGTTGGACATTTTTACCACAGGGAGTCAGAGTATGATGTGCAAAGGGACATGTTGAATGGCATTGTAGGCCTGGCTTCAATAATAGGTGCATTTGTGGAGAAAGGTCCCATTGCTGCCTGATCTGTGTGTATTTATCAGGAGGCTTGCTATTATTCTAACCTTGTGTGCTTTAGACTCCTTCCTTGAAAAAGCAAGCTGCTAAAAAAACAGAGAATTGTGTGTGAGAGAGCTGTGAAATCACCTCTTTCCTAAACCACACAAGCACAAGGCTGAGCTTCTGAAACATGTCAGCCACCAGCTATAAATATCTATAGACTGCTGCTGCTGCTGCACTGCGAGCTCGGCAGGAAGGAAAACACAAAGCGGAAGGCATGAGCAGAACCTGACACACACGCTTCTAAAACCAGCAGCACTTTCATTACCCTGTTCAGAACCTCTTCTCACGCAGTCACTTTCCAGTGATGATGTAAACATAACTGCACGAGTATAGTAAGAAATGAGTATAAAAACAGTTGAGATGTTCCCTTTTTTTTTTTACTGTAATTTAGAATTTAACTTTCCTCCCTTCAGTTCCTTTGTAAGGGTTTTACTACTTGTATTTTTTTTATTTGTTTCTCAAATTTCAATACATTTGTTGTATGCACAACAAGTTCCAGGGTTCTGGATAAGACATGAGAATCATTTTGAGTGTTGCAGAAGACTATCACAGCTTCACACCATGCTCTGTCATTGCTCCATCCATTCCTATCGACAGTTAGACTATCCGAATAATGATCGTGCCCAACCTTGCGACAACTCCAAGGAGGCAAGCAAGCATGCCCCCTAACTATGAAAACAGCAATGTCTAATGGAACTAGCTGCCATTCCCTCCTTCCTTTTAGTTTCAGTTGCATTAAGGCAGTACTGGCTGGAGAGTCTGGAGCCAGTGGTGCTGTACACTGTTTACATGACAGCGTGGAATTCCGCTGGGAAAGGAGCAAAGGGGGAGGAGATCATCCTCAAACTGGCAGGTATGTGATTGAGGGACAAGATGGGTTACAGTGCACACCAAGCACTGTTACAGGTGCACTGTCCTGTATAAAAGGTAGCCAAAGATATTCCAAGAGAAAGACAAACATTAAAATGTACCTTGCACATGTTAATATATATATATATATATATATATATATATATATATATATATATATATATATATATATATATATATATATATATATACAGTGCCTTGCGAAAGTATTCGGCCCCCTTGAACTTTGCGACCTTTTGCCACATTTCAGGCTTCAAACATAAAGATATGAAACTGTAATTTTTTGTGAAGAATCAACAACAAGTGGGACACAATCATGAAGTGGAACGAAATTTATTGGATATTTCAAACTTTTTTAACAAATAAAAAACTGAAAAATTGGGCGTGCAAAATTATTCAGCCCCTTTACTTTCAGTGCAGCAAACTCTCTCCAGAAGTTCAGTGAGGATCTCTGAATGATCCAATGTTGACCTAAATGACTAATGATGATAAATAGAATCCACCTGTGTGTAATCAAGTCTCCGTATAAATGCACCTGCACTGTGATAGTCTCAGAGGTCCGTTTAAAGCGCAGAGAGCACCATGAAGAACAAGGAACACACCAGGCAGGTCCGAGATACTGTTGTGGAGAAGTTTAAAGCCGGATTTGGATACAAAAAGATTTCCCAAGCTTTAAACATCCCAAGGAGCACTGTGCAAGCGATAATATTGAAATGGAAGGAGTATCAGACCACTGCAAATCTACCAAGACCTGGCCGTCCCTCTAAACTTTCAGCTCATACAAGGAGAAGACTGATCAGAGATGCAGCCAAGAGGCCCATGATCACTCTGGATGAACTGCAGAGATCTACAGCTGAGGTGGGAGACTCTGTCCATAGGACAACAATCAGTCGTATACTGCACAAATCTGGCCTTTATGGAAGAGTGGTAAGAAGAAAGCCATTTCTTAAAGATATCCATAAAAAGTGTCGTTTACAGTTTGCCACAAGCCACCTGGGAGACACACCAAACATGTGGAAGAAGGTGCTCTGGTCCGATGAAACCAAAATCAAACTTTTTGGCAACAATGCAAAACGTTATGTTTGGCGTAAAAGCAACACAGCTCATCACTCTGAACACACCATCCCCACTGTCAAACATGGTGGTGGCAGCATCATGGTTTGGGCCTGCTTTTCTTCAGCAGGGACAGGGAAGATGGTTAAAATTGATGGGAAGATGGATGGAGCCAAATACAGGACCATTCTGGAAGAAAACCTGATGGAGTCTGCAAAAGACCTGAGACTGGGACGGAGATTTGTCTTCCAACAAGACAATGATCCAAAACATAAAGCAAAATCTACAATGGAATGGTTCACAAATAAACATATCCAGGTGTTAGAAAGGCCAAGTCAAAGTCCAGACCTGAATCCAATCGAGAATCTGTAGAAAGAACTGAAAACTGCTGTTCACAAATGCTCTCCATCCAACCTCACTGAGCTCGAGCTGTTTTGCAAGGAGGAATGGGCAAAAATTTCAGTCTCTCGATGTGCAAAACTGATAGAGACATACCCCAAGTGACTTACAGCTGTAATCGCAGCAAAAGGTGGCGCTACAAAGTATTAACTTAAGGGGGCTGAATAATTTTGCACGCCAAATTTTTCAGTTTTTTATTTGTTAAAAAAGTTTGAAATATCCAATAAATTTCGTTCCACTTCATGATTGTGTCCCACTTGTTGTTGATTCTTCACAAAAAATTACAGTTTCATATCTTTATGTTTGAAGCCTGAAATGTGGCAAAAGGTCGCAAAGTTCAAGGGGGCCGAATACTTTCGCAAGGCACTGTATATATATAATCTGTATTAGGTTATTGGTAATATAACTATAGACTATTTCTCAAATCCAAATCTATGAGCAGTGGTTCTCATGGTCCCTCACTCTCAGTAATACTAGACTTTAATTGTGCAGTTTATGTTTTTGCTCAAAAATGACCTAACCAATTATTCTCTTCCAGACGGCTATGATGTCACCATTCTGGCGGTTATTGTTGTAGCGGTAACCTTCTCAATAGCCATTCTACTAATTGTGATGTTTTGCAATTCTATCAGACACAGGTATCTTCTTGTTTAACTATTCTGTAATATACAGTACATGTCTCAAAATTAAGAGCGGTGTTCAAGTAATCCTGTCTTACAATTCAAAATAAATATGAATATTTGATACATTTTGTAATAATAAATAAATATTGTGGCTTATCACTGATCCCAAAACTCCTGCCTAGTACCTGTGTTATCAGGTACTTTTAAAATATACTATACATATTTTAAATGGGTTATTTGTGCAAAGTTTATATTATTCGCTATATCACTAAAAATACTTTTAGGGTCATGGGTTCAATCCCAGGTGGGGGACACTGCTGCTGTATCCTTGAGCAAGGTACTTTACCTAGATTGCTCCAGTAAAAACCCAACTGCATAAATGGGTAACTGTATATAAAATAATGTGATATCTTGTAACACTTGTAAGTTGCCCTGGATAAGGGCGTCTGCTAAGAAATAAATATTATTATTATTATTGTTGTTGTTGTTAATCATGATGTTTGTTTGTTTGTTTGTTTTTTAGAATCAAGAGAATATGTATCTTATGGGTACCAAAATGGGTTTTTGAAGAATTCCCTAGAGTTGAGAACAGTAGTGTGGTGAAGCTATTGCAGGTGATGTACTGTTCTGCTGTATAACATATTTATTTCTTCAAGGAACGTGAAAACATAGCATTATAGACAACAAATATTTAGCCCTACATGCAGGCTTGTCTAAATGTCATTCTAGCATTCTGTGACTCAGACATTCTGTGGTATTCTCTAACTGTGGCCCACAGACTGAGGGGTAGGTGTACTAAGATGGGCCAGTCACAGCGCAAACATACCACAATTTGCATTTTTGTCACGACACTTAGCAAAGTATACATTTTATCGTATGTACTAAGAGAAAATATGTTAATGAAAAGAGCCACAATATACTAATTTAAATATCTGTTGCGTCTTCATGCGAGATCTCTATTGCGAGAGTCGGGCGATATTGTTCAAATAAATAGTGGGAGTTGAGTTGTGGTTTGATGCAGCAGAGGGGGCCCGAAGGATAACGTCTATACATGCAAGGGTGCAAGAATCAAAATGACATCTGTACAATGCATTCTGTTCCATCTTCATTTTACCTATTTTAATACTGTTATATATAAAAATGAAAGGCAGTTTAATCCCATCAGATTCTATAGTGGGGTCCCACCTTCACCCCCAAAATAAAAATTTGTTTCTATCAAAAAGCTTTTCATAATCATACAGTAGCCCCTCACTAAACCAGATATGTTTGTCCGACATTTGGAGGTGTCGTGTTTAAAAAAATACAGTAAAATCGCACAAACATACATTTAGTGCTCAGTGTATTTTAAATGTATAAATCATTGCGCTAAAATAACACTAATGTGTTTTGGGTAGGGAGTGTTACACATTACATTATGAAAAAAATATATAAATCTGTACAGTACACCTATACAGCATACAGTACAGTAATAAAAAACAAATTAACACCTAATGCACTTTTTACTTTAGCCTGTAGGCTACCGGTATGGTAACACAAAATAAATCACGCTGCTGCATGGTACACATTGGTGTACAATGCGAATAAAAGATTATTTAAAATTAAAACTAAATGATTTTAGCCTTTCTTCTTCTTCTTCTTCTTCTTCTTCTTCTTCTTCTTCTTAACTTGGCCTAGACAACACAAAATAGATCATGGTGCCACATTGACAAGCTATGATACTTACAGGAGGACCATCAATTCTCATTAATACGAATTTCAAAGGACCAGCAACAAATCTTGCATTATATCACTAATTCGTATTATCATAAGTAGCCTATAAGCCAAATGTATACCATTCCTTTTTTATTTAAGTTAGTCAGGGGTGCAGTGATGAATTGTGCACAATTACAAACCACCTGCACATTAATAAAATAGGTGTGTTTCCTATTCCAATACAGATGCTCAGAATGAGCTGGAGGAGTTAGCAGCACATGTGTGCAGTCTAGTGCTCCCAACACATTGGGGAAACCAGAAATGTCATAGAAATTTGTTTTCAAGGCTTGTAAGTTCACCCTGCTTTTAGGTATTTGGTATTTGGCTGTTCACCTCAAAAATGCATTGGGCACAATTGTGAAATGCCAGCAACAATTGTGACTGTTTAAAATGTGGCTTTCAAAAGTACTTAACAAACTGATGCAATTGTAAGTGTCGCAATTGCCTGCAGCTTTCGTACATCTCATTATAATATTTGAGAACCCTCATTTGCACTGTCTGCGCCCCTGTTTTGCGAATTTATGCAGGAACACCCATAATTACATATTCATCTATGCTTGAACCGCAAACAAAAACTGCTGCCACTAAGAGTTCCTTAAAAAGTCGCAAATAGCATTGCGCTTGTCTAGTACATTTCATCCAAGACTATTACTGTTTTAATATGTGTGTGTTGTATTTTTGAAATGATTTTTTCATTATTCTTTATTCACAGGAGAAATACAGGACTGACTCAGACTCTTCGTGGCTGTCCTTACACAGCGACCCTCCAATAACAGAAGTGGAGGAAACAATCTTCTTCTCAGAAGAGGTGGCTTCATTGCCTTCTCTCCTTGGTGAAGACACGCTTGCAGAGAGAACAGAATGGCAATGCGCAGGAAAGCCGGAGGCTGACGACACTCCTAGCACACATCGTGGATACCAACCGCAGGTATCAAACCAGGAAGAAGATCATTTACTTGACAGTGTAGAAACCTCTCAGGTTGAATTACTCGATTCAAGTTCTCCAGCAGAATGTGGTATATTTACAATGCTGCTGAACGGGACTTTTGACATTTCAAGCAGGAGTTTGCTTCCAGGTGGAGATATAAATGTGACCTTCGGTGGCAATGCACAAATCATCGACTTAACCAGTTTCCGTGGGAAGAGAGAGAGGGTAGAGTTTAATGAGATGCATGACTTTTCAATAGAAGGCTCAGACCAGGGTCAAACTTTGCTGCCAGATGCACTGGTGGACTGTCTGAGACATTCAGAGGAACCTGTTGCTGTGAACTCTTATTTCCCTCAACTTGTTGTTCATCCGGTTACAGAAGGAGACTGCTGAGGGGTTTGCAGAGAAGCTGCTATTCACACAAACAATGAAGCATGGACTATATATCTGCTGCAACTCATAACTGACTGATACTGTAACTAACCAAAAGAGGTCAAAGGACTCTGGAAATATACAGTTCATCTAAACACTGATAAAATAAAGAAAGAGAAAAGCCAATCACTGCAGAAAAAGCTACAGTTACTGCACAAGACCTCCCATATTTCACTACCTGATTTGCACATCACAAAACAGTGGATTAGTAAAGTAAAGGATCCTTACATAGTTGTATATGTTTTGAATCGGGGAATAACAATCTTTTGTCAGTTGCAGATGTTTTGCAGGCAGTTTGACTTTTAAGCATTAATTGTGAATTTTACACTAAGTAGAATATTATGTTAGAATAATTACATAACATTCAGTTATTTCATGAGACAATAATGTTGTCTCTACTTATTATATATCAAGGTTTAATGTTTATAAAATACACCCAGAGTTTCTTTATGCCTTTAACCCTGAAAAGGGGGGGTGTATGATTGCATTTATGTGATATTGTTTATTAATATGATAATGAGGTTGTATTCTCTGTAATAGTTGCTCTATTTTCATATATGTATGTTTTTATTCAAATTGATATGTAACCAGTGGCAGCTGGTGGCCAAAAAAATGGGGAGGCAGAAAATAAGGCAGAGGGCTTGGGGGTCCCTTTAAGCCCCCAGCAGCAGTAGAATCATATTCTTATATTCTGACTGACCACATTTTTCATAACTTCTTAACATTTTACCCCAAATAAAGCAGTAGCCCATCATATTTTATTCTAATAAACTTAACTGTTACACACTGTCAGTGTATATTTAAAAATGCACTGTATACAACATGAATATATTTCAAGACCACGTCACTAACATACAGGGTGCGATTTGTCAAATTTCCTGGGGGATAAAATACACAAACTACTATTATTATTATTATTATTATTATTATTATTATTATTATTATTATTATTATTATTATTATTATTATCGAGAACTAAAACACAATAACAAAACGTACACAGAATTGACATACTATATACAGAATGTTATTTTTCCGTGTCAGGGATGACAATTGGAAGTGCAGAGCCAGGGACACGCCCCCATCAAATCGCACCCTGCTAACAAACCGTGGCGAACCTCGGTTCCTGCAAGCTGGGGCTTCTCACAGGCAGAGATCGGATGTGAACCCGGGACCTCCCGCTTTGACGCATAGCGCCGATAGCGCTGTACAAAAGAGCCAGGCTCCCTTGCAGGAGCAGATATTGGGCTTATGTCTTCATGTTTAGATTGAGTCACCTACGCCCTCTGACCCCTACCCCCGTGCATGCATGCAAAAAAGGTTGCTTCATTAATTTCTTTCTTGATCTCTTCTAGCACAGTAAAGGAAATGGATGAAATCAAGTCATTCTGTATGGTTTTTGACATCCTTGTAAATACAGTTGCTTGTTCTATGTCAGCAGCAATCATAGCGAGCAATTACTTCTGTGAGTTCAGTTGTCATGCAAAAAATGGTCCCCCTTGGAAAATGGTCCCCCCAGACTAATTTTCACAGATTGTGCAAAAAATCTATGAAAAGAAGAAAAATCTTGCAAAGTTATATTCTTAATTTTAATGTATGATAATAAGTCAGACGATTTTTCATAGGACAATCTATGAAAATTAGTCCGGTGGGACCAATCTCCATGGGGGACCAAATTCAGCGTGACACGGTTTCAATGTGAACTTTCAGCATTATACAAACAGAGAGAGGAACAGAGGTGAGACGGAATTGTGTGGATTTAAGCCTACAGTTGAATATGCCAATTTGACTGAAGAAGATTTACCAACTCCCACAGCAGTCAGTCAAGACAATACCAAAGAGACTGATAGCAAGAACGATTATGAGCAGTGTGTGTCCGCCAAAAGGTAACCAGAGAAGCAAGGAAGACCTAGAAGAGAAATTTGACGTCTAGAGAGACTGATTGAAACTTATAAGTATAGAGGAGTGAGTGGTAAAGACTCACTAGAGATTGAAGTACGAGTGACCTCTCCTCTCAAGATTAGGTTTAGTGTAATTATAAACCTGAGTTTGTAAGTAGTTAAAAAAAAAAAAAAACATAATAATAATAATAATAATAATAATAATAATAATAATAATAATAATAATAAATCAGTCATGTTACGGTAATTCAATAATACAGAACTTTTCTTTTAAGTGAGGAAGATGTGATGTTATAGGAATGTAACATATTAATAGACACTCCCTAACGTTAATTTAGGAAAAGATTATTATTGGTAGATGGCCCCTAGAGAGCTGGGGGGGGGGGGGGGATTTTATTTTAGTTATGCAGTATGTTCAACATGGCATTGTTATTATGATTAACAAACAAAACACACTACATGTATTGCCTAATAGTCTGATGTTTAATAGCGAATCAAAAAGACTTACAGGACAAGGTCACTGCAGGTCTTTTTGATTCACTGTTAGTTAAATGTAAGCCTTCATATGTGGGTCTATATTAGAAAACTGTGCCAAATTATCCTTGACATACACTGGCATCTGCAGCTTTCTGGAAAAGTGGCTCTCTCAAGCTGAATGGTTACATGAACTAAAATGTTCTAATTGAATAATGCATAAACAGTGAATATCACTAACGATGCATATTGAAAGCATCTTGAGCTAGCTAGCCGTGAAAGAAAACAAACTGCATGGTTTTCCTTCCTGTATAGTTAACAACAGTCTTGACAGCTGTTTCCTTAGACTTCACATGCTGTTTATATGTTCATATGTGTGTATGTGCGGCTAAAACCTAGAAGGTTCTAAATAATATACTACTCAAGTGGAATAAGAACTTTCATCTAGAACTTTGAGCCAGCTTCGGATTTTCCGGCCAGATCCTGAATCATTATTGGGCCTGGATTAAATAAAAAAAATCTAACAGCGCTATAAAGTATAGCTGTGGGGCTGCCATAAACTTCAAGCCCAGGACTCTGCGACCGCCTGCCTTAATCATTCTGTAATAAGAAATGCTATTTACTAAAAAGAAACTAAGTAATTCAATTAGACAAACTTTTTTTTCACTGTGGTTTTGTAAGCACGTCAACACTAACTGTGGTGCGTGATCAAAATCAGAAGTTCATTATATGTCATAGAACATCAATATATAAAGTGAATATGAGCATGTGAATGCATTGGCTTTTCATCCATGTTTGTCACTGATGAACATTCCATGATTATAAAATTGAGGGTCTACTTTTAATAAGCTAAACCGTGTATGATATAAATACTGCCAACCTGTAACTTTATCAATCCTGTTAGTGTTGTCCAACAGGAGTGATTCATAACCATCACTAAAGACAATAAAAAATAGAGTTTCACAAAAGAAATGCAAGTGCAGTGCCCGCTGATAACACGTCGATTTTTAAATAAGCATGAAACTAGAATTAGTCCCAATGCAAACGGATACAATGGTTGTAAAAGGTGTGATCTAATGAAGCATGGTTTCCTGTGTGAAGTGTGTGTGTGTGCATTACTTGTAAACACTTCTGAACGCATGATAAAAAGCAAGAGCAGTTCCAAACACACAAAAATATCTTCACTTTTCAGATATTTTTGCTATTCCTTCCATTTTATTTTTCACATTGATTTGTAATTCTATATTTTTTTAATGTTTTTTGCACATAGATAAGAGTCTTTACAGTGGCCCTGTGATTGAATATGGACATTAAGCCTGGTAAATAGAAGTAAGTAGAAGCAGCCACTGAGAATTAGACTTAATCTTTTATGCGGGGCTTTGTCAAAAGCTTTCTGGAAATCTAAATAAACCATGTCGTATGCTTTGCAATTATCCATTGTCGATGTTGCATCCTCAGAAATATCAAGCAGGTTAGTTAGACACGATCTCCCTTTCGTATTATAGTTTCCATAAGTTTATATAAATAGAAGTCAGGCTTATTGGTCTGTAGTTACCTGGTTCAGTTTTGTCTCCCTTTTTGTGGATCAGTATTACGTTTGCAATTCTCCAGTCTGTTGGTACAACCTCTGTGTCAAGAGACTGTTGCATGATCTTGGTTAGCGGTTTGTAAATAACTTCTTTCATTTCTTTGAGTACTATTGGGAGGATCTCATCTGGCCCAGGGGATTTGTTTATTTTAAGAGCTCCTAGTCCCTTTAACACTTCTGCCTCTGTTATGCTAAAGTTATTTAAAAATGGATAGGAACAGGTCAACGTGTGGGGCATGTTGTCCGTATCCTGCTTTGTAAAAACTTGTGAAAAGTAATCATTTAATATATTTGATATTTTTTTTTCTTCATCTATGATTTTGCCATTTGTATCTCTAGACATTTAACCTCCTCTTTGAATGTTCTCTTGCTGTTATAATATTGGAAAAACATTTTGGAATTGGTTTTAGCCCCCTTAGCAATGTTCATTTCTATTGGCCTTTCTAACTTCCTTTTTGACTTGACTTAAGAGATGGTAAACAGCATCCCTTTAACTATTCTTAAGTAAATAAGATGGGGGTGTTCATTAGATTAATGAGAAGTGAGGCTGTTCTACTTTCAAGAGGAAGAACAGTATAGCTTTTGACGGCACTTAACTTTTGTTTCTTTCGATGAAATTAATATCAGTTATTGTATTTGCTCCAAATCAGTAACAGCTGCTGTTCATTAGACTATATAACATACTAAATGTACTTGTGCTATCATAGGCCCTTTCACCACACCTTATTTCATGGAACTACTGTCAACAGCATTAGACAATTAGACAATTAGTCTGTAATGTTGCTCATCATAGACTTCACTGTATTGTGAATATGATATGCACTGCCCAGCATCCACTTCACAATGCAAAACAGCCATCTCGCTGACATGGGACAGAACCCTTAACAGCAGTGTATGACACAGCACTGCCCCTTACACTTACCCTGAGACCCCCTTAACAGCAGTGTATGACACAGCACTGCCCCTTACACTTACCCTGAGACCCCCTTAACAGCAGTGTATGACACAGCACTGCCCCTTACACTTACCCTGAGACCCCCTTAACAGCAGTGTATGACACAGCACTGCCCCTTACACTTACCCTGAGACCCCCTTAACAGCAGTTTATCACACAGCACTGCCCCTTACACTTACCCTGAGACCCCCTTAACAGCAGTGTATGACACAGCACTGCCCCTTACACTTACCCTGAGACCCCCTTAACAGCAGTGTATCACACAGCACTGCCCCTTACACTTACCCTGAGACCCCCTTAACAGAAGTGTATCACACAGTACTGCCCCTTACACTTACCCTGAGACACCTTTCAGCACCTTCTATGGAGTCCATGCCACAGTGGCCCAACCAGAAATTAGGGACAAGTCCTAATAAAGTGGTTAGCCAGTGCATGTTTTCCCTTTCATGTGTTTATTGAAATAAGTCGTGTGTGCAATTTAAAGTCTGTGGAGTTGAAATTAGCATAGACGTTATGAATGGTGGGTTCCCTGGTGCAAAATCAATACACCTTATTACTCATATGAAGGGTCTGTTTTTGATTTTCACAGGAAGAGGTTAAGCAAGCAGAGCAGACAGACATAGTCTACATGGCTACTGAAGCCTACTTTGCACTGTGTTTCCATTTGGAGTGGATCTCTGCGGTCTGTGCCAGTCCTTCTCCAGCAAGATCAGATTGGGTCAGATTATGTTTTGGCTCAGAAAATGACGACATCCGAAATGACTATAAATGGACGTTAGTGGGTAAGGGTTACTGGGGTTTGTTCGATGATGTTTTTCTCCCCTTTCTCCCGGAAAGTTCCTTCTTGTCTGCTTGAACTCCATTTTAGATGAAATTGAACTGCTGGGTTTACTTGACATTGATGTCCCACTCACTCACAGTATGTATAACTAACAGGGAGACTGGGCGGTATGGCTGGAAGGCGGGACCAAGGATGTGGTTTTACATGACAATAGAATTCCACGTGAGGAAAGGTAAGTTCCTGTGCTCTACAACAACACTGATGGGAAGCTCTCCTGAACACTGTGCCAAATCAATTGCTTTATTGATCAGCCACTTAGAATGAAAGTTTACTTTTGTTTGATGAAACAAACATTAATATATTGCACTTTATGCTGAACAGAATCAATAATCAGGTATTCTTTTTTAATTACCTTTACTAGGAACACATCCTGTAATATGTGCAATAAAAAGTAAACATTTGAGTAATTATTATTATTATTATTATTATTATTATTATTATTATTATTATTATTATTATTATTATTATTTATACTGTAGTGTTATTATTTGTAATCATTAAGGTAAAGGATTTACTTGTTAGCTTTTTACAATGTGTCTGTGTCAGTTCGCAGGGCTGTCAGTACAGGAACTGCATGTTCAGCTCGGCTGCATTAGGGTTGTATCAGCTCAGAGCATTCGCTCTTCAGTGGCTTCGTTTACAGCACAAAGTGCAGAGTGTGGGTGACTGGTGATTCATCACAATGATCTGGTACTTTATTTAACATTCACCCAGACAAATTAACAGGTCATTTCAGAGAATCTGTCAAATAAAATGGAAGCGCTCGAAACGTCTAGATAGGTATGTCTTATTTATTTACAGTATGATTGTTATTTGAACACAATAGTAATTATCATTTGTGATAAAAGAATGCATTATATTTTGGTAATAGTTAATATATTTTAGACGATTAATTTAGTTTATTTTATTTTGTTTTCTTAATGAAGCCATGAAGGGGACAATTATTACATTATCTACTGTATATAACATATCTTTTTTTATTTCTTATATTTTTTCTATATGTACTCTACGATTGTGCAGTTTAGGAATATATTCGTATCTAATTATATATGTGTGCGTGTATGTGCGTGCGTGTGTGTGTGTGTGTATATATATATAATTAGATGCGAATGTATTTCTAAACTCCTGGATTAATATTCATTAACGGTAAATAGAAAATCATACCGGTATTATTATTATGACTATTGTGGTTATTATTAGGGTATTATTAATATAGTTACATGTAATTAAGGAATGAAAGCACTATTTCAACATATAAAAAACATATTTATTTATTTATTTATGTATGTATGTATTTGTTTTATTGTAGCATACTGTATAGTTAGGAGCCCTATATTGTACAAAGATGTCTTGATTTGAATTACTGGCATCCGCTGGTATAAGAATAGAACATACGACTTGTTACCTCTCAGGAAATTTCCCTTCACTTCAGCGCATTACACTGCCAGCAGCGTCTGTATACTGCAGATCAGCCCCCAGCAAGCTGCTTGCATTGCAAAACATATGAAGTGTTTTCAGAACCAGAGGAATGTGTTTGTGTATATTTATATACTTTATTAAAATGTCTATAAATAATTTAAAAAATACAGGTAAGTTTATCGTCTTCTTTACCTAAACGATGCAGAACATCATACTAGCTGTATATCGCAATATTAATGTTTTGTACGATTACCTAGAAATACTGTAGGACAGTTACTGAAATATTACGTCATTATCCCTTACATAATCCTTCTGAAAGATAGCTGTGATTGTTTCACTTGGAAGTACTTGTTATTTCTGTTTAAGACCACGTTATTTTAGTCTGACACTGATCTGCTCACATTGTTTTCTGAGGGAATATATATCCAACACGTTCTAACTGTCTATGAAAGCAGCGTTTTTTAACAGCACGCTACAAAGTTACAGGTTGGTTGTGCCCCGTCCAGGGCAGTGTCCTTTGCACGGCTCCTGGGAGGATTAATCGAATATGGAAGTTTATCCAGTTGATATAGGGGATACCGGGGACAGTTGTAACATTTTTTTTTACCTTTCTCTCCATTACGCACAGATGATTTGAGCTAGTTTGACCAGACTTTGATAGAAACACCTTACATCTGTCCTCTACAAATCCCCATAGCTATCCTGTTTTAAGAGCTGATATACATAGAGCAAGAGCGCTTCAAAGATAAGGTGTCCGATGTTACAACTGACCCCATGGCCAGGGTCAGATGAAACATTCTGTGAAGAATAATTAAATAAATAACAACGCACATCATTTAACTCAAGAATTGAACGTTTTTATTGAATAAGATCAATTTTCACATGAAGCAAATATGTTTTTTTTTTTAATTAACTCAAAAAATGAAATTTTTTCTTGAAAAATAAAAATGTTCACATAAGGTATTTTTTTTTTGTTGTTGTCCTACTTTTAAAACTTAACATCCCTAAAATTATAGGCTTTATCAAGCAAGAATATGTCATTTTGAGTCACAATTGTGATATATGAACATGTTGTTTCCATTAGTGCAAGATTCATGTGCCCAAATATAGTTCAGCTAATGGTGTATGGTGTCAATTGTAACACATGTTACAACTGGCCCCAACCCAGGGAGCCATTACTAAACCCCAGCAAGAAACAACAAAACTAAGAGCAATCAATTGTGTCAATGATAAGTACAGAGATCAGGGATGAGAATGCTAAAAGCATAGATCCATGAACTGGATAACACAGGTATATATCACAACAAGAAAATTGGGGAAAAAATCTACTCTACTAGGTCAAAAATTGATTTTTGTAGATAAAATCTCAGGGCGTTGGTACAGACAGCTCCTCTTCCACAGGCGGAGACTTGAACTGAGCATGTGCCCAATGAGAGATGGCACTCTAGCTTGCTTCTGATTGGAGAAATTCAAGGTGTTAAAACCGTCCTGTGTTACAACTGTCCCCGGTCTGCCCTACGCTACAGGACACTTTTATACAAACAGATATAGATCTGCAAATGCATGTTTGCATTGGATTTTACAATTATGTGAATAAGGCGCTGCAAACCACACAGCAACCTGCGGAACAGCAAAAGAACCTTCAAATGAAAGTACTTCATGATTATTTAATGAGAGTTTGACCTCCACAATAGTCTATGACAGATTCCAGGAAAGAGAGCATCATTGCTACTACCAGTACTTACACCCATTACAAGGGTTACAAAAAAGGGAAGCGTTTTATTACATGACTGTGCAGTGATCAATTTCATTTACAGTACAGGACGGGTACAGCAGTATTCATTTATTATACACGGGTCATTGTTTATATTTAAAATAAACTTACATTTCATAGTAATGGTTGTTTCTGTGGGTATTTAATTCCTTAATTATAAAACACTCCATAGCCATACATTTAGAAATACTGATAGAAACTTAGTTATTTCAATGACAACGTTTTCTTCAGTGTTTCTGTGGATGGATCTGTCCTACAATGCTTGTAGAAATGCTCATTTTTAACCTGTTGAATGCAGGTACAGGTTACTACAGTAGATCTGCTCAAAAGGAGGCTGGCTTGTGCTTTCCAGGGTGTTTGGAGGTGTATCCTCACAGTAATTCCTGATTTTCTTTGTCCCCTTAGCAATCTCTCCAGTCGTTATTTAAAGGAGCCAGATGCCTTTCACATGAAGTGTTCTGTGGGACCGAGCTGGGTTGCCTTTAACTTGATTGTTCTGCTATGGGGTAGAGCAGCAGGAATAGGTAAGCCTCCAAACCATGCTGTGAACGATCCTCAAAAATAAAAGCATCTGGCGAGCAGATGTGCGCAGATTGTTGCAAGCATATTTACTGCAATGGAAATCAGCACTGATGTATTACTCTGTGTAACACGGGGTTTTTTTTAACAGAAGGGACAGTCCTTGAATATAGTCAGCCGTGTGCATATTCAAATGGTGTGGCTAAATGTCTCTGTTCACAGAGCTACTTTGTGTGTTGCGCTAAAATCCTTTTTGAATGAAGATTTGTTTACCCCTATAGCTCAGGGAGCGCACCTCAATCTACCCATTCAGGCTTGGGGCCACTCTTAAGCACAATTTGATGTGCTTGTTTTGTGATATGGTCCCGTTTCCAGTGGCTGCTCGATCGAGCGCACCAAAACCATGTGACTAGGTGAAAAGTCAAGTTGGTTATTACTCTGTGCCACCAAGCCCCCTAATAAGACTGTCCTGTGTAACAATGTCTTAATAAGAATGTCTTTTATTTTATTGCAGAAACCTGCACTGGGGGTGCTGCTTTCTCTGTGCCTGGGCCGGTAGTCCAGCTAGGAACAAACGTCACAGTATACTGCACCTTCAAAAAGTCTATTATTGGATGCAGAACAGCAATTTACCAGGATTCAAATGAGATACGCGATTGTCGACAATACAATTCCTCTACCATTTATTTGGAGATTGCAAACTTGCAGAAGCACAAGGTGGCGTTTGCCTGTAAAACAGAGTGCAATTCGTTCTCACGCTTGATCTGTGGGATTGATATTAAAGCTGGATGTAAGTATCGTTATTAATTACACCGAGCCAATAAAAACACCCTGTCTGTGCTTTATTATGAATGATGAAGCTGATTATTTGCATGATCTCAATGCTTTAACTGTTACAACTGGTCAACTATTCTAAGCATTTATATGCTTGGTGGTCCAGTTGTTAATGAGAAGTGCTTGCAACCAGGAGGTTCTAATCCCCGCTCAGCTATTGACTAACTGTGTGTGACCCTGAGCAAGTCACTTAACCTCCTTGTGCTCCGTCCTTCGGATCAGATATAAAACCGATGTCTTCTTATAAGTGACTCTGCAGCAACAGCTTTTGATGCATAGTTCACCCCTAGTCTCTGTAAGTGACTTTGGATAAAAGCGTCTGTTAAATGACTAACAAATTGATAATAATGTATTTCACTCAGTGTAAAACAGTGCCTTCTACTTTCTGTTTCCATTTGTGCACTGTGCCATGTCATTTAGAAATGTTTTACTATATTCTTTTACTGAATGTGTCCCTTGACATACCTGTGATTTGCAATATAGAGGTTTATCAATTCTGCCTTTTTATGTTGTTTAAGTATTTAAGTCAACTTCTTATCACAGCTGTACAGTTGATTATACTGCAGTACAGTATTTAAACTGCAGTGTTGCAGTAAGCTACTTCAGTACAGGAAAGTGCTGGGTGGAGAGATTTTCTGACTGAAATGGGAAACGCCTGCCATAGCACTGTGTAGGACAGTACAGGTCCAACATGTCAGTGGGGTGTTTAAGTTGGGCTGGAGGGATACCTGGCTATTGATTACTGCCTTGGAATTCCTTACATTTGTTACTGGATAACCTTTGAGACTGTATGTTGTGAAACTGCAATTTGTGCTTTGTGGTATTCAGAAGCCCGCTCTGTATCACTTTGTGTCAGATCTACTGTCTTTCGAGTTATGGCAGAACTGACAGAGCTTTTAGTGTTACAGAACAGGGCATGTGAGAAAACCTGGCTGCACAACGTGTGTGCTGCATGTTGCAGGTGTTTCAGTTTTTTGGTCTAACGTCTGTATGTGCGGCTGGGAATTTTGTGTCACCTCGTTCTGAAACTGTGACCTTTAAGAAGAGCTCAGGAGTGTTTGTAAGTGTGTGTGGTTGCGTTACAGACCTGCCTGACCCCCCCCAGAACCTGACCTGCACTCAGAATGGACAGCTCGGGGATGTCACATGCACTTGGGACAAAGGAAGGGAGCCTTACATTAAAACCATCTTTCACTTAAGGTAAGCTAATAGTTACAGTTCCCCATTTGAGGCCCCATTACAGGAAATAAGCATGTGAATTGTATTATGAGAGACCTCGTTTCTGTACCGGTAACTAGACAATCTACCCAAGAACCTGACGGCTCCTTCTGTAATCACAGCGCAGTGGAGACTTTCCTGTTGTAAAATGGGGGCCCTGTTCAGTTCAGGCACTGCGGACTCAACTGATATTGCATTTTGTAGGATGAACAATAAGACTCATGACTTGAATGGGATCTGTGATGACCCTGGCTCTGGATCTGTGTCTTTTCATACACTCAATGCAGAATCTGTCTACACAGTCTGGGTTACATCTTCAAATGCACTGGGAAGTGCATCTTCCCCACCTCTTAACATCACACTCAATGACATAGGTAGGTATCTCAGGTTTAACCCTTAAATACTTATGTGAAGTGCCTATGCAAAGAGCTTGTTACATTCAGTTCAGTAATGGAAGGCTATATCATGCCTTGGAAAGGCACAGTCTCTTACAGTAGTTTTTGTTGTTTTTTGTAGTGAAGCCCCATCCTCCGGTCATCACTTTGTTTAACTGTGCCTCCTCTGATTGCACGCTGCACTGGGAGGCTGCACAGAACTGCCAGCTCCTGGAGGTCAGGGACAAGCCCCTGAGCCACAGCACCTGGAAACATCACACTTTGAACGTGAGATATGCTTCATTATACAACTGAGCTGCATAGTCCTTTGTGCAGCACGTTGGTGTTACTTGAATACTGGTACCTGTCTGTCAACCACAGAGTACTGTACATTTCCTAATAATAACCCACGCTCCTATTAGATAGATGTGCAGGTTATTGCAGACAATCCACAGCATGAATTGCTTGGAAACAGTTCGGTTTCATGGCAGTTGAAATGAGAAATCACTGCTTCAGGAAGTGCTGTGCACAAGTGGGAGGTTGCTGACACACAGGCTCCTATCAGTTAATTAAGCAAAGCGGTGGTTCAGGCAGGGCAGTCATTTTTAACCTTAGATCAAATCATGCAAACAGCAAGTATATTTTAGGTGCTTCCAATACCAGAACAAATCGTCAGCCGAATTGCTAGTTTCTTATTTGTCCTTCGATAAACAATACGTACAATGATTGGCAAGGAAGGGATTTCAAACTTTCTTCAATCCATTACATCCCTGCTGTGCGTCAGAGTTCACCTCCTCCTCCTCCCCAGCCTCCACCTGCTTTTTGGCTTCGTCTAATGGGGGAGGGCAGCTATCATGCCCATGGCTTCCCTACGGTCAGCCTGGAACATGTTGTTATGTGCTCTTGAGTTGGGAAGTCCCTCACACAACAGAGGACAGACTCAAAGCAGTGGCACGTCCTTCAGTAAAGACAACCACAGCAAAGGGTTTACCTCCTGAATGCAGTTCTTCATTAGAAATGTGTAACTGAAACATCTCGGTGATCTGTCCATCTTCATGTGGTATTTCAAAATGAGCACTTCAAATTTAAATTGCATAATGAAACCTCCCACTGGAGGTCCTCGTCTTGTACCACAATAACTTTCTAAGCTTCTGTGCCAAACCTGCTGATGTGCCAAACCTGTTTCATGCTAGTTATTTAACATTAACCATTTGTATTTCAGAAAAGAACTGTGTAAACAGAATGCCTCAGTCTTTTAACACTCTTTTAATTATTACATTTTACAGGACTGCCATCACTGATTCACGTTGGTCTTTCTTTCTCATAGGTGACAGTCGACAGATTCACTCTGCCTGGTCTGCAGCCCTTTACAGATTATCAGTTCCAAGTGAGGTGCAAGCTGAGCCACACTAAAGGCATGTGGAGTGAGTGGAGTGAGCCATTCACTAACAGAACACCGGAAGCCGGTAAGCATGTTGATTTCTTACTATACAAACTCAGTAGAAACATTCAGCTGTGCTCTCTGTGTTTTTACACATTGATACTCCTTTATTGGATTTACAAAAATACAACCTTGAAAACGGGTATTTTTTATTATATGTATTCATTCAAACCATTAGTCTTTCTTTGACAAAACTAGAAAGGCTTTTGCCGTTTCAGACAAAAAGGCTGCTGTTGCTGACACATTTCAAAATGACTGCAATTGCAATCCTCTGCACAAGACCATTTCATTTGTAAATCTTATTATCAGTATAGATAAGATATTCTTACACATATTGTATGGAAGTAACTTGAAGGAATCTGAAGATCCTGCATTTCTGTGTGTGGGGCAGGGGGGGGGGGGGGGGGGTATAGCTAATCTTACTTGTTGAGCACTTGTATTCTACCATACTAGGTTAGAGAAAGCTCTGTCTGCATGTCTTGCAGTCAGCGTTTTCTTGCATATTTCAACCAGAGGGAAATTGTCCCCCGTGTCAGGGTGTTAATAAAGTCAGTTAAGAAACGGGTTGTAATTAATCAACCTCACATCTTTCTAGATGGTGTCAGATTGGAGCTTTGCTTTCAGTATTTCTACCTGTTTCTGTTGTCGTTCCATTAAAACCTTTTGCCGGTTCCTTTGCATGTACATACATTGCTATTGTTGCAGTTTTGCTTCGAAATAAAACTGCATTGGGTCATTTGCTTAAATGTCAAGGCTCCGTAGCACCACCTGATGCTGTGCGCTGAGCATTTCTTATAGCTGATCAGGGGCTGTGCCCAGCAGTGGTTTTCTAGATGTCACCACATACCTGTTTCTATACCTTGCATGCAGGCAGGAGAGGGCTATTCTGATCTGATCAGTGCTAATACCTTTATTTAAATGTGTCAACAAAGTTCACAGCAAATTATTTATCTGTGTCAGCTTGTGCTATAAGGCTGTAATGCATATGTAATTACGACCCATAATAAAGCATGGTTTTGCAACTTTCTACTCCCAAAACCAATGTGTTTGAATGTATTTATTTGATTGTGTTGTTACTGTTACATTGTTATTGTACATGCTTTTAATAGCTTAGAAATTATTTTGTAAGGGATGCAATGATGAAATTGTGTGAGTACACTTAAAAGGTCATGATTCGGAATGAATTTAAATAAATACATTTAGTTATAATCTTTACTGACGCACTATCTTCTATTGAAACATGTAATCTTCTTCTGAAAATGTAAATGGAATTACTATAAATGCCAAACTAACAGCAAGCAAAAAAAAAGGCTGGTCTCTGTGTTTTTTTTTCTTTGATTACACCGTGTAACAATTTTTTTATTTTTGTTTGGTTCCTGGGTAGTAAGTGTTATTTCCTAATTGCTTATGCCTCAAAAGTATAGAAAATGGCTATTATTCCCCACAAACTTTGCTTTTGTGACCAGGACAGTGATATTTTGAAATTTACCTATTTTCCAGAACATTCCAGATAGATTCAGTGCTGATTAAACGTGGAGTAACTTCTAGAACTTTCTAGAACTTTCCAGTAATATAAATAGTAGTATAAATACAGGGGCCTTAAGCCCACCAGTTCAGTTTAGTTCCAGCTGCCTAAGTGGATACATATCTGCATTTTTCTGAGATGGCATCAAGGTCATAGGAGACTTCAAAATGGTGGCATTCCTGATGGGTCTCCAAGGCGGTTTTACCAAGTTTCCCTGCTATCTTTGCCTTTGGGACAGCAGGGACACCAAGGCGCACTACCACAGGCGGGACTGGCCACAGCGGACCGAGTTCTCTGTGGGGAGGAACAACGTCAAGTGGGAGCCACTGGTGGACCCCCGGAAGGTGCTGATGCCACCACTGCACATCAAATTGGGCCTTATGAAACAATTTGTCAGAGCTCTAGATAAGGAGTCGGCAGCCTTCAAGTACCTTCAAGACTTCTTCCCTAAGCTGTCTGAGGCAAAGGTCAAAGCCGGTGTCTTCGTCGGACCACAGATAAAGAAGATCCTGGAGTGCAATGAATTCCCCAAGAAGCTCACTAGTAAGGAGAAAGCGGCTTGGAACAGCTTTGTCGCAGTGGTTCGGGGCTTCCTGGGCAATCACAAGGCCGAAAACTATGTGGAGCTGGTTGAGACTCTGGTGAAGAACTACGACACAATGGGCTGTAGGATGTCCCTCAAAGTCCATATCGTTGATGCTCATCTTGATAAATTCAAGGAGAACATGGGAGCGTACTCGGAGGAGCAAGGCGAGCGCTTCCACCAGGATATACTGGACTTTGAACGCCGCTACCAAGGACAGTATAACGAGAACATGATGGGAGACTACATTTGGGGGCTGATTCGTGAAAGTGATTTACAGTATAATCGTAAATCTCGAAAAACTACTCACTTCTAAATCTTTTGTAGTCATTTTTGTATTACTTTAGTATAAATACATGTTAATTTGGATTCATATGTTGTTTTTTTTCTGACTTTATGTGAACGAAAAGACACAAATTCGCCCATTTTCTCATTGGAAATAGGTAAATTTCAAAATATCACTGTCCTGGTCACAAAAGCAAAGTTTGTGGGGAATAATAGCCATTTTCTATACTTTTGAGGCATAAGCAATTAGGAAATAACACTTACTACCCAGGAACAAAAATTGTGTTACATAGTGTTATTAATAGAAAGCATTGTGTTACTATAGCGCTCAAACACTTAATGGAGCAGAAGCAGCCAGATAAATCAACATAACCCTGTCTCAGCACATAGGCACTAAAGCAGCACCCACCTTACTGTATATGTAAATACACTCTGATGCTTTGCTAGTACATTATACACCTTATCCTGTCTGCTCAGAGCACATGGCGGAAGGCAGCGTGGGTTTGCTTCACACCTAGCCCGCTGTGTGATGAGTGTGAGGGTCTGGTTGACATCACAGGTTTCTATATGAATTATTCAGCAGGGTGTTTTTTTTAACCCTTGCTGCACTCAATTCATAGCAGTTTTTCATTTTGGCTCAAACTCTTTTAGGATTTTGACTGTACTTCGATTTCCTGTGTTTGAGGTATTTTGTTGTCCGTTGGATGAATCAGGATTTTCCATGGCTATTAGTCATCAACAGAAAAAGATGCCTTTTTTCATCATTGTGATGCACATTAGCAACATATGCATGAAGACTTAACAGACCCCAGGGTCCGATCGGTGATCTCATCAGTGCATTTAACAGACCCCAGGGTCCGATTGGTGATCACATCAGTGCATTTAACAGACCCCAGGGTCCGATCGGTGATCTCATCAGAGCATTTTCAGAATCAGCTTTTGGAATGGACCAGGCCCTCTTAATGTTGTGTCTTAGAAGACCTGGACAATGGCCACTTCCCTTTCCATTGGACAGAATGTATGTACAGGGCACATTTATTTCAGTTGATTTGCAATCCTTTATTGAACAGACTACTGAACAACTTTCTTTGGTTTTACATGTAATCTGCAGCAACAGCAAAGTGTGTAGCTGGAGGCAGTTTGGTCCAGTGGTTAAAGTCCAGGGCTTGTAACCAGAAAGTCACCAGTTCAAATCCCACCTCTGTCAGTGACAGTCACTGTGTGTGACCCTGAACAAGTCCCTTAACCTCCTTGTGCTCCATCCTACGGATGAGATTTTAAATCAATGTCCTATTGTAAGTGAGTCTGCATATAATGCACAGTTCACAGCCTACCTCTGTAAAGCACTTTGTGATGGTGGTCCACTATGAAAGGTGCTATATAAAAATAAAGCTATTATTATTATTATTATTGAAAAGGAAAATAAATGGCACTCTTTTCTGTTTGTAGTGCCTATAAAAGAGCTGGATATTTGGTTTGTGATGGAAACCCCAGACCCGAACTCCCTCACCCTTGTTTGGAAGGCAAGTATAACTTAGCAAAAGAGAAAATTTGAAACAAGGAGAGCGAAAAGCACTCCTCTCAGTGTAAGAATTGCTAAACACACACATTGCCTTTTATTCCTCCAATAGCAAAGCACGCCCAAGTGATGTGATTACACTTCTGGGGACATAAAATAATCTATTTTCAAATAATCTTGAGAAACAGGTGTATCACATTTTCCATTGAAGGAACCAAGCGTTGAGTTCTGTGGTCTCATAACCACGGCAGATCACAGGCAGAATTGCTCCTGTCATTCGGAATGTTAATGCGACACCTTTTTCTAAAAAAGGCCCAGCCTGCGAAATACAAGCCTAACCTGTGAGACTGAAACCACAGCCTCACAGTTTCAGTTTACCATGAAATGAAAAAACTACTTAAAAGAAATCACACGCAGATCTTTCTCCTTTAAATAACTCAAGATTCTGCTGAGAACCTCATCATGCAGTGCAGATGGAGCTACACTCTTCACTCAGGCAGGCTCTGCCGTTAGTTATAGATATAGTGCATGACCTGGTATGGATGTAACCCTTTAAGGACGAGATTCTGCCTACAAGTGTAAAATAAAAAGTGAATTATTTTCTATGCAAGTGGTTTTGCTTTTAATGGAACTATGATAGGGTATTAGAACTATGTCTGTGTGCATTCTCCCCTTGCATTTCATTTTTTTCTGGGATAATCCCATTAGGGCATTAACTTTAGACTTGACTAAACCCTTTAGCCTGGCTTCAGTGACCCCGATTACCACTCATCTTGAACTGACTAATGTTAAGTTAGGTAAAGCTGTCTCAAGTCTATTGCTAATCACAATAATTGGCCATCTGTTCTATACCAAATCTAAAAATATGAATGCCTCTGCGAACATTAAAAGGGGAAATGTTTGCACAGCCCAAGTTCATAAGCATTTAGTGTTCTGTGATCGTAACCCCCCTCCCTGGTCCAAGGAGGTTGTACATACCATTGTACAATCACAAATACAAATCTGTATTTAACATTACAAAATAAATCAAATACAAAATCTAAACTGTGTTGTAGAAGCTGAGCCAGTCTGAAGCAAGAGGACAAATCCTGGGGTACAACGTGACATCTCCTTTTCCATGTGAGGACCAGATCCCTGTAGACCTGCCAGACTACCAGAACCACCTCACTGTCACCATCTCTCACTGCATCCTTACACTGTCAGCCTTTAACTCCAGAGGAAACTCCCCTCCTACAAACATCAGCATACCTTTCCAGACAGGTAGATATACGCTGGGCCAGTCCACAACTTACAGTGTTCCAACTGTTAAAATGACATTCTACTCCCAGCTCCATCAGATGATGTACATGCTTCAAGCGCAGGTTTATTGCAACAGCATTTTGTCAAAAGCAACCTAATTTTTTGGTGGATTACTATTATCATTCACTGTTACGTGACAGTTTTTCACAATTATCGAATAACCCTTTAACATCTCATCTTATTATTCTGTTATTATGTTTTAAGTTTACCCACAATTATTTAAAATTACAATATGAATTAACAGGCTGCTAAAATATATACAAATGTCTTGCATGCAAACACATGTTCATGTGTTGTAGCCTATCATTTTTCAATTATAAAATGGAGTTATACCTGACCACATCATGTTATGCAATTCCTTAACATGGACCATCAAGAAATCAAGTATCACTAATTAAACTGGCTTCCACATTATTATTATTTATTTCTTAGCAGACGCCCTTATCCAGGGCGACTTACAATTGTTACAAGATATCACATTATTTTTACATACAATTACATTATTTTTTTTTACATACAATTACCCATTTATACAGTTGGTTTTTTTTTACTGAAGCAATCTAGGTAAAGTACCTTGCTTAAGGGTACAGCAGCAGTGTCCCCCACTGGGGATTGAACCCACAACCCTCCAGTCAAGAGTCCAGAGCCCTAACCACTACTCCACACTGCTGCCCCTGCACATTTAGTGCAGTTATAGTGTCAGGCATAGCATCAATAGCGGCACACTGATAATCTAGCATAATTCTCTTCAACACTTTCTCAGTGCAAATGCTAGGCTAGTGAATTTACTATAAAACAGTCAGTTCGTCTTTGTCACGGAGGCTGGGATGTTAGTCTTGTTATGAAGAATGAACTTTTTCTACGGTTTGTTCTTTTCTTCAAGGTTTTCCTGCACCAGGAAATGTAACCTGTATGCGTCACTCTAACGAAGGCATTGTGGTTAAATGGAGGCCTCCAGTAAACGAAATCCTGGGCTTACGAGGATATGTAGTGGAGTGGTCTCCTACCCAGGATAAACTGGACCTCGGCTGGACAAGACTCACTCATGACAAGCTTTCTACGGTCATATCAGGTACAGCAGTGAATGGAGCACAACTTCAGCGGATCTTGTTCAGAATAATGGTTGACAGAAAGATAGATCGTTGCTTCATGGTAGGCCACGCATCCTCTTTGATTAAGCCAGGCACCTCATCTGACTCAAAAGAGACAGCCTGTTGCAACGTCCCGATATATTCATGTTTTAACTTTAAAGATGGCTATCTTCTAGGAATTCTTATTATCAGACAGCAGGCAGTGTTGATAGTCCAGTCTGTACATTTCTCGAAAGAGGTTTAGCTAGAGACAAGCTTCCTCCCCTCGATGAAACCTGCCAGCCACCATGCCAGTCTGTCTCCAAAGATCTGACATTTTCAAAATGTTACAACCTTATTAAACTACTCCTACACTTCTAAACAACAATGTCCAACACAGCTGGCATTACCAACTAAACTGTATTTGATTAGCATGATGTATACACATTTCTATCAACTTGGTATACTTTTAAAAAGTACAAGATTTTTTTTTTTCACATGGTAGAGATAGCTATAGTGCTATGCTCATTTTTCATATATATTTTTTTGCAAATAAACTAGACCAAATAAGACCTAAAGATGCATAAAAAAAGGAAGCAAATGCACACATTTATTTATAACTTTATACATCAAGCTAGGCAAAGAAAAAAGTTTGCAGGACAGCTCATCTCAAAATACAGACCGTGTCAAAATAAGCAGACAGAAGACACAAGTCTAGGACTACTGCATGAGGTTCTAGGGGAACCATGCCCATTGTTTGCTATACTTTAAAACTGATCGAAAACCTCATTTAATCCTTGATTTTTTTTACATTGCAATAGGAAGCTACTCAATTACTCATAGATGTGATTGCATGTTATATATTTCATATATATTTGTTTCTTATTTTTAAGTGATGAAACCCTATGCTTGCTATAAAGTTACGGTGAATGCACTTTATGATGAAGGTGTTGGGAAGGCTGGATTTGTGCATGCATACGTTAAACAATTAGGTAAGAAATGCATTTCCTGGACTGTAAAAATACATATTTGATATTTTAAAAAAAAACATTTTGAAATCTCTCCTTTGCACATTGTTTTCCAGCTCCAACAGAAGGCCCCACGGCGTCTATAAACCACAAGAGTAGTACAACGGTAACTGTGCACTGGCAGCACCTTCCAGTGGAACACCGCAAGGGCTGCATAAGCAGCTACAGCATTTACTTGAAAAGTCTCGACTCAGCGCACCTGCTAGTGCATGGTACGGAAATGAAAGGATTCGCATAAACTTGTGTTTGCATGTCAATGAATGCTTGTTTTACTATACTGGTACTGTATGGTATTAAGACACGTGTACAGTCTCTTTTCACTAGATTCATGAAGGGGTATACACAGGGGTACATTCATGAATGTACCCCTGTGTACACTGTCCTATGGATTTAAATTGATTTTGTTTTAGGACCTATTGATGCCTCGCACACTAACTATACAATCAATGGGCTGAAGCCTGGGGCCACCTACCAGGCTTGGATGACTGCTTCAACTGCTGCTGGCGAGGGACCGAAGAGGGAGTTTGAATTTACTGTCACTCCAGAAGGTATGTATAATTATCAACAATAAAAACTGCCCTGCGTAAACATTTCAAACATTAATACAATCTGTTTGGTATATAAATAAAATATCTACTTACAGCATTGTATTGTATGGTATGCAGTGGATTTGTGATACAGTGAGTGAAATGCAATCTCTCTTTCAATTACAGAAAACCCGCTTGTGTTGTCTTTGACGGGTGCCACATTAATTTTCTTTCTGGTTTGGCTGGCTTTGCTGTGTATTTGCTGTAACTCAGCAGTAAATCAAAGGTGAGTGATTTTCAATATGATTTATTTCCATGATTACAGTAGTTGAATCAGGTTTGGGATCGATTCTATTCCTAATTCCAATTCCAATTCCCTTTTAATCAATTCCAACACAATTGATTCAAATTGCAATGAGTCACAGGGGCACCACATCACTTACATTGACGTCACTGACAGTCAATTAAATTGGCTTCAGATGAAAGCAGTTGAACAATCACAACAGTTATGAATGTCTCTAAAATATCAATTCCAATTCAATCGAAGGAACTGGAATTGCAATTTGATTTGAAAAAGGCATTGGGAATGGAATGGGAATTGAAACACAGGAATTGATCCCCACCCTGGTTAGAGTTCACTAATCAAGTGCTGCTTAAACAGCTTGTTTTGTTTCATGATCCTTTCCCTATTTGAGGAAAAAAAAAGAAACATGAACAAAAACTGTGTAAAAGCAATGCTTTAACAATAGAATGTAGCTCTAATAAGGAATCATTTGCACAAGGTTGATATGATGTGTTACAGTGAGCCGCTTCCTTATTAACCAGTCTCTCTCTCGTTTTCAGGATGACACTTCTCTGTTCCCGCTTCACACCTCAGTGGTACACGGGTCACGTTCCAGACCCTGCCAATTGCAAATGGGCTCAAGAATACGCTGCTGTAAAGGTAAGGGCCAAAGGGCAGGAACTTCACTGTGCTGAAAAAACACAATACAAAACAAGCACTTCCTCAAACATGCTTCTACCAGCAAGTGACTGTGAGCTGCAGGGACAGAAATAAGACTCCCATTGCACAGCAGTTTGATCCATTCCTCATTTCAACAGGAGTTTAATAAGACACACCTGAGCTTGTTATCTATACACTGCGGCTAATCAAGCTCTTAGTAAAACCTGGAATGGGTGAAATGGCTATGCAGTAGGAGTGTGACTTCCATCCCTGAGCTGTCTCAGCTGTTGAAGATGAAGGGGATAGTAGGGTCAATATATCTGAAAACAAGGCTAGTTAATTAGCTAGAAAATATATGGTGCAAATTCTTTACCAGAATGTATACGTAAACATGGTACAGCATACCCTTTAATCAAAAGAACAGCATCAACAGCCAATATAAAAGTCAAAGACTGCCACCTAATGGTTAAATCAGGAATTGAACATTTGCATACATGCGTCCCAGTGGATCCCAACCCAGAGCAATAAATCAGCTGTATATACGCTCTCAAATTGACACAGGGGCAGATGAAGCTAGTTTACGACCTGCATCTGAGTGACTCCCTGTCCAGCTGTGATGAGCCTGACACTCTTGAAGTCGAGGAAGTGTCCGAGGACAGCGACTCAGCCCCCGAAGATCTCGTCAGTGACAATGGAACCGGTGCTCCAGCAGAGGAAAAGCAAGCAGGCAAGCCAACCATGTTGCCATGGTGCAGACCAGCGGATCTGGCAATATATAAACACCAGCTGCCTTGCGCATATATCCAAAGTGTGTCACAAGAGTCTGACACTAGCGTGCAGACACCAGAATCCTGTAACACTGAGATTACTGTGGATTACATACCTTCCAACGTGTTACACATGGGCTCCAGCGAAGAGGAAACCTGCGACTTCTTTGATGACTTCGCCCCTTCTTTCCTCGGAAACCTGTTCTCAAAACCTGAAGGGACACTCACTTTGGATGCAGTGAAAATAGACTGCAGTTCCTTCTTGGATTGAACTACCTCACCTTCGGTTATACTGTAATTAAATTGTACTAACTAGAACTAGAACTCATTTTCTACAGCCTGCATTGCAAATTAGTAATGGTGTTATTTTTGCTTCATAACAATGTACTAAAATCATGCAGCGATGTGTGTGCAAAGGGGAAAACTTTAAGACATAAAAGGATAGCAATTCAATGCATGTTGCTGGTGCATGGCATGATGAATACTGTTCCAACCAGTGACAGTAACATGAATGCTAACCACAAAATGTGGATGCAACACATTTTCACATAATCACTTCTTTATAGGAATCAGCTACTTGGGATACAGCCAATAAGAGGTTGAATCTTGATCACAGTAATGTCAGGAGGCAATTTAGAGATTTAAAAAAAAAAAAAATGTAAGCCACTCCACATTGTTAATCCCTGGTGTTGGCGTGCAAAACCCAGTCTCTCAGGAAAAGCATGGTCATTAAAGTTTCATTCAGTATTTCTAAATTTACCACCTTGGAGTGTTAATAGTTACGGATGGAATACAAGGATATAAACACCACATTACACCCAGATCTCAGTATCATGTTAAAAAAAAAAAAAAACTGTATCCAGTAAAATCATAATCTTAGGAACAGACCACATATTCTACAAGCATGGGGAATTTGAGACTGACCACATTTACACTCAAGTCTGCATGGCCAGTTCCAACTACATTCCAGGCCCAACAGCCAAACATCTTTACACCACACATACACATACATTCTGAAGTGCTGTTGTGTGTTATCGTTTTTATCTTACTGTAACAATATTCTACTTCAGTGTAGGAAACCAGCCGGGAAGACACACTGTAGTACAGGAAGTTCAATGTTCACCTTTTCTTGAACAGCCCATTTGGGACACTTGTCATAAAACAGCCTTCAAAGATTATGAGCACCAATACATTTAACATTTTAAAACACAGCCAAATATATTTACTTCCCGTGCCAGAATGCTTTCTAGTTTAGTTATCCATTTTCAAAGCGTTTCAACAAGGTCAGTCAAATGCAGTCGTGGAAACAATAAAAGGAGACCCTCAGTAACTTGCCAGTGTGTTCCATTGAGATAGTCTTACACCTTCACGTTTAGGGCTGTTTTTGCATGGTTATTGTTAAAAACGATCCTGTAATCCAGCTGTTGAAAGTGCCAGTTTTTTTTGTTTCATGCAAACTTGATTAAACCCCTGGTGCATCAAGCACCAATTTGTATGTACACCACAGCTTGACTGTAATCCAGCAAATAGCATTTCTGCTAAAAGGGCTCAATATCACAGATAAACCCTGCCTTTGACAAGCCTGATCTGAACTAATTATAGGTGGTTCACATAATGCCCGATACTGCTCCCCGAGGTATTGATTAAATACACTTTTACAGGATAGTTATACAGGGTGGATCCAAAGTCACTTAACCAGATATGCAGAGAAGAAAAAAACCTGTGCTGGAGAGTAAGACTGTTCACACTGGGTCCGTTCAGAGGATTTGATATTGTTCAGTACGTTTGGTATGAAATGTGAAGAACAAAGTCCGCTTGGGAAACAAACCGTACCGAGATTGGTTTGCTTCCTAAATGTGACCAACAGCTGGACTCGGTGCTTTTGCACATAGGAAACAAACTATACAAGATAAACCGACTGGGAAGTAAACATTTTGCGGCTTAGTTCATATTCTGAGATAACAAGTACAGCAAAAAACTAAAAATGTATCGGAGAATTACATTAGGGTTACCAGACATCCTGGGATTAATTTAAGGTTTTCAATGGAGACTCGGAAAGTTTAGCGCTAATGTGCACTTTTAATAAACAGCACAGTACAAAAACACATTTAACGAACAAGACAGCACAAGGGTCAAAAGGGCTACAAAAACACACTGACATAGACAACACAGCAACACATCCCTCCACCTTTCAAATATTAACTCTAATATTAACACCCATGATCACCCTTTTTATACATCTGTGGCTGGGGTTACAGGGAGAAATTTAACCCCCTCCCTGCTCACCCATATTCCCCACACCCACACACTTCATAGCAGGGCTTTCACGCAGTCAGAAAGTGTTAATCGTCCCGGTTTTGCTATTGTATTTATATATATTTTTAAGTTTAAGTACAAAACTATATCGGCGTGCTCACCAAGTTAATAGCAGAGTAACGAGTTTGGTTGTTAGTGCCATTCAAAAATAAGGAATCTTACGAATTATTTGTTTAATCATTCGGATTAGATGTAGGCCTAGCCCTAGACCATGTTTAAATGGTAATAGCTGATCGATTTTTTTTTTTCTTTAAATCTAGGTTTTTGTACATGTAACATGTACTAGATGACAATAAGGAAAATAATGAGTTATCATCTGCAATAAATTCACCCAATGTTTAATTTTTAAACTATTATTGTGTTGTTATATACTGCTATTTTTTTTTAACGGCTTCAGAGTTGTTACACTGTCAGTGAATTGAAAAAAAAGTATGTCCTTGTGTTTCACTGTGGAAATCTGGTAATCCTAAACTACATCGACAATGCCAGAAACAAACTGGCAGAAAATTTGTTGAGACACCAAAATCCAAGCCATGCTGGTCAGTACTCGCATAGTAAAATATATTGTCTTCTCAAATTACTTTAATGTCGACATTAAAACCCTGCATAATTGCATTCTCCTACTGTTTGTCATTCAAGAAATGTATTCAATAAATTAGCATAGCGCTCCCTCTGTGCCTTCTTCAACAGCAATATGTAAGAATCTAAAATATGCTGTAAAGGTAGGATTAAAGTTCAGTGGAAGATATGACAGTATTTATCATAAGGGCATCTGTATAATTGTGTTGTAGGTGTTAATGCTTATATCCAAACACTTAAGTCTGCTTCCACCACTTGATACCAGCTCAGATGGATGGAATAAAGATGGGTTAGGTTCTAGGAGATATTCAAGTTTTAACAGAATACTAGACTCCCCCGTGGGCTTAACACAAACCTGTCACACAACCATTCAAATGATTACCACAAAAGACTTACCTGCATCTGCATATATTCTTATATACTGTTTTTTTTTTTCTCTTTCTGATTTCAACTTTCCATCCTTGCTGTTAATAAATAACATTCCTTTTCTATCAAACAAGTAATCAGGAACTAATATTACAAACAAATCAGCATTGTGACATTTCACAATCGCAGCCTTTTTCAAAACTGCCCAGAGCGAGTTTGAAAAAAGGTTGCAAAACCAACATTTTGCTGGTCTGGGGAATTTATTACTCAATTTTTAGAAATGGAAAGTATACAGCTCTTCCAGGTTTTTTTTTTTTTTTTTTTTTTTACTTTCTCGCAACCCAATCATTCAAGGTTAGAGATAAATCGTAACTTATGAGCTTGGCAACCACCACCATCCCCCCCAAAAAAGAGAATGAAATAGCAATCATTCAACACTACTCACTGCAGGAGGCAGTACACGTTGAACACCTCTAAGCAATTTATTAGAACAGGGATGTTTGCAGAAAGGGATTCCGAGTCAAGAACCCCAAACTAATCTGGACCCAACAGCTCTCCAATTAAAAGTCTGCTTGAAACTTGTATGTACAAAGCCAGCTAGACCGTGAAACACTAAATACAAAGCTTATTTTATGCTTATAGTGTTATACCTAACTGTATGAAGTACTACCGTAGGATTTTATTTTACAATCCAAAATACAATAAAACGTCCACTTGCAGTGTTAGCATTCACACACTTTGTACATTAAGCATGGCTCCCGGTGAAGCAATCATGCAATTTATCTTGTAATTCTTTCAGAACTATGCCATAGTGCTGCTGTAAAGATCTAAATTTAAATGTTTTAAGAAAATGAACTATAAAAATGAATTATCCAAATTGTTTTTTCCCCCCTAACTTCATGGGGCACCGGCCTTTTAGCTAATCAACTAATATTTCACAACACAGAAAGTATACATTCTAAAAAGGTTGGTGTGCCCCAAGGGATATTGAAAACTCCTCCCAATTGAAATCATAGTGTATCCCTAGTGGCTTAAAACTGTGAGATTGTGCTTATTTATTCTGGGGTTCAAAAGGTACTCATCCTTTTGGTCATCAGACCACCAATAAACTAAACTCACTGAGCAACCAGAAAAACAAACCTTCAACAGACCAACGCATTCCAATGTGAATGGTGGGATTTGCATTCAGTGGTTGACACAAGCTAGTTTATAGGTCCTCAGTTAAATTTAAATAACAGTCACATACATGAACCAAGGACCAGCTCTACGAAGTCCTGTTTTACTGAAAGTTTAAAAAAGAAAAGAGTGCAGGGGCATGGAAACATGAGTGGAAGAAAAACTAATTCTTCAGTAGTATTGCTTCATTTAATATGAATCTCTCGCTGGTAAAAGCTTTTTAAAACCAGGTACTAACCTCTCTACAAAGTACTGAACCTTGACACCTGAATAATATATTCTGGAATATGGGATCCTCATTCATAGATCTTTCGTTTAAATGAGCTAGTATTATAGTGAAGATCTGGTTTAAAATTTGTAGTCTGTTAAAATAAAGCAAGCCATGGGAGACCATTAACTAACTGATTCACATTCTTCACACCTATATTTTCAAGTTTGGAAATGCATATTTTCAAGCAGCAATACAAAAAGTATTATGCATAATCTCTGAAAAAAAATTACTGTATGAAAACATCCTTGCTACCATTTCCCAAATACAAAAACAGACTATCAATATTTTTCTTCTGGGTAGCAAGAGAAGTCCATTTTTTTTTTTTTTTTTTTTTAAAACAGATAAAATTCAGTCCTCAGGTGTGAATGGTATGGATGACAGTCTTTTCATTTTTATTATAGTTGGAAAAGGATCCACAAGCATGCAAGCCTCGTAGAGGAGGGCCCGAAGGGTTAAGGGTCAGCTGACGACTTCCGATTAAGCCAGAGCTGGGAAGGCCTCTGGGTCATCCACATTAGGAACAGAGATACCGCCAGGCTGCAACGAGAGAAAGAGCAATGTTTCAGCCATTAACCACTGAATGGATACAAGAGTTATCACTTTAGTTTCTACTTTTAAAATCATCAGAAATCAGTTTGCCAAATAAACTAATAGGTAATGCCATTAAAAACTCTTGGGACTGTTGCAATATGAATTCTTGGTAGCTAACATTGGTAGATAAATTGGGTGTACAAGTTATTTTTATGTCCTATTTACAAATACACAATACAGTGAAAAAGACAGCAGGAGTTACTCAAAGGGTTCAGAGCTTGCAACAATTGTATTGAAAACTAGACAATGTAGGGTGGCAGAAGAAAAAAAGGACTATACAGGGGAAGTTATATTGATTCTCACCTTATCAGGCCTGCCCCCTCGGACTGGTCTGCGGTCCCCACCACGGTCGCCGCCACGGTCGCTACCGCTGCTACCACGACCGCCACGCCCACCACGGGGCCCCCCACGGCCACGGCCAGGACGGCCCAGATCTCCAAAGTTAATCTCCAGTTGGGACGTGATGTCATTGGCTGGTTTCCGGAAGTGGAATTCCGAGCCATCATCAGCCTGTGTTTAGGAATGTGTGTTAATATTGCAGATCTTGGCAAACTAGGGTTACAGCTGATGAACGAAGGAACCTAAATTACAGGGTGAATTACAGTTCCCTGCATAAAAATGTGTAGGCAAATGCAACTTGCACTGAAGGGTAGAACCTTACAGAATTTGTCCAACATGATCTTTACTGAAAACAAGCATAATACAGGCATTTCATTCGCTGGATAGTTTGTGTGGGTGCTACTGTGAAGTTCTGTAGAAGATGGTTTCCTTTCAATCCTACATGTAGGAGAGTTCTCCAACTTAATTTACATAGGAAATCCAACTATGCAAATAGACATGCCTTTGTCCAAATTTGCACTCAGTAATAAAACAGAGCAAATAAACACTGCAGTGCAAAAGCAAGTCTATATATCTCTATATAGATGTAGACAGATGTGTGTGTTTTCACACAAAGGTTAATTACCTGTACTTAATGTCCAAAAGGCACAATTCAAATAATTTCTAATAGAACTTAAACAAACAATTTTATAACAAGGCTAATATTCTCAATAGTAAAACATGCTAAATATGAAGGTAATCCCTTTAGACAACATAAATAAACATATATATACATATATATATACATATATACATATATATATACATATATATATACATATACATATATATATACATATACATATATATATATATATATATATATATATATATATATATATATATATATATATGGGGTATAAGCACCTTTTGGTAGAAGGCATTTGCTTCAGCCTGTTCGATCTCCACAGTGTCGATAAGAGTACCAACTGGTCTCTGTTTTAAAGAAAAAAGCCATGAAAAGGATTGTTAAAAAAAAAAAAGTCTCACACCAATCAGTACATTGTAAGATTGAACAGCAAGACATAGAAAAAGAATTTAGTTGGAGAACACTGCTCAATTCTTTACTCTTATATTATATATATTTAAAAAAAAAAAAAAAAAAAAGACTTTAAATGTCTACTTATTTTATTTGCCAGCACAAACTTTGGCTGTTAAATAAAAGACTACTTACAAAAATAAATAGCTACAAGGTTCCCTACAAGAAAAATCCAAATGAACTTACATCTTCACTCTTGGACTTGTGCAAAACGTATCCCTTCTTCCACTGACTGTCGGCACCCTCGTTGGGTTTGCGGATGTTGAATTCAACCTTGGCGCGTTCCTTGTCCTGCATAGCCTTCCATTCATCCAAAGTCATCTCCTTAGGACCTTCCTCTTTCACCTCCTCAGCCTCATTTTCCCTGGAAAAGAAGTGTTATTAGTTACCAGTCAATTCAACATTTGTAAAACAACATTTGGAGAAAGCCTCTGACTTCCAAATATCAGACTACATGTTTAAAGTATAAAAGCAGGCCAAATAACTTGAGCAGTTAGCATCAGCAACCTATGGTAGTCATTTTCATACTGGTGAGAAACAGGCGATTCAACTCGAGTAAAAACAATGATATGACACAGTTCTTTATAAAGCTTCAAATTCTAGTCTACCGAAGGTAATATCTTCTTTTCCTGAAGACATGTCTAACTCATTCTAGTGCACACTTTTGCAGGGATTATATAGCAGTCCACAGCACACACTGTAAGCTAATAAGACTTCACTTTACATAGCAGCTCTTTCTTAATATCTTAAGGCGCACCAAAATAATCTTTGCACCGTTAGTCTGACGTACAATCATTTTGAATTTCTACTTCATGAACGTTTGAGTGATTGTCAACTAGACAATTCAAAAATTGCAAAAGCCCACCTTGAGAGTGGATCTGAATATTAGCATGTGCATCTATGGTCACTGTATGTTCTTCACTCACTTGTTTTCAGAGTCAGCCACAGGGTGTTCCTCTCCTTCAGGAGTTTCTTCAGTCACGTTGGATTGATCCAGCTCGCTAAAATTAAAATTGACAAATTATAAAAATAAGACAAGCATCCAGTTATAGCTTAACCCGCATAATTATTTTCTCTTACTTAGTGTGATTAAACTTAACGCTAACTACGCAAGACTAGTTTTTTATACAAACTAACGTTTGTATAATAAACTGTAATTAAAGATTTCTAAAGGCAGTTTAGTTTCATTAGCAGAGGCCAGAGAAAGTGGCACTCTCAAACTAATAGTTTGACCCAGAGTCTATATTTTCATACTGTCTGAACACATTTATGTAGCACACTTATAACAAAAGCAGCATATTGGTATCAGATGAGGCTCATGCCTAAAATAAACTTTTCCATGTGTAAATGTCTGCTGTTTTGTAACTGGGTAGCACAACACTACTAAGCAAACAAGGAACCTCACACTGCAAGCCTCTGACAGTACTGACCTTCCTCCAGAGCATTATGATGCAAGACTAGCTGGCAATAGCTTGGGAACAACAAAGTTCTAATCTGTGCTCCATGTACATGACTTACGTCAACTCGTCCTTGACAGTCCCCCAGTTGTGAGATCCACCTCCGCCACGCTTTTCTTCAGGTTTCAGGCTGCTGAAACAAAAGCATAATATCACTCGGGGCAGACTTATCTTTTAAAAGGGAAGACAAGGAGGGGGATATTAAAAAATGACAACAGATAGATGAATTACGAATCACTTACAATCGGTCGCTTCCACTGTGTCTGTCGAATTCACGTTTGCCACGGGAGTCAAAGCCATCCGTTCTGCCCATACCACGTCCCCGACCACCACGCCCCCCTCTGCCACCACCACGCCCTCGGAGAGGCCTTTCCACTACAGATCTACATGAGAACAGGACATGCGAGATGGAGATTTGCTTTTTAGAAAAGCCAAAACTTTACAACAGCCTTGCGGTTATCAAAATACCAGCAGCTTATTACATCAAGTTTCTCACTCAATGTAAGGGTTACGTCATCAAATATTCATTTCAATTTTAATAAATAAATAAATAAAAATAAAAGGACACTGGACAAGGTCCGAGACAAGAACTATAATGCCCAACTCACAAACCACTGGCTTTCCAAGGTATATCTTTGTGCGATCAAAAGAAGTTGGCGATTGTAACCAAGCGTCCTTATCTGCCGTTAGACTAAACCAGACAGGGGCAGTATGAAACGAGTTCATTTACGCAGGAGGAGTGACAATAGTGCACTTCACAGCTGTATTGTAACAACCTGCAGATGACTTCATTGTTGCTTACAATTCACTTCAGAAGACCAAGTCCCTTGTTTATTTTGCAATCTGCATTCTCAGGGTCTTAACCCTTTGCAGTCCATTTATTCAGAACGTGTCAGGCACGTCGGGTCCAATTTATTTTCACACACGCAGTTTATTTTAGACGCACTATTTAAAAGTATTTTTTTTCACAGTAAAACAGGTTTAAAAGGCACTGCATATCAACAGGACACTCAGTACTGCATCTCCAGCCCCGCCCAACCCCTTGTTCGCTGTATTTTTCATACCTCTTCATAGTCATGCATACCGACAAATCATATCCTGATTACTCGTTTTAATCACCAAATTCCTCAATAATGCGATCCAAGTCATTATTTTATTACTATAACATCTCAAAAAGCTCTGCAAATTTCTGTGATATTCTTTGAGCGCTGGATGCAGAAGCAGCTGTCTTATTTGTTAATGTCCGTGTTATCTCTGTGGTGCCGGGGCTACGTGTATTGCTCAGATCCGCCCCCTTTTTTTTCAGCTTCTCTCGGCCATTGAATGGTTTTCTCGGCTTTTTCCAGAGAAAAAACGACTAGAGACCTGCGTTTTACCTCGTCTTTATGTCGGACCGGAAAGGAAAAACTGTCATGTCGGACCTGGTCCGACACAGGACCGCAAAGGGTTAATTAAAAACTAGTACTATATTGCCTACTGCAGCCAAGTTTTTTTTTTTTTTGGTGTACTAACCCTTTTCAAAACAAGGCTTGCACACATTCCAACTAGGCAAACAAGTTTTGCTTCATGTAATTATCAAAGTGTATGGCTTCTTAAGATTTGAATATCATAGACAGAGCTGCATACCAATAGGTGTTTACCTTATAAACCCTACATTTATTTTTACACAATCATTTTTTATAATACCACCAAACACCTCATGTTGCCGAACGCCCCCACAGTGCCTGTTACCAGTGATTTCGTTTGGTTAAAACTTTTACCTGCTTAACGCGTAGCCCATACAAAAACTGTAGGGAAGCCCTGTGGATGAGAATACACACGTTCAAAAAGGGAGAAACCTCTTCCAGCAATAAATGACTGTCTGAGGTGATGCACAGTTTGAGTTACCCCTGCTTCTAGTTTGTCTGCTGGTACAGTCCTTGCTTTCAGTGTCTCCACTTACTTCTCCACAGAGAACTCTCCTCCCTCAGGCTTCTCTTCGACAGGCCTGTCGAAGCGACGCTCGCGAGGCGGCCTCCTGTCTGGTCTCCTCTCGCCGGGCCGGCCCTCTCCCTGACCTGCATGCTGCTGAGAAGCAGGAGGGGGGCCCTGCTGCTGGAACCCCGACTGACCCTGCTGGTCAGGCCTTCGTCCAACTCTCCTGATACCTGAAAGAGAAGGCAAACAAAATGAGCAAGATGGAAAATGTGTTCTTACAGGACACAACACAAACGGGGAATGCAGAGCCAGTAAAGTATTTAGAGCACAGCTATCATCCAATATAGATTTTAACCTTTTGATTAATACATCATACTCTATATTAAGAGTCATGAAAAGCCAATATTTATTTCAAACACTAAAGGTTAATGCCACAAAAAACACAAACCTGTTACATTTGGTTTCACTATCTTGGACGACCATACCTAAGGAACCATTAGGTAGTCCAATACAAGGGCTAATCTGGTTCTGTGAAACCAGACCACGGAGGTATTCATATTTGAAATGTTAAGGATGTTATAGCTCAAATGGCATGGAAACCCTTAAAATCCTAAGAATCCTAAAATCTGGTTTAACTGTTTAGGACACAACTAGCCCCTGTAGATTACTGTGTTTTTGAAAATAACTGCAAAATAAGTTACATTTTAGTAATAAAAACATGTTCTTTGGTATGTCATACTTGTGTTTTGTAAACAGTGGCATTTGTAATTTATCAATAAACTCGCCAACAGGACTGTGAAAATGCTTTTAGATGTAAATGTTAAACATTGCAATTTAGATATATTGCAACTGGCAAACGTGTCTTTAGAGATCGTGTAACGACGGACGGACGGACGGACGGACGGGGGGGGGGGGAGGACGGGGGGGGGGGGGGGCTAGTAGACACACTAACAAAGCAGTCTGTCAAAAGAGAATCAGTGAGTTGCCATGCGGATACAATACTTTCTACCGTTTTTAGAGGCCCAACTTTCAAAATAAATGTATTTTATTAGAAATGACATTTGTGTTGATCATAAAGTATGCGTATAGTTAGCTCAAAGTAGTTTCTCAGTTCAAACGATGTTAAATTGCAAATCGTGACAAAGTAATTAAGCCGCAAACTTAAGCACGTCTTGGCAGCTGCTGTCTGCTTGGTTTTGCACCTGTTCAGGATCCTCCTCAAGTTAAAATTACTACTTGATCTCAGCTGGACTACTTAAGAATATGATTTTGATGCCATCATAGATGCGTTTTTTTATTTTTTGTTCAGTATAATGCATTACAATAAAGGTCATAAATACAAGAGCTTTCTCTAAAAAATGTTCTATTTTACCCATTTTAAAAAAAGCCAATGTATTTGCCAACAATACATTGTTAAACTAAACCAATCTGTTGCACGATGACAACAAACCATCAGAACATTAAAAAAAAAGAGCCGCCTCCCACAAGGCACTCAAAATATAACCAGATTTTAATGGCGGTGGGTGGTTCAACAATTACAAGCGATACACAAGTCCATGCAGCCAAAACCATGAACCACGTGGGGCTGCACCCAAATGTTAAAAAAAATTGAAATTGAAAAAACAAAAACACGTTTTCCCGACTATGAAAATGTAATATTCTTAACATGATCCCGCCTGCTTTTTTTATCCCCCAGCAGTGCTGTCACAGTTAACCCTCCCCCAAACTTCAAGCACGAGGTTGGCGACAAGATGTACAAACCCAAGGCCTTTTCAAATTGACAACCACGCAGATGCTAATCTAGCATTGAATTCTTGCCTCCCCGTCGACCACGTCAGAGCTTTAATGGTTAAACAGGTGGATCTATAGCGCTTTGTAAAAAGTTATATTAAATACAGCACAGGGTTTTGAATAACGAGGGCTCGTTCTGAGAGAGAGAAAAAAAATAACACCACCCATCTTGCATTTAATAGAGGTTATGGCACAAACGTAGTTCTACATGCATGAAAATGTGCGCTGTCCTCTAACTGGCTTGGAAAGGGAACCATGTTGTTGACCTCATTGGGGGGATACGCAGTAACATTAACACAACCCCCTCCCCCTTCTCCATCTTCTCGAGAGCACGGAATCAATTCATCGTTTCGTTTGAAATGCTTACCTTCTTTTTTAAGTGGCACGGGGGCCGCCTGCGTTTCTTCCTTCTTGTCGAGCAGTGGGTTCTTCCTGTCCTTCTGTGACTCCTTTTTCGGTTGCTTGGCGGCTTGTGCAGCCGTCTTGGTGCTGCCAGTGGCGGCCCCGTCCTTCTTCTTGTTTTCGGCCGCCTTTAAAACCTCAAACGGGTCGGCCTCGTCGTCTAATAGTTGGTCGAACCTATTGGTTACGACGCAGCCGAAGCCTTCTTGCATATGTCCGGGCATGATGGCGCCCCTTCAACGGGATTTTCCTCCGATTCTACGAGGCTTGAAGCGAACAGCTCGCTGTATGCTGCCACAAGATGGCTGGGAAAGAGGCAGTCTTCTCTTCCGGCGCGATAGACATCCGGGACCTTAAACTCTAGGCGTTATGGATGATGTAGTCTTTTATGTAGCTGATGCTCGGTAATGAAGGTAAACTCAAACTTAAAAAACTACACTCCCCGAAGCGCCGTTCACAGAAATTTGTTTTGTTTCTGTTCTTCGAGTCTCTGGGCAAGTAACAAGTAGTTAACTGTGGCATGCTGTTTGTTAGTTGCGCACACAGTCTGTGTTCTGCATTGTTTATATAAAACACACACAAACAGAAGACTGATGATATTAAATACGCATGTTGATATATCACTTATTCACGCTCACATATATTTATTTGCATTACAAATTCTGGTTGCATTTGGATACAAAAGAAAACACTGTGTGCAACAATATACCACCATTTTATTTTTTAAACATGGTTGTTATCAAAAAGTAGAAATAGCAATTGGGTAACTGACCCTTCCTAAAGACTCCTGCAGACATTATTCGTTTATTTGTTTTTAATATCGTGGTTTATTGGACAACATGAACAAAATCTGGTTGCACAGGTCATTTATTTATTCAACACCAATGCACACCACATATATGAAATACAAAGTAAGCCTAATTGTATGCTTTGGCCTCACTGTATATGGAATTTAAATAAGAATAATGGGTTGTAATCATAAATCTTATTAACATTAGGTAGGCAGACTAAATATGTCCATCAATTAAGCCATGCATTATTCCAAAGAGTAATGCTATTTGTGGAGAGACAGTGTAGTGCAATATCTTACACCCTTGTCGTATCTCCCTAAAGCACCTGGCCAGTCATTCAGTAACCCTATCTAATCTCCCTCCACACTTGTGTCAGCTGGTCAGGTTACCCAACACCCCAGTCACTCTTTTCCTCAAGCCTGTACTACAAGTCATGACGTCTAGTATACAGTATTAAAGGCTTAGCGATGTGTCCAATCTGAGCAGACAGGGATCCCCCAACTCCTGGTTGCAAATAACCTGAGACTGAGGGACACGTCCACTGTTTGACATGTGGACTAATTTGTTTCCTCAGTATTGTTTAACAATAAGTCTTGATTGAGACCCTTGAAGGTGATAAACGCATCGACACATCTTAGTGAACAAATACTTTTTAAATACTTGGTCAACACATTTTTACTGCCTGGTGTGTCCCCTTAGGTATACCCAACAGCCTGCACCCATTTCTATAAAGAGTAGTGTTCATGGCTCATTCATCTGAATAATCCTGCAAGTGAATCAGGGAGTAATCGATCTATGAGACACAAAGGTGCCATCATCTCAGCATTATGCTCTACCTTAATCTTCAACACTGTGACTATTTCTGCTAGTCAATGCTATGTTAAAGGGGAAAGCGGTTCACATGAAACTCTTCACAGCAACATAAATAATGTAAAGGTTCACTGCTGTCTGGTAATGCTTCTTACAAACCCTTACTGAACAAATTACTAAATCTTTGAAGCAGTCTTGAAAAAAGAAAATACAGTCCTGTAGTTTTATAAGGCAAGACTTTGTTCATTTTTTTTTTGTTTGCTATTCATTCAATCAAAGAAAAGAACTGGTGGTTTTCAAAGAAAACATTATTTGTGTGGAAAGGCCCTCACAAAAGTTTCCCATTGTTAAAGTATAGCCAAGTGTAATAAAGCATGGTAAAAGCATAGGTAAGCATTAGGAAGCTCATAAAAAGGTTTGGTAAAGCAAATAAAAAACATGGTAAACTATGGTAAATGTATAGTGCAACCATGGCAAAAACAGAGGAAAGCTACAAAATTGCCATGCAAAATTACTGTGGTAAACTTTTATCATAGGGGAGGGGGGTGGGGCTACAAAGGCTTTTTTTTATTTAAATATCTTTTTTTATGGATTGGATATTAATGAAATGGTTCTGGACTCTCTTTAATAGCTTTTTTTAAAATAACTCATGAGTTAATGCTTTGTTAATGGGGCCTCTTGAAATTTGGTGTAGGAAATAAATGGAAGCCTTTTAGGGTCGCAGCTAAATAAGTAACATGCCCAGCAGCTGTGTACAAAAGTGCAGCTAGAAAATGGGTCTTGCAAACTATGGTAATGACCTAAAAAGGCATGCTTGATCCACCCTAAACCAGTTGTCTGTGTTTGTAATCTGGCCCTGGAAATCTGTGTTAACTAAAAACTGTGTGGTGTAAACTGTGAACAAAGTTGTAACTTTTAAATACTTATTTTCCTGTTTATTTATAGAATATGATGTATTGTGTAATAACAAAAAAGATTGTCAGAAAGTCTACATTTTGGACAAGTAAGAAATATAGGTACCAGAGAATTGCAAACCATCTTTTAAATGCAAATTCAGTGTGCCTTGAAGGATTCAACAAAATAGCTGAAGGCAAAATCTTTTAATTGAACTGTAAACTGTGGGCAAGACAATCAGGCTGCATTTTTTGAGCTAAAAATCTTAGCATGTATATAAAGCAATGTGCTATTTGAAAACAACAACAATTTGTTTTGTAACTGCAGGGGACTTAAAAACAAAATACAATTCCCACAGCTATAAATCAAAGTGATGACAAATCTAAATATTGAAATGCCATTTATTAAACAAATAATAAAAATAAAAACTTGCATGGACAATAATTAAATCTTAAAGAAAAAATACTGTAGTACTGTACTAACTAAAACTGGACAGGCAGGTCGTGTGCAAAACATTTGCAGTTTTTAATTCTGTTTTCGAATTCTGTAAGCTCTCAATGTAAAGGCACGCTTGTGGAAAGTTACTGATGAGTACACAGGGTTTGTGTGTCAAATGCATGGATGTAGAAGGACAAAGAGGGTACCAAAATATACAGCTTAAAAAGAAAGAATTGTTGAGGAATGAGGTAACCACAGGTTAGGCGCTGTATAAAAAGGCTTGTTTGGGTTTTTTTGTTAGACCAGCACACACTTTTGTCTCCGAAATTGGTAATTATGCGTATTTATTGCCTTTATGACACTGCATGCTGATTGTGACGTTTAATAAAGTATTAGTATTAAACTGATTAATTGTTGTATTGAACGCATCACTCTGGGTTTATTCACAGTAAGACTCACACCAGCGAGCCAGTAACAAATGGGAGCCATGTAGATTCAATAGAAACACACACAACTATAACATTCAAAAGTACAACGTAAGTGTAGGTAATTGCTTCAGCAGTTCAATCGTCAGTGTAAATATTAAAAACCTTTTAACACAGAGTCGTCAAAGAAACAAGACCCAGAGGCCAAATCCTTCATAGGTTTTAAAGTTTTTTTGTTTTTATTGTTATGACAAATTCCCTTAATATACAGTTCAATAATGCTGGATTTTGGTTCTGGCACATTGCAAATGCATTACCAATAGTTTTATATATCATGTTTAGCTATTTACTGTATTATGGGACTTCCAGTGGCAAGTATAAGCAACACACCAAATACTACAACATACTGTTTGTGTAATGAAATTATTTGAAATAAAATTCAGAGAAGGTCAGAAAAAGGAAAAGCACTTCACATGCAATGAAACGTACAGTCTATTATATTATTAATTGTGTGAACTTCTACACCTTCCATTTAATAATACCTGTAGTACCCTTATGTCAAACTAAAAAACACACTTATACTTCGGATTTATCTGAATGCAACTCCTTAGATAAACAGTGATAATGAGATCCTCTGTGGGCACATTGTAAACACTTAACAGTATATACTGTACTAACCATTGTTTAAATCCCAGTATTTTGCTACCCACTCTACCCTGCATGTGTTTATAAACAGCCACAGCAGCCGCAGCATGTTCAGCGGGATGGGCAGTGTATCACATTGTACTTATGGGATATTTATAGAACCCAATTGGAACATTAAAAAGAAATGAGGAGAGGAAACTCTCGCGATCACTTAAGAACCCACCCTGTAACCCTGGCCATGAGAGGAGCCCAGTTCACAATGAGGTTTCATTCTGCAGTATAGCTTACATGTTATCAGGATGGCGATACAGTGGAAATGCATGGAATCTGCAATATATACAAAGAATGACGTTTTGACAAAAAACAGTTGCGATACCGTTTGAGTATCTTCTTTTTTAATCTTATTTTTCAAACACTGTAGGCATCAAGCACTAAGAATTCAGTAATCTGAACTTTTAATTGAGTGATTTATAACCTTTGGTAAAATAGTTTCCTGGACTCTATCTGTGCTTTGATGTATACAATTCACAAGACGCCAAATCCCAAACAAACTGAGGCATTTCCACCATACTGTAGGGTAAAATTGTTTGCCGGTGGAGCACTTGGCAACATGCAAATATATATCATTTTTCAGATCACAGAAACCGTTGTTCCTCCTTTGTAATTGTATTATCAGCCCCTAGGACACATGACAGACAGGTACATTATCCTTTTCATGCTCCAAAATCTCAGCAATCACTAGCTTTACATTGGCACCATCACCAATAGTAGCATACAGTCAAAGAGACACTGTTTGAAATATTGGACTCTTTGAAACAGGCGGAACCTGTTAGCTACGAGAATATGTGTAATAAAGTTAATAATAATAGCGAATATTAGTTGTAGTGTTGATTCCAACACTATAGGTCACAATAGTTCTCTTAATCATCAGCTATGTGTATCTACAATTCTATACTATATAAACTCGCTGCCGCTTCCTTTAAATAATGCAACCTTTCCGCGGACCACAGTTTGAAAAAACGCTGATTTAGACGGAAAATACGCACTGAACAACTACAACAACCCTTTAGATGTTTGCACGGGAGCTATGTTAATTATGTATCCACTTACTGTACATAACATTCCTCATACTGTCGGAATTGTGGTTTTGTGACTGTTCTCATCCTTCTTGGCCATTTCTAATTTTTGCTCGGAACATGAAAAGCAGTCGGAGGGTCGGAAAAGCTTTCATATTAAGGGCCATTGTGACAACACAGTAGAATTCACAAAATCACTTGTTCGTTTGTTTAGATGTAGTAAAGCCTGATGATAAAATGGAGCAGGTCGGCAAACTTAGAAGCATTCCAGTGGAGTCGCATTGTTTACATCGCTTATTCAAAAGTTTCGTTCATCACAAAAAAGGCAGGGACGAAGTGCTATTTTTTATACATACCCATGATTATTGTTAATTTGCGCCGCCTACTGGGTTGTACCCTACTCTGTAGAATGACTTTCATTTGCAAGGACGGCTCTGCGCTGTGTTGAGTTGCCTCTGATGTATCCTGGGTAACGTGTGTTAACTAGTGGGCTGAATAACAGACACACCTGACTCTGTGACATGGATGTTACAGAATAGAATTGTGGAACTAGGCTATGTCTGTTCCAAAGCATTTTACTACTAAACTAAATGTGCTCTATGCTTCTACCCACAATCCGTGTCTGGACTATCTAATAATAACCGCAGTGTACAATAGGGGAAAAAAACTCAAATGTGTTGCTTTGTCGGTACATGACAGTGAGCATTGGGTGCACTCATGGATTTCATTTCTGTTATCCCTCAATCAGTGCCGGCGTGCAAAGCTTTATTCCGGGGCCTCTATTCTATTCTTATCAGTAATACTACGTATATGATACCATGACCTTCAAAAAGGGCAACAAGTACATTATTAAATGTATTGCATTTTACTACAGCACCCACACCCACACAGTTAGAAATTAACCTTTCGTGTTTTCGCAGCGACAGTCTGCAATTATAGCTGAATCATTTTAGGCAAATTTCGTGCACGATCAATATCTGCCCGCGTCCAGTCAAACGTTCCTGAGACATTGTAGAAACTAAATCGTTTTTTTTTTTTTTAGTGGCGTGCCGTGACAAAATTTACTGGGGACCCTCTGTGGCTGCTGGTTTTCATTCCAACCGAGCTCTCAATTACTTAACTAGACCCTTAATTGAACTAATAATTTGTTTAATTAGACCTTTTTACTTGCTTTCAACTCTTACAGTTGCAATTCAAGTTACTTATAGTTATAGCTAACTTGAAATATGCAACTGTTCAAGAGCTGAAAACAAGTAAAAAGGTCTAATTCACTGTAAAAAAAAAAAAAAAAAAAAAAAATGCCAACCTTGATTGCTAATAGTCTTTAATCATGCCTGTGTTATGTGGTGCATGTTATATGCCCAAGTGGCAGGCTTGCAGTCTCTCTGTCACTCATGTTAGAATCATAACAGTGGGTCCCGGCCGGGAGATGGGTCCTCAAAACGGGAGGGTCCTGGTCAAAACGGGAGACTTGACATGTATGCTAAATATAAACTTGTGCACGGCTTTAAACACCAACACGTTGTATTTATTTTTTTTTTTTACTGTACTTTATGATTTGGCATGCTTTTGGTTTGCTTTATTATCAATGGGAATATTAATACACATTATAATCCTACATTAGTGTGCAGTTAGTATACCTATAAGTACACTTAGTTTACTATTTATAATACAGTAGTAAATATCATCCAGGTTTCTCGTGCAAATCTAACAGTATCTTTTGAATCTTAAAATCACGAACTCAGTATTACTCAATGCTATATGTTCACAACAAGGCCCATGATTTTTTTTTTGTATTTTTATTGAAATAAGCCGTGTAAAACTCTTAAACTTGGGTTCCTTTCAGTCCATTCAAACACACGCCTTCCGTCTTCCTGAGGGGGTGGTGGGGCAGCCAACGCGTGGTCTGAGTTGATTGGCTGCAGAATTTCATGCGCGTCTGCAACCGGACAATTCTGATTGGCCTAACGCTATGAGCCGGCCTCCCTGCCCCGCTAGCCAATGGGAAGCAGCCATCTGTTGTGAGCGGAGAGGAGAAGATGCTGGCTGCACTGATCGGCCGAAAGGGTCCATAAAGTAGGGTTCCAGAGAGGAGGACAGAGACTTGCATGTATATTTTAAATTAATTTATTCATAAATATATATAAGTGCTTATAGATAGCTATACTATATCCAAATTAATAAAATAAGAGTTAACCAACTTAAACAAAAAAAAAAATGAAAGCGTTTGTGATAGCGGCCTTTTTGGCCGTGGCGTTTGCAGACCCCAAAGTGTATTTGAGGGAGCAGTTCGATGATGGGGGTAAGTAATGAAACGTCTCAGTATTTGTGTTTTAATGTAACTGTGTTGGTGCGTATTATTATTTTTTTTAAGCTTACGTGGCTAGTAAAATGAAGTATTTCAATTTTGTTTTAACAGTGTATGATAGTCGTGCAGCGTGGGGGAGGGGTACATTTAATTGATTTAGTTAAAAACACTACATGGTTGCATGTTATTAAATAACAATAACAAAGCCATTAATGAAATTGCAAATATTAAAAAGGTAACAAAATGCGAGTGAAAAGCTGTTTTGGTGGTTGTCGTTCAATCACAATGTGGTGTTAATTTAGATTTTCTGTTCGGTAGGTCTTTCAAACAAGTCATCGATTTGTTTTTATAAAGTACGAAAATTATAGGCTTCTTATAGATTAGATTTCTCCAAATTGATTTTGTTGCAGATGTCATAAAAGAACACAAAAATAAAAAATAATCTAAAATACCTTTTGCCATTGATAAATTGGTACCATAGCTTGGTCTGATTTAAGAAACACGATTGGGAAACACTACATTTCTTGAAAGGTGCAGTATCATAACGCTGAAACCAGCCATTGCATTTCACGTTTAGTCGAGGAGAAGGATGCAGAGGAATACATCCTTGTAACTCGCGATTCCGGGCAGGGATTCCCAAAACGCTGGCAATTTCCAGATGGCTCGGTACAAGTGATATGCACGCCTCCGAATGTATGCAACTAAAGCAATAAACGGTAACTGGGTAGTATATAACGTGAACTAACAGCCAAGTAAATATGAAAATGTATAGTTCCTTCTCATCTTCCAGTTTCCACATGCTGCACAATCACAGTTTAAAGCTCTGTAACCTCATGCATGCATATCTATCTATAATCAGACTGGAAAGTGAAACCATGATGCATTCAATTTGTGACCACTGCCCACATCAACATACAAAAAAGCACAAATCATTTAAATGGTGGAAGATGGTAGCAAAACCTGTTCTAATTGGAAATTGCATGAAATGCTGTTAAACCTTTCGCTCTACCATTTTGTCACATTGGCACCCCCGTGCACTGCTGTGATAGTGACACCTGGTGGAAGAAGTCAGTTATAGCCCTTAACTTGCAGCTGCATCTTGTCCATCCATGCCTGTGTTTAGCAAACTGGCAGCAAAAGTTTCATGTTTTCACTTGATCCCTTTGCAGATGAATGGAAGAGCCGGTGGGTTGAATCGAAACACAAGTCAGATTATGGGAAGTTTGTTCTGACGGCTGGCAAATTCTACGGGGATGCAGAGAAAGACAAAGGTAACCACAGAGGATGTTATGAAACTTGTCTCTTGAACATAAAATATATTATGGCCTAATGCCTAGCTAGTTGAACCATTTTGGATTATACAGAATTTGAATTTAAAACTAAATGTAATTTAAAAAGAAACAAAAAAAAAACACATACTTGGTAGAAAGCTTGCTAAAATTGTGACTGTTGATGAAGACTGTGTGCTTTTGTTCTCAACCTGCAGGCTTGCAGAGCAGCCAGGATGCCAGATTCTACTCCATGTCAACAAGGTTTAATTCTTTCAGCAACGAAGGGGAAACCCTGGTCATTCAGTTCACAGTGAAACATGAGCAGAGCATTGACTGTGGGGGCGGCTATATCAAACTCTTCCCAGGAGAACTGAACCAAGAGGAAATGCACGGGGAATCCAGCTACAACATCATGTTCGGTAGGCTTTAAATATCTACCCTGAATGCTAATGACATGGCACTCTTCACAAATACCATGCTGGGTAGGTTTGGTATGGGTTATCCGTAAATACAGAACAGTTATTTTTGTGCAGGGATTTATCTGCCCTGATTATCCATGAATGGTGCAGTTTTCATTCATTATTCAGGTTGTTCTATTGCCAACAAGACAAAGCTGAAGTGGGGTTTCAGAATCTGTTGAATATTACTCCGCGCTCTCGAGAGTGCACCTTTTTATTATGCTGTCTTTTTTTTTTTTTAAGATATTCTTGCATTTTGTCATGTTTCTTTTACAGGTCCAGATATCTGTGGGCCAGGAACCAAGAAGGTTCATGTGATCTTCAACTACAAGGGAAAGAACCACTTGATCAACAAGGATATTAGATGCAAGGTAAAATTGTGCTACTGTGCTCCTACCAGAATGCTCCCTTTGTAGGTCTTAGGAGGACTTAAGATCGCTTTCGGTCATTTTGAGTCTATGCATTGCAGGAGCATAAGTGTAACTCGCTTGGCAATGGCTACACCCTGCATTAGCCAGTGTTTTAGACTTAGCACAATTGGGTGCACCAAGAACTGTCAGTCATGAGCATGCCATATTAGAACTTCTATAATGCTGCCCAACTTAATGTCTCAATCATAAGATTACGGTTGGCATGTTTGTTTCGCTTTTTAGTTACTTTTTTTATTTAATTTGTTCAGTTTATTAACCCTGTAAACGTGCCTTCCTGCTCATCAGGATGACGAGTACACTCATTTGTACACTCTGATCGTCCGCCCTGACAACACCTACGAAGTGAAAATCGACAACAAGAAAGTGGAGTCTGGCAGCCTGGAGGAGGACTGGGACTTCCTGCCCTCCAAGAAGATCAAGGACCCTGAAGCCAAGAAGCCGGACGACTGGGACGAGAGGGAGAAGATTGACGACCCCGACGACTCCAAGCCCGAGGTCAGCTAGTTGTCTAACTGCTTTAGGCTGTCTTACTCCATGGTATCTGTTTATCTGTGATCTCTGTTTAAAAATAACCCCCTGAATGATTGCAATCGTAAAAATGTGGCATAAAATGCTTTTTAATCCTGCATCTCTTTTGAGTAGTACATCAATATGCTGTTTCAGCAAACAGTAGTACATCAATATGCTGTTTCAGCAAACATTATTTTGTCTTAAAGACTTGGCTGTGGGTCTCCAAGTGGCTCACCTGGTAGAAGCACAGCCGTGTGGTGCGCAGGGTGAGTCACACAGCACAGGTTCACGTCCTGGTTGTGCGAAGTAGGCCAGTCTTTGCTGGGGACTCCGAAGGGAGTGTTGTATTGGCCCAGGCACTCCTGTGGGTTAGGGAGGTAAAACCAGCAAGGACTGTTTCTCCTCATCGCTCTGCAGAGAACCCTGCAGGCCAGACGCCCAGTGAGCTCAGAGCGGACACCTGCAGGGCTGACCTTTGTCCTTCAGAGGTCGGTAGCTCGCTGACATCCGCTCTGGAGTTCCTGGGTGAAAAAGGAAGCTGGCTTGGTCGTGGGATTGGAGGACACCCACTGAATCTTCGGGTCTCCCGAGCCATGTGGAGAATTGCAGCGGTGAGGAGAAAAGCGATTGGGCATTACAAACCGGGGGGGGGGGGGGGGGATTTATAATTGGACACACTAAATTTATATAAAAAAAAAAATCATGGCTATTTAGAGACCAGCCATTGACTCAAGTCAGGGAATGAAACAGGTAAAAGCAAGGTTAACATTGCAAGACAATCCATACTAAAACATATTAGGACTGGGCAAGTAAATTGTGATTTCTTTGTGAATAAATGCTAATGATAATGAATATGATTTTCATATTCACGTCTGGCGCTTTTACTGTAGTATTTGTTGTAAAATTGTTTTTCCCTTGCTAGACTCGTCTCTCAAATGTTTAAACTTCTGTTTTTAAGGACTGGGACAGATCTGAGCACATTCCAGACCCTGATGCCAAAAAGCCAGACGACTGGGATGAAGAGATGGACGGTGAATGGGAGCCCCCTATGATCACAAACCCGGAATACAAGGTAATAGAATAAGAAGTTGCACGCCATGACAGTCTCCGTAATAAAGACTTAAGTTCTGATCTAGAATTGGAATAAAGTAAATGCAGCACTATGACCTTTAATTTAACAGCAGTGTAACTTTTGATTATTGTATTAAGTACTTCTGTATTTTCACTTGGTAGTCCTTTTTTTTTTTTTTTTTTTCTTTTTTTTCCATGGATGCTGAAAACCATTTATTGTAGGACACATCTTCTGATTGTGTATTTGTTTCTTAGGGCGAGTGGAAACCACGCAAGATTGATAACCCTGACTACAAGGGCAAATGGGTGCACCCTGAAATTGACAACCCAGAGTACACCCCCGATTCCAACATTTACAAGTACGACAGCAATGGTGTCCTCGGGCTTGACTTGTGGCAGGTATGAAGTACTTTTTAAATAAACAGCCTGCACTTGTGGTTTGGAGGCATGCGTGTCTATAACAGAGAATCAGATGACATTTTAAAGTTTTTTAAAAATCAACTTGCAGATTTAAAATTCTCCTTACAGGTGAAATCGGGAACAATCTTTGACAACTTCCTCATAACAAATGACGAAAAGTTTGCAGAAGAAGTTGGCAATGAAACTTGGGGTGTAACCAAGGTGAGTGCTTTTGAAAGGAGAGTCCCGGTTATCTGTTTCAACCAGATTTTAGCAGCTATTATTTTTATGTGATGTACGGGTGCAGCAAGTGCTTTAGTTGCTCTGTTAATAAATATCAAAAAGGTTTCTGAACAGGAAGTGTTTTTTTTTTTTAACCAGACTAAGGCCCTGTCCACACCCCATAACCAATCTCGAGAACCGTACTTGGGACAGTTTAATTAATCCAGCTCAGAGTCCACACTAAAGTACTGTTTCATGTTTAGGACGGCTTAATGCGTACACACACTATTAATAGATTGGTTACAGTTCCTAGCAGCACAATGAACAGTGGAAATTAATACGATAGCAGACCACCATGCACAGTTTTATTTAAAAACTAATGTGTTATGCCCCATATTGCTAAAAAGAAATAAAACTATTATTTTGGAAAAAGTAAATGCATACACACACACAAGTAGGGCTTGAAGTTTTAGGGTTTTATTTAATCAGGTGACGTTTGAGCTGATTCTGTTTCATAACTAAACTCAGAAAAAGCTTTTTATTACAAAACAATCTTTTGCTTTTACCTTCATATCTTGCCTGAGCCTAATTGTGGTCCTGTTAATATTTCAAACAGAGCTGACAAATTACGTGAATTGTTCATCCCTGATCCTACTTTTTAACTTTTCATTAAAACAGCAAGTAATTCAGGTGCCTGGTCTGAGTATTTAGCCAAACGTATCACAAAGCATTTTGGGATATTGGAAAAAAATGTAGTTCGGCATTACAGCGTCCACACTCCTGACAAACCGCACTACCTGATGCGATCTAATTTAGAACCGGACTCGAGACTAACTACCCCCTGAGGTGGTCTCGAGTGTGGTGTTAAACGCTGCAGTGTGTAGACGCTAACCATATTAGCACTTAAGCCAGTTTAAAGGCAACAAATACGGTTTAAAGGCATAGTGTGGACAGGGCCTAAGATGTTTCTTTTTTTTAGTTGACATTTAAATTTATTTTACCAGATTTAGGCCACTGGCAACTTGTCAATAGGAAATGTGATGTTGAGTTGTTTTGTGAGCTGAACTAAGAGGAGCCTGTGTTTTTAATCTTTCAACTATCTCTGCAGGACCCCGAGAAAAAAATGAAGGAGGCTCAGGAGGAAGAGGACAGGAAGAAGCGTGAGGAGGATGAGAAGACCATGAAGGATGAAATAAAGGATGAGGGGGAAGGGGAAGAAGAGAAAGAGGAGGATGAGGAGGACGACGAGGATGAAGAAGAAGAAAACGAGGAGGAAACAGACTCTAAACTGAAGGATGAGTTGTAATCCCAGAGTGTGCAAAGAGACAACCTGCCTAATATGAGCCAATCTGGCAGAGCTGTGTGGACATTTCTTATACTTTTCAAGCAGGACGAGGGGAGGTGGCTTCATTCCACTTGGGCATGAAAAACACAAAACCAATATCGGAAGCCTTGGGTACCTGCTGCTTTTCATACGGAAGCCCCCTTTTTAAAGGAGGGTTTACCAAGGAAAACAAAAATGTGGGTTTTTCAAGCCTAGGTTAATGTTTCACCTTTTCTGCTGAATTATGGTTTCTCCATTGGGTTATGCCTTCATGGTTATTTTTTTTTTTTTTAGTAGCCATTATCTAAATGCTGGTTGTAAACTCCACTGGAAAGACCTCCCTTCCCCCACCCTATTGGATTTCATTGACCGTATGATTTTATTTAGTTTTTTGTTGTTTTGTAGGTCAATTGCAAAATATTAAGAACATTGCTGTAACCAATGCCTCAAGTAAATCATTCAGGTAGCAAACTAAATGCCCATCGTTAATTAAGAATCCGGGGTAGAAATAGTGGCTTGGGCAATGTTTGATAAATGCCAGTTGAGCACACATTTGGCCAGTCTTTTCTAGTGCATGTGTTTGTTACCCTGTCTAGTGCTGCTTGCCCTCCATGCTGACATTGTACAAATTTGGTCTAAATAGTAAACTTTGTCTTCTGAATAGCATTGCAGTTTGTCACTATTCGTGCTGATAGAAAAGTTTAATATGAAGTGATCAAAGCATGACCATGTTTAGTGGTATGAGAGGAGCTGGTGATCATGTTTTTTAAATGGCTTCTGGCTCACTTCACACTGATCGTGTTCCTCTGCTAGTGCAAGCCATGTGTTTTTTTTTGTTTTGTTTTTTTAATAAAAATTGTTCACCATTTTGAATTGTTTTTGGAAGTACCACAGAGCCACTTGGTAGTGAAAGGGGGCACATATTAGGCAGTAAAGAGTGACTGCTAAATCTCAATTACTTTGTAAATCATGCCGAGTGAATGTTGGGTTTGTCCTGTTTTAGAATGACCATCCTTTTATTAATGAAAATAACAACATTGCAAATAATTTACAATGTGAGTTTGCACTGCTGTACCTTAATTAAACTTGTCAAAGTAAACAAAAGGGTAGTTTTTATTTTTATTTTCATTTTGTTTTTTATATATTTTGTACTGTGTGGGAGGTGCTGTTCCAACCCCCCCCCCCCCTCAGCTGTTGTACAAAAAGATCTTGTACACAAAGCAAGTTAATGTACAGTGATTTAAATGTAAAAATGAAACAGATGTTTTGTCTCTTATTCATTGTTTTTTGTCTCTTATTCATTATACACAGCATTTAAAGTTCTGGAGACTTTAAATGCTCTGTATGTAACAAGCAGCACCAGATTGCACCTTGCTCATGTTAAAGGAGTGGAAGAGTACAATATGCAACTCCTGGTAAGAAAAAACCCAGGTAGAAAAGCATTTTCATTTTACTAATATTCTTTTGCAGTGTCCTGTGCACGCAACCAACCCCCAGTAGACCCCAGCAGCACCCTTTCTTAATCAGTCCTACAATATCGTTCATAACAGCAACCTTTGCAGCTTTCATTCAGCCCGTTCCCATTGTCTTGGTTTAAGTTTCCATTACAATTCTATTGCTTACTTCATTTCCTTACATTAATTGGTATGGTGTGGCCACCCCATCAGTTGGCTTAAGAACCACTGCTGTACAGTACAATTCCAACCACCAAAGATAGAACAGAAGTAAGGAAGAGCAGTTTGATTTTGCTGTTTCTATGTATGTGTTTGCATTGAGGATGACCCAGTTGCAGAATGATTTCCATGTAGTATTGGTGTTAAGTTCACCTTCTCAACAATATGACCCTTGTTCTTCAAAGCCTGGTGTTTGTGCTCAAGATGCCTGTGAGCCCAATATCAAGCAGTATCCGCCCTGCGAAACAACACGTTCTGATTAACCAGGAGCACCTGTGGCTTCTCGTTTTAACATTTGTTAGAAAACAATTTGAATATTTCTGTTTTAATTACAAAGAAACGGGTAAACAGCTATTTTACTGTTGGCTATTTTTAGAAATACTAAAAGAAACGTAATAAATTCAACGATGTTTTGACTGGAAGTTTTTTTGGATTCACTAATGTCATGTTGGAGTTATAGACTCCACCCCCGATTGCTAAAGTGTGGTCTCTTAATGGTCCTAATTAATAATTATCCGCAAATGGGCCATTACGTTTGCAGAAGTGTGAGAGACTAGTCATGTAATCAAGAATGGAAAATGAGCATAGTAAAAATAAATCACATCAAATAAAGATGTTAAAATTAGAAAATGGGAAATAATCATTTCAAGGAGATAGGGGAGAATTGTAGATGTCTTATGTAGGAAAGATTGTCTTTTTAAAAAAAATTCCTAACAAGTTATCTGTTATTATTAGTTGTGCTATCGCTAGTTGCTCACGTGCAGTCCGTGTTATGCACGGTGGATTAGCATGCTGCACTACCTCGCCCCCTGGTACTTGCGCATTCTGGTGAGATCCGTGTTGAAACCTGTGCAATGTTGAGGAACCAGACATACCCGAAAGCTTCAGCAATGCTGAGTGAAGCGCTCCAGGTCCTGTACAGTCGAATGGCAGTTGAGGAGGCCTGGGTGTGCTGGGAATCACCAATGACAGTCCTCCAGGTCCTAGCAAACCCCCCATAAAGATTCCTGACTGTTCTGTAGGAGGGCTTTTTACTAGTGCTGTGCTGTGTATGATACATCCAGCAGAGATAGATCAGTAGAGTAAAACTTAGAAACTGGGTCAAGCAGACAAACGTTTCACTAGTGCCTTCTTCAGTAGACTTTCTTATAAGGTTTAACTTAGATGCTCAATCAGTCATTTAGCTGTGTACCTTATTGTATGTACAATACTTACAATTGTAATACTGGTGCCTATCCTTATAAAGGCTTACCACAGTATTTTGCAGTTTCCCATACTTTTTCCATGGTTTACTATGCATTTACCATAGTTTTCCATGTTTTTGTAATAGGCTTTACAATACTTACCTATGAGTTACTGTGCTTTCACTGTGCACTTGGCTGTATTACACATTGCTATGCCTTTACTATGATAAACTTTTATAAGGGTATGTATGTTTAAAAACGAATTTTGCTGCATTTTGTTTGTTTGTTTTTTTAGTAGAGTAATCTTAATCGTAATTTTTGACAGACACTCAATGTACTCAATTAAAGCTTGGATTTATCGCAGATTCTTGGCTACTTGTCATAACATGTACATGTTTTTTGCACATTGAGAACAACATAAAAACAATGTTTTTTAAGCAGTGTTTGTCTGTATACTGTATCAATTACTGCGATTCTGAAATGGTTGTTTGTTGTGATTGGTTTGCATTATTTATGATCCAGACATATCTTTGATATATATATATATATAGTGTCCTTTTTAATTCCTCCTGCATGTATATTATTTTGCTATATTATATTCCTTCTGTATTTCATCTAAAAACATACACTGCAAGAGCCATGGGTGTGGCAGCATCTCTGTGAATAAACAAAATACTTCATTCTCTACTGTTGCCAATTTGGCACAAAAACTAGACAAATAAAAATGATGTATTTTAAAGTGGTTTCAGCTGCTTGTTGGGGCTACTTCAGTGATGTCTTCTTTGTGTTCAATCACAAGAAACCTTACTGTCGTGCAAATCCTTCGAGGCTGTGATTGCTTCATTGGAAGGCAATTCACTGGATCTATAGCATTGCTGTCATGTTTAACACAAGTAACATCGAATTGAATAAGACCGATTTTGAACACACAATAAGAGACTTGGGGCCCAATTTTCAAAGCATGTAACCTACTGTACGTTATGTAAACCTCCATTAATAAAGCTGTGAAACTAAACAAGCAAATCATACCAGTGGATATTAACTTCAACAACATGACATAACTGAACAAAAGAGAGTGTTACATTGAAGTCAAATGCAAAAGCCTGTTTATGCTATACTTTAGAAATTGATAGTTGAAAATCCACTTCACAAGTTTGGAAACTCAGGCCTTCGGGGTGCATTGTTCTGTCCATTAAGAAATATACATGTTTGTTAAATTAATATTTGTTTTACATTAAATTTGGATAAAGAAACAGGTCCAGTCCAGTGTGAGATGGACTTTAGCTCAAACTGGGACACACAAATTTGGACACTATCGTGGCATTCCTTAAGACTATACAACACTGTATAACAACACGCAAAATCCTTGAGATTCACCTAGAATATCGACCTAACATGCAAACTTACATGTGCTCCTTTTCCCAAAGTGATAAAGCGTGCTGGAAATCAGTTGTGATGTCTTCCCATGTCGTCCTGTGTACCATTCTGTTGTGTGCACCCTATCATTCTCAGCTGTGCTGTCTTCTCTGATCGTTACATACAAGGATGATTTATTCAGTAGCAAAAAAAGCTGATTTTCTGAGGTGAGGTGGTTTGAAAAATGACCAGTCGTGGGTGCAGATGTACTTCCTGTTTTTTTCTTTTTAAGCAACTACAAGATCAATCTACAGAGTGTTGACGAAGCAAAGAAACCCAACTCAAGCTTGAAGAGCCTAGTTTCTTGGCCTATTTCCACGTCTAACTGATTGCGAAAAAGAATCCCTGTCTATAACAACACTTAACTGTGCATGTGCTTCTGTTTCCATCACACGAGCACAGACAACCCCCAGTGTTACGTGTTTGCAGAAAAATGTATCTTTCATTATGTGCACCATGATTCTTTGTCCTTTGTTTGTGTATAGCAAGTGTGATTTATTACATAAATCATTAGCACACTGTGCAATTCATTCATACTGTAGGGTCTGACTAACAGTGCAAGTGCTGGCAGTGAGGCATGGGTGGGAATTATTAGTTATCTTGAGAAGTGTAGACTCTTAGATTGACTTTGTATTATTTCCTGTTTCAGTCATCAATTTGGATTGGAAATGATCAATGGGCTTTATTTGCTAGTAAATATTTAAACTATACATAACCTATAACAAACTTTATCAACAGTATAGAAATGTCAAAAGAACAGTAAAACATTAAACACGAGGAATCCACAAACATGTTCTTATAACTAGTGACAGAATTTAATGCCGCCATTTGCTGAAATGAAAAAAGGCTCTTTTATGACAACTAACATCTCTAACAGTGCACAAGAGCTTCTTCGGTTCCTTGTGAGTGACTCCATCACTGAGCCTTATTTTTCCTGTGCCAGACTGCCAGAACTCCAGTTCTCCTGGGAAAACTCCAGCTCCATATTTCAGAACTTTCCAGTGTTAGATTTCCAGAATGCAGCTGGCATGTCAAGTTCTGCTCCAGTGACTCTCATTCCCTGTGGGTGACTCTGGTTTCAAAAAGGTGATCAAAAAATCCTTGATGTGATCCTGGCTCCCTTTCTAGAGCCTCACGGTTCCTTGTTTGTAAGCCCCATGTAATACAACTAGACATGCTTCGAAATGGGATTGCATATAATTCACCCTGGATAAGGGCGTCTGCTAAGAAATAAATAATTATATATATTATTATTATTTATTTCTTAGCAGACGCCCTTATCCAGGGTGACTTACAATTGTTACAAGGTATCACATTATTTTACATTATACAGATATCACATTATTTTTACATACAATTACCCATTTATACAGTTGGGTTTTTACGGGAGCAATCTAGGTAAAGTACCTTGCTCAAGGGTACAACAGCAGTGTCCCCCACTGGGGATTGAACCAAAGACCCTCCGGTCAAGAGTCCAGAGCCCTAACCACTACTCCACACTATTGGGTACATAAATTAGTTCTGTGGGATTTTGCTGTGACCATGACACCAATTGAATCTTTTAGTCATGTTTTGTTTTGCAGTTAGTCTAGATCTAAATGAATGTATGGTGTCACAGAGGCGGCCATTTTCTGTCTGTTCACTGGGAATATAGAGGTAAACCATGAGGAAAAAATAGCAATTATAATATCATGTAACAGGAACCCAGCAACCACAATCCATATAACATAGTCATTTTGAAGTATGGCAAGCATATATATATATATATATATATATATATATATATATATATATATATATATATATATATATATATATATATATATATATATATATATATATATATATAGTACAAACAGATCACAAAATCCAGTTCCTCATTTTAACGACTCCCGTTCCCTCTAAGGTATTCCAGTTCCATTTTCCGCTCCAGTTCCACGTTTCACCGCCTCCCCTATATTGCCTAGTGCAGGATGGGCTAATGGGAAAAGAAACATTATGGCTGCCAGTCTGTCTGTGACTCAGGTAAAGCTCTTTAAATACACAAATACCATGTTTAATATGTGTGCACAAACAGTTTGAGACAAGCAGATACCTGTGTTTACAAATAGGACGAGCAGGGCGGTGTTTTGAAGTCGTGCGCTCCGGAACGTGTTTCTGTAATTACAGAAAGTTTGTGGGGAAAAAGTTTCTGGTTTTAATCTCTGTACGGACAGCATAAGGGCGTAGTTTGAGTGCCTCCGTTTTGTGCCACATTTTAGAGTGGACAAAGGTTATGTTTTTTTTAAGTTTTAACAGGTTTATTATGCGTGAATGCTTTTTTTTATTTTTATTTTTTTTATTGGTAGCTTGAGTTATTAAGGCGTTAAAAAACGACCCCCACCCTCCCTCCAGTCAAATGCTTCTTTAGCTCAGTATCGAGGCGAGTTCGAGGGGGGTGTAGTTTGACAGTTTCGCTCTGAATATATCTGTATAGAGATAGAGATAAAGAGCATTTAAACTATGAAGGTCTTTTTGCAATGAGGAACAGTTTGCAATGACTGAAAATACGCACACGTTGCAAATTATTACTGCAAATAAAATATAACTTACATAGTTAGTAAGTGTGATGTAATAACATAATAAACAGATCTTTCCAGAACATTTCGAAAATGCAGTTAATGTATGTATGGTGTCTTCATTGGGCATGTGATGTCTAGCATAATAAAACATATGGTGGGGGAATTTAGGAAAGTAAATACGTGTACTTAAATTCGAATATTGCACACTCAGACATTTGAGTTTAAAGTACGTACCTACTTGCTACTTACTACTAGTAGTAATGCAATTGGTCGATTGCAACATTTAAACGGTACACCTGGTTATGTACCCTGACTGTAGTCCAGAATGGACATTTGCATTGGTATATAGCTAAAGTCACTGGTTCTGAAAAAAAAAACTATCAAATTAGTGTCTTGTTTGTTTTTTTTTTTTTTTTGTAGACAAGTCAAGTAAGCCATAGTAATGTGCACATTTCATTAAAGTGTCGGAAGGGTAATTTGACGGCAGAGCATAATTCAGTTGCGAAGTTTAAATTACTTTTATTTTTTTGTTGTCACAATTTGGCAGTGTGGACCCTTCAGTCCGTATGCAATGTATGTACGGTCACATTTGGGCATGAGTTCTTCCTTTGGCTGGAGTTTAAACAAAATAGATATAAGAAAGGTGAAGAAGAAGAAAAAAAAAGGCTACAGTTGCTCCAAATCTAGAGGAAACTGGGCTCCTCTCTCGGGAAGTTGGATGGGATGGGTAGGTGAAAAGCTGTGATTGTCAGGAAGTCGACACAGCGTCCCATCAACTGCCCGTCTAACTCCAGGATATCTGCTTTGTTTGTGCATCAGGAAAAGGAAAGGACGGTGGATGTATGATGCTTACTTGCTGATGGAAAAGATGGGGCAGAATTGACACCAGTCCACTATTTCGCACTTTGTTCCAAAGCAGTGCAGTGGGATTTCAGTTTCCCTGTTATGTTAAAGTTTTAAACACACAGGCTGGTCTACACGGCCCCCTTTCTAAGACTCCCAAAAACCATGTAAATACATAACCCTTTCCTGCACAACAATTTCCAGGACTCCTTTGTAAACCTGACCTCGGTTTCAATGGCTAAATCTCCTGGTTAAATACAATTTTTTTTTTTTTTTTTTAAATAATGCTTCCGAATTGTACTCCCACTTCTCTAAAACTACATTTAGTGCTGTGCTGTTTCCTGTTTGCATCTGTTCTGAGCATGGTCCCTCCTATTGCACGCATGATGTGTTTTCTTCTCGGGTTGTGGAATGTGAGCTCGTCTTCACTATGGCTGTCTTTTTCATGAGTTGCAAAAGAGGGGACGCAGGTTTTGTGAGCCGACCTGTACAGCACTTGGCTTATTAACCGTTTCCCTGCCGTGTGGTTTTAGCCTTTGAGATGGTGTAATTACAGTTGGTACACAGCTGCTTTCGATGTTTCTGCCAGTCAAGTTTTTCTTGCATTAACAAAGTTGTCTATGGGATCCCAAATCTGCAGTGTAGTAGCATAATATACTTGTACAGGCTTAGACCACCATCTGCAGTCTCTAACACACAAAGCCACTGTTAAAATACCTCTCTAATAAACCCAGCATGCTGGAAACATCCAGACATCCTGTGAACTGGGAGGCAACATGCATTTCATTAAGATTTAAAACAACTATGAGAAAAACAGTAATTGAGAAGAGTTTGCGTAGAAGAAAACTAAAATAAATTTCATCTTACTGATTGGTTGACAGAGTTTTAGTCCTTCAGTAGTAAGGTCACATTTCGTTGGTCCCTTGACTAGCATTTTTTGGGGCCTTTATTTTGTCTGCCCTCTTGAATATTGGCTTTTGTGTCTTCGGAATTGGAGCTTCTCCGTGAACATCACACTGCTTTTTACTCGAAAGATCATCCTTTCCTGTTACAAAACTAGAAAAGCAGCTTCAAAATACTGAAGCCATTGAATTAAGGTCTGCAGCTGTTAACTGTCACTTCAGTTTACCGTTCGTAAACTTGAATTCCTATTCTGATTTTTATTTATTGACTTATTTACAGCTTTCAAGTGGAAATCCTGTCTATGAGAAATACTATCGGCAGGTAAGCGTTTATGTTTCCGATTTTCATTGTTACAAAGTAGTTGTGTTGCTTGCAGTATTGTGTGTCTTCAGAGATACAAGGTACCCTATCGGTCGTGCTGCAGCTCTGTACTTTAAATTAAATAAACATTACCATGTTTGTTTTGGTGTAAACATAGCTGCTAATGCTATCTGTTAAATGTTATGCTGGTATCATACTTCCTCTATATATCTGTATTTACCATTTAGGTGTACCCTCTAATTTTGTTGTGCAGGCCAGGAAGCAGTAGCTACATTTAATGCAGGGCTTGTATTTCTTACATAGGCTGCTCAGCATCTCTCAGCTAATCAGAACGCACGGTTTGCCTTCAGTTTGCCATGACACATCACTGAGAAACCCTATTCGTGACATCACCCTGCGCCTCTCGGTTTTTACCTTGCTGTATTCTCCATATCCGCACGGCTGATTTCACCTGATTGATTAATAATCATAATAATCATAATAATAATAAAATCATACTCTCGGAATTCCATTCAACCCCATTCAAAATTCAAAATGATGACATCACAATCGGCCGAATACTTTAGCCACTTAAAGCATTCTCTCCATCAACCTTTTCCCTCTTTGCAATGAAATTGACAAGAGACTAAATAAAGGTTAGTAATCATTAGAAAAAAAAACATAGGTGGATTTTTAACTTATGTATTAATAATAAAGCACTATGTCATTGCAAGTAAAATAAAATACATTTGAAAAATAGAATGAAAAACGAATATAGCCTGAAAGCAATGGCCAAATTGCTATGATTGAATGAAGGGTTATAGGTAATATGGACAATCATAGTGCTTAAACAGACCTCAGCATTCAGCCTCAGTGTGTTCACTTCTGCTCCTGCTGATATTCCACCACACGCAGACTGTCACCGTCCTAGAACTTGATTCTAAACTAGAGCTGTTTGGCCAGTGCTTTCAGGCTACAGTCTTTTTTCATTCTATTTTGTACATGTTTTATTTTACTTTGAAATGCCTACTTACTTGGTTTCTTACTTCTAAGTAAAGATACATTGTGTTGCCTGAAAATTGCATTTTTCTAGGGTTAAGGTCAAAAGGTCTGATCTGTAGGGCCATGTTTGTTGTTTTGGAGGTGAGACAATAACCCCCGTCTTCCTCCTCCTCCTTCTCGCCTCTCTACAGGTGGACCTGTCCAACACTGGCCGAGTCGGGGCGTCTGATGCAGCCTTGTTCCTGAAGAAGTCTGGCCTGGCAGACCTGGTCCTGGGGAAGGTGGGGTATTGGACAGCATGATGCTTATGGAAGCCAGCTTTCTGAGGAGCCTGCCGTTGTTGGCTGGCCAGTTTGTTTCACTGGCGCATTTTTATCCTCAGGCCATATCAATGAAGCTAACATCACACCTTGGCGTGTATTGTTTAGGTGCAGGCCCACACGATTCCTCCCTTCAGTGAAGCCTTCAGGACACACTGTGAACTAAACAGCCCTTCCTCTTGCTTTGTGCTGAACCTGCAGTAGCTTTAGTAATATATGAAACAAATGAAACACAATTAAAGTGCCTTGGTCAGTTACTTGCATTGAAACAAAGATCGTTTGCTTGGGTTACTGGCTGCTAAAAGCAGTTAACTACTTGTGAGTCTAACACTGCCTAACACGTACAGATCGGTTTACTGAAGTGTGAGAGTTCTCAAGAGATATTTTTAGTTAGCAGCTTTGTAGTTTGCATTGAACCAGGAAACCGCTGTAAACGTATGCGTCTCAATGGTCAAAACTTTTTTAGTTTTATTTGTTTATTTAATAAATGTAGCTAACTGATGTTAAATGTAAAAGTAACACCAGTAGCCTATACTGTGCTGAACTATTTAGGCTCTAAGCATTTAGCTCTCATTTGGATGAATTGTTTTTTTAATATATATATATATATATATATATATATATATATATATATATATATATATATATATATATATATATATATGTGTGTGTATATATATATATACATATATGTATGTGTGTGTGTGTGTATATATATATATATATATATATATATATATATATATATATATATATATAAAAATATAAAATATATTATTATAAAAATAAATAAATATATTATTATAAAAATAAATAAATATATATATATTATTATTATTATTATTATTATTATTATTATTATTATTATTATTATTATTATTAAATGTGTGTGTCTGAGGTGAGACAGTAGTGTACTTTTTGCACATTTCATGGTAAAAAATATATGTTGAATTTAATTACATTTTTTTCCAGATATGGGATTTGGCAGACGCAGAACAGAAGGGGTTTTTGAACAAACGGGTAACTTATTTTACTTATCCTTTTGTCATCCATCTGATAAACTACAACACATTGCTGTTGTGGGTTGTTTAATATATGTCCAAAATCATTTTCAAATGTGATGTGAAGTTTTGATGCTTGTGTAAAAAGTAGCCTCTCACGTAGAACAGGAATCTGTTGAAGATGTAGTGCTCGTTTGTGAAAATATTTAGCCATACAGAGGAGTCTGGCTGCAAAGCCTCAGTGTGTTGAATTAGAAGCTCCAGCATTCGCTGCAGTTGGAATTCTTGATAGTTTGGAATGAAGATGATGGTAACATGCTGTGTGAGATTCAGGAAATTGAATGGATTGGAATGTATTTTGTCTTCCTCTCCCTGTAGGAGTTTTTCATTGCTCTGCGGCTGGTTGCCTGTGCTCAGAATGGACTTGATGTGTCCCTCAGCAGCCTCCACCTGGCCGTCGTGCCACCCAAATTTGTGAGTTTTTCCATCGTAGCTTTGAAATGAGTGCATTCTTAGATTAGGCAGTCATACTTGTGCACGTCACACTTCACATGTTTCAATAAGACTGGAAAACCACTTCCCCAATTGTGATGAAATTCAGTATTAACATTGTTGAGCTTAAGCATCGAGAGGGTTTGATTCTGGGGTATAGGGGGGTCTGTGTTGAGAGGGTGTGATTCTGGGGTATAGGGGGGGTCTGTATTGAGAGGGTTTGATTCTGGGCTATCGGGGGCTCTGTATTGAGAGGGTTTGATTCTGGGCTATCGGGGGCTCTGTATTGAGAGGGTTTGATTCTGGAGTATGGGGGGTTCTGTATTGAGAGGGTTTGATTCTGGGGTATGGGGCTTTGTATTGAGAGGGTTTGATTCTGGGGTACGGGGGCTCTGTATTGAGAGGGTTTGATTCTGGGGTATGGGGGGGGGGTCTGTGTTGAGTGTTTTGATTCTGGGTTTTGGGGGGGGTCTATTGAGAGGGTTTAATTCTGGGGTATGGGGGGGGTCTGTATTGAGTGTTTGATTCTGGGGTATGTGGGAGGTTTGTATTGAGAGTGTTTGATTCTGGGGTATGGGGGGGGGGGGGGGGTCTGTATTGAAAGTGTTTGATTCTGGATTTTTTTTGGGGGGTGTCTACATTTGCCCATCTGTATGTCACAGTTTTGTATGTAGAGTATCTGTAAAACTGCTTATGAAATAGCTTGGAATAAACATTGTTATCACAAGTTATTGGGAGTATCAGACTGTAGATGTCCCTGTCTGTAGTGTATGTCACACGTACTGTAAACCAGGCATTTTATTCTACTTTCCCATGATCCTAACACATCATTTACTTCTCCATTGGTGTTAAACTGTTTCTTGCCATTTCTTACTGTATACTGTTCTGTACATGTGGTTGTGATATATACGTCACACCATCAATGTTTTCAAGATACGTCTGTAACTGTGAATATATAGCCGTGGTGTGGGATGTGTGTTGCTGACATACTTGGGTTATTATTTATTTATTTTTTTGCTGCCAGAGTGGAGACTCAAATGCTTTTCTATTTGCCCTCCCAGCATGCTGGTAGCACGGTACCTCAAGTGGCACTACACTGAATTGCATGGTGATTTTGTCAATGCAGAGTTGACTGATAGCAGATGGACCCTAACCGCTCTCCTTCCTTCTCTTGCAGCACGACACAAGCAGCCCGCAGCTGGTTGCTGGAGCAGTGCCTAGCGATGTTCCCTGGGCTGTCAGGGTAAGCTCGGGCTGGGAGGAGTAAGATCTGTAGAATAAAGAAGGGGGGGGGGTCCCACGTGCCTCATCCAGCAAAAGCACTCCCAGTCGCTGGTTCGAATCCTGGGCATGCTGAGTTGCCGATATTGAACCCCAGGGAAGCCAGCGAGAAAGAACCTGGAAATCTTGCTGTGTTCTCGACAGTAATGCACTGTGCTTCACTGGGGTCTCGCATCATCAGTGCTCACTTAGACACGGCATGTCGTTGTGTATACCACGTGTCTGCAGAACTTGGGTACAATTCATCATGTAGGGAGATAGGCCTGTATTGCATACAGCCAGCCAACAAAGCCCGCTCTCTCTTGTTCCTGCCTCTCCCTGTATTTCAAGCCCGATTTCTCTTCTTTCAGCCGGAGGAGAAAGTGAAGTTTGATGCCATCTTCGAGAGCCTGTCCCCACTGAACGGCATGCTGTCAGGGGATAAAGTGAAACCAGTGCTGCTGAATTCCAAACTGCCCGTGGATGTTTTAGGACGGGTAAGGAGAGAGGAGAACTCTTTTAATAATCTATATTTAAAAAATGTTCTTGGTTTTCCTTTTAACTGGTATTGATTTTTGTTCTGGTGTTTATGAAGGCTGTTCGTCATTAAGCCAATGCAGTGTCTTCTTTACATGTAATTCTCCTTTTACTGATTACTACACACTGTAGCAGTCTGCTCCAACAAAGACAGCATTGATTCACTTCCTCTTGACGAAGATGTCTCAGTTCAGTGTCACTGTCACCAGTGTACTGCGCGGCTTCTGTGTTAGACACCACCAGGAGAATGGTGGTTTCAGTGATGCTGTGCTGTTTGTTTTGTCCAGAAGGTGGTGCTGTTGTGCAAGTGTGTGTGTTTTTTTTAATTATGATTTTTCTTTTCTTTTTGAAAGTTAGAATATTTTATAAATATTTCAAGCCACATATTGGGGATACGTTTAGATATTGCCTAGGGCTTTCACAGAAGAAGGAAAGCACTGCTGAACTATTAAATGTATGTAGGATGTTAAACTGCTTTTAATTTGTATCATTAAACCTGTTTAAACTTTAACATACTAGAAATATTTGTAACAAATCAAAAAACTGTCAACATGAACTCTAGATAGTGTGTAGCTACAGTAATGGCTTTAAATTGTTACACGTTGTCTGTTTTGTTAAGGTTGTCTTATGTGCACTGGAAAACCAATGCATGTTTAAAAAAAAAAAAAAAAAAAAAAAACGGATAGTTTGGGGGTATTTAAGGACCGGAGTTTTGCCCCTTTCATTTCAGGTTTGGGAACTGAGCGACATCGACAGAGATGGAATGCTGGACAGAGACGAATTCGCAGTGGTAAGAAGTTTGGAAAAGGGAAGGTTTTTTTTTTTGTTTTTTTTTTCTTGAACGAATGAGCCTCCCAACTGAACTGAATGTGCGCTTTGTCTCTGAAAGGCCATGTACCTGGTGTACCGTGCCCTGGAGAAGGAGCCTGTGCCAATGTCCCTGCCTGCCCCGCTGGTGCCGCCCTCCAAAAGGAAGAAATCTGCCCTGCCCATCGTGGTGCCCCTGCTGCCCTCACCTCCCTCTGCCAAGGAGCTCCGCCAGTCCCTGCCAGCAGGGGGCATGCTGCCCTCCAAATCCCCGCCAGTGCCGATAGCAGTGAAGGTACAGATGCGTACTAATATTCATTTAAACACTTTGTCCAGACACTTTATAACCAGTGCTGTGTAGACCAGCTATATTACTTTGCTTACAGTTATTTGTTAGTCAACACTGGGCCCTATTCACACAGTTTTTGTCCTTGAGTGTTGCACTTTAAGAAGCAAACAACAGCATAGCGCTGTTTCATTAATATTCAACTGCATTCCAAGTCAGCATGACTCGCATGTTTTGTGAATGTTTTTATGTGGAATTAAAAAAACACTTTTGGAAATATGTCCCATAGATTCATTGTACAACAGGCGGAGTGTTTTGTGTGCGTGACCCTGCCTCGTATTTCTTGGTGGTTTCTGCGAGCCTGGTTTTGTTTAATATTGCTGAGCTCTGCCTCTCTTCCCCTGCAGTGGGTGGTGTCCCCAGCTGACAGAGTCAAGTATGACGAGGTATTCCTGAAAACAGACAAGGACCAGGATGGGCTGGTCTCGGGGCCGGAGGTGCGAGACATCTTCCTGAAGACCGGCCTGCCCGCCAGCACCCTCGCTGGCATCTGGTGAGGAGCCGGGGACGGGGAGAGAAACCTGTACACATGGGCATCATTTACACCGGGGGGGGGGGTGCAATGCATTATTGGCGATCTCAAGCAGAGAGGAGAAAGTGACCGCTAGTGAAGAACTGTTTGTTTATTTTATTACTGTATGCCCCAGCTACAGAATCTGTCACTGAGATTGAAACTAAAGTTATGCCACTGCCTGGACATACCTATGCCAGACAGTTAGAAAAGCCCTTTTTATGTATTTCCTGCTGTGTTTAATGTGTTCTCTGGGTTAGATGCTTAGCGAGGATGTCCCGGGTAGTATTATTGATTATTTTTATGTCTCTATTTTTTTTGTACCGCACATTTTTTATGAATTGTCTTTGTAAAGAGAATAAGAACCATTGCAAACAAGCGTGATAAATAATACACGACCCTGTTGCGCGTGTGTGAAAGTGCAATAACCCTTCGTCCACCTCGCTGTGCTGTCCAGGGAGCTCTGTGACACGAAGGACTGTGGGAAGCTCTCCAAGGAGCAGTTTGCTCTGGCTCTACACCTGATCAACCAGAAGCTGACGAAAGGGGTGGAGCCACCCCAGACTCTGACTGGAGACATGATCCCGCCCTCGGAGAGACTGACACCCCACCAGGTAACCACAGCAACGGGGACATTCACTCACTGTGCTAACCTGCTGTAAACTCTAGTGTTGCTTTTCATACAGTATTGCAGGGCTTCTCAAAAACGTTCGTAGAGTTGAATAACTCCAAACCCCCAATTGTCAGGTAACCGAAAGTCAGCATTCCAGTATAGTTGTAGAAAATTTGCTTGGATAACGATGCACTTCTAATTAGGTCTGGGTTTTCTTAGCACATGGGCAAGCAAAAATTGCAAAACAATTATTAAACCTGCAATTTATAAACTAGTAAGTTCATTTTATGTTTCTGATGAAACTAAAGACAACTGTAGAAAAGTGTTTTCAAGAGTGCTGTGGAAAAGCGATTTGGTGTTGTGTACCTGTGGAAACTCTGCTTCCAATATGACACTGCTGACTCTACTGTCCTGTTACGTCACTACTAGATGATGCAGTGTTCAGTGTCAGTTTAGTTTAGGTTTCAGTTCCTTGCACAGCTGTCAGCACTGGGCCTTTTTATGGTCAAATTCATAACTAGCTAAACTGGCTCCAGACATGAAACCAGTTCCTGTGTTAAAGTAATTTCACTTCATGAATTGTAAAAATAAAATGTAAAAAAAAAAAAAAAAAAAAGCCGGAAAAAAATGCTGGGTGTCCATCAGGTAGAACTGTCTTGCAGTTGGAGAGAAGAGGCAAAAACGTTTTGTTTGGAACATTCTTCACGGTACAGTGCAGCCCGCTTCTTTGCACCTCAATCAGCAACTCCGAATCAAGCGTTTCATAAATAATGCAGAGGAAGTGACCCACTCGTACCAGACTGCTATTTCTTTATCAACAGCACAGTTTCTTTAGGGAGCGGTTACTGAGTTTGTTAATCAGGTTATAGAGCTGCAGGCAAATTACAGACAGGTTACCAACATACCTGTGGTACAGTCATTCAATTACTATCAACCTTTCATGTGCATTACAAATTGCTGATTTTATATTGCTTTTAAAGTTAAGACCCTGCATTTAACAGCAAAGCCCAGTCTGTTGTGTTTGTATAGCCCTCTGTAACACCCCCCCCATATCCTTTTTAATTCAGCAACACTGTGTACTTACTGCAGATCTGTGCATGCATTGTCTGTGTGTTTTATGTACAGTATTCATACAGCGATTTAGTAAGTGAATCCCCAGTCATGTACAATGGACTGTCGCTTGTCCAAACAGGCTGAGACAAGACCCTGATCTGTTCAGTGTACCGATCGTAATCTGTAACCCTCTAAAAAGGCCTTGTCTGGTCTTATATGTTTTTGTATACTTCTATTTACTCCAAAAATATGTGTAGCACCCGGGAGGGGCACTCGTTTTTTTCGATCGGGGCGGGATCGGTCAGGCAGAATACCAGAAGAAAATAAACTATGACCACGACAATATGCAGGGCAGTGAACATGGTTTTATTAGTTACAGGTGGTTAACTATATTTAACAAATAGGACAAGTCTAGAATACACAGTCACAACATGGGGTTTGCACTGTTCTATAAAAACAATACATGGTTAATTATAATTAAAGAACAAAGTGCAGTACTGCTCAATACGATCATGGAGACTGGGCTTACTAAAAACAACAATAAAACGAATACTTTAAAAAAACCCACTTCTCCAGCACTCCTCTAAAACCCCAGTGCCTTTAAAATAGTAATTTCTAAAACAGTTAAAAACACACCCGGAGGGAGACGGCTGTCTGTGGCTGTTTCTTTCATTTTTCTCCCAACCCACCGCCGAACACAAACAAGTCAAATTCCTTCTTTGCTCCTGCTGCAGTGCGTCCAACCTCCACTCCAGAAAAACCCGGGTTCACGTCACAATGACAAAATCCAATCTCTCGAACGGATGAAATCAGGAACTTTTATACCAGGTGCTCAGCTTCTTCAAATTATTCAATTAGCACCTATGGGGTCAGAGAACAGGAGAGCATCAACGTGCCAGTGAGATCTGTGCAAATCTACAAGAAGAAATGTGCCAAAATTAAACGTGCTCATAAAAACAAACTAACATTAAATCAAATATGAATAAGTCAAAACGTGAATATACTACAATAACAAAATCAAACGTGCCTAAATAAAGTGATGTGGGTCACCCCGTTACATATAGAGTTGTTTTACACGCCATTAACTTTTTGGTTTCACCAGCCTAGCATTTCATTATGATCACATGGTCAGTACAGACTAGCAGGGTCCTGTCAGCCCTGGGGGTCGGTGCTGGGGGCAGGATGTCCAACCCTTTCCCCTTTGCATCCCTGCAGAGCAGTACTCCCAGCAGCTTGGTGGCAGACTTCTCCGCGATCAAGGAACTGGACTCCCTGAGCAATGAGATTATGGATCTGCAGAGGTGAGTGGGCCTACTGTCTGATACACTGGGGAGGGGGGGAGGTGGCAAAAGACAAGTCTATCACTGCAGTTCCATTGAAGGATGAAACAGCTACCATAGGAAATATATCTGCCAAAATGCCCACCTTAAACCCTTGTCCTTCTGAGCAGTCAGTTCCCAGATCCTGCAGGAGGACTGGATTTAGGAGGTGAACACTGGAGTGTGATGTATTGGGGGTTTATTGAAAGAAAGAGTCAAATCCAACTTGGCAAAAGACGATCCAGAAATGTTACTTTTGGATTTGATATGAAGCTTTTAGTCCTGGGACATCTGCCAGAGCCAAGGTAAAGGGAGGAAACTGGTAAGAATGAATCTGTTGCGTTCATTTGATGTGATCTTAAACTTGGGCCTTTTAGTTAAAACACACTTTATTCTGAAGGAATTCAAAACCTTGTCTGGCTCAAAGGTGAGGAATGCTCTTTGCTGCAGTGTAAAAAAAAAAAAGTAAGCTCTGTGATTTGTACATGCCTCAGCAAAGAGCCTCTGGTACTGTCTCAGGAGTTTATAAATAGGGATTGGTTACTCGGGTCATGAATAATTGATGTTCCTGGGGGCATGTCTGAGCTGTGACATGCAGGAGGGGGCGATGCCCTGGGGGGGCATGTCTGAGCTGTGACATGCAGGAGGGGCCGATGCCTTGGGGGGGCGTGTCTGAGCTGTGTCATGCAGGAGGGGGCGATGCCCTGGGGGGTGTGTCTGAGCTGTGACATGCAGGAGGGGCCGATGCCTTGGGGGGGCGTGTCTGAGCTGTGACATGCAGGAGGGGGCGATGCCCTGGGGGGTGTGTCTGAGCTGTGACATGCAGGAGGGGCCGATGCCTTGGGGGGGCGTGTCTGAGCTGTGTCATGCAGGAGGGGGCGATGCCCTGGGGGGGCATGTCTGAGCTGTGACATGCAGGAGGGGCCGATGCCTTGGGGGGGCGTGTCTGAGCTGTGACATGCAGGAGGTGGGCAGCCCTAGGGGGCGTGTCTGTCTCTCAAGGTCTCTGATCTGCAGGCCCACGGGTGGCCTGGTGAAAACAAGGCTTCCGTTTCCACAGCGACGTGGTCCCCGCTGGCAGACTGCTGGTGTGCTTGTTGGGAATCATTCTCCGAAGGCAGGTTTAAGGGGGATGAGGCTCCGAGATGCTCTAAGATGTTGCTTGACAGCAGAGCAGGTGTATGTAGGGCTTTTAATTAGTGGGCTTTTCTTTTTTGTTTTTTTAGTATCGTCTATAAAGCACCTCACAGATTCTACTTAATGTGTAACCCTGCACCCCCTCTTTCTCCCTGCACTGCACTGCACCACATCACACACCAGTGCCTGTTCTGTTGAATTCAGCCCCTCACTTACTGCCTTTAGTTTGGTTCAGTTCCTTTCCACAGGAGAGAGAGTGAGAGAGACAGTCTCCCTCTGCATGGGACAGAAGAGGACCGCCTTCCTTTGTCCTCTGCCTGCCTCTTCAATACAGTTTTCCTGCACTGTGCCTTAGCAGGAGCAGCCTTCTGCATTACACTTGTGACCAGCTCCTGCTGAAGACCGACCCGTCATTCAGAGCACACTGCCGCTCACCTTTCATGAGCCCTATTAAAACATACACACACAGGCTCACTTAGAGACACAGGGGAGATAACCTCAGACAGGGATTTGCTGCTTTGCTGAATGGGAAGCGTGGAGCAGTCTCTTGAGGTTGTGTTTCCACGTGATAAACTGTGCTGCCTCAAGGCTGGAAAGAGGAAGGGAGTTTTTTTCATATTATTACATGAGCAACAGCAGCCTTTCTCTTGCCATTGCCCTCTCTCTCTCTCTCTCTCTCTCTCTCTCTCTCTCTCTGTGTCTCTCTCTGTCTTTCTCTCTCTCTGTGCTTTTTTCTGAAGCTGAGCTGATGCTGGAATATTGAGAGTGCAGTGTTGGAGGGGCTTGGCTTTCCCTGGCTGTGAGTGCGTGTGTGTGTTTGGGTGGGGGTGGGCTCTGTCTGCGTGTGGAGCAGCGGGCACGAGGGGCTATGCAGAGTTAGGATGGGGGACTGCCTGCCGCAAAGATGATGCGTGTGGTACTGGACTGCTTAAAATTGCCACGGCAACGCACTGCCTCCGGCGAAAGGTAAGCACCCTGCACTTTCTATAGCAGCGGAGCAGTTAGCTGAGCTTGCTTGTGTCTTCCAGTCCTTGCAGTTCGGCTTCATTGAATATTTTCTCGTGCAATTTAATGCAAAGCTGGAAGTTGGTTTAAATGAGCCTTCCTGGGGAGGAAGAGGGCACCCTTTAACAATTGGAACATATACAAAGGTGTAGGAGTGAATAAAGGGGCTTTATCTGCTCTTGTCTCACGCTATAGGCTTTGTGTAGATTTTATGTATTGATGTTCTTACCAGTAGATTTTCATAGAGATGACTGAACAAGATGAATATTTATTTATGTCAGTGAATTGATTACATGGTCTAGGCGGAAGGTGGTACAGTTTGAAATGTGAATGTCTTTTTTATTTTTATTTTACTGGCTTTTTATTTTAATTTTTTTTATGGACAGGTTGCTTGGCTTACTACTGTAGATTCAGTAATTTTACAGCCGAGGAGTAAGTGAGGAACCGGCAGTAGTTGCTGACAGGCTTGTGGTTTAGTTAGCTAAATAAAGCATGCATTTTGTATAAAGGGGAGTTGTGGAATCTCATTTGCGTCCGCAGGTGCTTTTTCTTCATCAGGGCTCTGTGGTGTTGGAATGGGTGTTGTGTAGAGAGGCATTGGAGGGGAAGACATGTCTTTCCAGTTCACTGGTGATGGGAACTGCATTATATATGGAAGGCGTGCACTTGTTTTCAGACTTCCTGTGAGAATCACATACAGGGCCCTCCTGCTCAGTGCATGTTCAGCACCGTGTTACGTTTCTAAGAACCTCTGCACTCCTGCTATTTCAGAGGACCACAAGCAAATTGATTTGCTCACCTAGATTTCAGTAACCCTTCATTGCAGCACTGTTTGCTATTCTGTTCAATTACAGTTAGACGAAAAAATAACATTAAACAACTACACATATTAACATGTGTACTCTATTTATATTTACAAATAGGAACAGGCAATAATGATGAAAATGGAAAAAAAAAAAAAAATGTAGTATCATAAAACATAAATTACATTCCCAGCATACTTGACATGGTGTGTCTATGCACTCAGAAGAGAGATATCAAGATTCAACACAATTGGATGAGTATTCTCAGACCAACAGTGCATCAACGAGCTTAAAGAGCACATTTTAAAAAATATCAATGGAAAGTAAATTGCGGTTTCTATTTCGGTTTTTAGTTTTGTTGTGTTTTCTCCACTTTTCAGTAAATTCTCTTACAAAAAAGGTAATTTAATCAATGCCATGCTCCACCTTCACGGACTGCAGGGTTAAAGCTTTATTCATTCCAGACCTCCCCTGTGAGGAGGGGGAGGTGAGGGTTAATACATCCCTGTGGTTGTATTGAATTTCCTGGGAGTAGGCACCCTGATGGTGCTTTTAACCTTTTAACTGCCACACTAAATGAATCCAGCACCCCTTGGTGTGCCTTGCTAAAATTACAACTTGTCAGTGTTCCATTCAAATCTTTGTTCAACTCTTTCAGGTCTAGGAAAGATAAATCAACTTCAAGACAGCTGAACCCTCTATTAGAATAGGAATAATAGCTTGTCTAATACATTCAAACTAAAGCCACATTTCTGTTCAAGCAAACCAATCTCCTAAACCTGTTTCTGTACACACATCTCGTGAGATTGCAATTAGCCAATGAGATTAAAACAAGATCCGAAGTGACCAGTAAAGGGCAGTTTTTTGTTTTCCTTGCGTGTCCCGGACATTTTCTTTAAGGCACGTAGAGGTGTCTGGTCATTGGTACGTTCAGAGACACTAGTCTATAATGCGGGATAGGTCTGCTCAGACTGTTGGTTGCAGTGCCTCTTAACATCGTACTGGGACTTTGGGCTGCTGTTTGAGTTCTGACTTATGGTCTGCCCCCTGAATGAGCATCTAACTGGGGACATCGTCACGTGCATCTACCGTAGGTAAAGGATCTCGCTCTCCGAGGTGTTTATTAATATAGCAATACAAGCAGCCCTTTGCTTTCAACTTAAGTGGAACGGACATGGGGGGAAAAAAAATCAATGTAGACAGATGACCATCGTACAATGCATTTTACAACATGCTGGTAAATGTTGACACACATGTGATTTATGTTGGGGTGGGGGTTAAGGGTTTAGGGTTGCCTTCAGTCATAACCTTTTGATGCAACCTTCATGTTTATATTGACAGATTACACATCTATGCTGAACCCCCTTTTTTGAGTATCCGAGCCTAGGGATATGTCAAAATGTTTGCATGGACCTGGAGAACCGCTTACCAATTGTCATGGAGCTCGCTAGTAACGTTATTAACTTATTGATTAGTTATTGATACACAGGGGGTGTTTGTATGTCCGTTCATCAAGCCGTCGTCTTTCGTTAATCTGGACAATTGCTTATCGAATTGTGATTGAACCTTTAATTGCTAATTCTAATTCTGTACTATTCTGTAATATTGTGTCTATACGTTAGGTCATCAGCTTCTGGGGGATGTATGTTGCTTATCATGCTTGTTTGAATTGCTAAGACAAGGCGCCTTTTCATTAGAGAGAAAAAACATTGTAACGATATAAAACTAATAAATAAATGAGTTGCAGAAATGTAGTTGTTTCTTGCTGGTTTTATTCCAATAAAATGATTGTATTCTCTCCCTTTGCTGTTGCACTTGGTTTAGTATGGGGGCCCGTTTATTGTAAACAGGAAAGTGACTGTAAATTGGGTGTATTGGATAATTCTGTTCACTGTAGAGACCATTGGTCAAACAGAGGTCATCAGTTGCTTGAAAAATATACAGCGGACGGCCATCTTCACACAGATTTCACCGCTTGTTTGGAAACCAAAGAGTTAAACCGCAACATCAGAGGCAGTGGTCCTTCCCACTCCTGCACTCCTAGTTTCCATAGCAACAGTGACATCGATTTTAAGTGGGGGTGGTTAAAGGAATCTGTTTTCTCCCTGCTCCCCCTCCCCAGCTTAGCTGTTCAGGCAGGCTCTTAAGAATGTGGAGGCGGTGTTAGAGGAGTGAGGGAGGGGGGATTTCTCTGTCTCGCCTGTCTGTGACAGTCTCCTCTGCACACACACGCGCGCACAGCGTCTCTCGCGCTCCTCCAGCTTGCAGTGGTGTTGGTGATAGCAGTGTTGAGGGCCGGGCCAGTCGCCTGCAGCATGCATGTGACGGGTGAGCAGTCGGGAGCCGGTAGCTGGCTGCCTGTCCCCTCTGTGTCGGACGTTATTAAATATTCCTGCCTCCTGTGCTGGTCTTCCAGAGAGAAGACGACTGTGGAACAAGACATCAAGGAAAATGAGGACAGCATCAAACAGAGAACCTGCGAGGTCCAGGTAGGGATGGTCCATGTATTCATTATTGTTTGTGCATTTGAGTACATGCGTGTGATTTGTGTGCCCTGTGTCTGCTTGCGTTTTTTTTTATGTGGTTTCCAGACGTTTGCCTATGCTGTTTGTTTGGGGTTAGGGGACTGCGTTTTTTTGTTTTGTCTGGTTTCTTGAGGTTTTCTCTGTTTTTTCTCTTTGTATGTGTCTGTCTAGGTGCTGTGTGTGGATTACAGTATGCCATTGTGCTTGTGTTTGCATTTACTGTATGTGGTTTTTGTGTTGTGCGTGTGTGTCTCTATAGTTTGCTACACATATCCGTGTGTGTTTGGGTAATGAAGAATGCGTCTTTGTATGTTTAGGTACGCATGTGTTTTTGTGCGTGTGTGTCTGGAATGGGGACAGGCTCCCTCTATTCTTTTCATTTATTCACTTATGAATATTCATAAATGCTAGCCCTTTAGCATTCACACTTGTATCTAGAAGTATCTAGGCCTGTGCAGAAGCTGGAAGTAAAGCTTCTTGGGTAATTGTGGCAAGGACAACTGGGTCAGTACCTTTACTGCTGCTCCAACATTCGCCACTGTTAGCATTTAAAAAGCACAGTGCCTTCCTTTTATTTAGTTTATATGTAATAAGGCACAGCAACCCATACCCCTTCTGTAATGCCTGAGTGGAGTTGAGTAGTTCCAGAATATTCTATTCCTAGGTTTATTTGAGTCGTGTTTTAATTTCCACTTTAAAGTAATTTGTGTTCCCTACCCAGCAGCCAACACCCCATCTAAAACATGAAGAGCTGCTCTGTTTTAAATACAGCTGGGTCTGCAGTTTGAGATACAGTTGTCATGATACCTGAAAGCAGCTTTAAAAAAAGCCAGCAGTGCGTCTGAATGGTTAGAGCTGAGGACTGGGAGGTAGCTTTGCTTAGTGGTTATAGTTGAGTGACCTGTAGGTAGTGTGACGTAGTGGTTAGAGCTGACAGACTGGATGGCAGTGTGGCCTAGTGGTTAAAGCAGAGGGACTGGGAGGCAGTGTGGTTCTACAAAAACTTTGTTTGTTTAAAAACAGCAGTAAACGTGTATGGAAATGGCAGGAAACTAAACTATCTTTAAACTTAGATTGATGGTGCAAAATGCACCAAGTTACCAAACATTTAGTAGTAGAATACTAAACTGAAGCAGGTACACATTTTAAATTGCGAAAACCTTACAGGGAGATGATGATAAATTAAAACCTGGCTTCCAGCCCTCAGCTTGAACCTCTAGACCAGAGAGCTGAATTTAACATTTGCTGGGTTAGTTCATTAGCATAAACCATCAGGCTGCTAAACATAGCTGCCTGTCATGACATTCGGCTTCACAGGAACGCTGATGGAAGATTAAACAGCGTGTGTCCACAAACTCCACTTCCTCTTTGGGAACGCCATGAGAGTACAGTGTAAGAGACATTGTAGATCTAGTAGCGCTCCATTCATCCAAACTGCTGTCTTATTCCCCCCAGCATCTTGCACCCACATCAAAGCTAATGACAATAAATTCCCCTTTATCCAAAAGTCTGTTTATATTAACCCCATGCCCCCTGTGTTATATTCTTGCATATTCACTGCTTCTGTTTAATATGCTTAAGAAACTCACAAGTTTGCTTTTCACATCGGTCCCATATGATATGTGTCTCTTGTAAAAGCCTACAAAATATTCAGTGAAGCTTATTAGCATCTGAAATGACCAGAGGGACAGGAACTGCATTCAGACTTCTTAAACTGATTTGAGGATGTAGAATGAAAGTGTTGATTTAAAATAAAAACAAGTCAGAACGGTTTATGTAACAATAATATTAAGATTGAATTTTATAAACTGAAATAATATTTCATTTGTGTACATATCTAATATACAATACTGAGGGGAATGAGCTATTAGAGTTAATGTAGACATGTATACATCCCATTCCTTTCTTGAAACAGACACCTCTTATATGGCCAAATCATCCAAGTTAGCCTCCATTTTAATGACATACAATAATAGCCAAATGGCTGCCATTTTAAAAGTATCTGGGCCTCTTGTTAAATCTCTCCATCTGCAACTGAAAGTCATTGCTGTGTCTGAGAGAAGAGGGGGTTCATTTTTCTGGAGACCAAGCCTGGACAGGGATGGTATCGGGGGGGATAAATGGCAGCACTGCCTTTGTCACCTTGGAGAAAGAGAGAGACACCGAGGCACAAGTTGCGTATGTCTGAGGTAGCCATGGAAACGCGAGACCTTGTCAGGCGTTACAGACCGGCAGAGATGCAAGACACCTATGATAAGTCAACATGTTTTTAAAATCATTGCAATATGCAGATCCAGAGACTGAAGGTATTCGATTGGCACAAAAAAACAGATCTTGTACTTTAGAACTGGGTTGTGTGTTTTTTAAGATGTTTTATGAAATATATTGTATATGGAAATGTTTCATAGTGCTTTTGAATACCAAATTGTTCCCCCAGTGTTTCTTTACATTATCATTATTATTATTATTATTGTCGGAGTATATTTTGGTGCTTTTATTCTAGTCTGTTCGAATATCGGTTTCCCAAAAGAACAAGAAACAATAGGGGGAAAAAAATGCCTGAATCAGTGATTTATTTACAGAACGTCCTTAACTTTATAATGCATTTATGTCTTGACAGGGCAGCTTCGCGTATACCTTGGAATAACAGTTTTAAAAAATGAAATAAAACAAATGGCTTTTTCATGCACCACATTCTATAGTGTTTTCAATAATAATGGGAGGTATTCTACATTCAGTAACATCCCACACAGTGGTAGTAAACTGTGTGACAAGTTGTATCAGGGTCCGGTCTGTCCTGAAGATTAAGGCCAGTGTGCCATTCGGTGACATTGAAATGAATAATATTAATCAATGCTACCTAGTTGCTAAATAATGTTTTCCAGTTGCGTACAGGCCAGCTCTGAACAGATATTGATATTTAAAAATCAAAATCCTAATTCAGATAGTGAGACTGATATAGCTTGTAGGTGTTCGATTACGCCTGGGAAATGAGCTCAGCAGGTTGAATTTTAAAGGTCCCTTGTTCTGTGCTGTGTTGCGCATTGTGTGGCATAACAAATGACGTTTATTGTATTCCCTGGCGGGTGGAAGTGAGGCGTGATGAGAAAGTAAGCACCAGCGCTGCCAGAATCCAAAAATAACCAGCACGGCAGGCAGGATTCATTAAAAACATTGATTTTTGTTTTTCGCCTCGTTTCTCTCCCACAGGAAAAAATGCCTGCGCCTGTTCTTTCTGCTATTGAAGTGCGCTGGCTTAATCAGGGCTGGGAAATTCCGTGACAGCTGGAATTGAATTATGGAATTGGATGGGTGATCGCATTCCTCATCTGATCAAAGCGCATGCTAGCATTTAAAAAATAAAAACGAAAACAATTTCTCACATAGTGCCGTTTCTAATCTGAAGCTTTCAGGAATTAATTGATTTCGTCAACCTCGCATTTGCTTTGACTCTGGGGTGTGAGTGGTGTCTGTGACTTGTAACTGCTATTGTATTTTATAAATATCAGAACAGCTGTACAGTTCTGTGTTGCGGTCTGGTGCTGGGGTGTCACTCATGCTCTCCCCCCCCCCTCCCTCCCTCCCTCTCAGGAGCTGCAGGATGAGGTGGCGCGGGAGAGCGAGGAGCTCCAGAGGCTGCAGGCTCAGCGGCAGGAGATCCAGGAGGTCCTGGGGGAGCTAGACCAGCAGAAGGCATCCCTGGAGGAGCAGCTCGGCCTCATCCGCCAGCAGAGCAGCCAGGAGAGCCAGCTGGTAGGGTCGCTGTGTCAAAGGAATATAAACCATTACAAGCTTGGCTAGGCATTTAAACAACACCAGGGTTATTTATTTTTAATATGCAGTATTTATTCAATTTTGACATTGGTGCTAGTAGACCATGGAGTCTTCTACACATTCCCCTCAGATTCAGAGTCCCCTGCTGTATGAGATGCAGTGCACAGTGTAAGGCTGATGTTGTTCCCCACAACCAGCCTTTCTTATCAGACACAGTTTATGATGGAATAGTTAGTAAGCATGTCAGACAACCTTAGTAGAACATTTCCCGGAGCACACATACTGGTGTAATAAATAAGTGAGAAGTATCAGGATACGGTCCCAGTGGAATGGTACGGTTCAGTCCAAGGCTGCTAGTAATCATCCTTTGTGAAGGACAAAGCATCCCGTATGTGACGCCCCCCTCCTGTCCAGATCTCGTCCCTGCAGGCAGAGCTGTCCAGCCAGCAGTCTCAGATGTCGGGGTACGAGGAGGAGCTGGAGCGAGCCCGGGAGGAGCTCAGGAAGCTGCAGCTCGAGACGGCTCAGTTGGAGGAGAAGGTCGAGGCTGGCAAGGTCCAGCTGGAGCCACTGCAACAGGAGCTGCACAGCGCCCAGCAAGAGACTGCAGAGGTCAGTCCCAGCACCACCACTTTCCCTAAGTCTGACGATTTTTATACAGGAACTTACTGAGTAATACTGAAAGGTTTCCTCTCTCAAGGACCGTTGTCCATTCATTGTTACCGCTTCTTGTCGTTTTGCTGCAGTCTGTTATATTTCATTGGCTATGTTCTAATACACACAGTTTGAGACTTAGATGTTTCAGCACAGAGCTGTCCAGTCTTTTTGGCATACAAAAAAAAGTCATGAGACAATAACCCAAAATGTACTACTGTACATAAAACAAAGAAAAAAAGTGTCAAATAATGTGAAAATGTAAGATTTGAACCAGACTACATGCTGCTTCAGCATCGATGTGCCCATTGAATATTTACTACCCACACGTCAGTTTTACCATAGTCGGCCTTTCAGTCTTTAATAGGATACTTGACAATCCAAAGAGCGTACCTGCCAACTCTATCAGTCTGTCAGATCTGCTGTATTGCCATGATGGAAACTAGCTTTACATCCGGTGTTACATATTCTCTTTCCTGGACAAATGAATCCGCCATTTACACAAACACGTGAATTCTTTGTCTCTGTATACTGACGTGAATGCTCCCCATAGGGGACCGCTTTTTAAAACAAGAGGAAGGAACAACTTTAACCACCAGGAAACTCACACACTCATCTCAGAAAGGGAGGCTTTTTGCAATAGTATCAGCAGCTTCCAGTACAGCTGGGTGAGTGCATGAATCACTCTGTAAATCAAGAGCAAACATGAGCGCTTACCTCGATGAAATGCCTAAATAAGCAATTGGGGTAATTAATGTGGCAACTAATCATGTCATGAAACCTCCACAAACTTAATTTACGAAAGCTGTTTTGTGTTATACAGCCAGGAAGAACATAAACTGCACTGAATACCTCTGCAAAGTTGCAATTCAGATCTGCTTTATTCCCATTAACGTCCATTGAAACTGCGGGTAGCAAGACATTGGGTATTTAAAGGAATGAATGGCCTTGTGAGTTTCAATAATGAGTATTACTTACTAGAAGAATCCCTTGACAACATATTAATAGTAATTAATAGCAATTAAGCCAGCGTGCTCTCGGAAACTCGATTAGCTAGCGCTTCCATGCCTTGTAGCCCTGCACCTTCACAGATACAATGTATTCCTCTACAGTGAGTAACATTTACTGGCAGAGGCTGAGACGCAGTGTCAGAGGCTGTTTATTTACAGTAAGTGCAACTTTAAGACAGTTAGGCTCACTTGTGTTAAAGAAGGTGGAATCGACAAGGAATCAGGATCCAGGCAAGGCAGTTTTTTAGATGTTGCTGACAATTCCGGTCGGTGTAACACAAGGCTATTTTCTGTTACTTTCTATTACTTTGTTATTTATTTCTGCAGTTTTTTTTTTTAACCACCCAGTGCAATACGACACTCCTGGCGAAGGGGATATAGTTACAACAACCATACATGCATGTTTACACACTTCACGGTTTTACATATAATCAGATTGCAGTGTGACTTGGTTAGGACATTCTTATGAAGCAGCCTGTGTTCTCAGTCCTGTCTCTGCCAGGGTTCATCAGCTTGGCTCAACAGTAACCCTCAGTCTCTCACCTTTGAAACTGCTGGTTTGCTTCACACAGCAACCACCCCCTGTCATCTTGTACAGCTGTAACCTTTTAAAAGTAATTGTAAAGGGCTGTTTCAAGGTCCTGGTATTGATTTATTGATAAAATGCTGGGAGAGTGTGCTCTTTGTTGAAAGCCTATCTCCTTTTAATTCCTGGGATTTCAATAAATAGCAGTGATTTAATGCTTGTATTACTGGATGATAAATCTTGCCTCAAATATTTCTTTGTAGTATTTAATCTAGTTCATCTCATTGGTTCCAGTATTGAGAAGTCAGTTACACACTACTACACATACGCCCTTATCTGATTGTAATGAAAGCGGTTTAGGATATCCCTTAGCACGTCATTGAGACAATCAGAATCTGGAGACGGAATCTACAGTCAGCGCCTGCTGATCCGCCTCTTATAACCTGTCACTCAGCACTAACAGATTTTTTATAGCTAAAGAACTTCTTTTTCAATTGTGATAAAACATAGTTATGACATTCTTTAGTAAAAAGTACAGAGAGAATCTGACGATATGTGGAGGAAGCATACTGGATAATGGTATCCTACTTTTTGTATGATTGGCGGGGGAGGTAATCTTTTTGCGAGTAAGGCAAACGTTTTGACGTGTCTTTTTCCGTGGCAACGACCATTTTAACAAAGTTTGCAGATGCAGAGGAAACACTGGGGTGCCGGAGATGAAACAGGGTTCCATAGCATTGAAGAGCAAGTCGTGCCCTGCCCCCTGCACTAACCCCAGCCTCCACTGCTCTTGTGTTCTCAGATGCAGTGCAAGCTGTCTGAGCTGCAGGAGGCAGAGGATGGCGTGAAGGGCCAGCTGACCTGGCGCAGTCACCTGCAACGCGGCATGGTGAACGGCACGAGCGAGGCGGAGAGAGCCGAGACCCCCGAGCAGCAAGAGGACCCCGAAACAACCTCCAGCCCTCAGGAGGCCCAAGAGGAGCTCTACACAGACTGGGACACTACCAAGCAGGCAGACACTCCAGCGGTCAGTCACGCAATGCTGCCCGATCCCACACACAGGGCTGCTTTCACAGACTCTGGATTAGTGCGAATCAGGGTCCGTGAAGCCAACCAACAGTGCACCCTTCTCATAGCTGTTTAACTGATTCAACTCCTTTCTTAATAGTACCCTTGCAGCAGTAGAAATAGACACCTTAAGAATACCCAACAGTCCTCGAGTAAACATTTGAAACAAAAAGAACTTCAGACGGGTATTTTATTTTCCAGTTGCCCCTAGCAGTTCTGTATTTGGAACAGTGCAAAAGGATTTGTCCAATGTCACATTGTGCTCGTCTAACTGTTTTTCAGAACTTCCAATAACCATTGATTTCTCTGTTATAGAAACTGTTATGAGGTTGTGACCCTGCTTGTTATATTGCAGTAAGTGCTACAGGCAGGCAGGTAGCATTCCACAGAAGCTGTGAACTTAGCTGAAGCTTTTCTCTGCAGGAGAGAAGCAGCCCTGTATCCTCCCCTGCAAACACAGTGAGTGAAAGAGAAGAAGTGACTGAAACAGCAAGTATTCTCAAGGTAACATTTCTCTCCTTGTCTGCCTGACTCACTCTTCCCTCATAAATCCATCTCTATCCATCAGTCTCATTATCTGTACCTGTCTGCCGTTCTCCACAGCGCCGAGATGAGTATTTCTGATAAAGCTTGTGGAGAAAGGTCTGGGTTATACTCAAATATGGGCAATCGTGTGCATATTATTTATAGGTGATTAACATGCCAATATGTAGTATATCCCCTGCAGACATATACATGAACGACTTGATGTTTGTGGTTTCAGAACAGATGCAAAAAGTGTGACTTAAAGAATACAGGGAAATGAATGTAAAAATAAGCTTAACTCCAAGGTGCCAGTAGTCCGAAACAGACAATCAGATTGATTTATATTGGTGTTCCTGGCATTAACATGGTGGCTCTGGTTGTTTGTAGAAGGAATCCTTTGATGTCCAGCCAAACCCACCGCCTCAGCAAGCCAGCCCCTCTGCAGAGAGCGGCCTGGATTTCTTCCAGTCGGACCCCTTCACAGACGGTGAGCACCTCCCCTGCGCTGCCCCACAGTTTCAGATCAATAAAACATGTACTGCACCAGAGGCAGTGGAAGTGCAAGAGCATTGCAAACTGGACAGGTTACCAGGGGGCTGCCAGATTTCTACTGATACCCGCTGCAGAGAATCATTAGAAGTGATGGTCTGTTTGAAATACATTCCTCAAGTTAATATATACCGCTGACGCTGTCTGTTCTGGTAAAGTCTTGTCTACTTAAATGACTCGCTTTGCATTAGCAAGAGGACTGCAAGGCTTATTTAATACCATTAGGGACTGTGTCTGCTATACATATTCAATATACAGATACTGTACAAAGAACAAGATAAGGAATTATCTGTGAGATTAGGGGTTTCCCCGACTGCTTTTTGGAGGAGCTTGGCATGCTGTTTTGTCAAGGAATTTGCTTGATCCACTCAGTACTGCTTCACAGTTGTAGTGGACAGTGGCAGTACTGCAGCGTCTGCTCTCATAAGATCATACAGCAAACATTCCGAACTAGAGGAGGACATTAAGCCCATCGGTGCTCGTCCGGTTCCTCGTAGCTGATAGATCCCAGAACTTCTCTAGTGGGGTTCTGAAAGTATGCCAATGATTCCGCATCAGCAGCGTGGCAACCATTCTGTGTGTAAAAAAAAAAAAAAAAAACCTCCTACTCTTCTAAGATTTACTTTGTCAACTCTCAGCAAGGCCCTGCAGCAACACAGAGCACTCTTAATGAGAGACTGGAAGATTCTATAGTGATGCACATGGATGACTCGGTGGCCCTAATCTTTAGACAGTGTTCAGGTTTTCAGTCATATGGTGCAGTGCAGGAAAGTCTAAAGAGTCTCGTATTTCGCCGTGCAGCTCACAGGTAGTCTAATACCAGAACGACTAATAATACATCCCTGGGGAGTTTGATTTGACTAGCAAATGTGTTTTCCAACAGCCCTGACAATCAACCAGTCAAAGATCTCCAGAACCCAGCTTGCAATGCAAAACCAACTAATTACTCTTAACAGAGGACAGATCTGTAACCTAAAAACAAAAATGACATATAGTGTCAACCTCACAGAAAAAAAATATTGAATTAAAAAATACATTTTAAAAAATTGTTTGGATAATCGTTATATATATATATATATATATATATATATATAATATTTTTTTTTTTTTTCATTTTAGGTGACCCCTTCAAAGATGATCCATTTGGGAAGGTGGATGTTTCAGGTGAGATTTAGTCTAGTTATGACCAGTGATGGAGGGTGGAAAGCAGCTGGAAGCTGTTCCATGAAATCCTGTTTGTACACAAAGGAAGCTATATCATTGAAATTGAAAAGGCAATTTAACAAAATCACTGTTTTGGACTTTTCCTCACATCACTGTGCATGGGATTGTAGTTTCTGTCTTAGTTGATGTTGTAATTGAGTGTGAATGAAAACCTTAATTTCATTGAACACCCTAAGAAACAAGATTTTCCAAATCGGTGACCAGTACCGGTAATAAAAACTCAATTAACAAACGTCTGTTTATTTTGAATGTTTTTCAGACCCCTTCGGTGGAGACCCTTTCAAAGGCACGGATCCCTTTGCCTCAGACTCCTTCTTCAAGCAGCCATCTGCAGACCCCTTCTCTGCGGGAGGGGACCCCTTCAGCAACACAACAGGAAGCGCAGCTCCTGCTGACTCCTTCGGTACTGCAGCCAGCAACACAAGGGAACCAGACCTCTTCAGCACTACATCCGGCAACACAGGAGAACCAGACCTCTTCAACACAGGAGAACCAGACCTCTTCAACACAGGAGAACCAGACCTCTTCAATACTGGGAAACCAGACCACTTCAACACAGGGGAACCAGACCTCTTCAATACTGGGAAACCAGACCTCTTCAACACAGGGGAACCAGACCTCTTCAACACTGCAGCCGGCAACACTGGTGAACCAGACCTCTTCAGCACTGCAGCTGGCAGCGCCGGGCTCCCCACGGTGAGATCTGTCATGCTTCTCCACTGACCCAGTTCACTTCCCACCTCTGCCTTTTATTCAGTATTGAAGTTTCCTGGTCACTTGCGATTGCCTCCTGTCATGTGTCTCATTAACACAGTCCTCGCTTCTTCCTCAGACGGATGTCTTGCAGTCCAATGACCCGTTCGCGCCAGGCGGCAACGCTGTATCTGCAGCTCCTGACACAGGTGAGTGTGATCCTTCATCACTCTTTCAACGCTGTCTGATACCCGAGGCTTCTTAGCCCCGGCAATTTGGAGGAAAACCCTCTGCAGGAAACATGTTTCTGCTTATTTTCAAGCAACACACAATCGTTCCTGCAAAACAGCCTGCAACTGGAAGAAAGCATTTAATATTGAATTGAGTGGAAATATGTTATGCAGAATAACAAACCTGGTTTCAACCCCGTGGGGGAGATGCTGACTAGATTTGTCTGCTTAAAATAACAAATTGTCCCAACTCCCCGTCTTTTGTTCCCCAACACCTATTCTTATTGAAAAGTCCAGAATAATGTTTAGCATGTTCAAACAGTGGAATTCAACTATGCGGATTTATTGGACTTCTGTTCTGTAATTTACTTGTTGAAATTACATCAATGGCATTAAACCCCCCCCCCCCCCCCCCCAACTCGAATCAGTCCAGAATGGTGTTCTCCACGTCAAAATAATCTCCAAAAAAGTCTCCAAAACCTAGTATAGTTCCCCAAATATGCCTCAACCCTTTCTGGCATTCCAGCGGTTATGTAATTCGATTGTGATGTATGTTTATACCGCAGGGGTGGACACAGTTGACCCTTCCAGTCCTGGTCTTTGTTCCACTCCTGGTCTTTGTTCCAATCCTGTTGTAAATTGTTTAATTGAACTGATTTAAGCCTCCATCCAGACTCTGAATTAGTTCATGATCTCATTTCACCTGTTAAACCTGGAGTGGAATAGCCCTGCAGGACTGTGATTGGACACCCCAGCTCTACCCTATTTAACGGGGCGGGATTAAGCTCATTCCACAACTTCATCACAAGCTGTGTCCCACGCCCCTCTGTTTCTTCTTCTGCCCCTGAATGTGTTGTTGTGCCCGTGCCATACCCATTTCTATGTGTAACCACCTTTTGTTTCAGTAGCAGACCCCTTTGCCTCCTTCTTTGGGAATGACTCATTTGGGAGTGGATTCGCTGACTTCAGCACACTGTCCAAGGTAGCTGTGATCTGGGTGCTGCAGAGGGGCCATGGTAACACGCTGTATGGAGGGAGGGAGAGGGGGAGTGTTGGGTGATGAGGATACCGCTTGAAGTAGCTTGTTTGTTAAGGGTTCAGAAATTAGATGCCGATTTCAAGTTTTATCCACCGAAGACTGGGAGCATCCAATTCAATTTGTACAATTAGCATGAAATGTATCTTCCTATCACTGCTTCAAAAACACTGTACTGGACGAAATGCAACTGAGAGTTAAACAGTTCAGCTATGTTTAATTATCATTATTCAAACAGTAGATCACGTGGTGTCACTGTTTTTAAAGATTATAGCAAAACCCCAGTATTGCATATGGATCCATAGACTTTAAAGTTTCAAGAGGCAGGAGTTAGCTGGGTTGGATATGATTGACAGGTTGTAACGTGCAAGTCTGTTTTTTTGACAGTCAAATGGACCCGACCCTTTCAACACTAGCTCCGCCCCCGACGTCTTCAGTAATAAGAATGTATTTGCGGAGGAGGTACCAAAGAGCCAGGACATGCCCCCGGCCCTACCGCCCAAGACAGGAACGCCCACCAGACCCCCTCCTCCTCCCCCAGGTAAGAGGGACCTAGTTGGGACTACTCTAACACTCTCGCTGCCTTCCACACTAACACATACTGTGTTAACCACTGAGCTGCTCCAACCTGCTGCCTTCCGCCCTGCGGCTCAGAACTAACTATAAGAAGCTGAACTCGCTACCGAATATGCTGCTGGAAAATCAGCATTATGTATTTCTTTAGATATTAAACTTGGGTGTTGCGGGCTCCTCCTGTTCTTGTACTCTTGCAGATCTGCAGACTCAAGCCAGTAACCTTCACACTGCTGCCTAGCACTCTAACCCTGAACAGTTCTAACTGCCTTCTGCATTGTAACTCAGCACAAAACTTCACTTCAGACCAATGCTGAGTCTACTACCAGAAACAACACACACACACATATCATAACCCCTGAGCTATTCAAACAACCCCAGAAATCTAACCAATCAGCTCCTTGAATCAAGCAACTGCTTTCCGATACGGAGGTGACACACCAATTATTAACCGCTAAGTAGAAAGATCAGAGCCGTCCCGCCCAGCAGGCTGTATCCCAGGAGCTACCCAGACTCGGCTCTCTTCCCCCTGCAGACGCGGTCCAGCTTCCTCCAGGCACCCATGCCGAATGCCTCACTGTTGTTTCGTTGTGTCTGTGCAGGTAAGAGATCGTCCCTTTCCAGGTCTGAGTCTTCGGACTCGTACAAGCGGAGCGACCCGTTCCAGACGCAGGGTTTGGGGGACCCCTCTCAGCCCGAGTCCCAAGACGAGAAGCTCCGGGCCGCCTTCTCCACATCGTCCCCCAGCAAGGCTCCTCCAGACCCGGCTAACTTCAGCAGCTTCAACAGTGTGAGCAACACCCCTCGTTTCACAGCTTAGCAACCCTCAGGGCAAAACCTTACCTGGGAATCTTAGCTGGGTTTCCATCTACAGCAAAAACCTGAAGCATGAACCTTAAACCCATTACCCCCTGAACTTGAGTCACACACTCTAACCACTCACTGCCATGCATCCCATGGTCTGCCAAGCTAACCACTGAGCCACCTCCCCATCTATATGTCTACTCTGAGACGAATCCCTGGAGCCACAAAACTGCTTGAATTCACTGCCATGCACATTCATTCCATCATTCTAACTGCTTGAATTCACTGCCATGCACATTCATTCCATCATTCTAAATGCTTCAATTCACTGCCATGCACATTCATTCCATCATTCTAAATGCTTCAATTCACTGCCATGCACATTCATTCCATCATTCTATCTGCTTCAATTCACTGCCATGCACATTCATTCCATCATTCTAAATGCTTCAATTCACTGCCATGCACATTCATTCCATCATTCTAAATGCTTCAATTCACTGCCATGCACATTCATTCCATCATTCTAAATGCTTCAATTCACTGCCATGCACATTCATTCCATCATTCTAACTGCTTCAATTCACTGCCATGCACATTCATTCCATCATTCTAAATGCTTCAATTCACTGCCATGCACATTCATTCCATCATTCTAAATGCTTAGCTTCCTGAACCTGTTCCTTTTCAAGCTGCAAACCTGCCACCTTTCACACTCCACTGCATCACACTAACCCCTCGAAACCAGCTGCTCTCCCTGCTGCACATCAGGACTAATCTCCCAGCGTCTTGCACCCCTTTTCATTTCATACTCCAGACCAGTCTAACTTTCTCCCAAACCCCCCCCCCCCCCCCCCCCAATGAATGTTCTTTCAATTATTTAGACCAGCTGAGCTGGTTTCTACCAAGCTGTCCATTCTGTCTTGAAATCTCACTTGACTAGCAGTCTGCTAAGTGCTGGAGGTGTTTTGTGAAACTGGCCATGGGCATGTTATGATGAGTTCGCCCTCCTGGGTGTGTCAATTGTTGTGATGATTTACACATTTCTAAATAGCCCTGAGCGAGCCGTCCTGGCTGCTGGCATCCATTCTGAAATCCGGTCTTGCCATTTGAGCTTCAGTTTTCTTTTTCGCTTTGACGGTGTTACAGGAATTGTGCATTGCATAGTTTAGTTAGTGCACCTAAACAGCGGTTTAAACTACAGTCTAATCACCACAGTACCTTCATTTGTAAAAATAAAAAATACAAATCCGGTAGTTTCACTGCAGTTTAAGCTCTGTGTAAACAACAGCGCACAGGTACCACTTCTGTGATGCTGGCAATCATGCTGAGTTTTGTAGCTCCAATACTGACTTTAGAAAATATATCTTGCCAGCAAACATTTCATGTTTTACAGTACTCCAGCTTTTGGTGTTGTGCACAGGAAGCTTTTACAACATGGAAAACCCGTAACGGCTCAAACTATTGTTTCTTTAAGTTTCCACTTACACCTGAAGACTTTTGAGATGTGCTGTTTGCATGTCAGTTTTAAAACGGCTGTCCTTCTGTCCCATCTCCCCTCCTGTAGTACCCCACTGAGGAGGACTTGATCGAATGGGCGAAGCGCGAGAGTGAGCGGGAGGAGAAGGAGAGGCTTGCTCGGCTCACCCAGCAGGAAGAAGAAGACCTGGAGCTGGCCATCGCCCTCAGCAAGTCTGAAATCTCGGAGGCATGAGGCAGCTGCCTTGCCTCTCTTTAAACACATGTATATTCAAAAAGAAAAAAAAGACAGGAAGGCCTTGGCAGGAGACCGGTGCAAAAGATTTTAAGATGCTCTGAATTTGTGGTGGAACAGAAAGCAGCCTCTGTTTGGTGTGCAACCTATTGTAAAAGATTTTTACTGGGGGTGAGGGGAGTCGGATGTGGAAACAGTCCTCATGGCCCGGGTTGGGATTAGTTTGAGCACTGGGGTGGTCTCTTATTTCCTGGGGATAATGTTGGCTGTAGGTAGGATTCATATCCTTTCCCACTTTGATGACTGTCAGGGGTCTTCAGAGTAGGAATGCCTTATTTATTTTTGCAAGGGTTTGGGGATTGCGGCATTCCAGTTTTTAGCTGATCGTGCCAGTTGCTGTGAATGATTAAGGCAGCCAGAGGAGGGCACTTCAGATCTTTTGCACCTTGTTTTTTCTTTTGGCAAAACCAGAACAGGTGAACAAGCCAACCTTCCACATTATCTCCGTGGTATCGAAGCTCAGAGCATTGTCAAACTCCATAAAACTATAGTAGATCTAAATAAAGTACAGTTATATGAGGAAAGTTTGTCAGCCATACTGACTGCATCATGTATATATAAAGATATGTTTAATGCCACGTATGGGGTAACTTACACATTTAAGCTAGAAATCCCCTTCGGCCAGATAACAGGACGGGGATCTAGGGCTCCGGTCTAACTAGAGATTAACACTTGTCACTTTATAATTTGATAACCTGGTGCTCAGTACCCCCTGTTTTATAGCCTCTGGATGTGCTTGGAACAGCAGAGTTTAAGTGCATAGAGACACGGTTGTATCCTGCTAAATCCTTAAGGAGAAGACATAAAAAAAACCTTCAAGGTTGAGTGCAATGTTATTAAATAGAGCCTTAGAACTGTGTCATCCGTCTTTTGCACTTAAACTGGGTTTAGCTATTGGTTGGCATTTATTACAGAGCATGACTAGAACAATGTAATTATGTTGTGGGGATGAAATTTTGCCTTTTAATTAATATGCTGTTAGAAGTGGAATTACACCACTAATATTAAAACAAAAAATATTATAATCCCACCACTGCCACCATGTAGCTTTTATTTAACATCAGATTCATTGTGTATTGATGGATCGGAATCTCAATTTGCAGTTTCTCCTTCCAAGGTGCTTACTCTGCTGCTTATACACAAACTAGATCACTGTAGGGGCCACAATATATTTGGTGCAAAAGAGCATTTGTTGCATAAACGAGTCTCCCATTTTCCATTGGCCTATTGCTGTGCTGAGCATGCTGTAGGCACAGAAGTCTGTTTCAAATAGCTGTGGAAGTTGACCTATTTTTTTTTTTTTTAATCATTTGTGCACAGTAGGGTTTGTCATCCATAAGTTTGCACAGTCAGTATTGCCCAGGAGAAAAGTAAAGGGACCTGGAGTGTGGCTAATTCTGCACCCCAATCCATTGCAGCCTCTGAACAGGTGCCCCCACTATATAAACCACTACAAAAGATGCTCAATTTAAACAAAGCAGGTAGAAGTGTCCTTGTTTCAAGGCTTGCTGTCCACAGACCTCCAATAGTGTATGCTGCTGATTTTTCCTCCCATCTTTTGAATAGAACTAAACCACTAGCCTGCATTTCACTACATAACCCCCCCAACATTCACTAGGATGGAGGAGTGCCACGCAAGAGTTTACTTACAAACCTGAGGCCTTGGCTGCCTTTAGATTTAGTTTTAATTCTAGGTACAGTAACTCCTCCATCGATCATAGTAGAGCTCATATTGTTTCTGTTTGAGGTTCGGACCAATAGCCTGCAAAGATTACAGTTTCCGTGGGAATTTATTGCAGCAGCGTCATTTTCTAAACAGGTTTTTTCTTTTTTTTTTTTGTAACCTGCAACAAGGTGGCCTGTTGTCATGAAGGTTTGCTACCTGAAGAAATTTCCAGTGAAACCAGCCTCTTTGTTGACTAGTTTTACAGAGCCTCAATGTACAAATACCCATCAGATTTTAAAATAATAATACGAAGGTAAGGCAACCACCATTCGAATGACAGAGCCACTGTTCACTGACTCTTAAGGTATTCTTGGCCAACAATTCCCACTAAAATAAGAATGAGGTCATTAATGTTTGTGCACAGTGCTGTCCATGCTGTCACACAGTTCTGGCTATAGGAACACCCCCCTTGAATTCTCAATCCCTCCAAATCTTTGCTGTGTCCATCAAGACTTCTACTAATTGTATATATTAGAGCCATGGCTGCTTCTCCGTGTAAAAGAACTCCAGCTCATCTCATTGTATTAAAGACACTCCTGTTCCTATTACTGATGTGAATTGTATAGGTGCCTGTCGCATATAAAACCACTGATGTATGTTAACAGCCTACCTATATATGCTTTTTAAATTGGCTAATTTTATTTTTTATATTTTAACTTGTTCTGATATATATTTTTTTCATATTTTTTTGTTCATGGAAAATCCTTAAATTGTCTAAATCATTTCCTAACTATAACCTGTAATTAAAATAATAATAAATATAAATTCTGTTCAAGTAAGTTTGGTGTCCTGTAGTTAAAGTGGGGAATACATTTTTTTTTTATACACAAAGGGAAGTACAACAGCACACACTTGTTTATTTTACATCTAATACATTACTGAGTATGTAAGCAAATCATTGTTACTCTGCTGCTCAGTCTAGACCAGTTCCCTTATTGTGAAGTCCACAAGGACTGATGGAGCCGTCCCGAATACTTGGAGTAAAAGGGTGTTGTTATGTGAAAGCAGTACAAGTTATTGTGTCTTTAAGGTAAAAATAACTCAATTACCACAGACTCCAGGCCGCTCACGTTTGCCTGGAGCTGGGGTGTTGATTTTAACCATTTGCCCCTAGGCAGGTCATACAGGGCTGTGGAGGAGTGGCTGTGTGATTCCTGGACACGCTGCACTGTGATACATTCCTCTGGGGCTGTACAGATCGGACATATGAGAAGAATGCAGGAAACATAAACTGAACTTTCTTAGTGCGTGCACCTCCGTGTGCGGGGTCCCCCTATACAAGAGACCAGTGTGTGTGCGGGGTCCCCCTATACAAGAGACCAGTGTGTGTGCAGGGTCTGCCTATACAAGAGACTAGTGTGTGTGCAGGATCCACCTATACAAGAGATCAGTGTGTGTGCGGGATCCACCTATACAAGAGACCAGTGTGTGTGCGGAGTCCACCTATACAAGATACCAGTGTGTGTGCGGGATCCACCTATACAAGAGACTAGTGTGTGTGCAGGGTCTGCCTATACAAGATACCAGTGTGTGCAGGGTCTGCCTATACAAGATACCAGTGTGTGTGCGGGATCCACCTATACAAGAGATCAGTGTGTGTGCGGATCCACCTATACAAGAGACTAGTGTGTGTGCAGGGTCTGCCTATACAAGAGACCAGTGCGTGTGCGGGGTCTGCCTATACAAGATACCAGTGTGTGTGCGGGATCCACCTATACAAGAGATCAGTGTGTGTGCGGATCCACCTATACAAGAGACCAGTGTGTGTGCGGAGTCCACCTATACAAGAGACTAGTGTGTGTGCGGATCCACCTATACAAGAGACCAGTGTGTGTGCGGAGTCCACCTATACAAGAGATCAGTGTGTGTGCGGATCCACCTATACGAGAGATCAGTGTGTGTGCAGGGTCTGCCTATACAAGAGACCAGTGTGTGTGCGGGGTCTGCCTATAGAAGAGACCAGTGTGTGTGCAGGGTCTGCCTATACAAGAGACCAGTGCATGTGCGGGGTCTGCCTATACAAGAGACCAGTGCGTGTGCGGGGTCTGCCTATACAAGATACCAGTGCATGTGCGGGGTCTGCCTATACAAGAGACTAGTGTGTGTGCAGGGTCTGCCTATACAAGAGACCAGTGCGTGTGCGGGGTCTGCCTATACAAGATACCAGTGCATGTGCGGAGTCTGCCTATACAAGAGACCAGTGCGTGTGCAGGGTCTGCCTATAGAAGAGACCAGTGTGTGTGCAGGGTCTGCCTATACAAGAGACCAGTGCATGTGCGGGGTCTGCCTATACAAGAGACCAGTGCGTGTGCGGGGTCTGCCTATACAAGATACCAGTGCATGTGCGGGGTCTGCCTATACAAGATACCAGTGCATGTGCGGGGTCTGCCTATACAAGAGACCAGTGTGTGTGCAGGGTCTGCCTATAGAAGAGACCAGTGTGTGTGCAGGGTCTGCCTATACAAGAGACGGATACAAATGAAAATCAATTTTTGGCAAGGCCTTGATAGGGCCTGGTGTCCTTGAATGTTAGTCTTGAAGACCAATTGCCTCCCACTTTGCTGTATAGTATTGGAATATGTGGCTGCCAGACAGACTATTTACCTCTTCCCATACCTCTCTGTACTTTACAATGCGTGCCTATACTTTGCCATGCTTTCACTGTGATTTACAATACTTTGCTATGCTTTTACCTTGTCTTTTATAAGGATACATCTGTTTTTTCTTTACTGGACATTTAAAGCTTTTAGCAATGGGAATTTGTCAGCCGTAATGAAAGGATGGTTTTTGCGCAGGGATTGGCTGTTCTGTTCCTGCATCCATCTCTGGAAAGTTCTGCCTTGTAAATGTGACTGTTGTCTCAGTGAGTAAGTAACTTGTTATATATATATATATATATATATATATATATATATATATATATATATATATATATATATATATATATTCCTTCTGTGCATATTAAAAATATATATATATTTGCCTATATCACAGCTCCTATCACGTGCAAACAACTGCTCTCCGTGTTTGTGTGGGGTGGGGTGGGGTGGGGGTCTGTAGTGTGTGTGTGTGTGTGTGTGTGTGTGTGTCTTAGGGTCTCCTTATCGGTAGTGACATCACTCCAAGCTGTTGCGTTAACCGCATTGCTGCCTTAGTTGTGTGTTCTGTAAATTTTCGAATGAATTATGCTGTTCTGATTGAGGATGCAGCCTATTCAATTGGCAGGCTTCTTTACTTCCAGCCGTGTCGATAATATTCTCTTACACACACTGGCTGCTGTGGAGTCTAAAGTAAATCACTGTGGACATAAAGCACGGCATCTGGCATTACCCCAGAATGAACACAACCTAATGGAGCAGTGTGGGCAAGGGGGAAGGGTGAAACAAGGGGATTTGTGGGGTCTATTTTGATGGTCAAAAACTATGATGAATCTAAATACATCTTTCCTTTTAACTATATATATATATAAAATTATTAACTCTGGTATTTTTCTGTTTTCCCCTTATAAACATCACTAAATACAATAAAAGTACAGGGAAGTCTAGAGAACAAATAAGTAGCCTCATTTGAACCCTTATGGTGATTAGCACAACCATACTTCATACCTTAATTTTTGGCAACAGTTCCACTTTTCATAAACCAGTGCCTACTGACAGCCTCTGTGTAGCTACATCCAATCGGTGAGCACTGTGTTCTGCAGTTTGCAATGTGTGTGTGTGTGGAGGTGAAGGGGGTGGGGCTGGATTGCATCTTTAGATTTCCAGTGTGACAGTCATCCCAATCTTGTTAAACTCGGTTAGTTCCTGACCGCCTGCCTGCCTGCCTGCCTGCCTCTGTCTCTGAGATACTGAGGAGGCTCCTCCAAGCCTCTGAGACTTAAAAACAAAACCAAACCCCTTGTTGCAGGAGGCTGCCTCCACTGGTTCTGCTAAATGAGCATGTCGAGAGAAGCTGAAACTCTGTCTAATGGGTAAGGGGTGCGGGTACAACTGTACCTTTGCATATCTGTGTGTGTTTTTGTATCTTGTCTGTGTGTGAGGGTATACCTTGGGTGGTGTTTTTCTTATTTTCTTTCTGTATTTGTATATTTCTGTACATCTCATTTCAGAAAAAAAAGATGAGAGAACTTGTGAAGTTTTTTTTTTATTTCATTTGAGTGTTGTGCAGTTCATGAGCTGAGGGCAGTTTGCACAGAGACAGGGAAGAGGGAAGGAGGGAGTGTGTGTGTGGGGGTAGCTCTCCTATAGCAAAGACAGATTTGTTCCTGACAAACAGAAGTGAGAACAGGCAGTGTGTTGAGCTGATGAGCCTCCTGTTTGTTGAAATTCCGATTTAGAGAATTATTCTGCATATTTTAGCATGTCTTGCTACACGTTGTCGTGGAACACTAAGATACTGTTCTATGAATTATACTAACCCTGGTTTGACAATGCTCCTAATTCCATTACTTTAGTTACTGCAAAATACACTGTGAGAGCCTTTGAGGTTATAGTGGATAAGGTTATACTGTACATTAAACACCCAAGGCATTTTACTCTGTTGCTTTTGAGAGGAATGCATGTGAATGCTGTATTACTTTATGAAGATAAAACAAGTTTCGGTTTGACAATGCCCAACCAAGGCTATGAGACTTCTGGTATCAGTGAAGGAACCATATCCAGTAAGGCATGGATGTTTGGAAAGAACTTGCCTTCAATTGTGATCAGACTTGGTATGGACATTCTTAAGCAGAAGTTTTTCTGGGTATCCTGCCCTAGTACTTATGAATGGCACCTGGTTTGTCCAAAGATTCTCTATGTGTTGGACATGATGTCAAAGTTAGTAAATCTGCATGCGAATTTGGGTAGTGCTTTACTTTAACTGGACATGTGTGTGTTATCTTTCAGAATCACTCTATCCTCAGAAGTATGTGTAACATTGTTACTATGATGCAGAATTATTTATTTATTTATTATATGATTTGTTTTTATAAATCTAAAGAAATACAGTAAAGGTTTTGATGACTAAATGTCACGGATTTGCCCTTGAAATGGTTTACTTTCAACTCCTGTACTTCGTTTGGAACATTCTGAAACACATTTTATTATCCATGTTATATCAGATTTTCTGAAGGATTATGCACTGGTTCACATATTGTGAATGTAGGTCAGATGAACACAAAACTCCTGCCTGTTTTAGACATTAAATGAAATGATGTATACGTTTGTTAAGGTTGTCAGAATCGCTCGTAGCGAGCAAGTATTTTTCGCACCCTAACTTGCTGAAATCATGTACATAGATTGTGTAATATGTTGTAATTGTTCTTGGTGGGGGATAGGTACTGTACTGTGAGGAGGGCAGACTCCCTTTGCAAATACAATTTACTGTATGTACTCCAAGGGTAGCTAATGGATGGACCTTTCATGTAACCAGGATGTTAGTTGAGGTACAGAATTATTTTAAAGGGAACCCTGGGATAAAGACGCTATCAGGCAATGCTTTCCTTTTCAGTATTTTAGACTAAGATTCAGGTAAAAAATAAACATGTTATCAGCAACTGCTATTACAAACTGGTGAATAGATTCCTGCAATAAATTAAATTAAATCTAATTTAATTTAATTTAATTTATTGCAGGTTTATATAGTATGGTCAAATAAATAGATACATGTAATCCAGCTTTCATTTATTTGCAGTAATGAATTCACCAGTTTTTAGGTCTGACTGCATTGTGTTGTATTACTAACATTGTATTGATATTTATACTGTATATTTATTTATTTATTTATTTATTGATTGTATTCTCTTCATGTTTTAGTGTCTGCTAGCATGCCATGATAATTGGTAATGACCAGTACTGGTAATTGGGTAAATACCACATCATTTGATAAAACCACACAATACTGTACCAGGAACAAGCAATATTTATGTGCTCCCTGACTGGTAAATAGGAGAAGTGCACCAATAATTTAAACACATGTAGTGTGCATTATTTAACAGAATAATAGGCCAAAGCTAATGTCCTTGACTTAAGGGGTTTGATTGACCTATACCCTGATAAAGCACTGCTGTGTGTGTTTTTTTGTTTGTTTGTTTTTGACTCAACACTTGGCCTAGGCTGAAGGGTCCACACTGCTGTTTAAAATGATCTACTTAAGACCCATTCCACGCTGGAGTGTTGTCTCTGATGAAAAGCAAGGTTGGGTCTGTTCAGTGCTTGGTCAAAGTAAAGCATTAAAGCTTAGGGAACACAAAGCCACTTTTTTAGGCGCAGTGGCTTGAAACCTGGTTCGAGGAGAATGGGAGACCTAGTTTGAGGCAACTTTGCTGTATCAAACCCCAAGTCGCCCCCGGTGTGCCATGCAGTGGCCTGAAACCAAGTTCTAAGCCACAGTGGCTTCGTGTTCCCTCAGCTTTAGTAAAAGTTGTTCAAATTAACCCCATAGCTTCCTATAACCCCCCCCCACACCTTACCTGAAGGCTACAGTATCCTGATGGTCATTCCTGTTTTCCCGTTGCAGGTCTCAGAGGTCTGACCTGCGGATGGAGCTTGATGACTGCATGGCCGCCCTCGACCTGTTCCTAAGCAACAAGTTTGCAGAGGCCCTGGCTCATCTGCAGTCCAAGTAAGGCTGGATTAGTTTTGCTTACTGTATTATGCATTCTGCTTTTTTTATTATTGAATCTTTATCCTGGATTATGCTGATTGAATCACAGTGAGGTGAGGCCCTGGCACTGCAGTGGGATTTCAAAGCTGCTTAACTGTGTTGTTAGAGTGGGCAGCATGAACAGTGCGGTCTTTCTCGCAAAACGTTGTTTATGTTGCATGTTTTTTTCGAAAAATGGCACATGAAACTTCACTTTTGAGACCTCAGTTGTTTTTGCAGACTACAAATGTATCAGCCAGATGAACTTACTATCAGCCTTCTGTCAGATCATTGGTCTGTCCCATCAAGACTAACGCTTAACAGCAACAGGGGGATGAAGTGGTTATATAAAAAAATAATACAAGTCGGAGATTCCATTTGCATAACAACTTAGTCATGTGATATACAGTATGATCTGGTTACATAAGTGCTCGCCACATATGGCGGCTAATTCTCATTTTATGTCCAACCCTTTCCTGCCTATAATAAGGCAGTCTCTGAGATCTCTATGTGACCCTTGCCATAGTTAAATGGCTGTGTTTATTGCGATGGCAGAGGGATATATTTATGCACATTAGTAGCATTGACGCCAAGCTCACACCCAATTCTTGATGAACTGTAAATAGATAGGGTGGGGTGTAGATCGAAATGGTTTTGTTCTGCAAGGGGTGGAGGTGTCAAAAGAAAAAGAAAATGAGATAATGGGATAGAGGCTGAACAGTGAGTTGAAAAGTAACTGAAAGAGGTTTGTGTGTGTTTGAGTTGAGGTGTTCAGTTTTTCACAATGAGATCACTGCAGATGAGTAAGCTGGAGACAGAAAAAGACTTGAGAATCCTGCTAATAAAATGTTTTGGAATGTGCTCTTTCCTGCCTATCTGGATGTGAAAATAGGACTCCATGATATTTTTAACTGAAAGATATATATATATATATATATATATATATATATATTTTCATTTGACATGCAATTGCTTTTTCTGCATACTGGCTGCCATTACAAACGGCTCTTTGTTTTTGCATTTGACAAAAAGAAACCAAACAAAAAAATACAGATGTTGTAATCTCACTCTGGATGAGTACAGCCTGTGTAAATCTCTTCAATGCAAAGGGAGAGGAAAAGACAATAGTGGAAATCCAACACCAGTGTCATTCATCTACAGTGTTCTATATGGTTTGTGCAATGCAAGTGTGTGGTGAGGTCTTGCTTGTATGAATCCCTGCCCTACTTGAGCGGGTATAGTGGCGGTTGTACAGTACATGATTAATTCCAGTCCAAAAAGGAAAACTATTTGAACCCTTTTGAGATGGCACTAGGAGGATTGCAATACAGGGTCGTGCGTCCATAACTATGAAACACTGAGTAGTAGGGAAGAGTGACTACTAATGTGTGTCGAGATAAAAAATAGTTGAATAATAAAGAATAAATCCTGTATTTTAAAATATACACTGCTCTATTTAGCATACTGTTTCATAACTCTTTGCTGTTTTGTGTACCATATTTTAAAACTGTTTGAAAACTATTTATTCATGTTTGAAAATGGCATCACAACAGCCAGTACACCTAATCAGAAGTGCTACATTTGGAAATACAAGAAATAATAATAAGAAATTCAATGACAAACTTTTCGACTCAAAGACTTTCTCAATTTACTGTTGCAGACATTGAGGAATACTGCTGGTTGAAATGTTTGCCATTTAATTAAGTTTCTTTTAAGCATTTCTAAATGTGTAATATGGCTTGGTTAGGCTACATGGGTTTGCCAAGGATGTTTCTGTTTGTTTTCCTTGTGCAATAAAAGAAAAAAAACTGTGTTTGAAAAAGAATGCTGAGGGCGGGCCAGTCTTAAACAGACTTAAATAACATGACCTTTTCATCCCAGCACAGGAATGCAGTGAAAGTCCTGCAGTGTAATTTAATAATTAGAACTGATATGCACAGAGTTATACAACTGTATACAAAATCAGACTGCTAAATCTGGGATCTTGTATACTCAAACAAATAATGATACAACAAACATCAAATACTGTGTTTCCAGAGCAGGTAGAGGATTAAAACCACAAACATGCATACTGTAACCTGGTACAGGAAGACTGACTGGCACATCTTGCATTTCTCCCATGTCGTCATTTATTTATTCAAAAGGTTTCAATACAGGGCCATGCTTTGTTGCTGGGTTTGGAGAATCTGTTCATTCAGAGCAGATCAGGTGATGACTGGACAGGACGTGGTCTATTTGCAGTTGGTGGAGCCCTGCCCACTACATTGTAAGTGCAAACAGACCGGACTCACAGGCAGTATACTGTTGCACCAGCAAATACACAACCCTTAATCCTTTTTGCGCATGCTTTGTATGAGGTAGTTTTGGTTCCATCTTGCTAATCACAAAGGATGTTAACGGACCATTCCCACATAAACAGGTTGGTTTCCATGATGCACTGCTGCTAGGAAACGCGCGTTCCGGGATAAAAGGTCAAATCAACAAAGGAACAAATAAAAGGCAGCATCATTGACTTCCAAACGAAGGAAATCTATTTTTTATCTATCTCTCCAGAAAAGCTGCGTAGCAATCTCATGATATATTGTGATAAAGGTTGTGTATCGCGAGGCAAAAATCACTACACACTGTACAGCATCTACTGTACTAGTAGTCCACCAAAAAGAATAAATGTGGTTTACAGTTGTCAGATTTTAATGATTTTATCTTATTCCACATCACCCAACTGTTGTATTGTAACCTTCATGTATCGTTGTTCTCTGTTCACACTGATTTGTTAAATATAAATGTGCAGTTCATTGCCAAGCCTACTTTGGGTTGACATTGGTTTAATCAATATTTATGTATTTTTAACAAAGCCTTGAAGTCTTGGAACAACTTGTTGCCAGAGATTAATATGTATTAATTATTTACTGTATGCTGTCAGTATGCTGCGCTGTATCGTGTATCGAAAGTTTGTTTCAACAGAACCTTCCTATTTTTAACCTACTTTAGTATGTATTATCCAGGGCATATAATTTAATAAGTAATAGTTCCTCTTGTGCAGGTCTATAACGGTAACATTGTATTACCTTTAAAGGGTACATAAGGACCTTTTTATTTTTTGTGTTACGTGTTCCCATGTGTTGCTACAACTGTTTAAGTAAGGTGTGTGTATTGTTTTAATTTAGTTTTTTGGTTTTTTTTTTTTACATTTTGACTACTTTTTTAAACTTTTAAATTGCATTCCACTGCCTCCAAGATGGCTTCACATGGACCTGCATGGACCACTCAAACTACATTTCCCATCATCCTCCTGCTCACATATGTAACTGAGATGGATTTACCAGTGAGGAATGGGATAATGGGAAATGTAGTTCTGAGAAATACATGAGACCATCTTGGAGCTGTAATAGAAACAGCCAGAGAGCACTGCAATTTAAAAGTGAAAAAAGTGGTCAAGATGTAAAAACAATACGCACACCTTACTTAAACAGTTGTAGCAACACATGGGAACATGTAACACAATAAAAAAGTCCTTATATACCTTTTACCCTTTTAAAGGGCAAAATTAGCACTGCTTTTTCTTGTTATTTCTCTTAAGAATGCTGTCACTGTGACGTCATGGTAACCAGTTCAGAGGAGAAATAAACCTCATCATTATTTATTTCTTAGCAGACGCCCTTATCCAGGGTGACTTACAATTGTTACAAGATATCACATTATTTTTACATACAATTACATTATTTTTTTACATACAATTACCCATTTATACAGAATGTAATAACATCGCTGCTATTGTGTAACCCTGGTTGCCTTATGCACTTGACAATAACAACCACAACAACAACCCTCTGTTCCCTAGCAGAAGGTTTCTAACATTTCTTGTTCAGCAAGCCGAATGTCAGTCTATTTCTAATACGTGTGTTGCCATAACAACGACAATGAATTTCGATGTGTGCCTTGCATTACACCTGTTCAATGGAGTAATGCAAATCTGACAATCTGACAAATCTGACATCTGATCATTCTAAAATCTAACATGAAATCATGTACTACTATTATGGCTTCCGGTAGACTATTGTGATATAATTTTGTAGTTTCTTTTTATTTTACATGATGTTAAATAAAATATCTAAATTATGTTTATATATATATGTATTGTGCTTGTACAGCTTTTACACTGGAATGTGTTGACTGAGATATCTGTTAAAAGCGCTACAGTCATGAATGAAACCTAACGTTAATAAAAAGAATATTAATAACGTGAAGGGTAAGTGTTAATAATGGCATCCTTCTCAACTGATTTGTTATAGCGATCTGTATTACTGCATAAAAAGGTAGCTGCAGGTAAAAAAATTCTTTAAAAAATCCATATCTTTATTTGAACTCTTCTCTGGGCACTCCAAGTTCTTGCCTCCTCCCACTGGATTCACACTGCCTAACCCTGTTTCATCAATCATTAATTCACCAGATAAAGGTGTATTGAACAGGTGTATCAACTATTGACTGTTAGGTGACGTTGCTGTGTGATGGCTTAGAGCAGACCCACATTCTTAGAGGCCCTGTAGTGTTTCCTCTGCCAGTTTGGCTGCAGAAGTTGCAATCATTTTGCAGGACTATCATCAGGGTTTGTGCCGAGGGTCACAAGCAGGATCTTGATTTGAGTGCAGTGACGACAGACTTCAGAGCCAATGAGAAAAAAGGCTTTAGCCCAAAGTTCCCCCAGAAAGAATTATTTTGGATGTATGATTATTATTATTATTATTTTGTTTCTTAGCAGACGCCCTTATCCAGGGCGACTTAAAATTGTTACAAGATATCACATTATTTTAACATACAATTACCCATTTATACAGTTGGGTTTTTACTGGCGCAATCTAGGTAAAGTACCTTGCTCAAGGGTACAGCAGCAGTGTCCCCCACCTGGGATTGAACCCACGACCCTCTGGTCAAGAGTCCAGAGCCCTAACCACTACTCCACACTGCTGCCCTATTAAAAGGGATAAAGTGTTAATTATTCTTCATGTGTTTTGTTACTGATCATCCATAACGATTAAACACTCAGTAGGGCTGACTTTAGAAATGTACATTTAGACTAGAAGTCCTTGTCAATGTCTTCAAAAGTTCTGTTGATACCTTTTAAGTATACATTATTTTCTACAATGTGATTTGTGGAATGGATGTGAAAGCCACCCTTACACTTTACATGGGTGTACATGCAGCAGAGGGGAAACCCAGGCTGCTGATGCTGATATTTTGCTGGAAATGTCATTTATTTTTTTTCCTCCCGACTTCCAGAACCAAGGACAGTATGTATCATGCCCTCACCTATGCCACAATCCTGGAGATGCAGGCCATGATGACCTTTGACCCTCACGATATATTGGCAGCAGGGAACACAATGAAAGATGCTCAGGCAGTGTGCCAGAGGTAGGGTAACATATCTGCATTGATATAGAGCTGCACTGGGTCATCTCAAAGGAGAAGAAGAGAATAGAGGGCTGCAGCAGCCACGTCCCACGCATGCTGCTTTGAATGGGTGCAGTTTTCAGGAGTGCCGGGCTGATTCCAGCACAGCTCCATATCGTGGTGTCCCAACGCCAAGACCCTCATCCATCACTGGAATGGGCTTTGGAAGTACAGCTCAGCTGTTTGTTTTAAACGGTTTCCAAAAGTAAGAGCAGGGGACTGATGAATGTAGCTGAAGGACACATGGGATTCACTTTGCTTTATTGCTACACTAGATTAAATCTGTACACTTGATGTGCTTACCATTGAATGTTTCACTTGATTGTTGCATCATTGAGGGGGCTTTTTAGAAGCAAGTTGACTGCGTTAGTCCTGCTGAAATATTAAATCAGAACTTTAATCAATCCAATAAAGAAGGGCCCTGAGTAGAGGTTATAAAGACGGCTGAACCAATTTCCTGCTGCAGAGGGAGAGTAAACACAATAAACAGGCAGCTTTGTGCTGTCGGATCACAAGTCTTGTTGGCTCACTTCACATGACCCTGTTTAAATCAATTAGCCACCCTCTGCCTTCTCTCCTGCCTTACTGACATACATTCAGCAGAAAATACAGTTCAAATCCTTTAGCTAACCTGCATGTGCTTCAGGTAAGAGGAGTGCATTCTTTACGTTGCGTTTGTGGTAGCATGCACTGCTAGCCCTCAGTTTACTACGTTATGAAGTCATTAACATACTTGTGTTTCAAAAGTTACACAATATTTGTTTATATGACCAAATTATACTGCCTAAAAAGAGCACATGTAACTGGTATGCAATATCCCAGGCAAGGGGACTTTTTAAAACTGGGGAAGCCCAACCCTAACCTCAACCTTAAACTTAACCCTAGCCCTAACCCTGGGGAAGGTTAAAGCACCCCTGGAGCCTCAGACAGTAAATACAGCTGGTAGACCAGAGTGTAACCAGTAACGTGCCCCCCTGCAACACAGAGAATGCTATAGAAAGGGATTCTAAATGAGGAGAAGAATACATTAGTTATGATAACTGATATTTTTGATGGAGTCGATTTGAATGGGATTGATTTTTAAATGTGATTTCAAATCCATCCCAGTGGCAGAAGCAAGCAAGGCCTTTGTCATCACAAATCTACATTCGGTTAAAAAAAAAAAAGAGTGTAATTTCTGCAGGGTTTTCCCAGCACACAATGTGACCTTTGCTTTGAATGCATCCGTTGTGTAGAAACAGGAAATAAATAAATGTGTTGACGTCACGGCTGGTGTGAGTGTGTCGCCCAAACAGACTTAGGAGCACGCTCTTGCTGGGGATTGTTTTCTCATGATGTGATTTTAAGAAATAAGAATTAATGAATGGAATCTTATTTATATTACCCCCACCGTTTAGATCAATAGAGCAGAATTCACAAACTGCAACATCGCACTGCAGCTGAGAGAGGTGGAAAATCCATCAAAGCTTTAACAGGCATTAAAATGAATCACCTGTATGTTCTAAACCACTTCTCTGGAGCTCCGCTAATAATAACGAGCGGCCTTCTGTGTTCCTCAATGTATCTTTACCTATCGATTTGATCCCAGTCCTTGCTATGATTGATGTTTAGGCTTTAAGCCACCTTGATCCCTGGCCACCACATCAAAATAGACAACCTTCCGCTTCAAATAAACCAGCACTATTTGACCGACTGTACAACCATAGCTGAGATTTGTTTCAATAAAAAATGAAAATCTTTCCTGAGCAACCTTCCTGTCTAATAATAAGGTGGCATTGATTCAGTGGAACCTGTGTGTGTTTGCTCTCATCCTAGTCAAGGCTTCAGGGGGTAACACTGGGTTATTTTTATAGAGATTGTCAGTTCAGCCAATCGGAGTGTGGGGTGTCTTTATTGAGCTGCTGTATGGTCTCAGGTTGAGCAAGAGACTGCAAAGCAGTGCTCCATGCTGGGTTTGCTCTTGAGATTCCCCAGCTGGAACTAGGTATTCATGGAAGTGGATGGGAAGCAAGCTTACAGGTTGCGGTTGGCTCTATTGCTAATAGTGTGATCACAGAAGGGAAATCCCACATAACTAATGTAAACTATCACTTCCGCTTACTTCCTGCAGATTGATTGCATTTTATTGACTGATTTTTAACTTTAGTTTTCTTTTCAGATTCCTGGCATAAAATAAATTTAAAAACCTGTTTCCTTCCCTACCTTGCTCCTACATTTTTTATATATTTTTTTGGTCCAGGACACACATTTGGCAGAAACTACTATAGCTGTCTCAATACATGCATCTTAGGTACACAGAACTAAACGCTCCTGTAAGAAACAGGACTTTACTTTACTGTGGAATTCCAGCGAACATCTAACTGCAGTTTTTAAACCCTGTGTGGAAACATGTACAGTATCTTCAGTTTGGCTTTGTTTCTGGTAACTAATGTTAAAGAGGACTGTTGCCTTTTGAAGCCCATGTTTTGAAGTGTATGTGTTTGTTCCACTGGTTTAAGAGATTGCTATTTTTGAAATGATGTTTCAGTGAGGCCAGTTCTACAGTTGTAGAAGTGATATAGGGCCATTTAATACCACAGCTATAGTGGGGCTGGAACTTTTTATTTAACCTCACCCTAAGCATCTCTCTCTCTCTTTCTCTGTCTCTTTCTCTCTCCTCTCCTCTCTCTCTGTCTCTTTCTGACTCTCTTCTCCTCTCTCTCTCCTCTCCCCTCTCTCTCTCTCTCTCTCTCTCTCTCTCTCTCTCTCTCTCCCCATCTCTCTCTCAGGTTCCGGAGGAAGTCCACAATGGCAGGTTCCTTTAACAGTCTGATCAACAGGCAGGCTGGGGAGCTCACAGAAGGTTAGTTCATTGCCACCATTCGTAACTTGAAACAATCCAATCCACTGTTAGGTGTTCAGTATTACATGGCAGGATAGGAAGTCTTTTTCAGGGGGTGGAACCTCAGCTTCATTGACATCGTACTGTATATCCGTGCTCTCCTTCTGTAAATACACTTATCACACTACAATGCCTCGCTTCAATTCTACCAGCTGCTCCTTCCGAACCCACGTGACTCCAATACAAACCAATGCCGTTTGAGGCTGTGAAGCCGCCACTCTTGTGGTCCGCTGTCTTCCAAAAACCTGGCCAAGCAAACAAACAAGAAATGCAGTGCGGTCTCCTTCACTCCAGGGAGATATTCCAAGTGGAATAAAACAACTCTGTCCTGTATTAAAGGCTGTCTGCACTGTTGACTGGTTAGTGAAAGGGTAGCATATAGGGTATGTTATAATGACCGTGCCCTGTACATGGTGTTATAACAAGGCAGGACTGTAATAATCCTTCTCTTGCTGTTTTCTCTGTTTCAGCAATAATAAGAACAGGTTTAGGTGGGGATGTTTACTGTAGCTACTGGTTAAACTTACTCTCTTAATGGCAGTGTGCTCAGAACAAACATGTTAGCTTTGCAGTATGCACAAACCTAAACATTTACAAATGCTTTGTTTATTTGATAGTGTGATAGTTTGATAGTGTGTTTATCCCTGCTGTAGGCAAATAACTCATTGTATCTCCCCTCCGCCCAGAGGAAATCCATGCTGAGGTGTGCTATGCAGAGTGCCTGCTACAGAGGGCAGCCCTTACTTTTCTCCAGGTAAATACATTTCTGAAATCCATTCAATCGTTTATTTTAAGGGGTTTTGTTTTTGGGGTGGTATTTTTCATCTTTTGTGGGTAGAAAAATAAAAATAGGTTACATTTAGAGAATTTAACATTAAAAAAGGGGGTTAATCAGTCTTGAATTCTGCACATACCCACGAGTGCAAATGGGATTCCTAGTCTGTCATTCTCTTAACAAAGAAAACCGCAGAAGCTTTACATTGCATCATGCTTCCATGCATATTCCACTCCTTCGAAAAGGAAATACCATGATTTAATAATCTCTACACAGCATTAATGAAAGGATCAGGGTTATTAAGTACATTTATTGTCACCATTTTATTTACAGATTTTTTTAAAAATGTGTGCATTTTGTTTCAGGATGAAAACATGATCAGTTTCATCAGAGGAGGAATGAAAGTGAGGAGTAGTTACCAGACCTACAAGTAAATCCCTTCCATGTACTTGATGTACTTATTTGCACATGATAGGATATTCCTTGCGATCCATATCCTTTTATATACATTCATATACAGTACAGAATTATTTTATTTTATTTACAGTTGTATGCTTGTTGTGGGTGCTGCCCTCTTTTGCTTTGACTCGCTCCCCAGATCCTAGACTCCTGAGCATGTTGAGACAGCTCTGCAAATCAGTAGCCGTCATCGTTGAGATTAGGAAGGATTTTCAGTGGCAATACTGTTCAACGTTGAGTTTAGGCATGCACCCTAACCCTGATCACAATAAATGTTTCAAGAAATGTCAAGTTGAGTGGCTGTATTGTTTAAACATGACTGAGGGTGGGCAGATAACTGGATAAAGAAATGAGTGCTGTTACCACAGTGTCAGAGCTGGCGTACTTCTTGTAAATGTGCTGCGTATCTTTCTTGTATTTGAAGAGAGCTCCACAACATTGTGCAGTCGGCCCAGTACACTCATGGGGACAGTCACAGTCATTTCGAGGGGGGTGTGAAGCTTGGGGTGGGAGCCTTTAACCTGGTGAGTGGATCACTACTGATTTGAATCCTCTTGCTTTTCAGAATGTGCTGTAGCATCTCTATGTGTGTGTACACTTTTGGCTGTATCATTCAATTGTGATGAAACTTGGTATGGTCATTTCTCACACAATGTATTGTATTTAGGGTGACAGGGTTTCCTTCACTGAATGACACTACGATATAAAAATATCACCTGCATAATGGAGGACATCTTAATGTCAGCTTAAAACCAATACATCCAATGTTAAAGCAAGGTTGCTTGGCCAGGATTCTGATGCAGTGCTGTACCCAATCATACTGTGCAGTGACTTGTTTGATTTCAATCCCTTATTTAGACGCTATCCCTGCTACCCACAAGGATACTTCGGCTTCTGGAGTTCGTTGGCTTTTCTGGCAACAAGGTAAATGCTTTTTAACAATTGTTGTGTTGACCGCTGGAAAAAGGTTCTGTTTAGCGGCCTCAGTTAGAGGATGCTAACAAGAACGGACATTTAACTAAATGTAAAGAAAAACCAGTTCAGAAGGGATGTGAATGAAATGTTCAGTTGGTAGTAGTAGTTTTATTTCTTTGTTCTGGGTTCAGGAGTACGGTCTGCAGCAGCTTCAGGATGGGGCGTCCACACAGAGCTTCAGGGCCTTCCTGTGCACCATGCTGCTGCTCTGCTACCACACCTTCATGAGCTTCGTACTGGGTAAGGACTGGAGCACCGCGTACAACACAGCGAGAGCAAGGGCTACATACACAGTGTGAACTCACTCACACACACACACTGAACCAGGACACACACACACACATTCACACACACACAGAACCAGGACACACTGAACCAGGACACACACTCACACTCACTCACACACACTGAAACAGGACACTCACTCACACACTGAACCAGGACACACACACGCACACCCATTGTTGGTAAGGACATGTGCTTTTTCTTTCTGTGTGTTGCTACTCAAATAAATCCTGAGTGGCGTTTTCAAGCACCGCTCCCATGTCCTCCCTGTGTGTCAGAGTATGACTCACACACCCCATATCGCAGTGATTGTAAGAACCCTCCCCACGTGCTCTGTGCTGCAGCCTGGTTGATAGGTTGCATTCCTTGACTCAAGCCGAGTCAAACTGTCTCCTGTTCTTTTCCCCCAGGGACAGGAGAAGGAGACGTGGGAGATGCAGAGGCACTCCTGCAGCCCTATCTGAAGCGATATCCCAAGGTGAGAAAAAGAGAGAGAGCTGAGATTTTATTCTTCTATAAATTGCTAATCAATATAACAAATACAAGCTAGAAAACTAAATACCATTCTCTTTTTAATGTCTGCCCCTTTTTATAACCTCCTACTGCTGCAAATGCATTGTAATAAGGAGCACAATACAATATAGAGCAAGGCAGGGTTTAACTGGGAGAATACTGGTGTCCCTATAGGAGCACATAGAGGGGGGTCCTTGTAATATCCTCCTAGAAAGATGCTAGAAGTGCATGAATCGAGTTTTGAAAAGATTCGTGACAATTCAGGGCAGTTACCGTGTTCGCTTTTTTCTAACTGTGTATTGACTTGGTGTTTTGGGTTTGTTTTCCCTTTCTTATCCCAGGGTGCTATCTTCCTGTTTTTCGCTGGCCGAATAGAGGAGATCAAAGGCAACCTGGATGCAGTAAGTATGGCTGAGGATAGTGTACAGCATACGTGAAGGGGGGGGTAGGGGGGGAGGGAGGGGGAAGGCTTCAGAGACTGGGAGAAGAAAGAAAAAAGTGAATGTATATATTATACATGCATTCAGATATGGTATTAATATAATTGCTAGTTTTGAGCCTTGTCGCCTGATCTTGCCAGAAGCTACGCAAGACTGGGCTTGGTGTTGCTGGATCAGTCTCCCTCACAGCCAGGGTTCAATCCAGTCTGGTGATTGTATTGGTATAGGAGGGGCTGTACTGCTGGAGGAGACATTTAAACATGTAGTCCTGTAAGGCTGTGAATCTACAGTTTAATACACTAAACGCTTAAACCTGCATAAACCGCCGTTTTACAGTTTAAACTTTCATACACATTTTGAAGGAACGAGTTCTTCAATTGACTTGATTTAGTGTTCGTAGTCGTCATCTTTTTATATTTCACTTTTGCAGCTCTTTGTTTTCACAAGCATTGTTCAATTGATGTGGTTTGTAATGCATCAAGATACTATAAGGGATGCAAATGCAGTATTAGTAAAATATTATCAATATCTATACATTTGAAACATGACAGGCTTATTTACACCAAGAATCTGTCTGCATTTCAGTGGATCTGTCCTGCTTAAATATATTCTAATCCTGTTTTTCTGCCTAATTGACCTTTTGTTCTAGTTTCCGCACCTGTACTGTATTAATCCTGTATCCTGTATCTGTCCCTTTGTTTCCGCCTCGGTCCACCCCCTCTCTATCCATGTGCCTGACCCGCTGCTCTCTCTGCCCAGGCCATTGCCCGCTTTGAGGAGTGCTGCGCAGCCCAGCAGCACTGGAAGCAGTTCCATCACATGTGTTACTGGGAGTTGATGTGGTGCTTCACCTACAAGCGGGTCTGGAAGATGGCCTACTTCTACGCAGACCTGCTCTGCAAAGAGAACTCCTGGTCCAAGGTGAGGGGCTTGCATGGTAGAATCAACCCCACTCTCTCTTTCTCCATGCACCCCCAAGCATACGCTACCTCCCAGTCCCTCAGCTCTAACCACTAGATCACACTGCCTCCCTGTCCCTCAGCTCTAACCACTAGATCACATTGCCTCCCAGTCCCTCAGCTCTAACCACTAGATCACACTGCCTCCCTGTCCCTCAGCTCTAACCACTAGATCACACTGCCTCCCAGTCCCTCAGCTCTAACACCAAGATCATACTGTCTCCCAGTCCCTCAGCTCTAACCACTAGATCACACTACCTCCCAGTCCCTCATCTCTAACCACTAGATCACACTGCCTCCCAGTCCCTCAGCTCTAACCACTAGATCAAACTGCCTCCCAGTCCCTCAGCTCTAACCACTATTCCTGACTGCCTGACGTCCCTCAGTGATACTAAGCAGCATGTCCTTAAATATTAAAAGAAAAGCTGATCAAAAACCATTGTCAGTAATTACTAGCATGCCCAAAGTGACTCCCATCACAGTGCGATTTATGAACCTAATTACAGGAACAACCCAGGGCTGGTGACATTTAAATTGCTGATGTGCAGTAATTAAAAACACAACTGTGTGAAGCAGGCAGCAGTGCTGGCACACCATTGTGACACACTCTCATTGTTCTGGACAAAGTTGATTTTACAAACCTGGGGGACCACAAGCTGAAAGAAAGATCCCCAAAGGAAAAGAGAAATACAAAATACCTGCAATTACTCATCCAGTTGTGTTGAGGCGCGTCCTTGATAATTAAAGGTTTTCTAGAATACAATAGAACCTCAGAAATGACTGACGTGTCTGGCAATGGGAGGAGTGCATAATACGTTTGAATACATTTTCTTTTTCTTGTGACAGGCTACGTATGCTTACATGAAAGCAGCCTACCTCAGCATGCTCACTGAAGAGGACTGCAAGCCCTTTGGGGAGGATGAGGTGGAGATCTTCAGGTGGGAATACTTGCTTGGGTTTTTATTTTTTAAACAAAGTGAACAAAGAGACATGAGTGATGAAGTAAAGCAAACAGCAGAAGTGCACAAACGTGGTCCTGGAGGTTCAGAGAACCAGCAGAAGGTTACATTGCTTCAGTGAAGTAATGTAGTGTACAGGTGGAACAGAGACCAGGAGGTTCCAGGGATAGTCATGAATCCAGTGTTTTGATTGGCTGACAGGGACTGAATGATTATATAGAAGTGCTCTACTACAATTGAAACCCTGTTAAATAGTTTTCAGCTGAGGAAAGACAGAAGCAAACTTGTTTTTGTTTTAAATAGTCTTTTTTTTTCTCCACCTGCAGACAAGTGCCGGGGATGAAACAGAAGATAGCCGGGAAGTCGCTGCCGACGGAGAAGTTTGCAATCCGCAAAGCGAGGCGATACCTCTCCCCCAACCCCCTCCCTCTGCCAGTGCCGCCTCTGGTGAGTCAAAGGCGTTCAGCTCCAACCCTCTGTCCCGATTCATCTGGCAGACAGCTTCAACCTCCTGATAGAGATACTGTGGTTATCATTTGCATCTCATTAAGCTCCTGATAGAAATACCGTAGTCTATTATTTTGATTTGGAATTAATGGTGTCCCAGCTTTAGTGATATGAAAATGCATTTTATTATGCTTCTGTAGTTCTGTTTTGCATCTTAATTACTTTTTTTCTATGTTGTTTTCTCATGTTTTTGCATACACCAGGGTTCAATTTGATGACCCTGTAACCCCACCAGTGTAAGCCAAGATTGATTATATTGGAACATTTTTGAATTTTTTTTTCTCTGGAATTACCCCTAAAAAATAAATGGTGTATCAAATCCAGGGCAATGTGAAAACCTTCCAATTTATATTTTCCCTCCACTTCCACATTAGCCCGGACAGAGAAGCACAGCGTATTGCTCAGTGCTTGTAGATCCTGTTGTTGTTTTTGAAAGGATGTGCTCTGCTGTCGTTTCAGGAAATGATGTATATCTGGAACGGGTATGCGGTCATAGGGAAGCACAGGGACCTGACCGAGGGAATGCTGGACACTCTGAACCAGGCGCAGAGAACCCTGGAGCGAGCGCCAGGTAAGCGCCCTCTAGTGGGGTTTGCAGTACAACACACAGGAACCCCTCTCAACTGAGATGACCTGCAGTGCCTGTAGACCCTTTCTTCCTTGACCTGTGTGTGTGTGTGTCTCAGCTGACCCTGTGCTCTGTGCTCTCTTGCAGTGACGGAGCACACAGTAGATGACCAGTGTCTGGTGAGCTTTCTGAAAGGACTCTGTCTGAAACACCTGGGGTGTCACGAAGAGGCAGAGCAGTATTTCAACCTCATCCACATCAAGTATGTTGTTGCTGCCTCGTGATCGGATTAGCATCCTTAGTGAGCTGCTGGTTCAGCAAGACCCATACCAACCCTGCTGGGAATTTCAGGAGCAATAGGCAACAGTTGGGAACTGGAACACACTTGTGTCCTACAGAGTACAGGTTTAGAGCCAACTGGGTTTACTGCATAATTAACACTATCATTCTACTGGCATTGACTAAGTTTAGTCAATGTGCTGGGAATTACCATTGGTGGGCATAGGGAGCCCCAATAATTCTCCCCCCCCCCCCCCCCCCTCCTTGCAATCAACTTCCAATGTGACCCCACCCTGCATTTCACTGCCCTGCCATCAGCGTGCATATTTCACCTGCTGCTCTGTTGTCCTGAATATTTGTGAACTATTTCTACTGGCTGCGCTGTTCACCTTTTCATTTGGCTTGTGTATTGCAGTGAAACTCTAATTAGATACGATCACTATTTAGTGCCGAATGCCTTGTTAGAACACGGTCTGCTCTGCATGGAGCTGGGAAGAAAAGAAGAGGGGGTTAAATACCTGGAAACAGCAAAGTGAGTAAACCAGTACAATGAATGAAAATACTAATAATAATTGGCATCATACTTTAATACCAAAATGTGAAATGGAGACCTACGTTGACAGGCTTCAGATTAAGACTCACTAACTGATGCAGGGAAGAAACCGTACCTACCTTCTACCACTAGAGGGCAAGCTTGGACAGGCAATGTTAATCTGAACTGCCTCTGCATTTAGCTCTTGTATAACAAGAGTAAATTGTACTACATGCACACTGTAAAGATCAGTATTGCCAAGCTTTTTACTTGTACCAAAGAAAGAAAGAAACAATAATATATAAATACTAAATACACAAACTACATGCCTTTGCATAACAAAAGAAAAATGTGTGTGTTATTCCTTTGTTTTTTTTCAGGCACAATTACAAGAATTACTCCATGGAGTCCAGGACACAATTCCGAATCCAGGCTGCACTGCACAACGCCAAGTCAGCAGTAGAAAACGGAGACTCTGTTCCTTAACCGTGGCTCCGGAGCAGGGTTTGAGACTAAGCCCGGCCCGGCCCAGCCCGAGAGGAGGGGAACACCACAGGGTTAGGAGCTGAGCACAGCAGTGCTCCAATTAGGATCGGCAGCCTGACCTGCTCCTAGAAATGTTAAGCACCCTGCATGTTTCAACCCCAATCCCTGATTTCCTCCAGGTTTGTGGAAATAAATCTCCTTATCTTTACCTTTTACTTTATTAAACGCACGTTTGCGTGAAAACAAACTTTTGACTGCTGTACATGGACATCTGGGTTTCCACAAGATACCCCTATAATTATTCTCTCCTAAGTATAAATCAAAGGTAATCAATAACATTCTAAAAGGGAAATTAATTTTTGCCACAATATTCAATTTTCTTTGGTTGGAGTTCTAATATATTCCTATTTATGTATTTATTTTTAAAAAGTGATCACAATGTTTTATGATAGTCCACAGCAATTTCTGTAAAAAAAAAAAACATAAAAAAAACCGCAATCAGTCACACAGCCATTGATTTGAAAAGTGTTGCCAATACTCACTGTGCCTTAGTCTCACCCAGCTACAGATCTCGGTATAAGCATGGTGCCTCCCCCCTCTAACACACACCAGTAAAGAAGTCAGATCATCTCAGTTGGGCTGCAGTGAAAAATAATGTAATCAAGTTTTTTTCTCTCTCGTGTTAATCTTCGGCTAATTCTATACCCTAGTTATTTATGTTTATTTATGTATTTATCTATTCCTCTCTGGCTAATAGAGGGTGATGTGGTTGTCCGCTCGCCTGTCCTGGCAGGTCTCTCTGTTGCTGCTCACTGTTTGTACCCAGAACACCTCCTCTGGCATTGCAAGCACTTCATGGTGAATGACAGCGTAACAGAGCTAGGTTGCTTTTAGGGTAGCCATAACGTTCTAATCCGTCAGTCATTAGAAATTCAGCAGTACTTGGGAAGAACCGTGTGGAACTGAGTTAAGGATACTTGTCGACACATTCGTCTGTCAAATTTGAACGTATTGACGCTAGATCCTGCAAGGTCAAAGAAGTGGAAGAAATGCTCCATTGAAAAGTGTTTCATTGTTTAAATGAGGACTGTGTTTAATACATGTTTTAAACACAACAACAGCGTGAAGCAGAGTGCACGCTAGTGCAGGGCTACATGCATTCCTGTAAATGCTTGTGTGTTTGTAACTAAACATGACTTAATAAAATAATTTTATTAGTGTTTCTGTTTTTTGTTAATATGGCTTTTTGGGAAGAGTGTGCAAATGTCACAGGATATTAAAAAAAAACCTGAAGTTCTGTCTGAATTTTACTATATTACAATTAATAACCCAGGGGTCACTAAATAAATGGGACAGGCTGGAAAATGTGTCTTCTTGTTTAATGAAGGAGCTGAGGGGGGGGAAGAAAAACTCCAAAAACATCCAACTCCTCCAACAGTCTCTTACCATAGGTCTTTTAATATCTAGGCAACACAAGCCCACATTACATCTGTGGAGTACATGTAGGTTACAGTATTGTTTTTGTGCAACATTTAAAAACAACAAAACAATCTAAATAAATTTTTTTTAAAAATGAAATCCCTCCCCAATTTGAAGTGCAGTTAAGCCAGGTCTTTCCAATGACCTTCTCATCTCCGCTTGCGCCATGCTGTACAGGGCTGGCTTCGCTTCCTGTCTTGGCAGAGAGCTGCAGGCCAGCTGTCTGTTTCTACAGCTCCTGTCCTTCAGGGGTTCGTGGGGCTGAGCTACTAACACAAGGTCAGCTCGAGTGGTTTTTCATTTTGCCCAGAAGTGTCCAATCACAGTCCTGGATGGCCACTCCACTCCGTTTAACAGGTATAATTATAGAATTAACTGCTTCAGGGTCTGGAGGGATATTTAACTGGTTAATTTAAAAGGACCAGAAGTGGAAGGGACAACTTTGATCACCACTGATTTAGCTGAACAGGATTTCCCTTCCCTTGCGCCTCCTGTCCCAGGCTAACCCTTTCAGATTGGGTTCCAGGTCGAGGCCAGTCCTGTTTGGTTCCTTGGATGAAGTTCATGATTGTATTGGGAAGATCCAGTGGCCCATGCTGTAACGTTATTTTGCATACAAGTGTATTTTTAGTTATTCTCTTCTGCTCGTATGAAATATAACCCAATATCTTTTTTAGCTATCGGCTCTTGTTTTTACATTTAGTTTGGATTAAGCATCCAGGTGTGTCCTACATACTGTACACAATTCTGTTCTACCATCCCTGAATTACAGATCACTTTTTAATTGTATTTTCATATGAAGCAATTTGTTTGCCATATTTTAAAAGATACGAGTTTGTGGCAATATGGAATAAATATCCATCTTCCATTATAAGACGACACATGGCTGAGATGATCAAATTGCATTCTCATATGTAAAATAAAACCCTGCATTACGCAGAGCAGCGAGTATCATACATTACTATTCGTGAGTCGGTATTGAACAGCAGCACTGTTCAATGTGTGTGCCAGCCGATAAACAGCCTGCTCTTTGATTTATAAAATGGCAAGAATAGCGGAAGCAACCTGATTGGCTAACAAGTGTTCAGACCTGTGCAGATGTCACAGTTTATAAAGCAATCGCATATTGGGACACCCTGTCATGTATGATTGCTTTCTTGATTTGGACATGCTGCAGAAAGCTGGTGGTACTGCTGGCAATGTCACCATGCATATGGTGTTCAATGCCAGCAGTGTACAGCATGCAGCAGGGATACTACTTCTTGCATTGTGTAGAATGGGCTTGCACCTCCCGGGCAGATTTTTTTCATTCATCTTTTTCTGTTGCAGATTTTTGGGGGCACTATTCAAACTGACTTCATATCAGAGGGGGAAAAAAAGCAATGATACCCAATTAACTAGAAAAAAAAAGAAAATGAAATTTGGGAACTGCACGGTATATTTGGGAACCCACACAAACACACAAGGCTGTTACAAAACATCAGTAGGAACTACAGAACGAATACATGTGTTAAAATGTATCTAATGTGCATAGAAAGTCAGAAGAAATCAAACTGCTGTATAGCCAGAAAACAGAAGTTCTGATTAAGCTTGTTACTTGTGAATTTAATGTGCAGAAAAGGAGAGATACAAAATAATAATAATAATAATAATAATAATACAACTAAATCTGAAAGCAAAAGTTTAAAGTGCAAGGCTAGTCCCAATAATGAATCAAGTATCATTATTATTATTTATTAATTAGACAGACCCTGTGAAAGCTTAATTTCTAACTGAGATTATTTTCAGGAAGTATTAAGTGTGCATTTTGTGTGGCTGCACTGAGCTCCTGGTACAGCGAGTTTAGAGTTCTTCTGGAAGGGCTCAATAGAGAAGTGATTCAAACTTCAGTTATAGGGTAAAACAATGATCGGCAACTTTTACAAATTCATGGGAATGGCGATCTGATCTTTATCCAAAGGTTCAATCTTTCTGATTTATTTTCAGTTTCATTTTCTGGCTATACAAGCACTCACTGTAGAAATTAGTCACAATGCATGAGAGGTTATTACCTCTACAAAAACAAAACACAAATATGCATAAAATGTAACTATATAAAGCTACTGAGGCTGAAGTCTCAGTTGTCCGTTTCTATTCTTGTAATTAAAAACCTTAAAACACACACACTTAGAATAAAAGATGAGAAACTACGGAAAATGTTTGGTGGTCTTTTAGAAAAAACACGTCAAGAGAAAATGTATATATACACACACACAACCATTTTACACACTCACACACGACTACCAGAAACATTTTGACAATTCTTTTTCAGCTTTTGATTCTGACCTCCATGTAATACACTCACAGATCCTGAACGAGAGGTGCACGTAACTGCATTCGGAACTACATCAGAAACAACACACGTAATCATTGTTGTTTCTCTATTATCAGAACGGTTGCATTTACTATTGAAATTAAAAGATATTAATTAAAATTATGATCCAAAGTGATTTATTTTTTTTGTGTTCACTAAATGTGGGTTGTGGTCTCATTTGCTGCTGTGGAATAGCCAGTTACAGTGGGACAAAGAAACTGTGACAGAAATGGATTAATGGGCAATAAGACACCAGAGCAACCAATCCTGCTAATAAATGACCCTGGAGCTGAGGCCTATAAAACAGTATAGGCATTACCTGCCTAACCCATTAAGTGCCATTGTCCTTAATTGAGGACAGGCTACTTGAATCTTTCTAGAGCATTTTTAACGGGCATCTTCCTGTTATTTTAATTAATTATCTCTTTGGCTATATTGTTATCATAACTTACACTCATTTTGTTAACTGCAAAAGTTAAGTCTTAAATGTAATGTATCAAATTACATAAATACAGCTCGTGTTCCGATTCCTCCCCCCCCCCCCCCCCCCCCCAACGAAAATTGTATTTGGTACTTAATGGGTTAACATGAAATGCAACAGTCACTGGGACACACAACACCAGATTACATCCTTCAAGCAGCATTGCAAAGTTTCCAGTTGACTTTGTATTCTTCCTCGGCCACACATTTGCCAAACTAAGGCCTGGCGCTAAGGTCACAAGCGCAAATAGGCAAAAATAAACCCAAAAAACTAAAAGAGAAAAAACAAAAAGCACATTTCCGATAATAAAGGTTGTAATTCTTCACTTACGACCATTTGCTTCTCAGCTGAGAATATAATGTTTGTATACGTACACATTTACACGCGTCTGAAAGGCCTCAGTAGTCAAGCTCTTTAAAATCGCAGGGCGGGCCCATGCAGTGCAGTGATCCCTTTCCAGGGTTAAGGTTGCCCTGCTAAAGATGACAGGGTTAGAATTGCCCAGGATAAGCGTGGCCTGGCTGCTTCCATGTACAGTACTGTACACCTACCCTAACACAGTCACTGACGAACAAACACAGGACAAGGCCCACAACAGTCAGACTTTTTCCATTTGGTCTGGTCGGATTCCCTTAGTCAGTCTGGGTGCACCATTATCCTGTTAACACAAAGTCTGTGAAGCAGAGAAATGACAGCGTGGTTCATGCTGAAGACACTGGTGTTTGAGGACTGATGAGTGGAGGGAACAGCCACCGTGAACCGGGGCAACAGACAGACAAACGCACACAGGCAGACAGACTGACACTGTCTACACATTACGCCTGGTAATGGAGTCTCACAGCCCTTTGTATAATCCTCCAGCAGTTTAGATTTACATCATGCCGATACAGAATCTATGAACCCATTTACCCAAACACACACAGTATGTTTCTGTGCGGCACCCACCTGCTCCAACATAGAGATCGTGCCTCAGCTTACCATTTGAAATACCTGCGAACAACAGGACATCTTTCTGTGTGGCCTTTGGTAACTTCTGAAACACCCTGTATACATAAAACATACAAACTGATTGAATGGAAAAGACAAGACTATCAGACATACAGAATACACACACACACACAAACACACACACGCATGTCCGGTAGGGTTGCATTGCATTCCTGTAGTCAGTGCTGTAATGGGTAAGACTTTTTTTTTCTTGTATATTATGTGTGGCTTGTGTTATCCTTTGGCATCCTTATCCATGCAATGTTATACCAGCGTGGAGCGCTGGCAGCGACTGTGCTGGTCTGATGGAGTCCTGTCCCCTCCAATGTCTCTGCCCTATTTAGTCTCTGAGTGCGGGACACTGATCCAAACTTCAGTCTTAAAAGACCTAAGGCAATGGATTCCATTTTGAATGGAAAAAAAAAACGCAGCAAGAACTGTGCAAAACAAAAGCATTTAGAGTCTACTTCTTTGTGCCTGTGTTATAAAACGTCAGCTCTGTTTGATATCGCCTTGACCCCTGGTACTAAGAGACGAGGCTCCAGCCAGATACAAAGAAACGTGTTTCTATTACAGGGTGCTATTACCATCCAAGCTGGGTGACATTGAGTGGGGTGAAAATCATCTTTACTATCACATGCACTTAAATAAGAACAATAAACAGTACCACTAATGTGAATGGGATTTAATTTCAATCCCATACAAATTGTTTCAGATGGTTGTATCACATCAATGTCACGGTGTACATATATTATATATATATATATATGTATATATATTACCTTCTACACTTTTTCAGCAAGGCAGCAAGTTTGTTTTTTTTAATGTTACAAAGCCCATTTAAATGTATATTTAAAACATTTTTAAAAGAAGCTATATTGGAATTAATTGATTTTTCTTTTCTTGTGCTTTTAGCTGTTTATTTTTGTTTTTAGTTTTTTGTTTTTTTTGGGGTTTTTTTTTTTTTAAAAAGAGTTTCCAGCACATCTGATTGGGATAGAAAACAGACAGGGAAACAAGGAGCAGCTTCTGCATCTCTAATAAACAGGAATTAGTCAGAGTTGTTTTTTGAAGGCTGAAAGCGCCACCAACCCTCAGAACAAAGTTTCTACAGCAGCTTTATAGCAACCTTGAGAAAGCAGGTCACAGGTGCAGTGGGTTGGCCAGTGTACTTGTCATTGGTCTTGCAGGGGTCAAAGCCCTCCAGGCAGAGAAAGTCCAAAGAGCAGACCTCTTTCCAACCTTCAACCCGTACCACTGAATGACAGCAATCGTTTGGTTTGAGCGAAGGGTTTGGAGAGGTATGATAAAATCAGAGGATTATTATTACTATTACCAGCACTACTATACTTTATATAAAAAACGCAATTATACACGTTTAAGACATACTGTATTTAGAAATGTAAATAGTGCACATGAAAAAAGACTTTTCACCGGTTTAGGTGTGTACACACAATTAAATAGGATTTCTGTTAACTACTGTTTATTTGTAATGTTTGTGAATAAACAAACCTGCTTTGCATTGAATTATACATTTTTACCTGAAGGGCTTAAATTGATCTATGCAATAAGTGTATTACTAAAGATTCCCAAGCATAATATTAAAAGGTTTCTACTGTACACTGGTACTGGAAAAAGACCAGAAGGGGTCAAGGCATTATCAACGGTTACTAATTTTATTTATATAGCTTTTATTTTTTTTTATTCTCTTGCATGTCTTCTAACATACCGGTACAGGAGTCCTTTTCACCAGGGATCTCTCTCGATTTTGTTTACACACCATCTCTGCGGCACAGTCTTCCTCCTGGTTGGTTCTTTTGTTTCCCTGGCCAGCAGGCCTCGTGAGTGATCCAAGCAGCACACCCTTGTGCCCCCCTGCCCTGCTGTGCGTGGGGATGGGCTGGGTGGGTGAGGGGGGTGGAGGGGAGGGAAGGGTCAGTTGGTCTCGTAGGAGGAGAGCAGTGCTGCGTCCACAGGCTCCATGCAGGAAGGGCAGGTGAAGGATCTCATAAGCCAGTCGTCTATACAGTCCATGTGGTAGATGTGCATGCAGGGCAGGAACCGGATGGGGTCTCCATACACAAAGTCCATCATGCAGATTACACACCTGCAGGGGGAGCACAGCACAGTGTCAATGGATGATTTCAATCTCAGAATTATAAAAATGACTGAAAGCCATGCAATAAAGGTAAAGGTTAGAGGAGGAGACAGCATACAGAGTTAGTCATTTTACCTATTCAGGGGTACAGTGTATGGTGAATAGGTATGCGCTGGACAGGTAGCAAGAGTAAACAAGAGGCGAGAGGATGGCATACTGTAACTGGCACCTTGCGTCACAGTGATGTCCATGTGATCGGGATTATTTCCCCAATGCTATGAATTTGCTGGGGGGGAATGTCACCCTGAGCATGCAAGCCATTGCGGAAACGACACATGGTCACATGGATAGATAGGACTACGCCCATGGGCAATACGCCTGCCATACGCAATGTAAGCACCTGTCGTAACAGACTACTTGTGTAATAAGATATAAGATTATATGTGATGTAAAACACAAACACCACGCAGAATGACATAAATTCTCCATGTCTTAGTTACAGAAAGAGCCGAATCGGATTTTGAAGCGGTTTAGAAAAGAAAGTGCTGAGGTGAGGAATGGCCACACCAAGTTGAGTTAGGAGGATCCTGTATGTGCCACCTTGGATAGAAAGGAACACAGGTACTCACTCTCGGATCTTCTTCTCTGACCCGTCTCTGCCGGCGTCGTACATCCCCTTGGGGAGGTGCTGGATGAGGCCGATCCTCTGTGCGATCCTCACCTGCTCCTCCTCTGTCAGCTGGGTGGCAAGGCGAGTTTGGCTTGGTGTTGGGTGGTACACCGGCACCTGCACCTGCTCCTGCCAGGGGAGGATATACACCCAGTCAGCACTCAACCCAAACACAGTGCTCCTCTTTATAAGAGGACTCTCCACCGCAGTGGTGGCCAGTCCACTCTTGGAGGGCCATTCCACTCCTGGTCTTTGTTCCAACCCTATTCTAAATTGTTTAATTGAACCAATTACACCTCCACCCAGAACCTGAAGTTGTCAATGATCTCATTGTTACCTGGAGTGGAATAACTCTCCAGGACTGTGATTGGACCAATGTCACCTTACAATAATTGATTTTGAGTTTCAGTGTTTTAAAATAAAATATCAAACAGAACGAAATTTCAATGTACCATTTGTAATTCAGTAATATGAGAGAATTGGTCAGGGGTCTGAATACTTTTGCAAGGCACTGTATATAATATATATAGGGAAGTTGGCTCTGAGCAAAAAAAAAAAAACTATATATATATATGGAAGAGTGTTAGGGAGATGTGCTCTATTGCATTGGGTTTTTTTTTCAGCAAATTATAAGATGAAATATAAGTTTTGAATGAATACATAATAACTGCACTCTGCTTGGAGATACTGGCACAGTAAGACAGCAAGTTAATCTTACCCCCCCATATCTATCTCATTAGCCCAACACGCACACGCACAGCCTCTGTGAATGATGCTGTAATTCCCAGACAGCAGATCAGAAATGCTGCTAAGCCCTGGATAAAGATTAGCCTGAGCTAGCTTTTGCTTTGCACAACAGAACATTACATCAGCACTTTTCTGACAAAACTCAACATGCCAAGAACCTCCACTAAATTACATGCATTTATTAATTACAAGGCTCAGATTATAGCCCAAGCAAGTTTTCAAATTAGACACAAAGAGGCCACTGCAGCCGTGAGTCAATTTATTTCTGAAAATATATTTAAAAAATGAAATTCTGAGCTGCAGCTTTTGAGACACAGTGATCAAGGCATGCTAAATGAACCAACAACCTGATAATATGCACTGGATGAGACTTTATACTCGGAGTAACCTAAGCCCTTTACATTGCCTCCTGGTATTTACCCAGCTGTCTGGCAAAACCCATCAAGAGAGGTATATGCAGAACTTAAAACTGCAACTTTCCAAGCGCAGCCCACATAGTTAATAAAAAACCCAATGCCACGATGCAGCTACTCAAGCTTTTTACTGTACAATTGGTTCTGATCCTAGGCGAGTGTCAATGACACTGGCTAAAACTTCCCCTCGCACCACTTCAAGCGAGAGCACTTCAATCCTCAGCTAAACACCCCCTGCCTGCCTGTGAGTCAGTCCGGGTCTTTTTCCAAAAAAAAAAAACCAAAAACACACAAAAAAAAACAAAAACGTGTCAACTTGAATGGTGGGGTCACCCCAGGACAAGGTAGCAACCACAGATCTCAGTTAGCTATTAAAGTAGGATTCGAACCCAGGCCTCCATAGCTGAATCAGGTGAAACTTGCTACTAGACTGCAAATGCCCCACAACAAACATGACTCAGCCAATACACCTGATCAGCTGATCCATTGCTCAGAGCTGAGCAGACTGCTGATCAAGACGGATGACTTAAATAAGGCACTCCCTTCCTCGGCTACACTTTCACTGCTGTGTCCCGACAGGTCTGAGCAGACAGTGCAGCCACACACTGGTAATCAATCATACACCGCTGTTTGTGTAATTACAGTACGCTGGATACGTAATGCTATGCTGTTACTTGGACGTGGATCACAACAGTTCCCCTTATTTAATCTCACGGCTATGGAGCTGCTAATCCTTACGAAATGCTACTCGAATGCAGTTTGCTCTTGCAGTGTTTTATTCTATTTGTTTTAAATGAACAGGTTGATAGTCGGGATGTTATTTTTCATTTCAATTTCCTAAATGTTTAAGCTTTAGTATTAAACATCTTTAAACTTTAAAATGTTGAAATGCTTATCGCCAAATCAGAAAAGCCATCACTTTTTTTGCAAATTACAGCATGTAACAGATTAACTGTGTTCATGAAATGGCTATGCCTGCCAAACCCTTGGGATAATAGATATTTTGCCACAATAAAAGCACTGAAGTGAATCACAATGCCGCCCTGTTTAAATAAATCTTCTTTGAATGTTTGCTTACTTGCTTATTGATTGTTATTAAATCTTCTGGTCAATACCCCAAGTGTTGGCAGTGAAGGGCTTGCTGTGGCACACTGTACTGTGGTGATTTCACCTCGCCAGCCTCCTAAGCCGTTCCGTGAGGCAACCCTGCGGAATGGTGAGAACCCCGGGGGCCAATGAGCTCCAAGAAACCAGGTCAACATTCCATCTGACACCTTCTTAAAGGAGAAAGATCCTTTTTATTACGGCCTGGAATCAGAGTCAAGCTATAAACGGCATGTCCCAGCATCATGGGCTTCCTGCAGTAGCAGCTCTGCCCTCAGGCTGTGCCTTCCAACTACTGTAGAGCTTATGTAATGTACTGCGGAAACTGCTGTCCGAATCAGTATGGGCAGGGCATTGCCTCGATGCAAGCTAGGGGTGAGAAGAGTAGAGTAAACTGCATTATCCAAGTGCTTACTCAGCCATTTGGCATTAATTTTTAATTAATAAATTATATATATATATAAAATGAATGAATGTTCCAACTGTTAATGTATATGGGCATTGTTAGTTCTCAACAGGGGAACTGATGATTTTAAGTCTGCATTAAAACATGACGGATGACTGGACACTGCTTAATTAGTCTTAATTATTGGACTGTTTTGCATGTGAATCGTTTAGCTAAATATTAAAATGTACAGTCAGCATGGCACATCTAGATTCAAATGTACAGTCAGCATGGCACATCTAGATTCAAATGTACAGTCAGCATGGCACATCTAGATTCAAATGTACAGTCACAAGGCCTATCTAGATTCAAATTTACAGTCAGCACGGCATATCTAGATTTGTTGAACAGGGAAGCACCGCATACAGTTTTTTCTTCAACAACCTCTTTTTGCAGTTGACCTGGTTTTGGTGCTGTGCCTTGAATTATGTATATTGACTGAAAAAAATAACAAAAATAAACCAGGTGCTCAACCACTAGACCCAGCTTCCTCTTGAGTGTACGCGTGTGGGAGAGCACAGACTGTAACCACATTGGAATTGATGAAACCAAAACCAGAAAATATAAACTAAAAATGAAAGCAGATCCTAGACTGGTTGGTTAAAAACACAGAGATCTTCTGTATTTAACACTGCAGGGGTGTGCACACACATTTTCACTTTTGCTTACTTATTTCTGGCTACAAGATTGTATTAATGGAAGTGATCTCTCCACAAGCACAACAGGCTTGGAACGGGAGTGTAACGCTCAGGTGGGTTCCTGTTAGCCTTGGATAGTCTTACAAAATGTAATTGATTATTCAAATATTCTTTCATTTTGAAATAGATGTATAACAAAAACAAAATTACAGTAAAACAAATAGTGTAAAATAAACCTGTGAAAAAAAAAATCCTGCGAGAAATAAAACTGTGCCTCATCAAATTTCCTATTATAAAAGAAAGGAGAAACACTCCACCACACAGTACAATTTATCACACATCGTTTATGCAATTTGTTTCCTTTGAATCATGAGCACTTGTTTAACATTCTTCTATTATGTCTAGGCAGGCCTCTAGCACACAGCAGACAACTGGAGCTGTCAGCTTCCTTCAGACACAAAGCTTCCTTATGGCTTTGTCTCCTCGCAGACGCAATTCGTGCCAAGATCCCTGGATCCCTGCAAACTCTTCTGCTGTGTCATCTCCTCCCAGCCATGACATCACACAGTGTGTGCAGGGCGTCGCCCACACCCATGTTATCACCTATCCTGCAGCTTCCTTTTGTAGGATGAACACAACAGAGCAACAAGCAGACCGCAGCAACGCGTCACGACAGCCCGACCGACCCGGCTCCTGCTTTTCAGATCAGTGCCACGACACGTTCAAACGTGTTTGTTAAATAACAGCACTGACTCCATATATCATATTAAAAGAAACACGTTCTATCAACTAAGGGTCAAAAAATGGCATCTCTGGTGGTACAGCTCCCAATCTTGAAACTGTCAATTTAGAAAATGTCTATTTTCAAACTATCAGCTGCCCCGCATCCAATCTCAGTGTCTTGTTTTGGCTGGCAGGGAAGACACACTAATTCTCTGGCCTGATAAGATAACAATAAAAGCATGGAAGTGTTCTTGCCGGGGAGGAATTCTGTCTTGTCCCTTTAAGAGTGACTGTGCACTGGCAGTCTGGAGGGCCTGGATCCAGACGATGAGCTCACTCACAGTAACCTTAGACTGTACCCTGAAAGAAACCAAACAACTCCGTCTCCTCATCCTCCGTGTGGAGTCTGAGCTCCGATACCCAGCTCCTATCCTGTCCTACCATTCAGCACAACAGCCGATCTGTACTGGAAACACACACAGAGGTGCCCAGAACTACCAACACACTGAGCTCTCAGATACACAAGCAGTCATTTAGCTGTCTGCATGTGCTGTTACGAGTTTGTTAAATAACTCAGTAACTCCCAATGGCATAACTTCTCCATAGTTTCAATCAACAGCCTAACATGAAACAATACGTTTAGTAAAGAAATGGTGAAAGATATATTAATGAGAGACAACGGACAGCGTTCCATACAGATGGCAGTGGGATACAGCCAACATAAGGAAAAGTAATAAGTAACATATAGCAAAATAAACCCTGTGCTATCCTTCTCCTAGATTCTTGACAACAAGACAGAGATGTCAATGTGGTATTTCAGAGCTTCATTTTATTCTTAAATTTCTTATTATGGTAGACTATAACTATCCCATATTACAAGTAGGCATTCTGTGTTTATATTTTCCATTTTTGTGTGTGTGTGTGTGTGTGTGTGTGTGTGTGTGTTTACGGTTTAGAAAAGTAGAGGATTTTTGGAGATGGCCTAAAAGCTGTGCTTAATTGTACCTATGTTTATTTTGTGAATACTTAAAATCGGAAACTATAAGATATGTGATCAAATGAGCTTTCATATGCTCTAACTAAATCACTTAAAAAAAAGATTTAAAAAAATATATATATATGGATTTAAACCTCTAAACAGTTTTAGTGCAGTTATGAAGATGGCGTGCATGAAACGGTGCCTATTGAAACAGGAGCACTGGGAGCCAGGATTAGTGCAACATCAAATAAAAATGCTGACTGGACTGTTAATTAAAAAAAATATATTTTAATTTACAGTCTCCACCCATTGCCAAAAGCAGATAGCCTTTTTGAATATTTTTTTATATATGTTTTTATAGTGTGGGCTACAAATAATTTTGATAAATGAAATGTCCCCTCGGAGATGGAAACTGCGTGTCTTACAGTTTTGTATTCCAGTTAGCCTCCTTCTTGTGCTAATCTGTAGCATAAAAAGTAACCCATAAGAGTGCCCATTATTTAAAGTTTTGTACATGTTTAACATGGAGTGGAGCTTGCATTAGAACGCCCAGTCTGAATGTCTCTTCACCACTGCATCCCACTTATCGATCAGGAGGAATGAAGATAAATGGCTGACCTTCATTCCCAAACCAACTGCCTCTTAATACCCACCTCACCTAAACAGATCAGGCTTGTCTCTACTTGACAAGCAGGGGTCGATGATGCTCGATGAGGCGAACTATCCCCTCTCTATCCTGTGGGAGCACAAAGTCCAATGCAGTGTTCCCTGTGGAACCCCCAACCTAGACAGGAAACTCTGCGTGGCCGGGATTCCAACCAGCAAACACCAGACATCATGACTCGCCCTACACTATGCAATACCACATTTACCACGTGAGCCAATGAATCGATTCAAGTGATCTAAAGTCTGGCAGATCTCATTACCACCCTTTAATTGTCAAGGTAACCTCAAGGGGAATTTATTGACCATCTTATTAACATCAAGTACAATTCATATAATATCTGTCGTCACGCAGCAAAACATACTAATAGATACTGATCTCACTATTGCCCTGTACAATATTAAGAGTTATGTAAAACAAAAACTGATTATGTGTCTCTTGGAATTTACAGCCTGGAAGAATTTTTGTTCCCGAAGCTAAAATAAAAAGATACTAGGTCAAGCCTATGAAATCTGCCAACACAGCATATAGAATGCAAATCGGCCTGTAAAAAAAAAAAAAAAAAAAAAGGCACAGGCTGTTTTATATGCAGCACACGATATTTTATCATCATCGTCAACTACTTTAAACTGTAGGGAAAAGGTTTAGTGGGAAAAGTGCAGGGTAAGTACTGCAGAGTGTAATTAGGGCTCCAACCGCTACAGCGGAGTGCAAGTTTCTATAGAGAGACACAGGAAACTGCACCCTTGTGGTCCACTCAAAACTCATAAAAACTGGCCAGCTCACCATTTATCTACTGTTGAAATGCATCCAATTTATTTCCCCACCTTCGAGAGCACCGTCCCACCTCGTATTGTGAAACCCAGCCTTCATGAAGCCTTCCACAGGGTCCAAGACAAACCCTGCATTACCTGCTACTGCCGTGTCCAAGACCTTGATTTATTTGTTAACCAGTTTGTACGGCTCAGTATCTGTGGCTGCATTACTGTACTGTACTCTAACCAAGACAGTTCCCAGCCAATGTAGAGTTGTTTAGACTACTCTAGAAAACACCATCATACTCTTTCATCATAGAACATACCAACGGGTAACTGCCCTAGGCCTTATATACTGTACATTCAATCCCATTTCAATGTCAGTGGTGCAGATCAGCTGTATAATACTGTCCATATATTGTACTCGCCTCACCTTCAGTTAGGCCTGTGAAGGTATACACTGGTACACTGTACAGCTGCGATCAGAGGTCATACCGGGGAAGTCATACTGGCTGGAGTGAACACTGAGCCCATTGACAAACCTTTAACGTTGACACTCTCTGGAATGCTGTGCTCTATTCCAGCTCAGGTACCAGGGGTGCATTTTTTAAATATTATTATTAATGTATTTAAAAACGGTTTAACAAAAAAATCCTCTCCGAGACCAAATTCTCATTAATAAAAGTGCCCTGAAAAAGCAAAAAAACTTCCAATAATCTTACAGTACAGAAGTAGTAGCTACCTGGTCATGTCCTGTCCAGGTCTTTGTTCTAGCCATGTCATTAAATATTATATTGAGTAGATAAACCCCTGAGCAGGTCCTAAAGCACTTCATCATTTCATTATACCTATTAAACCTGCAATGGAACAGACTTACCATATGTTTAATTAATAGTTAATTTTCAGTCCCATAAAGTCAAAATGTCACACAAGGCGGACATTTATGCTCCTTTAAAACTTGCTTTTAATTGCATTCATTTCTAATGGGATTTTTCCATAACACACAGAGCCACCAGGTGGCTAAATGTGGTAATGGCTGTCCGGCTCTCAGAGCAGCGTAGTTTTCCCCCGGAAGCAAAACAGAAATTAAAAAAAAAAAAAAAAGATTGCTCACCCCCACCCTATATTTTTTTGGATTGGAAATAAAAACAAATGTTATCCTTTGAAGACAAATTCTAATTTTGAATGTGTCCAAATACTAAATAAAATAGTGATTATAAAAAGTCAGTTGGCCAACTTGCAATGCAACTATGGAAGGAAAGAAATAAAATCCCATCCTTTCTAAAGGACGCCACCTGTCATGAGGTGCTGCGTGCCCCTGTGAAAAAACGGAATCCGTCTGTAGGCAGACAGGTAGGCAGGCAGGCAGACAGACAGACAGACAGACAGGCAGGCAGGCAGGAAGGAACCACACAAACCAGGAGAATGCGTTTTAGTACACGCTTATTTTCCAGCCTTTGGTAGCAGATCCTTTCATTCTTAACTCCCGTAATAGCACTTGCATCTGTGCTTGGCTGCAGACCAAAATTGTAGCCGTCCCTTTACAGTGAACACGTGGCTAGTTCCTACAGCCTTCCACCAAAGTGTTTGTCCCGCTTGGATCCCTGTGCTCACCCCCTAACTTGCCAATAGGGGCTCATCAATAAACCCTTATTTGGCATACTGACAGATTATTTTTTTACCAGACAACATATGGGAGTACTCTGGACATACTCAGCTTACTGTGTGATAAGCAGCTACAGTAAACACATCAGCTTAAAAGCTTGCCGCAGGAGAATAAAGCTTTTCGACAACGCAAGCAAGCAAGCCTCCCTCTATCTCAATGAAACGGGTCTCCAACAAGCACAGGCTTTGTTTAATCCTTCCTCTTCCTGTCCTGTCAGCAAACTGAACTCCAGACACTTAAACCTCCTTCACGTAGGAAGTGCAGCAGCTACTGTCAGGCAGTAACAGAAAAAAAAAGAAACACCTGCAATTAGAGTTCCAACCTCCAACCACAAAACATGCTTTTGTTTAAATGGTACATAGACGGTCCCTCGTGTGACTGATCACGTGATTTGAATGAAATGTATTCTGTAATATATAATATGTTTCAGTAGCTACTCTGACAGACTTTAGTATGTATTCTGTTGGCAGATGCTTCTGGGTCCAATGCTACACAACGAACGGTCCTAAATGAATGCCTGAACCATTCTAGCAAACGATCCGCGCTCTCCTGCTCGCCCTTGACAGTGTTATCACAGGTGTGCAGTGCTTTATGCGCAAACACCTGTACCTCAAGGAAAACAGCCAAAAATCGAGAGAAAAGCAGGAACATGCGCAATACAGAGTGCAACAGGGGTTACTGATTCATACTTTACTTCCTCCGTTACTTGGGTGAGGAATAATTGGTAGAAACAGCTGTAAATGATCCCGGAAGCAGCCTTTGAACGTTCCAGGTGTTCAATTTATATTTTTAAAAAATAAACCTCATTGTTGTGTTTTTTCACATTACAGAAAACCTAGTAAATATTTATATTTCCTGCAAGCAAATATCTGCTTTAAAGGTTGCCGTTTCCGGTCTCCCTCATATTCTGTGAAGTATTTGCAGCGACAAAGTAAGCCAGTACCGATAGTCTGTCCTCTTTGAAAGACGATTGCTCGCTTATTTTATTTATTTATTTAGTTATTTATGTATTACGACTGGCCGTGGCAACACTGTAATGGTAACCGCTTGTTCCAATACCGGCCTCGATGTGTCGCATTCTGTATACTTAATCATAAAAACAAAACAAACAAAAAAGCCAGGGATGGAAATAGGACACCCACTGCATAGTAGTTTGATCCATTCCTGGTTTTATCTATTTATTAAGACACACCTGAGCTTCTTACGTATACACTGCGGCTAATCAAGCTTTGTAGTAAAACCTGGAATGGGTAAAACGCTATGCATTGGGAGTCTTGTCCCTGAAAGTGCTTTCCTCTAATGTTAAGCAGGCAAACATTCCCAACCATGGGAGACGATGGTCTGGTGGCCAAATCACAAGATCAGATCCAGCCGCCTGGGGTAAACAAGCGGTCAACACCGTCACTTACGTACATGATGAATTCAGACTTAGTTTTAACTTTGAAGAGCAGTGTTTAAAGGGGATGTGCAGTATTTATTCACTTTAAATACCTCAGGAGTTTCAAAATTACAATGACACACAAATTTGGGAACGACCTAAAAAGAACAGCAATAACAATACTGTCAATTGGTCAGTGGGTAATGTTGCAAGTGTTTGTTTCAGAAGTATTTTGCTTAATCATGAGCTGCATTGTTGCTCATTATTACGTAGGCACGTATACACTTCGGGCGTAAGCCTAAGGATAGAATGTTCTTGCAACGAATGTTACAGTTAAAAAAAAAGTAACATAATTTTAAATAAAAGCAGATAATAGATGTTGCATTGCCGGTATCTTACCTGATATGGCGGCGGTGGCTCTTGGTCGGGGTCCGTCCCGTCACCATAGCTAGCTCTGTCAGACTGGGATTCATGCAGTAAGGAGATATCGTCCGAGGTCGGAGATTTCAGACAATTCCCCATCTCCTCTTCGACCCCTCTTGTGCTTATCCGTCTCTCTCCTTTATATTTTTTTTAGACAAGCCACTTTATTTTTTCTTCGCCGCGAAACAAAACTAATTGGCTCCCCTAAGCATTGCAGTGGACCCGAGACCCACGGACTGCTCTCTCGCTAGTCAACACAAACAAACCATTCTCGGCACAAAGGGATCGGCGAATCAGGCTGCCTCGCTCAGCGAACACAATGGCTGTTTGCACATTTACAGTCCCGAGCACATTGCACAGCCCTTTTGTAACACACCAGCTCTGCTTTTAAGTAATTTCCTCTTTAGCGTCGATTTCAGTGTTTAATAAGCCGTGTTTTCTTTTTCTGTCCGTGCACAATCGCTTACCAGCTGCTGCAGAGTTGGGCAAAACGTCATCGCCTATGGGTGTTGTACGTCAACAAGGAGGTTACAAACTTTTTTTTTTTAAATCAACTACAATTTAGAAATCCAAACTTCGAACTAAATCACTATCCACTGTGAAAACAACACGTATATAGTTTTAAATAATTATGTCAAGGCAGTACGGAAGTTGGCAATTCTCAGACCCAATTTGGTATGAATAAAGTATGTATTGGGGGGGGGGGGGGGGGGGGGGTGATATTCAGTGGCTTCTGCCCTTTGAAAATACTATCCAAAAATAAGATACTGTACTATTTAGAGCAGTATACTACAATAAACTAGTGTTTTTGGACGCTACTACACTACTATTCATATGGGTGCACTGTATACAATGGTTTAAAATGTGCAACAAGGGTATATTGATATTATTAATAAAGCTGTATTTTAGGCAAGAAAACCAAATATGATTTTTTTTATTATTTTTATTTTTTTTTACCGAAGGTAGTATTTATAATTTGTATTTGAATTAAAAGAAAAATATTTTCTATTTGTAATGTTTTATTGAATATTTTGAAACAACACACGCACACACACACACACACACACAAAAACATGTTGTAAAGGTATCATTTGTTGTCTATAAAAAAAAAGGTCCAAGCAAGAACAAATAATTAAAAAGGCAAGACCTTTGCAGGTGAAATAACTGGGTCTAACTTGGCCCCCTCTTTTAAAAGTTTGGCTTTTTTAATGAAAGTGGTGATGGGTCTTTAATTATCCATATCCAAACACTACAAGATATGGATCTGGACCCAAATGGCTGTCAAAAGAAAGATACAGACTTAAGTTTATGATCTTTTATATCTCTCTTAATAGCTAATAACAACAAATTCACTATCTTATAAAACATCAGGGTCACGGCAATAGCAATTAATTTTCGGATTCCTCATCACTGTCGCTCCACGTGCAGTGTGCAATGTGCTCGTAGTGCCGTCCTGAATCTAAGACAGGCCAGTTAATGACAGGGCTATTGGGTGAGGAATGAGCAGACCCACATTGCGAGGCGGTGCTGTCTGATCTTTTTGCAGTTGCATTGAAGCTCTGCATGTTTGGTGAATTGGCCCTGCAGCTCTTTGCTCCTGGTGGACTGACCATGCTGGGCCCGGCTGGAGAGACTGGGTCTGAGGTGTTGATGGCTTCAAAGTAGATGTGCATCATGTTCATCAGCTTCTCACAGGTCACAGGACTGGATGATAACCTCAGATGTGGGCTGTGGTCTTCAACCTCCCTCTCGCTGTCCATTTCCCGAAAATCATTGGAAGATTCTGCATAATTTCTGCCTTTGATTGCCCTACAGGTAGGAATTGTTCTTTCATTAGCAGTCCCCAAGTCTCTTGAACTCCAGTTATCATCAGAGGGCTCTTGTGGCATTACCTTTCTGACTGTTGACGTCCCTTGAACACCAGATGGCCCTGCATCAGTCTTTTTGACTGAAGAGGTTGCTGGTTGTTCATGTGAGTTGCTTGCTGGAGCATTAGATGATCTTCTGCTTTGTTTTGAGTACTCCTGGTTTTCCAAAAAAAAAAACAAAGGAAGAGAAAAATTAAGAGACCCATTCTTTTACGATGTTGACCATAAGGTCTGTGAGACAGCATGGGATAGATAGTGATAGATAGGCATAGATAGGATAAATATTGCTCCACCTTTAATAGGCAGCCCTTTATACTGAGGAACAGGTTAGAAGGCTGGTACAGTCAAGGCTCCCATTTGCCCCATAATGCCATTACACTCGTATTCTCATTTAAGGCGGAACACAAATAGCACAGCCTCTCAACTATGGCTCCTGACTATAACATTATAAAAGTGGAGCACTGTATCTCATATATATATATATATATATATATATATATATAATGTTACAGTAGTCTGTGTCAATGAGAGATCCCTCATATGGAAGATTAGTGTTGATGTTTGGTACTCAAGTTAATATAGTTGTCTACATGGCTCAAAGTAATCCATTATTGGCTGCCAGGCCTTAATAAAATAGTCTAGTCTTTCTTAAAACAGCCAAAGGAAAGGAAACATATTCAGAATACATTGATGACATAAAGCATTGGGGAGGATAGATCCTGGTTTGTAAAATACGTTTTATATCAGTCTACATTTGCATTTCAGAGTCCAGCTTGTCCCCTGAATCAAATGACAGCAGACAGTGAATCTGACACTCCCTGCTGAAATATTAGGGAGATTCTGTCCTTCATTTCCTCCCAAAATGTAGCAATGGCAGGAAATCTCCGAAACATATAGACATGGGTGTCTGCTTCTCATATGAGCTAATACACTGTATGTAGGATGTCTCTTAGTGTCTAAGAGACGTCATCTTGTGCAGCTTCGGTGAGAGAACCATCGCGCGAAACTCAAACTGTGCACGACTATTTCTGTTATAATAACAGAGACCCTACACACAACGTATTCACTTTTTATATATCACACAAACTAAGACTGTATTCAGGAACTATTTTTAAACCGTGTTTTTTTTTTTAATTCAGAATTGTGCTGCTTGCATCATGGGTTGACCTCTATATCATTTCATTTGGGTTCTTTTTTTGGCTGTCAGACGACAGATAAAGACTTAAGTTTATGATCTTTTATATCTCACTTAATAGCTAATAAAAGGCAGAACCTTGTGTGTAGTCTTTCAAATTCACTATCTTATAAAACATCAGGGTCACGGCAATAGCAATTAATTTTCGGATTCCTCATCACTGTCGCTCTACGTGCAGTGTGCAATGTGCTCATAGTGCCATCCTGAATCTAAGACAGGCCAGTTAATGACAGGGCTATTGGGTGAGGAATGAGCAGACTCACACTGCGAGGCAGTGCTGTCTGATCTTTTTGCAGTTGCATTGAAGCTCTGCATGTTTGGTGAATTGGCCCTGCAGCTCTTTGCTCCTGGTGGACTGACCATGCTGGGCCCGGCTGGAGAGACTGGGTCTGAGGTGTTGATGGCTTCAAAGTAGATGTGCATCATGTTCATCAGCTTCTCATAGGTCACAGGACTGGATGATGACCTCAGATGTGGGCTGTGGTCTTCAACCTCCCTCTCGCTGTCCATTTCCCGAAAATCACTGGAAGTTTTTGGAGAACTGCTGTTGGCTTTGATTGCCCTACAGGTAGGAATAGTTCTTTCAGTAGTCCCCAAGTCTCTTGAACTCCAGTTATCATCAGAGGGCTCTTGTGGCATTACCTTTCTGACTGTTGATGTTCCATGAAAACCAGATAGCATGTAAGTTTGCATACCTATAAAAAACAAACACAATACAGTAACGGTCATTCATCTGTCAAGAGTCACGCGCTTGTTACAGAATGTGCAACCTTAGTCAAATATAACTTCAAAACACCCAATCCGAATTCTAAGGTACAACTTTAAGAAGTGTTTCTGTTTGTGCCTTCTTCAGTTCACGCTACCACACAGTACAGTTTTGTCTTCTTGACTTGGGTTTTTAAACTATGAAGTGTTATTCCCTTTCTACTGCAGTTTGCTCATGAAAGATCAAGATAACAAGTTGGTTAAAAGGTTTCTTATTAATCATTTTCCTCGTGCTGTATTTAATTTCTCACCTGTTCAACTCTTTCAAGTTAAACAAAGGGGTCTAGGAAAATGAACTCAATTAAAAAAGGCAAATTTCACAAGAACAAACCAGTTAACCCAATCTTGGGTATGTCCCTGCATAACGCTTGCATGTAGTATTTTCACATTAACATTATAGTTGGGTTGTCTTTTTGCAAATCTATTTTGAGTAAATATCATAGTAAACATGGAATCAAGGATTTTAAAACAAAACTGAAAGTGTTGGCAGTTTTGTGTACTCAACAGTTTCCCAACACCTCGATGGACAGATCTCTGTGTACAGGTGTTGCAGTAGCTAGAATTCAACAGGAAAACATATTTCTAGAGCAAATCCATTATTTTTTTATCTGAATTTATAATTATTAAATAAAGTGTACAATTAAATATAACAAAACAAGTACAATGCTAAAGTACACAAAAAATAAATAACAAGCTACCTGCTTTTTGCCACTGAGAAGCCATTTCTGTATTTGTACCTGGCATGGGCTGTTTGGCAGAGCTGGGTGTTGCAGTAGACGGTTTGTAACTCTGTATGACTGAAGAGGTTGCTGGTTGTGCATTTGATTTGCTTGCTGGAGCATTAGATGATCTTCCGCTTTGTTTTGAGTACTGGTTTTCCAAAAAAAAAACAAGAGAACATTAAGCACACATTATTTTATGATGGTGACCATAAGGTCTGTGAGACAGCATGGGATAGATGTAAATACTGCTCCACCTTTACCAGGCAGCCCTTTATACTGCGGAACAGGTAGAAGGCTGGTACAGTCAAGGCTCCCGTTTGCCCCATAATGCCATTCCACTCGCACATTCTCTTAACTATGGCTGAACTTTTTATATATCACACAAACTAAGTTTGTACTGTGGAACTACTTTTAAACAGTGTTTTTTTAATTCAGAATTGTGCTGCATGTTGCATGGGTTGACATATATATAAAAATCCTTGATTTCTCACACGAGATGTATGATTTACACAGAAGACACAAAGGGGGAGGTAGTGATCACATCTTCTTTAAATAACTCATAATGTAAGGCCTATGGCTGATATCAATACACTCTTCAGCTGATTTATTGAGCAGCTGCTGACAAAAAACAAGAACAACCTCTTTGAGGTCCTTGTTCCTTCCGAGATAGCTTTATGTTGCTCTGCAGCGACACCTACTGGGAGAAAAGTGCTGGTCCCGCAGCCATTACCCAGTGTCTGCAGCACCTGTACAAGGTTAGCAGTACAGTGAAATAACTGACTGTACTGTTGTTTAATAGTGTGAGGCTCATACCTGGAGCGGAGAGTATTTCTATTGGGGGGTGTGGGTGCTTGTAATTACCTAGAGCTCGCCTTTCCATACTAAATGTTTTAGTGATCTAAAAGTCGTGCAACTGTAACACAAATAAATTAATTAATAAATAAATGTAAGCAATCAGTTTATTTATTTATTTATTTATTTATTTGCAAGTTGTCTGATAACCAAAATGAGAGTTAATTTCAGGGATTATCATCTAATTAGCCTTCAAATGAAAAATACGAAAAAATCTAAAACTGTTTAAAAAAGTCATTAAAGGAAAGGAAAACTTGTATGACAAACTAAAACAAAGCGCGTAATGTAGGGCATATCATAGAAACATCCACTGCTGGTTTCAAATCACAAAGTGTGGTGTTTGTATCACTGCTACACCAGCAGTCTACAAAACGGGTCATTGCCACACGAGTAAACCAAATGATGGAGAAGGGGCCAGGGCAGGTGTTATATTAGGAACGACCCACACTTGTAAGTGTGCTCTGCAGGGATGCTTAATTAAAACTGCATAGCCAATCACATGCACATTGTCAAATGTATTCTTGTTAACTGATAAAACTGAATTACAACGTAAATATTTTACACTCTACTGTGCGTTTGCAATACAGAGATTCAATACCAATTCAGTTAATGCATGTTTAATGCCGTGTTGACAGTACTCTGCTTCACCACAGGGGGACCCTTCACAGATTCACTGATTCCAGGGGATCACCATGTGCTAAAGAGGAAGCACTGCCCACAGCGATGCCCATGGTGATCCAATAATACTATGAAACTGGTTCATACCCGATGCTCACGAAGGTGGGACTGGGAGACAGGGTTGAGTGACTGAGATGTGGGGCGTTCACCTGAGCAGAAACCAAGAGCAGATCCTTTCTCCGTTAAAGAACTGACCAGACGATCTCTAGAGGAGTGAAAATCACTTGTGAAGACATGAACACAATGGATTGGGCTCAAGACACCTTTGAGAAACCAAACTGATGACCTGCCACCTTAAAAGACCACCTACAGTATCAACTGTGGAAACAAACCAAATCACAATGCAGTTAGGACCAGGATGATGTGCTAGATTCACAAACAAATGACAGGGCAGGAAGAGGTCTGTGTAATACATTACTGTATGCTGCATATTTTTTACTTCTATGTGCAACCTTGTCTGTGTGATTAAAGATTGACCTTGGTCATTAAAGAAGTGATTAGAAAAAAAAATATATACAAATATATTCTTACCTTTCCTTGATATACAGACCAAAAATAGCACAGCATGACACAAGGACCAAAATCAATATGAGAATGACCCCCGTAATGATAAGAGCTAGGGCAGAATAGCTGATGACACCTACAGGTATTAAATAACAAACAGATATGCAGTTAATTTGGTAAATAAATACCCTATAACATATCTAAAACAGACCATGTCCCTACCTTTACTGGAACTTCACCATTAATCCTTATATTCAATAAGTGAGATGACAGCATGATTAAGCTTTCGAAGGAGCCTAAAGGGAGCCGCCCTCCGATAAGGTGAGATTACTGGCAGGTGGAAAGAGGTAAGTCCGAGCTTAAAGCAATTGGTGTAAACCAACAGAGGACAGAAGAGCTATCGCCTCGCCTCTGCAATAGTGGCAAGCCTTTAAAAAGGTTAGGATAAATCAAGATACCACTGCTTCAAGTGATTATAGAGGCACACAGGGACACAATTATTTTTTGTTGTATTTACTGCAATGTGAAATGTTTATGCAGAACAGAAAGTAGAAAATCAGCAGGTTAAAATAAGGACTCCACATTGTGCACAATGTTATCGAGGGGGATCAAGCAATATTCACATAACCTTACTTGCAAAAAAACTGTTTAAATGCTCATTCAAACCACACACTGTTTCCCAAATTAAATATAAATTTTTTTTAATTAAAAGCATGTCATTAATAAAAGCGAATCTTCAATAGATTGCCATGGAACCTATCCCAAAGTAAGGGTCTTCTTCTTGTGCCATGACCATGGTTATTTCGTTTTTCAGTGTGAGCACAGACACTGCCCTATGCTACCTTACGTTGTGTAGCCTTGCACAGTACTGAGGTAAGGTGTCTGGTGTGAATGAGCCTCAATAAAGCTTCAAATATTTACCTCCAACAGATTTCTCACAGAATTCTCCAGCTCTGCTTGGAATGCACACGCAAAAAAATCCCAACGAGCTCACTGGGTTTGGGACGCAAGTTCCACCATTAAGACAAAGGCTTACCCCACAATTCAAACTACTCCTTACAACTGCAAGGCAAGAGCACAAACAAGTTCCAAATCATATGACACGTTAAGCCACATGTTAAAAAAATAATGATTACAAAATGTTTCAAAAAATGAACTGGGTCTCTGCTACAGCAGCATTCAACAGCAATCCAACACCCATAATTACAGCAACAGTTTTCTGAAAGAGAAACATCTACCTATGCTTGGATTGGAGCTGCTCTTGTCATCTCTTCTACTGTGATATAAAAGGTCCTCCTCCCGCAGCCCCGGCACCGTGATCCCCCTCATTCCGTCTCCAGCAGGAGGCTTTCCTAATATCCTTTCAGGGGGGGCCAAGACACCTCTGCGTAAGCGCTTGCCAATGGATTGGATGTCTGGCTCCAGTTCTCTCTGTCTCTTTTCCTTTTTTTCTCCACCACGCTCCACAAGGTTTGCTGTCATCCCTGCATATTACAGATAGATAGATAGACAGATAGATAGATAGATAGATAGATAGATAGACATAATGTATTTTCATTGGGACCATACGTTCACTGTGGTTGGTTGGATGTTATGCAAACACTATGATCTTAGTTTCTTTACCTTGTAATGGAACTTGGTATATATATATATATATATATATATATATATATATATATATATATATATATATATATATATATTTAGCTCAAAGAGCCAGCTGCCCAACATTTTGATATGTTGTACATATCTTTCTCAAGGGAGCCTATATATATATATATATATATATATATATATATATATATATATATATATATATTGAGAATTCTATCAAACGTGTGATGTTTATATCTTGGGAAACTGTATTTTATATTAAATATCGAATCTGTTTGCTTCTGTTACTACATTCTTTCACATGACAAATGATGCAAATGCATCCACATTCATTTCTATTCCAGGAGAAGGCGCAATGCAATTATAGCCACTAAGCACATTTTTAAAACTGTATGGGCCATTACACCTTCAAATCTTAATGACACGGGTAAATTTGAGGGACGTACCAGTGTTGCCAGCTTTATGAGCTTCATGAAGAGATCCAATGTCTACAGTCCTGGTGTGTCGGACTTTGCCGTTAATTCTATGTATAACCGCCTCTACATTTATAAAAGGCATTCCAGGCAAAAGACACTGGAATTTATTCCTATGAATGAAAATCATATTATATTGTACCAGAAATATATTAATCTTGACCACTAAGAGCAGTTTAAATTAACAGCAGTAAAAGCAGACATTATATTATTATTATGTATGTCTGGGTTGTGCTTGATGGCTTTCCAAAGGATTTCGAAGTAGCCATTCACTGTTTTTGTTAGCACAATAGCGAGATGGGTTTCATTTGTTGAGGGTAGAGCAACGATCTTGAAAATGTTATCTTTATTATGTATGTCTGCAAAAATAAATAAATAAACAAATAAATACATAAAGCAAGAAAAAAAAACCCAACAAATGCACGGTACAAAGACTAAGCTAAACTGAAGATGTATTTTTCTGTTGTGACAAGCCATCACCTGTCAAATCGAGGACAAAACTTCCATATCACATATTGTGCTTTACCTGTAAATTGATAAACAAGACACCAGATAAAAAGCATCTACATGATGGACCTAAAATCTTCTGACTAAATCAATTGGCTGCTTACCTTTATATTCCCAGCTTGCCTTGTCGCCTTCCCGGCGAGCAACGATAATTTTATTTATTTTAAAAACAACTCTCAAAATGTATCCGCCGCACGTATGACTACAATTTGAGCACTTTTTAATTTTTTTTTTATTTTTAACAAACGTGCTTACGCTGTGATTCGCTCAACGGCCCATTGTGAAGTCTGCCCGACGAGGCAACGCAACACCGGTACCAACAGTGAGGCTGATCTCCAGTCTTTGACTAGGCGTAAGCCACGCTAAACACAATTTATGGGTTTGGTTTATGTTTCTAAACGTATTTTCATTTTAAAACGTTTACATCGTGACACTTTCTATTAATAATACATAAGTCGTATACAAAACAAAAATACAAACCGGGAATGCCATTATTTTCAATAACGTTATATTTATATATACGTACGAATTGAATTGATTATTGAAGGTTCAAAACTACGCAATATGGTAATTGTTCCTTTTGACGTCGCTTCAGCATGTGAGCAGGGGACGCAAGTTTGACCTGTCGAAGTTGTTACTTGTAGTAGCATAAACGTGCCACAAGATGGAGCCCAGTATCAAATATATTTTCTAGATAGATGTGTAGTCCGAATTGATCATATACAAAATAACGCCTCGCCAAAACGACAATGCCCATATAATTTCATTATGCCACAATTCATTCTTACGATTATTCTTAGTACTTATTTCAATGGGAAGTTACATAGGGGGTCCTCATATACAAACTATATCTGAGTCCTTTGGTAAATTCAATATGAATCATACTTAAATGCTTTTAAAATTATTATTTGATAAACTATCAAGTTGTGTTGCAATATGCAATGGGAAATAATTGCATAGTCTAGTAAAGCAAAGAAATAATTTTGTTATGCTTGACGTTCTCATTGTGTTGCGCCTGAACCTTTTCGGAAATGCGCTTCCTGTCGGCAGTTCTCTCTGTCACTCAGCTACCCGCAGATTGACACACACCGGGGAAGGGAACTTCATATTCTGGTCAGCGTGGTTACTGTTTCACTTCAAAGTCTTCAAGTCAGGACTTGCAGCTGTGTGTTTGTTTTCAAAAGCGAAACCTCGGGAAGCCGGTAACCAGAGAACCTCAATAGCAGTCCAGCCGCTCTGCCTGAAACCATCATCTCTTACCAGAGGGTTTCCAAACAGCCGGTATGCCCCTGTGCCTGCAATGTGGTGCCTGTGTATTCTCTGCTGTCAATCTCACTGCAATGGGAGATATTTTGTAACCCCCCCCCCCCCCACCTGTACACAAGGCTCTTCCCACAGCAGGTGCTGTTAACCCGATTCAGGTTGAAGACAGATTGCACTATATTGAGAGGGGGTCTGCAGTGGCACTCCGGCGGCAGTGCGCTTGCTCTGTACTCAGTGGCAGCTGAAGCATTGGTGGAATGGCACCGCGCGTTCATATTGGTATCTCAACGCTATCTCATAAACACCCATACACACTGGTAATCTACAGCAGTACCATGTTACTATATTATCAGTATCATGTTCTGCCATGCCAGGACCGCTTGGGTCTTCAATTGATCTAAACAGCGGCAAATCGAAATACTGCGACACCTTTAAATACTTTTGTAGCGTTTTACTGATATTTAAAGACAAAAAATACTCAAAAGGAACCTCACTGTAGACGTTGGTTTTCTTTTAATGGTTTAAACATCGGCGGTATTTAGATTAATTTAGAATTGAATTGACCTCATTTTGTTTAATTATTTTTATGATGTAATTCGTTGTTTTTTTTTTGGAGGTTTCTTGCTTGGGAATGATAAACTAACAGATTTACAGCATTTATTTTGATTATCCCAACAAAACAATTTCAGTAAACACCTCCAGGTCCCGAAGAGTTCAGGTAATAGAGATTGTAGTGTGCATTCTTCCTCGCCGCTGTAGTGAAAGACCGACCATGTATCGCTTATTGAAAATCACGCCAGAAAGTTTATAAAAGGGCCGCTGCCAAGAATAACATGGGCGTCTTTCTTAGGTTTTACTCTCTTCATTCTCATAGGCACACTCATGATGCATCAGAAGAAACCGCACGCACGTTCAACACATTTCAAACGCGTTTTTTTTATGTAAGGAGGACAGGCCTGAGGGAATGGAACACGTAAACTTGTTTTTAATGAGCTGTGATCAAATATGTAGTTAACCAGATGAGGGAATATGACAAATAATTCCCAGGGTCCCCACAAGGGGGCGCCCCTGTGTAGCTGAGAAATAAAGAAGCAGGTTCCCACAATCAAGTTCAGTCTCACACCGAGACAAAACCCCTTTCTGTTTTCAAGTGGCGCTTTTCTTATTCTGAGGCAATTCGACAAGGAACACCTACAGAGGTGAATAATTAAAGTTGGCTTATTATTATTATTGATGCAATAATCAGATATGGTGTTTACCAGTTAATTTAATTATTTATTTCACCAAACAGGCTTAACAAATGAACCCACATCACTATAAACTATTTCCTCCCTTGAACTAGCTTACTGCGCACCTTTGCATGCAATATAAGTTGAACCGCTTCCCTTACCAATCGATCTTCAATGGCAGTGCAGTGCCAGTGCTGTGCTTCTGAAACACGTACTCAAAGGGCCATAGAGGGGTCCGAAAGTTTGGAGAGAAAGAAAAAAAAACTTAACAGTTTTAATATCCTTCACATTTAGATTTGCAGATGTTACCTTCATATTCATATCATTGTAGCTACCAGTGCCAGTATTTACGTTTTTATTCTCCCTCGTTTCATCAGGTAGTGCTATTCTCTTAATTATGTTTTTTTTAACTGTTCAATAAAAAAAAAAAAACTATGTGGGATAAAAATAAATAAATAAATACGTGGGAGAAAAAGAAAAACAAAATGTCAGCCATGTGTAAAAATCTCGACCCATCACCAGCAGCAGTCTCCCCGCATCTGATTTTGACACCATGTTATCACACTGGTTTGAACACCACAGGAAGCCCCTATCAGTAACAGTGTGATACACTTCAGTTGATAGACAGCAATATTATCTATAAGCAATTTTCATACCCTTCTTGTTGTAGCAATTTTGACATGCCTAGAGATTCAAACCAGCAGGCCCTTTGGCCTACGTCCCACTGGGAACTCCATATACAGGGACAATATTATACAGGGTGTCTATAAGGCAGCCACCTATGACTATCTGCACCACACGTCAAAATGATCTGAATTCATATCCTCTGTGAAAGAACTAGAAATACAACCTCTATTAACAGTTATGCCCTCGTTGCCTGTCTTACGGAACACCCTGTATAATGTGATAATGATACCCCACTTTGTGATGATTCAATTGACAGACAGGGGCTGTGCTGCTGGAGGAGTGCCAGTGAGGCAGAGAAGGTTAAGCCAGGGTGACTTTGGCAAGTTATAGCCCATATAGAGCTCAGTGATTGCGGGCTGAGTCATTCAACACCCATTGTTTGTGCAGCTCAGGCCGTCTGTCCTGGCCAAGCCAGATGACCTCCACCTGCTGTGGATGAGCAGGTAATGTTTAACACTGCACGGGGTGTGTCCGCTCTGTTATTACACTTCAATATCTTTATCCAGGACTGGCTCCAGAGTTTCATTATAGGAAGCACAGTATCCCATGGGCTGGTCCCAGCTGTGTAATCACCTCCTTTCCACACCTTACGTCAGTTCTGTCTGCCTGTTTCTATCTGTAAGGCAGGATCAAGGCGTCTGTTTCCTCTGCTCTGTAACTAGCTGTGGGTGTGGTCTGTCATCGTAAAGGACTTGTTCATTATTTGACTTGGCTTGTCTCAGATTCTTAGTTCTGGGGAATCACCCTACATTGCATCAACCATTCAGCAATTCATCCTAAAACAGGTAGTTGATGCAATCCAGGGGGGGTTCCCCAGTTCTTTAACACGCTGTAATAAAATGAAACGGTGACCAGGCAGAGTACAGGCTGATTAAACCAAACATAACATTACAGAAAGAGAATCTAGGAGTACTGCAGGTTCAGTGTTATAAACTGAGAACCCAACATGAATATACAGTAGAGATTATATAGAAAAGCAAGGCTCCCTATTTGTGCACAGTGAGGTAATGCTTCAATCAGCCCTTTATACAGGGCTTTCACAATCATCTGATTAGCCAATATGAATGTCCTTTAATCTTTTATTGCTCGCTGCTCTCTATTCACTTTTACAGCTGTGAAGATTATTTCCTTTTGTGTGTCAACCTTCCTGGCGTTTATGAACCAATGTGCTTCAACTGCAATGGACTAGAGGAGGGTTCAGCAGTAAACATGTTGTGGCTTGTTGTTAAACATTTCAATTAAAACTCCCAAACTTAAACCCATTTAAAAAAAAAAAAAACACAGATGTACAATATGTGGGGGCGCCTCCTGCAGAGCCCCATTGTCAGGGATATGCACCCCATGCAGGGACTGTCAGAAACCTTTTATTTCATGGCTTAAGAGAGTAGGACTTATCAAGTACTTTCACTAAGGACTTCATACATGTTGCATGCCCATGCACAACACTGAATACAGTAAATACTGTAGTCCATTGTGCAGTACATTTTATATTACAAATACAGTAATTAGGTATGTTCCCTTTCAAAACTGTATTGCACTACATGTAAAAACATTGCACTCTTTACTGCAGAATACATATTTCAATACTGTCATAAACTATATTAAAAGCTACGGAATGCATGCAATATTTACTGTAGAATGGTGCATTAACCACAGTGCTAAATACTATAACCAGTTTGGAGTACTTACATTACAGAACAATTTACAGCAATTTACTGTAGTGATTTCATTATGGGAAACAAAAAAGGTACCTAAATGTATGCACCAGACTGTAAGGGGTTAAGAATATGGGACACAGCCTGATCCAATTCTCCTTTGCATACATCTGACTTCTACAGATTGAATTCTTGTCATTCGCTGGTTATCCCAACTTTCATCTTTCCAGCACGGGCGAGTGATTAGATTATTGATTGCATGAAGGATAAAGTTCCCTTTTGATTACCTGAGTTTTCCTGAGCATGTGACAGCTGGCAGTTTTCCTTGGTGTACCAGCTACATATTCCAAATGTTATCAGCTTCAGTGATCGCTGTGTGTAAATAACCACAATAAAACCAAGCTGTATAGCTGTCAGCTGAAGCATTAGCAGAGTTTCCTCAGAGTGAGGTAATCGCTTCAACAAAGGAAATTTGAAGTGGCACCAGAAGCTGTGAACTAGGTGGTTGGTTTGGTTATCTAGTGAGTCAGACATGTAAAGAAAACTATGACTGTAAGTATTTAAGACTTGATCTCTCGCAGTGCAATTTTACAAGGGAAATACCTTAGTCTGAGGCATAATATCACTCCTGTCAATGTTCATTGTCGCCACAGTGAAATACCCAGGCCACACTGTAAAGGAAGTCAATGGGGGCAGCCAGCTTCTGATAATATATCACTTTGGTTATTATCACACTAATATCAATCATACAACAGATCTCCAACCCACTCATAACCACTTTGGGAAATAAAAGCCTAATATCAGAAATGATCTGTAGAATATTGAACATTTCATACATATAAAGTAGTGCAATAGAGCCTGACTAGTGAGGTTATTGATGCAGCTGTCTACTGTGTTATTATGCAGAGCTGTAGGAAACCGTATATCACTATTCTGTGAGAGGAATACAGCAATGTAATGGTATAAAATCTTGTTAGGGATGACTTACATGCACGGTCGGGGTATGTAAAACTGTTCAAACTACTCTAGTTTTCTGATTTGCTTATAGTAAAATAATTTTCTTCTTTTTATTTTTTGTATCAAACTTGCCTTTGCCCTTCAGGCCCTCTTATTGAGCAGAGCTCACAAAGCGCTCACCAGAACTGTTTTCTGAAGCATGGTGAAAAACACAGCTGCAAACAGGAAAGAGTTACCTACAAAACCTACCACCCTGCATATCAGGCTAGTCCACATAGTTCCTATTTTACAATAGAAATGAAACGTATTTGGGGAACAGTGCTATTGCAGTGTATGTGGAAGGAAGAGATTTGGAAGAAGACCCTAATGAATATCTGGATCATGTTTCACAATTGCTGGCCATTTGACCTTGAACCTGAAAAAGTTTCTCACTCCTGAAAACAGATTCAGATGCAAAGGATTATTGTGTGTATTTATTTATGCCATTGAAATGTCTGTCAGAAAGTTACTACCACTGTGGTACCATACTTCCAATACCACAGGAGATGGTCTTCTGCTATCTCAGCCCATTAGACAGGACCAATGCATTGCCATTGTTTTAGTGCCACATCGGTGTGGTTTAGATGTGTGGTGCCAATAAATGTTGCTTTCTTTGCAATATTCTTCCAGGGTATTTGTTCTTTTTTTTGGTAACACTTTACATTGTGTCTCTAATTACTGTGCATTTACATAGTAGTTACTTAGTAAATACATGTACACTGACGCATAATTACAATGTGCACTGACGCATAATTACAATGTACTTAATGAGGAAATCTTTTTGCAACATATATGTAAGTACACAATTGTATCAGAAAAGAGTTAGGGTTAGTGTTATATAGGACATTGTAACTATGCATAATAACATTGTAATTATGCGTAAGTACACATGTATTTACTAAGTAACTACTATGTAAATGTACAGTAATTAGAGACACAATGTAAAGTGTCACCTTTTTTTAAATATGAATATTTACTGTTTAATAAATTGGGTTGAACATAAACTGTCAGGTTTTATTGTTTATAGCTTCTAGTTATAGGAAAGTGAAGGTTTATGTTTCGTCTCACTGACTCTGTGTACAGGAGGTGTCTGGTATTTAGTTTTGAGTGCATCTTTTTGCAATTTGCCCTGACATTGGGGAACAACAAGGTGTTGCTCTTTTGAAGGGGAATACCAGTTTCTAAAAACCTAAAACAGATTCATAAACGAAACCGGGCCTCTATTAATTTGCCTAACATTTAAACATTCTGCTTTCATGATGGTCATTTTGAGGTTGAAAAACATCACTGAAAAGGTACTTGGTATTATTATTATTATTATTATTATTATTATTATTATTATTGTATACAAAAAATACATATCAAGATTTACAGTACAATTAAGAGCAAGATACAAAATACAACGACTTCAGTCCTAATAAGAGCAAATACAAAACACAGTACGATTTGATATCGGGGCAGTTCAAGAGCAGATAACAGTGTTGATAGTTACATCAGGGTTAGATACGAGTGCAAGTGAAATACAAAATACTACAGATTGGGTTAAGTGCAGGATTAAATACAGTAAAATATGGAGCAGATAAGTGCAAGTTAAAGTGCATTAAAGGCAGAGTGCTATATTGTCCAGAAGGGAACAGTTGAGTTTTACAGGTGTTTTCTGAAGAGGTGTGTCTTGAGGAGGCACCGTAAGGAGGTCAGGGACTGGGCAGTCCTGACATCCATAGGAAGGTCGTTCCACCACTGCGGGCCGAGGGTGGAGAAGGCTCTGGAGGCAGGGGAGTGTAGAGGAGGTACAGCCAGTCTTCTAGTGCAGGCGGAGCAGAGAGGTCGGGTGGGGGTGTAGGGAGAGATGAGGGTCTGGAGGTAGCTGGGTGCAGTCTGGTCAAGGCATCTGTAGGCGAGTACAAGAGTCTTGAACTGGATGCGAGCGGTGATCAAGAGCCAGTGGAGTGAGTGGAGCAGTGGAGTAACGTGGGAGAAGCAAGGCAGAGAGAACACCAGGCGAGCAGCGGAGTTCTGGATGAGCTGGGGCGGACATGTGGCGGATGCAGGGAGGCCGGCCAGAAGGGAGTTGCAGTCATCTAGGTGGGAGAGTACCAGGGCCTGGATGAGGAGTTGCGTGGAGTAGTTGGTGAGGAAGGGTTGGATTTTTCATATGTTGCTCAGGAAGAAATGGCAGGTGTGTGCTAGAGTGGAGATGTGCTGGGAGTAGGAGAGGCAGGGGTCCAGGGTTACTCTGAGGTTTTTGGCTGAGGAGGAAGGAGAGAGCGTAGCAGATTCCAGAGGAATGAGGATAGAGAGATCAGAGGAGGGGGAAGATGAGGAGGGGAAGAAAAGGAGGTCAGATTTAGAGAGGTTGAGTTTGAGGTGATACGAGTGCATCCAGGAGGAGATAGCAGACAGACAGGAAGAGATACTGGAGGGGATGGTGGTGTTGGGGGGGGGGGGGGGGGAGAGGAAAATCTGAGCATCATCAGCATAGTAATGTTATGAGAAACCATAGGATGCAATGAGGAGGCCCAGGGAGCGGGTGTAAAGAGAGAAGAGGAGAGGTCCCAAGACTTATCCTTTGGGGACTCCTGTTGAGAGAGTGAGGTATGGAGGTTGAGCCACGCCAGGTTACCTGGTAGGTGCGGTCGGAGAGGTGGGAGGAGAACCAGGCCAGAGCAGTGCCAGAGATTTCCAGGTCAGTGAGAGAGGATAGGAGAATAGAGTGATCGACAGTGTCAAAGGCAGCAGAGAGATCAAGGAGAATTAGGACAGAGGAGAGAGAAGCAGCACGGGCAGAGTTTAGCGAGTTAGTGACAGACAGGAGAGCAGTTTCAGTGCAGTGAGCAGAGCGGAAACCAGATTGGAGAGGGTTGAGCAGAGAGTGATTAGACAGAAAAGCAGAGTGTACTGCCTGATCGAGGGTTTTAGAGAGGAAGGGTAAGAGGGAGACAGGACGGTAGTTCTGGAGGGAGGTGGGCTGGCGTTCTAAGACACTGTTTGCCAATTTATACTGTCCTGCAGGTCTAGAGCTGGTCCAGTTTACACTAGTTTCTTCCTTCTGAGTGCAAAGAGCAAAACACAATCCAAACAGGTCGTTGCCAGAACAACTGATTAGCCAAGGGAAAAACAACATAAATTTTAATACTACAGCCAGCTAAGAGACACACCCAAACAGCTGACTTGAAAATCGCTGACCAGTTTACACGCTATCTAAAGTCTTATCTTTTTTTATTATTCCTTTAAGAAAATGTGCCTTTGTCTTTGTATGTGCTTCAAAATAGGAGGAACAATTTAAAAACGCTAAAATGAAACTTAGACTAATGTTTCAACACCAGGGTCTATTTTATTGATCTGAACAGTGGGGGATCCAAAGACTGTCACCCTTTAATATTGATCCCCTTGGTGATTTATTGACCCACTTATTAACTACAGTACTTGCAATAACCTCAGAGCCGTATAATAACCACATTGAAAGGTTATCAATGTTTGTATAAAATCCAGTCTGTAGCCAAATGCAACCCTGTCATGTATAATGTGTTTAATGTAGTATATAATGAAAGTCTGTGGAAGATTGGTGCAGAATGAAGCCGTTCATCATGGTCATGATTGTAAGTGTGACTTACAGACCGACATGATCGTGTATAAGGGTGCCATTGAGTGTAATGCGATTCCTGAAAAAAGCACGTTTATATATTTTAATATGGTGCTATTAAGATTCACCATTAATATGGCGGTATTAAGATTTGCCAGAATTTTTTTTTTTTTTTCTGAAAGTAGAGCATGCAGACTGTGTGTGTTCTTGTAAGGTACCAGGTATCTTGTTTTTAATGAAACTGATATACATGTTTACTATAACAAGGGGTTTCAAAACTGCACATGTCAGACATATAGCGAATGGAAGTGCATGTCTGGTTCTTTTTATGGAACTGTTTCGCCTCTTTAATGTGTAATCACTGAACAACTCACATCCTCACATCCAGTGCCCTACGCTGCTCAAACCCTGAGAAAGTGCCCTACGCTGCTCAAACCCCTAGAAAGTGCCTGATTTACTTCTCAGTTGCTATCAGTAACCAGATAACCGGAAAAACAAAGATAACCATTTCAGCTTCCATATTGATTCAGTTCTTCTTACTCAGTCTTACAAATCGCATTCAGCTTTTGATATCAGGTTTTCACACATAGCTTTTTAAAACAGTGGAGAATGCACATCATGTACCTCAGTGAAGTCAAGGCCATTTCCTTTAATAACACTGAGATGGAACCAAGACACTACACATTTTGCTAACTCCACTATTTCACAGACTCCTTTGTGTCTTCAGACGTTCTTACACTTCTGGAAGTTAGCAACACATGCTAGCATTATTGGGGGAAAAAACACACACAGTTTTTGGACATGCTTTATTTTAAAGGAACTTTATTTTAATTTGAATAACTGTTAACTGTAGAAACTAGCTTTATACGTTATTTTGGTCAATGGTTAGTTAATTGGGCATTAATGTCTCAAGGTATTAATCAATACCTGCTACATAATTGACTGCAGTGTATGTTTCTGTCTCAGTTTAAACCAAGTCATTTTAGTTTTTGAGGGTAGCTACCGTAGGTTAAGGGCCGCTCTACTCAGAAACTGATTGGCTGAGGAAGTGAGTGATGCGGTTCCAGGAACTAGCAAGCATTTTTACTTACACTTTTGTTGTTTTTTTTTTGGCATTTTCTATATTTATGTTTGAATATCTGCATATTCTATAATGTAGTATAAATTATAAGTAAATAATCAAAAGATCTTCAACAAAAGGTAAACATTACTGGATTTTTTACAAATCCTTAAAGGCTTATTTCCCCGCATGTGATTTAAAATCACAACCTTTGTCTCAGTGTCTCACTCTCTTAATACCACCTCTATTCCTCTCTTACCACTGAGCTACACCACTGCCCTTTGTTCTGATAAGCCTGCTGCATAATGACCAATGCAGGTTCACAATAAAAACCAATGGCCCTTTACATGGGTGAATGTTGCAAAAGTAAGGCAAAGTGAGTGGGACAGAAGCAAGGGTTGCAAAATACCAGTGGCAGCAAGAGTTCAGGGAAAATAGGGATTTCAATTTTACATTTAAACTTTCTTTCAGTGACATTGAGTACATGAGTTCACAGCCATACACACATTTTTACAGTAGATATTTTACTGTATATTGTTTCCATTTCCATTGGGTTGAAAGTGGTTTGAAATCTGCTGCAGACTGAGGTGTTTTAAAGCGATTGTACTGGTACTTCACTGGGTTAGAGAGATATCTTGTCTGTGAGTGTGGCAGGGTGCAAGCCATGTGTGTAAATAGTGCATAGTTTGTAGAAATAAAGATGTATTATTTTGACTTTAAGTTTGGCAGGGATGGGGTTAATTCCATCCCTGCCAGAATCCACGTGGGGAATGTGGCTGGGGCGTTGATTGGACAATTCATGATCAATCAAACCCCAGTCACATATAATATAAAGGGAGCCAAATTCTTTGTTGAGTTGGAGAAGTTTGGTGTCAAATTCAGGCCATTGCCCAGCCTAAATAGCAAAGCTGTGTGTAGTTTGAAGTGTGTATTGCGTTTTGTTGAACTCTTTATTTTGGCCACTGTAACTTGTTAATTTGTTTCTGTGTTTTCCTGTTTATTTGTTAATAAATGTGTGCATTAGCACTTAAACTGCAGCTCTCTGTCTTGGAGTCTCCCTCCTAGCGATTAACAGCCCTGGCCTTGACGCTGTCCTGTCACTGTGAGCCTTGCCTTCAAATAGTCCTGCACTTCCTAGGTCATTGTCCCTGACCCTTCAACCTCTTCTTCATTTCCACTGACAAATCATTTTAATATTACCCTCCATAGGTTTGGGCTCATAAATGCCAGAAAACCCATCTGTAATCGCTGGTAATTCCCTCTGTACAAGGCATTATTGGAATGATTGCAAATATATCAAAAGTCTGTTTTGCACTGAGCACTGAAGCATTGTATCCTGTTAATCATCTAATGAAGTTTCCTCTGTCATGTTAAACATGGTAATATCTGTAAATAGTGTACATATTTGTACCAGAGCAGGGATTTGGGGTCCAATCTGTATATTATATGTACCAGTAGACCCTCTCAAGCCAGCCATGTGGAACTACACATGGCTGGAGTATGCTGACCTCATGATTGGAAGGGAATGTAAAAAGATGTTAGAATGTGGTCAAGCTAAATGGGTTCATTGATTGCCAATGTATAAAGGAGGAGCTGACAAACTCTTGCGGGACTCCGAGAGACACAACGACACCTGTGCCTTCTGCCAGTTCTGTTGTGAATTCAATGCTTGTCTTCTTCCTATTCCTTAAGGATATTATCTTTTGCTCATCCTTGTTAGACAGCTTTTTAGGGTTTTCCAGTCCTGGGTTTGTCAATTACAGATGATGTTTCTCTGTACTTGTTGATTATTCTTTGGATACCACACCGTGAGAATCGAGTGATGCAAGCTATTTCACTCAATGTCTTTCCTTCTTTATGCAAGTCAAGTTTGTTATAATAGTAGAAAACACTAGTGAAGGCTTTGAGTAAATTGTTGATGCTCATAATGCATCAGAGTAGAAAAATGCAACATGTCTAAGACTTTTGCACAGCAGTATATATATATATATATATATATATATATATATATATATATATATATATATATATATATATATATATATATATATATGTGTGTGTGTGTGTGTGTGTGTGTGTGTGTGTGTGTGTGTGTGCGTATTGTGCAATATACATCGCTGTATTGTGCAATGCGTTGTGTATGAAACCATGCATTCTTTGGCTGGTGCAAAAGGCAAACTCAGCAAAGCTGCATAAAATGGTCTCCTCATATTGAACAGTCACATAAGACCCATGTGTAAACACTAACCCAACACACACTGTAAAAACCTTATAATAAAACATATTGTTTTTTTAACACAAATTGCACTAAGTCACACAAACACCCGGACCCTTCTGCCCCCGCCAGTACCAATGCGGACAGCCACCTCGGTATATTTGCATGTTATTTATAGTGATGTTTTTGTTTGTTTGTTTGTTTGTTTGTTATTTAAAAAAAAAAAAAAAGAAAGAAAAAAAGATTATTTTAATATTACATTACATTATTTATTATAATAGTAAATGGCAAAATAACTTAAAGTTAACCAGCTGATATGTATAGAAACAAATAGCCTATAGCGCATCCCACTCTTGGTTTATATTGGTTATAAGCCCTTCATTATCGTGCATGTTTTGGTTAGACTACTGTATCAACATACGATATTGTTTTGTTCATCATTTGATTTAGCAAACAACAGTTCAAAGGACAAAAAACGGTTGCTTTAAGAAAAATGCAACACACACACACAAAAAACATATTTTTTGTTGCATGGTTCTCCTAACGTTATATTTTAAAATTATGTTGCCAAGAAAAAAAAAGCGTTGAATTTTTAACGAATGCGGACTTTTTTTTAATGGCGAAGAGAATAATTACAGATATTCATCACACAATCCTCATAAAACGTTACTGGCTTTATTTTTTACTCTGTCAATAATTGGTTTCTTTGGTGTCTAAATACGAGAGGGTGTATAAATATAAAGGCGCCAAAATTTGAAACTCTTGGCCCAGAAAGAAAGAAGAAAGGGATCTAAAAAACTAAAAATATCTAACGTTTTTCTTTTGACCTCTGCTACTCTGACTTTCCGCCGGCTCTTTTGTGCATTTCCGGGTGTTTATTTTTTTCCAGTTTATTCTTCTAAATTATATCCAGATAGCCTCGCGGAGATATAAAACCAACAGGAAGTTCAAAGTAAAAACAGGTTTGTGAATATACGTTTTATAGTAGAACTAACCAGCATTAGTTTTATATAAAGCAATCCGTATGCCAGTGTGATTTGAGAGACGGTTTCCATTTTCTTTCTTTTTTTGGGGGAGGTTTACATTAGCACTAGTAACGGTAGTTGTCCATTGGTAGCTCTCTTGTAAATTGTACAGTCTCTCTCTCTCTCTCTCTCTCTCTCTCTCTCTCTCTCTCTCTCTCTCTCTCTCTCTCTCTCTCTCTCTCTCTCTCTCTCTCTCTCTGAGTAAACAGGCAGGGTTGTTAATAAACGTGTGTGCGCGCGTGTTTTTTTGTGTGTTTTTGTTTTAATATTAGCCCAAATGTCAATGCGTATGAGTTGAGTCGTTTCAACTGACTATTATTTCTGGGTTTGACGCATAAGAAAGTGAAGTCGACGCCCCAGATTTCGTAATTAATAAAGTGGTAATAAATTAAAGATACAAACGTCTATTTACAGCTGGTGTAAATAAATTAACGATAAAATAACCTACGTTTTCCTGTATTGAAAGTGCAAGAAGGGAGAGGAGCCTTCACATTAATGACAGACCCATATATGTTTGAAATCGCTTATGGCCATTTTAAGATGTGACAGTGTGGGGCGTTTGAGTAATTTCTTCAATAAAAACAGCATTATATGTAACCGAGTAATTGTGTTATTCACAGCTTAGGGGTTTCAGTAGTGAAATCCGAAACGCAACTCACTTTAACTCATTTCTTGTAATTCAAATATACGGTGGGCAATATAGTCAGATAATTCAACATAATTCGAAGTGGAACTTTGCACACCATCTTAATGATAAAAGCCTGTGTAAAATTCACATTTCAGAGAACTAATATATATATCGGTTGATTATTTGTTACCTCAACAAAAGTACAGTTTTCACTTGTATACACAAATGTAACGAATACATGATTTTTAGGTTCTTATGGCCTTTTTTTCCTTATCTATGTGTTTTCCGGAATTATATGTGTAACATTCGTATTGATGTGTTAAGTGGTGGGCGTTTGGGATTTAATAATAGAAATAAGGGCAATTAAATATTCAGAATATAAGACTGGCAGAGACAATGGGAATGCACTCCAGGAAAGTGTCAATATGGGTTTATATGAAGACCACAAGGATTTCTTAGGAGCCCTTATTCTGTGTATTTCTAGAGCCTGAACATATTCTGTATAATAGGTTATATAGGTTCTAGACTGAACCATCCTGTCCAGTAATGGGATGTTTGTATTTGGACGCCTTAATAATAGCATTAAAAGAAAACTAGTTTCAAAGGCAGGTTTCCATTTGTTTTGTGTTCACAAAATAAACGCACACAATCATCATTTTTAATATTTTTATTTATGTTCCATAAAAAGCAATAGACTTCATATCTTAACATATATATATATATATATATATATATATATATATATATATATATATATATATATATATATATATATATATATATAGTTGCTTCTGAGGCCTGACAAGGTACATATCTTACACTTTTTTTTAAAGAACATTTTCTTAAATAATGCTACATCGTTACTTTAAAAATAAAACAAAACAAAAATCTGAAATCTGTCTACACAAGAGATGCCTGAGTAATGTTGGTATATTGAAATTAGCAAACCTCACATTTATTTATATTTTACATGCTTTCACATTTGATTCATGTAGGCCTAAGCACAGAGTTTAAAGCATTTCTGAAAGCGTACACATGTAAACAACTATTACAAAAAAAAAAAAAAAAAACCATAAACAGAACACAACGTATGTTTGATTTAAGAACAACGCACGGTTTTTATGCATTGAATAACACAACATGTGTTCTCCTTTACCAGTTTGTGGTAAACATTTACACACAAACACAACGTTGTTAGTACACAGTAAAGCACCCCTGCCTGTGTTCTTGGAAAGCACAAATATGTGTAGTTGTTCTAGTGGCTTTCAAATATTAGGCGGTGCTTTAAAATGAACAACACAATTCGAACATATACTGTGAAGTAAATCGTATTATTATTCGGTGCTGAGAAAAAAAAGTGTGAGTTTATATAAGACTCAGGGGTTTGCTAATTCACTCTGCTGTATACAAATATTAGAAAGCCATGACTCGATTAACGCAAACTGAAATCTGTATAGGGTAAACCAAGTACATGCATTAAAATTGATCCCTGTATCCTACTTCACCTATCATTTTTAATAGATTTTAATTGTCTTTGTAGTTATTTATTTTTATTTTCAGGGATTAATACAAAATGTGTTTTTTTTATTATTATTATTATTATTTTTATCGAACACTCTATTTTTTGTGAAGCGGTACCTGTTAATAAAAGTGAGATGTGACGTCAGAATTGGTATTATCAAAACATTTATTTTTCAAAGTTATAGGCCCTCTCTCTCTCTCTTTTATAGAATGTATTATAACGAATAACGTATCCCAAATAGTAGGCTGTGAAATAATGTATTTCCATTCAGCAATGGCATAATTGTTTGATAATATTAGTTATTGTTAATTTTATTTGCAGGTATGCCTATAGTTTTAAAGGTTGTTTTTTTTTTGTTTGCACAATTTTTTTTTTTTTTAAAGAACAGAAATTATATATAAACCTATTCTTCTTATTCTTATAATTTTTAAGCAGGCATACAGAACATTTCAAACACCGTTCTGATTAAATCAAAACCTTTTTGAAATGGCACGAGTCATAACAGGAATCGAAGACAGTGCAGTATAGTTCATATTCACTCATCTGAGAATATCTGTGGTCGGCCTGTGTGTGTGTCTAACGCACGTTTACACAGAAGGAAAAAAAAACCGTGTGTTTTGTGCAGGAAATTCACAGCGGCATACACGTCTAATTTAAGGCTGTGTTAAACATTATAATTTGATTCTTCGCTTACAAATTCAATGTCGCTCAAGCCACATCAGCCATTTAAAAAGTCAGTTTCGTTTATTTATTTTACACCAATGCACTCAAATAAGGATCTCATTTAATCTGCATTTATTTTGCCGCAGGAAAATCCTGAAAACCCAGTTTGTCATAATTAACAGTAATCTCACTAAAAGATACATCAGCAAGTAATGGCGCATTGTGTTATTTAAATGTTATTTACGTATTAAGAAGAAAGAAGAAGCACATAAGAAACTATACAAACGAGAGGAGGCCATTCAGCCCATCTTGCTCGTTTGGTTGTTAGTAGCTTATTGATCCCAGAATCTCATCAAGCAGCTTCTTGAAGGATCCCAGGGTTTCAGCTTCAACAACATTACTGGGGAGTTGGTTCCAGACCCTCACAATTCTCTGTGTAAAAAAGTGCCTCCTATTTTCTGTTCTGAATGCCCCTTTATCTAATCTCCATTTGTGACCCCTGGTCCTTGTTTCTTTTTTACCTGTTGGATAATTTTTTTTTTAAAACTGTTGGATAAACTTTTTTATGACCAGTTATTACATAACAGCTGCCAATCTAATTGCCAACTGCTGTAAAGCATTGCCAAATTTGACCTAATCTTGCAATAAACCGTTAACTAGTGTGAAATTCATGCAACTGATCGACTGTTGTTAAATAATAAACGGGAGAGAGAAGTTGCCAGTAGCAAACTTTTAATTTTTGAAACACTGTGTGGTATGACCATACTAAAACGTATTATGAGGTAACAACGTGGTAACAAGTTTCCGCATTTATTTAATTGTGAACCCTATCAGAAATAAAGAGGACGGACTCTTGTTTTCAATGATTTGAAATGAAAGACTGCGCATCTGAAGTGATTTTATAACCATTTCCTTAAAGATTGCAGATTGGGAATTGATTTTTGTTTTGTCGCCCTCAAACTTAATCAAATCGAGCCATTCAGAGGGACTGTGTAAAAAAAATGTAAATGTGGAAAACAGAGGCGGAAAAGATTTGCATTCGTTTACAACACAGTCTCAAACGGCTATACTTTTGTCCATTCATTGTGTCCTCAAGAATTAGAAGAAACTCACAAACTACTGGGGACATTTTCAATTGCTCTCTCTCTCAGTGTTAGAACACAGAGGAGCATTTTTGTGACTTAAAAAAAAACCCACACACAACTATAATGAAATGTTTATGTTTTGTTTTCCTTCAGTTTTGGACATGCCCGTATAAATGTCCCTCGATCCACTGGGCAGTCGACTGTCTGTTGTGCATTGCGGCTAGCTCGCGCGCTGTCATCCCTTTGCGGTTCGCAAGCCTGGGTTCGATAGTCCGCTCAATTAGAAATTTCACGACGTCCAGGTTTCCTTCTTTCGCTGCCAAGTGCAGAGGCAAGTTCCCTTCGCTGTCCTGGATGTTGACGTCGGCTCCGTAGTCCACCAGAACCCTCAAAGTGTCCTCGAACCCATCCCGGGCTGCGTCATGGGCAACGGTGAGACCGAAGAGAGGGTCTCTTTCGTTGGGATTGGCTTTGGCTCTGAGCAGGGCTTCGGCTATTGACGGGTTGCCAAGTTTCATCACCTGGGAAAAGGAAGGGCAACAATTAGCGTCACAGAACAGGGAGCGCACGTTTACAATATCGTGTGTGCGCGCACGTGCCATACAAATAAAGCTTATTTTAGATCGATACAGTTTTTTATTTATTTTTGTTACCTGTTTGTTACACAACTGAAAACAAAACAAAAAACAACTCAGATAAAAATGGGTTTATGATATTAATTGCAAAAAAAGTGTTTACCCAGTGGAAAAGGTTAAAAAAAAAAAGAAAAACGATTCTTTAGTTTTTTTCTTTACTTTTATCGTTGCAGTTGTTAGTGATGGTTTTATGTGTGCTGTGGTTGTTAATATATTTCTGAAAACACCAGGCCTGTCCATGGATCTTCAGCTCTGATATACTGTGCCTAATATTTTTTCAAAATCTGTTTTTTATAAAGATAAATGTTGATATTCACGAAGCTGTTGTTAATGAAGCGAAGAGCCGTTTACTATTTCAGAAATATCGAATCGTATCTTTTACATTCATAAAAAAAGACTTTGAAAAATGTTATTGCGAAACTGTATGGTTTTGCTTATGTTCCGCATGCAGACCCGATATCGTTTACATGTCACCCTAACCAGACTTGGTGAAGAAAGTATGATTTAACGGTTTGGTTTTCACCAAATACCAAACTGGCTAACAGACAGTACAGGATTTCAACAGTTAATGTATAATTGCTGTTAATCCTAAAACTAATTTGTATCCCCTATAAAAAACAGTATTTGGCTGGTGCTGATACACTTTTCCTTGCCAATTATTGCTAGTGGATTTCTGAACTGAATTCGGTGGAATCTAAATATCATTACAGTCTCCTAAAACATTTTATCAGCCTTCTGTATGCCATATCGCAATACAAGTGATGCATTATCAGCCTGTATGCCATATCGCAATACAAGTGATGCATTATCAGCCTTCTGTATGCCATATCGCAATACAAGTGATGCATTATCAGCCTGTATGCCATACCCGCAATACAAGTGATGCATTATCAGCCTGAATGCCATACCGCAATACAAGTGATGCATTATCAGCCTGTATGCCATACTGCAATACAAGTGATGCATTATCAGCCTTCTGTATGCCATACCACAATACAAGTGATGCATTATCAGCCTTCTGTATGCCATACCGCAATACAAGTGATGCATTATCAGCCTGTATGCCATATCGCAATTCAAGTGATGCATTATCAGCCTTCTGTATGCCATATCGCAATACAAGTGATGCATTATCAGCCTGTATGCCATATCGCAATTCAAGTGATGCATTATCAGCCTTCTGTATGCCATATCGCAATACAAGTGATGCATTATCAGCCTGTATGCCATATCGCAATTCAAGTGATGCATTATCAGCCTGTATGCCATATCGCAATACAAGTGATGCATTATCAGCCTTCTGTATGCCATATCGCAATACAAGTGATGCATTATCAGCCTGTATGCCATATCGCAATACAAGTGATGCATTATCAGCCTTCTGTATGCCATATCGCAATACAAGTGATGCATTATCAGCCTGTATGCCATACCCGCAATACAAGTGATGCATTATCAGCCTGTATGCCATACCGCAATACAAGTGATGCATTATCAGCCTGTATGCCATACCCGCAATACAAGTGATGCATTATCAGCCTGTATGCCATACCACAATTCAAGTGATGCATTATCAGCCTGTATGCCATACCGCAATACAAGTGATGCATTATCAGCCTTCTGTATGCCATATCGCAATACAAGTGATGCATTATCAGCCTTCTGTATGCCATACCGCAATACAAGTGATGCATTATCAGCCTTCTGTATGCCATATCGCAATACAAGTGATGCATTATCAGCCTGTATGCCATACCGCAATTCAAGTGATGCATTATCAGCCTGTATGCCATACCCGCAATACAAGTGATGCATTATCAGCCTGTATGCCATACCGCAATACAAGTGATGCATTATCAGCCTTCTGTATGCCATATCGCAATACAAGTGATGCATTATCAGCCTTCTGTATGCCATATCGCAATACAAGTGATGCATTATCAGCCTGTATGCCATACCCGCAATACAAGTGATGCATTATCAGCCTGTATGCCATATCGCAATACAAGTGATGCATTATCAGCCTGTATGCCATATCGCAATACAAGTGATGCATTATCAGCCTGTATGCCATACTGCAATTCAAGTGATGCATTATCAGCCTGTATGCCATATCGCAATACAAGTGATGCATTATCAGCCTGTATGCCATACCGCAATACAAGTGATGCATTATCAGCCTGTATGCCATACCGCAATTCAAGTGATGCATTATCAGCCTGTATGCCATACCCGCAATACAAGTGATGCATTATCAGCCTTCTGTATGCCATACCGCAATACAAGTGATGCATTATCAGCCTGTATGCCATACCGCAATTCAAGTGATGCATTATCAGCCTGTATGCCATACCGCAATTCAAGTGATGCATTATCAGCCTGTATGCCATACTGCAATTCAAGTGATGCATTATCAGCCTGTATGCCATACCGCAATTCAAGTGATGCATTATCAGCCTTCTGTATGCCATACCGCAATACAAGTGATGCATTATCAGCCTTCTGTATGCCATATCGCAATACAAGTGATGCATTATCAGCCTGTATGCCATACCGCAATTCAAGTGATGCATTATCAGCCTGTATGCCATACCCGCAATACAAGTGATGCATTATCAGCCTGTATGCCATACCGCAATACAAGTGATGCATGATCAGCCTTCTGTATGCCATACCGCAATTCAAGTGATGCATTATCAGCCTTCTGTATGCCATACCGCAATACAAGTGATGCATTATCAGCCTGTATGCCATACTGCAATTCAAGTGATGCATTATCAGCCTGTATGCCATACCGCAATTCAAGTGATGCATTATCAGCCTGTATGCCATACCGCAATACAAGTGATGCATGATCAGCCTTCTGTATGCCATACCGCAATACAAGTGATGCATTATCAGCCTGTATGCCATACTGCAATTCAAGTGATGCATTATCAGCCTGTATGCCATACCGCAATTCAAGTGATGCATTATCAGCCTGTATGCCATACCACAATACAAGTGATGCATTATCAGCCTTCTGTATGCCATACCGCAATACAAGTGATGCATTATCAGCCTGTATGCCATATCGCAATACAAGTGATGCATTATCAGCCTGTATGCCATACCGCAATACAAGTGATGCATTATCAGCCTGTATGCCATACCGCAATTCAAGTGATGCATTATCAGCCTTCTGTATGCCATACCCGCAATACAAGTGATGCATTATCAGCCTGTATGCCATACCGCAATTCAAGTGATGCATTATCAGCCTGTATGCCATACCCGCAATACAAGTGATGCATTATCAGCCTGAATGCCATACCCGCAATACAAGTGATGCATTATCAGCCTGTATGCCATACCCGCAATACAAGTGATGCATTATCAGCCTTCTGTATGCCATACCGCAATTCAAGTGATGCATTATCAGCCTTCTGTATGCCATACCGCAATTCAAGTGATGCATTATCAGCCTTCTGTATGCCATACCACAATACAAGTGATGCATAATTTTTCTCCAGTGCACCACTCTTATTGTTTTGATACTATAAACAACTATTTATGTTATTTAAAGGTTCCTAGTCTGGATGTTGCTGGATGTTCGAAGAAAAAAATGGTGCAAGATTTGCTGTGGAAAAGTTAATGTAGTTAAGGGATTGTTTAAAAAGCTCCAGGTTATTATTTAAAACTGAGCCTAATGTCACCATATAAATAGCTTCATAAGTGCACAAATTTAGGGTCACCAAATTAATTTCTGAAGAACAAAATGACAAGTATGGGGTTAAAGACAAAAAGATAAGAAAATACAAGGATAAACACAGTTCAAAATCTAAAAGTATATTATAACCTAAGCCATAGATATCTATATTTTTAGTTTCTTGTTAATTCTATGCAGTTAATGGGTGTTTTTCTCCTTAGTGCAAATTTGACAATCACTCCATAGGAAATACAGCCTCCAAAGATTAGCAAAATGCTGAAGTCTTGCCCAATTATTTGCCATTATGTTTGAAAAACATTTAAATTATAATACAGAACATTCTGACTAGCATATTTTTTCTCTTTTTTTGGTGTAAAATGATTAAAAAAAAAACATTCAAACACAAGTCTGTTTTATAATTTGCATTTAAATCTGGTAAATCATATGCATGTTTCTATTCTTCTTAATAATAATAATAATAATAATAATAATAATAATAATAATAATAATAATAATAATTTTATATTTTCAATGTGTGTGTTCATTTGGGGAAAATTGTTACAATGATAAAATTCTCAACCTATTCTACAAAGTAGCCTTTAATACAGTTATCGAAAGGACTTTGCTGTGATGTTTCTGGTTGTTTTTAAACCACACCAAATAATTCATAATAACACATAATTAAAATAGGTTGCACCCTGAAGTGCATAATACATTTGGTCCTTCACAAAAGTGTGATAATATACAACTGTACTTGAATTCGGTATGTACATATTTCACACATTGCACCACGACACCAGCACCCCCATGAGATTCAAATTATAGGCAATTCAAGTGATGCATTATCAGCCTGTATGCCATACCGCAATACAAGTGATGCATTATCAGCCTTCTGTATGCCATACCGCAATTCAAGTGATGCATTATCAGCCTTCTGTATGCCATACCGCAATACAAGTGATGCATTATCAGCCTTCTGTATGCCATACCGCAATTCAAGTGATGCATTATCAGCCTTCTGTATGCCATACCGCAATTCAAGTGATGCATTATCAGCCTTCTGTATGCCATACCGCAATTCAAGTGATGCATTATCAGCCTGTATGCCATACCGCAATACAAGTGATGCATTATCAGCCTGTATGCCATACCGCAATACAAGTGATGCATTATCAGCCTGTATGCCATACCACAATACAAGTGATGCATTATCAGCCTTCTGTATGCCATACCGCAATTCAAGTGATGCATTATCAGCCTTCTGTATGCCATACCGCAATTCAAGTGATGCATTATCAGCCTTCTGTATGCCATACCGCAATTCAAGTGATGCATTATCAGCCTGTATGCCATACCGCAATACAAGTGATGCATTATCAGCCTGTATGCCATACCGCAATACAAGTGATGCATTATCAGCCTGTATGCCATACCACAATACAAGTGATGCATTATCAGCCTTCTGTATGCCATACCGCAATTCAAGTGATGCATTATCAGCCTGTATGCCATACCGCAATTCAAGTGATGCATTATCAGCCTGTATGCCATACCGCAATACAAGTGATGCATTATCAGCCTTCTGTATGCCATACCGCAATACAAGTGATGCATTATCAGCCTGTATGCCATACCGCAATACAAGTGATGCATTATCAGCCTTCTGTATGCCATACCGCAATACAAGTGATGCATTATCAGCCTTCTGTATGCCATTCTGCAATTCAAGTGATGCATTATCAGCCTTCTGTATGCCATACTGCAATTCAAGTGATGCATTATCAGCCTGTATGCCATACCCGCAATACAAGTGATGCATTATCAGCCTGTATGCCATACTGCAATTCAAGTGATGCATTATCAGCCTGTATGCCATACCCGCAATACAAGTGATGCATTATCAGCCTGTATGCCATACCACAATACAAGTGATGCATAATTTTTCTCCAGTGCACCACTCTTATTGTTTTGATACTATAAACAACTATTTATGTTATTTAAAGGTTCCTAGTCTGGATGTTGCTGGATGTTCGAAGAAAAAAATGGTGCAAGATTTGCTGTGGAAAAGTTAATGTAGTTAAGGGATTGTTTAAAAAGCTCCAGGTTATTATTTAAAACTGAGCCTAATGTCACCATATAAATAGCTTCATAAGTGCACAAATTTAGGGTCACCAAATTAATTTCTGAAGAACAAAATGACAAGTATGGGGTTAAAGACAAAAAAGATAAGAAAATACAAGGATAAACACAGTTCAAAATCTAAAAGTATATTATAACCTAAGCCATAGATATCTATATTTTTAGTTTCTTGTTAATTCTATGCAGTTAATGGGTGTTTTTCTCCTTAGTGCAAATTTGACAATCACTCCATAGGAAATACAGCCTCCAAAGATTAGCAAAATGCTGAAGTCTTGCCCAATTATTTGCCATTATGTTTGAAAAACATTTAAATTATAATACAGAACATTCTGACTAGTATATTTTTTCTCTTGTTTTGGTGTAAAATGATTTAAAAAAAACAAACATTCAAACACAAATCTGTTTTGTAATTTGCATTTAAATCTGGTAAATCATATGCATGTTTCTATTCTTCTTAATAATAATAATAATAATAATAATAATAATAATAATAATAATAATTTTATATTTTCAATGTGTGTGTTCATTTGGGGAAAATTGTTACAATGATAAAATTCTCAACCTATTCTACAAAGTAGCCTTTAATACAGTTATTGAAAGGACTTCGCTGTGATGTTTCTGGTTGTTTTTAAACCACACCAAATAATTCATAATAACACATAATTAAAATAGGTTGCACCCTGAAGTGCATAATACATTTGGTCCTTCACAAAAGTGTGATAATATACAACTGTACTTGAATTCGGTATGTACATATTTCACACATTGCACCACGACACCAGCACCCCCATGAGATTCAAATTATAGGCTAATTCAATGCAACCTTATTTTTATTTTAGTTACAATATGCTACATGGCTACAATGATTTTTGATAACATATGTTTCAATTTAAAAAAAACACACACATTAAACATAAAAAATGATCACAGCTTTAGTGGTGAAGGTGGTAACATATGGGATGCCTTCCTTGTTTTAAATACTATATATAAAGGTATACAGAAGGAGATTGAAAAGGATTTAATGCAACATCCTGGAATTTCATAAAAGGTATATTTATGCCAAGATTCAGTTAAAGAATTAAATGCAATAATTGCCAAAATGGAATGCAAAACAAAAATATACATATTTGCTTGAAATCAATTAAAAAACTTTGATCAGACTTATGCTTTGAACAGATTTTATATAATTTAATATAATAGGCTACACTCCCTAAAAATAAATAAATAAATAAATTTAAAAAAGCCTCAAACAAAAATAACCCTAATAGAAATATTCAGCAAGCACCTGACAAACAAATAACTTGTTTTATACACTATATTAAGTTATTTTTTTAACTTATCATAACTGCAACTGCAGAAATACACCTCTCTATATCCATAACATCATTTTCCCCTCCAGAGGGCTAAGTTTACACCATTTGATTGTAAAAGGAAAAAATTAATCGCTAATGTAACAGAACTATAGAAAAAAAAAGACTAGGAGCAGGTATGCAGCTCTAAATGAACCTGAGATTTATCTGAAGCTTTGTAACATCATTAAAAAAACAAACCAAATGGGTGTTAACTGTGCATATAGTAAATGCTTATTAAATATGTAACCGCAGTGTAAATGGGTGTATTCCTTAATTCTTACTAATATTGTTAGTGTAAAGCATTATTAATATAGCCTTTATCCTGGAAATGCCAGTTGCAAATCGTCCCAGGTCCCAGTCAGCAGAGACTCCCAAACCTATTGGCAGCAAAGGCCTATTACATTTAAAAGCATTTCATTCAAATTGACTTGCAACTGTAAATCCTCCGAATTTGAAAAGTGGAAGGAGGTGAAGTTTAACTGTCACAGAATATAATTTTTGCATTAATAAAAGTGTTATTGGTCACAGAATTGGTTACTGCACATAGCTGGGACTCCCCCTCTTGAGAAGCAGCAAGCTCGGCATAGTCAGAGTGCACAATAAACAATGACTTTGAGATTGGGCAGTAAAAACAACAGTCTGCACATCATTATTGATGGCTTCAAACTAAACACGTATGACTGATACACAACATAAACAGATTTAGATAGGATATAAAAGGGTGATTTAAATGATGTTATCTAATCCAGATATCGCTAATTATAGGCTACAGTAATTTGGTTTCCTGTAGTAAATGCCCCACAACTACTGTATAAGAACTTTTTTGTTGCTGTTGAAAATATAATTCTGTATCTCCTGTTTCTTTTTCAGACGGCGAGAGAAATAGAGAGAGAGAGAGATATGAGTAATAAAATATATATATATATATATATATATATATATATATATATATATATACACACCAAAATACATTAACTACACTTTAGCTACACTGTACTTAAACTTCTGTTACATTATTTGACATGCACTCCCAACCCAATTATACGAAATGGAAAATAACTCTGCTACACACTGTCAATGCATACAGTTTCATCCTCACAATCACAATCATTGTAGTGAATATTAGTAAATGGTGACTAATGTAACTAGTTAATTGTAGTTAATTTAGCTGTATTTTGAAGTGTAGCCACAATAGCATCAGAGCTTCTCAGTCTAACTAAAATGGATGATAGTGCAGGGGTCTACAATGCATGATAGTGTATATAGGTCCCACCTACAAAAATTAATACATAAATACATACATTGTTATAATACAAATCACAACATTCATTTTAATATGTAAGGGCTGAAGATTAAAATACGTTTGACTGGTTTAAATTAAAATATATCATTTACATTTTTAATTTTTATTTTAGATCACACGGTGGGCCAAATATATATATATATATATATATATATATATATATATATATATATATATATATATATATATATATATATAATCTAAACCCTAGCTCGCTTATTTCTGGTATATCCTATTTAAAACATATCCAAAAACGTATGTACATCTTTGATCTAAAAAACTGATAGCATATCAACAGCATCAATTTAGTTGACCATATTTCGGCAGTAAATATAACTTAATATGACAGCATAGTTTAATGTATATAAAAAATATTGGTGGTCAACAGACATACAGTTTGAATCTGTTACAAAACTAAAAGGTCAAGGACGCATGACTGCTTGAAAGCTCTTTATTAGTTTTTTTTATAATCAAACGTTTGAAAGTCGGCGTGGGGATGCGAAACATAGCATGTGTCACCCTTATAGTCCTACACAAGCTGCCATTCTGCTTGCAATGCTAATATGCACTTAATAAAAACCCTAGCTGCGTTTTAATAACACCAACCCTGCTGCAGGCATTTGTTTTACTGTAAGCACAAACATTTATGGTCCATTTAGTATAGTTGCATCTTGCAGGCATTGTAAAATCTGCACTGTTGAGGTCTGCCACATTTATTTTACTAAAATAGCGTAGCACCAGGACCATCTCACTGTAAACAATTACTTGCTGCCTCGGTAATAATGAGGTACAGACTGACTCAGCCACAAACTACTGTGTTAATGAGGCACTACAGGTTGAAAATCTGATATTATTCACGCATGTCATTTTGTATATCTATCTATCTATCTATCTATCTGTCTATCTACATATATCTATATCTATATCTATATATGATATTTTACGTACATCTTCTATTTGGTTTTCAATTGAAAATTGAAGAATCTGAATGCTTGGGTCGTTTCCATTTTACTTTTTTAAAATTCTTATTTAATTCATTTTTTCGTTATGCTTAAACTTGCCCAGCCGTTTCAGATACAAAGAACCACAGACTAGATTATTATCATGTGTCCAATTCGACTCTCTCTCACCCCTGTGGCAAGACTTATCGGTTCTCTTTACACACGGTAACCCGTTTGTTAATTAGAAAGTTCGTTCTTTTTCGAAGAGTGTTAATTACATTCAACTACAGTTATCCGGTTTGGGGTGACTACTCGCATTTGTTTTTTTTTTTCATTACTGTAAAGGGCTAATTTAGATACAGGGTACACAGATTGATGGATATGTATCGATTCATGACACGATGTATGTAAAAATGAAAATAATACATTTTCAAACAATAGCCTACTTTTTGTTCTATTGTTTGTGATTACATTGTAAAATCTATATACAAAAGTTGTTTTCAGCATTTGTATTGGGGTGGTGGGTCGTGCAAGAAGGTGCAAGAAAACCTGATGTATAAAACAAATCTGAAGAATTTCATCAAGAAAACTGTTTCTGGACAGAAGCCCTAACACTGAATCGGATACCCCAAAATGAAGAACAAACGAAATAGCCTACTACCTACAATATTCAAAGGACTATTTGACTATTTTTAACCATTACTTCTAACATTCGAGTGAAGGGTAAAGAACTGAAGTTTGTTCTGTTTAAAGATGCAACAAATATGATTACTACTACGCTCAATAATTGAAAATACGTCATTTACACATGCTACCTCTTCCTAAGGGGATGTCAAGCAATTATTTTAAAAAATGCTCCACGCTGCATTACCCCCCCCCCCCCCCCCCCCCCATTTTCGATCAAATGCAAGGTCTAAAGAAATGGAATACCAACCTGTAAGGGAGTCCTGCCAAACGCATTCTTTTCATTAACATTTGCCCCGTTTTGCAATAACATTTCAACTATTTTCAGCTCGCCCCTTGCCGAAGCACTAGCCAGTCTGTCCGCATCCGAAGAATCAGCCATTCTTTGTGGTAATAGAGTTAGGAAAAAAAAAATATTTCTAAAGTCTTTTTTTTTTTTTTTTTTGGTTTTTAAGTTCGCAGCTGTGTGTTATTGGAGCCTGTATGCGCTGCTTCTTTTTTTTAATGGTCAACGTAGTCTGACGTGAGCCAGTAAGTAGATTGTAGTAAATATTTTAGCAGTATATGAAACTGCCTTCCAACCTGAGACCGCCCACTTATCTAGAACCATCCCACTACACTTCAGTTTTACATCAGCTTCAGATGGCCCAGGTTTTACAATACCGAGAATTACAGTCCCAAAACAACTATCGTGAACGATTAAAAAAAAAGTTCAGGTTTCTTCCTTTCTCTGATCTGAATGCGATAGCAGCGGGTATGTGCGGCTCCGAGTTCCGTGCAATGATTTAATCGTGAAGAGGAAAAGCTGATTATGACGAATTACAGACCCTGTTTCTTTTTCTTCAAATTGTGCTGTATTGGTTTCTTGTGACAGTTCCTGCGCCATAAAGAAACCGGGAGGATGTCTCCAAACAGATTTTTAATTCTTATCACAAACAGTACATTTTTGTTCTGCTCCAGTTGCAGAGCTATCCAATAGTCTTTTTTGGAAACAAAATCAAGAGGGTCATTTTACAAAGAATAATGAAACGCAATTCAGACGAGTGGCCTTCAAAAATCAGGGGTTTAAAAAGATTCGGTAAGAAAACACGGTTTTATAGTTTATAGTACGCTTCCATTGGTTTATACATTCAGATCTGGGTTTACACGCTGCATCAACAAAACGCCGGTGGCAAAAAACAAACAAAATGGGTCAGATAAAAAATGATATCCTTGTGATCAGTTGTCAAACGTACCAGTCGGAGAAATATATATATATATATATATATATATATATATATATATATATATATATATATATATGTGTGTGTGTGTGTGTGTGTGTTATTGTGTTATTAGGCTGTTATTAGGATTCCCTTATGTTTATTTTGATAGGCGCAACCCTTCGGATCGAAAGGCACTTTCCTGGTTAGATTTTGTAAAGGATACTTGGTTTGTACAGTCCCCCAGTCAAAGACGCAGACACACAGGTGCAATCCGGATTCAGTTACTGTATCCCAGAAGAAGCGATCACGTTTTAAAAGCAGAAACATCACCGACCGGCATCCGAACAGCATTATAATACCATGAAAAAAGAGGAGTCCGTTCAGGCAAGATCCTGTAGCAGAGGAGACGTCTTCTAATTACGCGAGGTTTGTTATGGTATGTGCTGCAAACGAAACACAAAATAATAATAATACAAAAATAAAAATAATTTAAAAAATATCATGAAAAAATTATTTAAAAAAATACAAAAAAAAAAAACAGGCAGTTTCGGTTTAACCAGTTGCCGTGTCCAATAGAAATTTACAGTGTTTTCAAACCTTTTTATACAAACTTCCCGCCTATTTCTGCAACTGTAAAAAAAAAATGAAAAGGTGGTTGCTCATATACGTCCAGCCTTCTTCATTAATGATGAAAGTTTGTTTTACTTCGGTCCAACCTATGAGAATGCGACGAGCTTGGCATCACCACCACTGTCAGGGACCCTGTGTATTGTGTCCCTCCGCTAAACGATCACAGCATAGTGTTGCACTACCGTCACATTTTATCTCACTGTCCCCAGCACAGCGAGCTCAAATCGAATAGCCTGCACTGCCAGTACAGCGGTAACAGACTGAACTGACTGCGTAGTTTACATCACTGACACTTCGGGTGATATCCCGCTTCTAAAAATGCAGATTCTCTCAGCGCTGCTACTTTATAGTGAAATAAAATTCAGAAAATATCAGGCGATTACGATTTGTACTCTTAGCATATTCTCATCTAGGTCCTTTCCACTATAGCGATTTTAAGTAACCCCATATTTTTCTATACTGCCTGTTTCTGTTTTATTAAAAAAAAAAATACAAATAAATAAAATAAAATAAAAAAGGTTTTTTTTTTTTTTGTTTGTTTTTTGCAGACGTGATTTCTGTTTAGCATAGTTCGGAGCTGAAGTATTGACATCACGATTTTTGAAATTAAAAATAGAGCGCAAGTCATCCGCCCACTAACGAACGGAAGATAGGCGGGCTGACAGCGAGCAGCTTTAAAATCAAGGGAGGAGAGACGCGGAGGTGCTGACCGCACTGTGTGTTTGTTCCGTTTGTCACGGCCGGTTTAGTGTGAGAGACGGAATGAAACGTCTGGTGCTGCACCGCTCCAGGTTGGATCAGAAAAAAGCCAAGACTGGTTGGCTAGACAACGACCAGCCGTGTCAGAAATGGATTGTATCCTAGCAACAAATTTGAATGGGCTAATTTCGATCAAACAGCTGTCATGTCGACACTGCCATATAAATTACTTTATTATTATTATTATTATTATTATTATTATTATTATTATTATTATTATTATTATTATCAAAACCTGATATTAAAATGGTTTAACTACAGAAAAGACACGGGATGCAGTGCAGCCTAAACGAGGTTGAGAGGAAAATGTACGTGCTTATTTCATAAATAAAAAAAATTAAAAGAAAAGAAAATGATGCAACCGTGTTGCACTCGGGGCGTTTCTTTTTATTACGAATGTACCACTATGCTAATAGTACTGCTGCACCAAAATGTTAGCGCTGAAAGAAAGCTCTATTTCAGCACTACACTACCCAGGCGTTATGTGTCACTGTAACACGTCAAAAACCACACGTTATGCGCCCATGTACACACAGTAGCTATGTTTGTGACTATAGCATCCGAGGGGTTATGTTTGTGTTCTGCGGGATTCAATGGTGCTACCCTTGAAGCCTCTGTACCCTCCACCCCTTACATAACTGAATATCCAACACATGCTTTACATGTGTTTCTACAGCCAACACTTTGAGCAATTGGAGTAGGAAGTATTTACTCAAGGAAAAAAAAAGACCTTCCATGATTGTCAAAAAAGAAGCCTATATCAGATGACCTTCATTAGATCCAGTTTGCACCCACATACATAGTGACCATGTGCTGAGTAGGCGCAGGTGTTGTGCAGGTTCCACAGCACTAGATAAGATCATTTGCAGTGTCTGCAGAATGAAATAAGGATGTCTAACTGACTTCATCTGTATGTACGAGTGAGTGGTCACAAGCATGACTTCAGTTACAGAAATTGTGGATGGTGGCTTCTAGCATTGAAGCCTCAGCTGTTGAACAAAATGGCAAACTGTATACACCATGGCAAAAGCCTACTGAAGTGCAGTAAAGCCCATGAAACGCATGGAAAACTGCAACGTTACCGTGTCAGGTGATGAAAGTTCGGGGGTTATCAGCAATGGGGGTTGCACACAGTTCACAGGTCAACCTGACAACAAACTTCATTTTGGTTCTCATCTTCATGGGCACTAGTCTATCCAGGTCAGTAGGCAGCTGGTTTACAATTCGTCATGTTAGTTAAAAAAAAATCTATTTAAATACAATTTCTGTAAAAGTTAACTGATTCTTGTCCATACTGATCTAATTGATGTAAACCTATGACAAGGTTTATATACTTGCTGTGTATCCACTAACAGACCAGTACATATTTGTATCACAGATCCTCCTCCCTCCCCACCCCACCCCTAAACCCCAAACCCCAAACCCCATCTCTTACTGGTCACCATATCACCCAACAGGTCACAATTCTATAAATATGCTACAGCTCTATACTATACCCATCTCAACTCATCAACACTTTCTGGAATTTTCAGCACAGGTACAGCGCCCCCTACATATGATAAACAAGTGTAACAAGGTAACCAAAAACAGACACAGTTAACTGGAGTGTAACTGTAATGTGGCCTAGCCATACTTTAAAATCGAATTACAGTGCAGCTAAACAGCCTTCTAAGTAAATGTACAATGACTGCATTTGATATGGGCCTTGTACACCATACAAAACATATACTGCGCATGTACGGCAATCTGTTTCAGAATCATTTTGTTTTTCTCCTGCTTTGTATATTGTAAAACGTGTACAGTAAACATAATAACAATATAAAGTAAATGCTGGGTGTATGATTAATTTACTCATGCTATCCCCACCACACACAATACATATTGACACTTACATAATGAAACGCAAAGGAGTCGCTTCCCCTTTAAAAACGTGCCGAAAAGCAATTTCAGTTTTGGCCGACAGAATTCTCTTGTCAAATGCTGCGACGTCCGTTTCCTTTGCCGTAAAGCGACGGAGAGAAGCTGCTTGTGAAGAGATACAATAATAATAATAATCGTAATAATAATAATAATAATTGTTGGTGCAGCTGAGACAGACTCATAAAAACACCCGAAACATAGTTGAAACTGCGGGGGGAGTCCGCCGTCTGCAGCTTAAGTTATATACTTGCATATCAATTCCCGGGTGTGGTGGGGTTTGCTTTTGTGTTTTTCTCCTGATATTTGTATATGAAACCTTAGCCCCCTTACTGCTTTCACTAAAGATAAAGCCAGTCATTGCAATGGCCTCCGGTAGCAACATGGACAGAGAAATGATTCTGGCTGATTTTCAGGTGGGTTTACTTTTTATATTTTTACAGGCTCCCGTACATGTGAACTAGGTAGACTTGTTCAGAATGCATTCGCGATACATTGAACTAACCCAACAAAAATAAACGAGCTGTTGTTATCTTTGATTTTTCGAAAGGGGTTCTAAATTAAACCCCGTCTGTCAAACATCTATTTTTTTTTAAAACCACAGGCACCGCTTGTCTTACTTTTTTGGAATCAGTGATTAGCCAGGGTTCTTACATTGATGACAGTTTTTCTTTGTCGTATTATTTCTAGTCACATCATCGAACAGTTCCTAGATATTCTGTAAACAAAGAAACAACGAGACTGCATTGTTTTCTCGCCAACGTTTTGTATGATTCTTTTATATAGGATGTGTCTCGATAATGTTTAATTGTATTTTAAGTACGTTCATTTTAGAAGGAACAGGGGGACTGGATTCCAGTCAGTTGTGACGTAGACTAATAATAATGTAATATCACGTTTCCTTTTATAAAAACTATACATGCCAGACTGTTATGCATATACTGTAGTATGTGCAAGGTTTTAATGGACCCGAGTATTTCATGCGGTCTATCGAGGCAGAATGACCATTTGGTAGGGTGATGACTGTGTTCATTCTTTGTAGACAACGCAGCCAGAACTGTCCTAATTAAAGCTGTGTTTACACCGTGCAACTGGGAGACAGCAAGGACCTCCAGTAGTGGTTGAATTTGAAGGCATGGCAGGCAGTGTGGTCTAGTGGTTAATGCTGTGGGCTGGGAGGCAGTATGGCTTAGTGGTTTAAGCCGAGTACTGGGATGCAGCGTCACTGTGATTCGATACTCGGGACCCTTTTTTTTCTGCTGCAAGAATGATGCTGTCTTATAATTACAAATCATACTTTCATTTTGCAAATGCATGCCCCTTTAAGCTGAGATATGTGCTAAAACTTAACTGAAAGGTTGTTTTCAATAACATCTTTTAAGTGGAAAGTCCAGTCCAGTGTACTATCTTAGTCTGTTCAAGTTCATGGCCTGGATTTGTCTTGGGTACCTTAGGGTGACTAATAGTTTTATATGAGTCTTGGTATTGTTTACCATGCATTTACCAGGAGCTGAAAAATACTGGACACAGCTGTTTATTAGGTCAATGAGATCGCTTAGTCAGCTCAGAATGTGCCTGACATCACGGAATCCCATGACAGCAAAGGAGAGTTTAATGAAGTCGCTGTGTTTCCCTCTCCCAGGCTTTTCCTCTTTATTTTCAGTGTTTTCAGAGCACCTTGAATCTGGGTGCTGGGAACTTCTGGTCAGAAGGTAAAGGAGTGAGAGCCAGTATTTTATTCTCCATTTCTTTCTCACATTTATACTCTCTAAGAATGTTCACCCACAATCCAGCATTTTCTAGATTTTTCTAGAATTAGGTTCTACATTATCATATTGAAATTTCATAGCATCAAAGGTTATGAATATTTTTTATTTAGCATTTTTGGAATTTTGCAAAAAAAAATTGCTGAAATAAATAACTTTAGACATCTTTTTCTTGTAACTTTTTTTACTCATCCACAAAAGCAAAACTTCTACAAAAAAAATTTCTAGAAATTATAAATTTCCATTGGGGTTTGTAAACGTTTGACTGCAACTGTGTCTGTGTGTGTATAATATATATATATATATATATATATATATATATATATATATATATATATATATATATATATATATATATATAAAATATTAGCTAAATAATTGTATTGTGGAGGCAGTGGTGTCACATTTCACGTCTGGACAACCACTTTTCCATTTATCATGAAATTTGGTATTAACGTTATTTAGTACTGTTTAGCTGGCAGCCACTATAGTATCATTGTTCTTGTATTGTTTTTTTATACTGTAATTTTGGATATGCAGATATTTGAAATATAACCAAATTTAAAATGGCTGAGGCTTACCTATTTACTTCCTGTGCTATACTTCCTGCCCCACAGTCTATAGTAATGGGAAACAACAGTATATATACTGTGTGTGTGTGTGTATATATATATATATATATATATATATATATATATATATATATACAGTGCCTATAGAAAGTCTACACTCCCTTGAACTTTTTTCACATTTTGTTGTGTCAGTGCCTCAGAGTTTCATGCATTTAAATTATGATTTTTTTTCCCACTTATCTACACACCATACTCCACACTGTTAAGGGGAAAATAGTTTTTATTGAGAAAAAAATAATATATTAAAAATACAATACTGAAAGATCATAATTGGATAAGTCTCCACCCCCCCGAGTTAATACTTGGTGGAAGCACCTTTGGCAGCAATTACAGCTGTGAGTCTGTTGGGATAGGTCTCTACCAACTTTGCACACCTAGATTAGGCAATATTTGACCATTCTTCTTTACAAAACTGTTCAAGCTCTGTCAAGTTCCTTGGGGAGCGTTGATGGACAGCAATCTTCAAGTCATGCCACAAATTTTCGAATTGATTTAGGTTGGGGCTTTGACTGGGCCACTCAAGGACATTTACCTTTTTGCCACTCCAGTGTAGCTTTGGCTGTGTGCTTTGGGTCGTTGTCATGCTGAAAGGTGAACTTCCGTCCCAGTTTCAGCTTTCTTGCAGAGGGCAGCAGGTTTTCCTCAAGGACTTCTCTGTACTTTGCTCCATTCATTTTCCCATCTATCCTGACAAGTGCCCCAGTCCCTGCCGATGAGAAACATCCCCATAACATGATGCTGCCACCACCATGCTTCACAGTAGGGAAGGGGCGTTCTTTGGTTGATGCGCTGTGTTGGGTTTGCGCCAAACATAACGGTTTGCATTTAGGCCAAAAAGTTCAATTTTAGATTCGTCAGACCACAAAACTTTGCCACATGGCTACAGAGTGTTTTTTTGCATACTTCAATCGGGATTCAAGGTGGGCTTTCTTGAGTAATGGCTTCCTTCTCGCCACCCTACCATACAGGCCAGATTTGTGGAGTGCTAGGGATATTGTTGTCACGTGCACACTTTGACCAGTCTTGGCCATAAAAACCTGTAGCTCTTGCAAAGTTGCCATTGGCCTCTTGGTAGCCTCTCTGATCAGTCGTCTTCTTGCTCGGTCATCCAGTTTGTAGGGACGGCCTGATCTAGGCAGAGTCTTGGTGGTGCCATACACCTTCCACTTCTTAATAATCATCTTGACTGTGCTACAAGGGATATTCAAGGCCTTTGATGTTTTGGATCTGTGCCTTTCAACAACTTTGTCCCGGAGTTCTTTTGAAAGCGCCTTGGTGCTCATGGTTGAGTCTTTGCTTTGAAATGCACTACCCAGCAGAGGGAACCTACAGGAACTGCTGAATTTATCCTGAAATCATGTGAATCACTACAATTTAAAACAGGTGGAGGCCACTTAACTTGGTGTGTGATTTTGAAGGCGATTGGTTACACCTGAGCTAATTTAGGATTGCTATTACAAGGGGGGTGGACACTTATCCAACCAAGCTATTTCAGTTTTTATTTTTAATTAATTTTCTACAAATTTCTAGAATATTTTTTTTCACTTGGAAGTTGTGGGGTAGGATGTGTAGATAAATGGGAAAAAACTATTTTAATGCATTTTAATTCCAGGCTATAAGGCAACAAAAAGTGAACATTTTGAAAGGGGGTGTAGACTTTCTATAGGCACTAATGTGTGTGTGTGTGTGTATATATATATATATATACAGTGCCTTGCAAAAGTATTCAGACCCCTGACCAATTCTCTCATATTACTGAATTACAAATGGTACATTGAAATTTTGTTCTGTTTGATATTTTATTTTAAAACACTGAAACTCAAAATCAATTATTGTAAGGTGACATTGGTTTTATTTTGGGAAATATTTTTAAGAAAAATAAAAAACGAAAATTGCAATGTACCATTTGTAATTCAGTAATATGAGAGAATTGGTCAGGGGTCTGAATACTTTTGCAAGGCACTGTGTGTCTATGTATGTGTGTATATATATCTATATATCTATATATCTATATATCTATATATATATCCCTAGATGGTGTTGACTACAAAGACACTTTGACTGATCGAACCTACAATGTAGGTTACAAGAAACTAAAAACAAAGAGCTGCTCCTGAACTAGAAAATGATCACAAAAATAGTTTTTGATTCCAAATTGTAAATGGAACCACTGGGAGTGTCTGCACACATCATAAAAGACTAGAAAAGTGAAATCTGAGGTTACTTACTCGTCATCGTTCAATGTTTTCACACAGGTTGTGAATGATGATTGATAATCAGTTTGCGTTCATCCTCCGCTGCCCGTCGCTGAATGGTTTTGTGAAACTTGCAGCAGCAGGCAGTTGCACACCTGTGGGTTGTTTTTCTTTAGGGAAATAACTCGGGCGAGTGCAAATCTTCAGTGTCAGCTTGTAACTTTACAGTTTAACGTTTTTTGAAAAGTAAAAAAAAAAAAAAACCTTCTGGTTTTCATTTTTTTTTCTCTGCTTGTAATAATATTTTATAAGTGCCGTTTGTACGGTTGTGTGCCAAAGAGTTACAACACGTTTTTTAATATTTATATTTTTTACTATACGGCTCGCTCATAGTAAAAGAAGTACTGTGTGTGTTTTTTCTGTAATTCAGTGAGTATGATCATTACATTTTTTTTGACAAATATGCAATTCTTTACTTGAATCATAATTTACATGCAACTCTTCCCACCCCTCTTCCTCAGAATAGATTATTTTAGATATACTGTAGCAGCTCGTTAAATTCATTTCCAATTTGTGTTCTAATAAGGGGTTTAATTGTGATCATTTTTCTTCCAGTGTAATGGCGATGACCTTCTCTGGTATGCAATGCATCATCACACCTGTTCATTTTGTCTGGCCAGAGTGGCCATAGGGTTCATTACCAAGTCAGCTGGCCACTTTTTCATTGCTGTTGCAGGTGGAAATATAACCCCTACAAGAAGTACAGGAGCGGTGCAAGTACTAAAAGTGTCTGCTTTCTATCCATGTTATACTGAATTCCTTTTAATTCTATGGTGGTGTCCTCAGTCAGGATATCTAATTCTGGGGGGGGGGGGGATTTCAGTATTTAGCCTCCAGCAGGGTAGGTACAAGGAAGCAACAAAGCAATCAAGCAAATTAACCTAAAGGTTTAGATCACAATGAAAAGAGTGCCTGGTGATACAAGCTCATGTAGGTAATACATACGTTTGCAAGCCTTGGTTTTAATTGTTCACTCTTTTGGTACAGTATAATGCTATAGAAGAACAACTCCATGATGACATATTTTAATTTTTCTTTCTTTTAGGCTTGTACTGGAATAGACAACATAGCGGAAGCCATCACTTTGCTGGAACAGAATAACTGGGATTTAGTGGTAAGTAAAAATGAAAAGAAACCCCAACACGTTTAGGTTTACACAAGTGATTCCAAGAGTACTGGACTGACATGATTTTACCCATATACTGTACTGTAGTTCCACTGGGCTTGCACAGTGGCTGGTTTTACATTGGGAATAGGGAGTGGTTTTAACTGGGTAATACAAGAATAACCAATGAGTGGCAGAACCACAGAGGGGTAAAGTAATCTGCAAAAAAAAAGTCATCTTTTAGAGTATAGTATTTGTTTGGGCAGACTGGGTTTTTCATTGAAACATCATGAAACCTGTTAATTGTGCAACAGGTTTCTCAACTTAATGCAATGATGGGTGGATATATACATGAAAACAATAGACAAGTGAATGAGGGTGTTAAGTGAGGTTCGCAGTAATAGGACAGAAACGCCTATGCTACTCAGTGCTCATCAGAAACTTGGAGTGTGGCAAATACTTCCCCCTGCAGATGCAGAGCAGGTAACAAGGGATATTATGCACAACTTGTTCAGGTAAACCAAGGTTGATATTTATTGCATGTGCAGGTGGAAGAATATTCTATGTTCCTGTCAAATTCAGGAGGGTTTTAATTTTTAATTATCGCTGGATTTACTTCGTACCCGGATTAACAAACTTCTAGGAAGACAGAAGGCTCTAGGGCTATTCCATAATTCTTTCTTTTTTTTACACTATCAGACTGCAAGCCCAAGGTTTTTGTGGTCTATACGAACACACAGAAGTTTGATCGTCAGAATGTTTTGGATGTGACACTAGTCTGATATTCATGACAAACGCTACATCTTTAAAACCTTCTTCTAAAGCAGGGGTGTCCAATTCTGGTCCTGGAGGGCCGGTGTCCCTCCTGGTTTTTGTTAAAACTGTACCCTAAATTACTTAAATGGGCCAATTAATTGCTTATTAGAAGCTTAATTGGTTCAATTAATTAATTTAGGGTATAGTTGGAACAAAAACCAGGAAGAACACCGGCCCTCCAGGACCAGGATTGGACACCCCTGTTTTGAACTGTCTGGGAAGTTTGCAGTCTGCGCTATCCTGCCGACCATCTTTATTCCTATCCTCTGTATCATGGGCATCAATTCCAGTCCTGGTCTTTGTTCCAACCCTGATCTAAATGGTTTCATTGAACCAATTAAACCTGTTTCAACTACACAGTTTGTGAGTAACAAAGACACACGCACTGGCAGTTCTTTTGGATAATCTGGAATGTATACAAACTAGACTGTATACAAGGTTAGAGTTCCACAGGAGGCTAAAGTATAGGAAAATGCTGTATATGTTTTAAATTGCTACCGGTCTCATTTGAGAAAAAATAAACAGGTTTGGATTTCTTTCTTTGAGTGAATTTAAGAATGCTTTTTAAGCCATTTTTGCATTTGATATATTTTTCAATATAGTCGCTTGAATATTTTTTAATCAGGTAGAGAATAAAACCAAACATTATGACAAATGTATCTTGGCTGTGCTTGTGAGTAGAAAGCAAGAATTTCTCACATAAAAACAGATTTTTCTATTCAATCTCCCAGCTCTTCGTAGTACCATGGTATTACCAGTCCATAGACATGGTTGCAGGGGAGAGGTCATTGATGGGGATACAGATGTGATGATGGTCTATTCACAAACAATTTGTCAGGTGTGTTCGGTTTCATTACCCTTCGGATTGATACTTAACACAGGATACAGTGAAATTATTACATTTGTTGTTAACACAAAACGCTGTTCTGCCATGTAAGCTTTACATCCTCTTTACAACCTGCTTGCCATAATGCAACGACTACTTTCAGCAAGTGGAGGTTATAAAAACGACCCCGAGCTCTGGTATAGGTCAGGAAGCAAAACGAAAACAAAGGGTCACCTTTTTGGTAAATTTGTTATAATGAGAACACCTACAGCAGAGATTCTCAAAATTGACAAGGTAACAGCCTCCTTGAATGTCAGACATACTTAAAAAAAATTGTGGGGGACACTTACACCATTAAATAGCTTTTGCAGGTTTAACTTCCACCTTTCAGCCCTCGAATGCAAGCCCATAAACATTTGGTTTGCTGAAAAAGCTAGTTTTCTTTTTTTTCTTCTTGTTTTTACAAAGTAGCCCTTTATCTAGAAATGGGTTCTATATTTAGCCGCCTCCAATTCTCCTGTTGGCAGGCATTCAAAGCAAGCAGCGCAGTAGAAGCAGTGGTTAGGCGCACCTGTAAATGTGATGACTTGCAGTTCCTCTGCGGTGTTGTTAGCTTGAATTCGTTAACAAAAAGCACTCTGTGCAGGGAAAGGGGACAGCGGATTAACAAGTGTTCAGAGTACCCCCATCTGCACATTTCAGACTGATTTCATGTTATACAACTCCATCCTAAAAGTTGCATGCAGTTTAATTTTTTTTTTACTTGTGTTATTGCAGTGCCAGGTGTACTGGCTTGACAAAGTTTTGTTTGGTTTACTGATTAAACAGGGACCAGATGGCACAGTGGTACAAAGCCCAGTTTGTTTTTTACTGGTTTGAGACCACTATGCTTTATTACATTTTAAATTCACCTTTACTCTAATGTGTGCGTCTTTCGTGCAGGAACATGTGAGACCTGCGAAATGATGGCAATACATTTTTTTGTGAACTCTATGTACTTTAAACTAAGTATATGATGTAGCAAGAGATAGTCGTAGTAAGAGGCAAATGTAAAATGAAGACGGGCACAGAACCAAATAAATTATTCTCAGTGGTTCTCCTTAATCCTTCTGTAGCATGATGGTACAAAGTCCAGGGATATTACTACTGTAGGCATTTTGAAAGCTTTATTAAATTTGTACATTCTGTGGCTAAATACTGTATGTCTGGCTGACTGGCTGGAAGCATTGTGGTATTTTAGTTGCATTGTGGTGTAATGTGTGTTGATTTTATGTAAAGTGCAAGCAAGGGATTACTCACGCACAGCTCGAACCACAGAATGAATAATTGTTCACGCCCAAAACAGTAGCGTTTTGAGTATGAAATGAATCCTTGAATGGAAAATTGGACAGCAGTGTTAGTGTGCATTCATTTCATCATCACTGGTGGTTTTGTATGGTGTTCTGGAAAACAAAAACAGGTCACTAAAGCTTAAATCTATGGCATGTAGAATAGAACCAGTGCATTCCCATGCACAGCAGAACCAGACAAGTGGTTCCCAAGATACAGCCAGAAAAGGGAAAATGCAGGGTCACTGTGAGCTGCATTCACATACAGTAGTCTCCGCATATAGGAACACCTTGTGGTGTGTAACAGGGCAAGGAGCCCTGTACATGGATTTTGTTTATTTTTAGAACAGGGTCTCCCCCTCCATCCCTGTGCAGTTTATTCTTTTGTTATATTATTATTATCGTTATGATTTATTTATATATGACAGCGAAGCGCCGCAGGTTTTGTTACTGTTTTGTATTTAAATATGACGGCGAAGCGCCGTGTGTTTGTTATTGTTTTTATTTTAAAACGTGTTCTGGCAGAGGCGAGATTGGTGCTCGTCCTCTGCCAGGAATAATTAAACTCGTGCAGATTGTTGCCGAGGGGTAATAGAATAATTGCCAGCTAGTTAAACCCCTCGGCCACGGTATAAAAAGCCTGCAGCTCTCCATTTTCCGGGTGGGTGTGACGACGACCTGAATCAGACACAAGTTGCGAGCAATGTGGTGTTTCCAATTTTGTTTGTTTTCTTGAATATTGAAATCCAGAATATATTCTGAAGTCACCATGAACAAGATACCGAGTCTCATCACAATTGTATGGCTGGCACGGCAGCTTTAATTGTGTGTTTTTCTTCTATGACTGGTTGGCCTTTTTGTTTTTTGCTTTCAGAGGTGATATCCGATAAGGCCTCGCCCTGCACTCGGGTAAGGAACCATGCCAAGGTCAATAGCCTAGCCTCCCCTTTGAGAAAACCAGCGAAAGTCTTGAGTTAACGAGAGAGAGAGAGAGAGATTTTCAGTTTGTGTTGCTTTGAAAGGAGGGCATCTCAAACAGTTTTGTGGTTTCACTATTGCAGGTGGAATGTAAGGCTGTGACCTCTTGACCCCTAGTGTGCAACGCAGACACCACCACCCTGCACGGTACAGTTGCCCTCACTGTGGTGTTTGAGTCTGCAATAACACTTCTTAGAATTTGCAGGTTTCTATAAATGTGGCTTGTTTATCAGTGAGATGAAAAAGCAAGCACGTCTGCAACTAAACCAGTGTTGTCTTTATCGCCATATAAGATCAGTTTGAATAACAAGGGGCCCCACTTCAAGTATTTCACTGGCATGTCCTTTTTATTAGGACAGGTTAACCTAGAAATGAAGGCAACCTAGGCAAGGCTCACTCATGCAAAGCATGCCTGGAGGGGGTACTGTAAATGATTGGTTTGTGGTCATGAGGAATAAGTGACCAGGTGCTTGAAGCATGGAAGTGATGTTCCTTCAGTTTATCCCAAAGTGTTAGAAATCACTGTGGGCTAGGTCCAGGAGCACAGCATGTTGCAAAACCTCACCATGGTGACTGTCATCAAGATTACACAAAAGGTGTAAAGGCAGGGTGCATTTCTAAAATAGAAATACATGTTTCTATCAAAACTACACATTTGAGACCTAAAGTATTTAGTGAATGGATGTGTATGGAATTATTTTGTCAGCTCCAATCACTTTAACCCAATACCTCACTGCCATGCAGGTGCAAAACAGCTGCAACTCCCCAACTTCCGCCTTACTGATTACTGTGGGTCCGACCCCACTGCTAACAATCTGAGGAAGCTGTGTGGGGTTATTCTGGGTGAGTCAGTGTTGAGCTCAGTACAGTTTCAATGCTTAGTTGACAAGATCAGTCATGAAGATGAGGAAACAGGTACACTAACTTTGTGCCAACCACCCTATGATTTAAATAGCATTTTGACGGATCCATTGTGGCTCTTGCAATATGAAGGCATATTTTTCTTTCTTTTTTTTTTTGTCTTTCTTCTTTGAGTGAAAAGTCTTTCATCATAGCTTGGTTTTGTTTTGTATGGGTGTGTGTATCTCCAAAACATTCATGTTTCATGTTTGTTTATTGCCTTGTAGTAGAATGCAAGAACAAAGCAAAGAAATATTTAACTCCAGTTCCAGTGTGGCGTGGCAGGGTTGGTTATAAACACATTAATTACTCATAGGAAGGCTGTAACTATGTTTTCCCATGCACAATTCACTGCAGGGGTTTTGTGTCATTCTTACCTTGTGGTGGCAGGGAATGCTCTCTCATTCACACATACTGCACATTACTGTGAGCTTAATTAGGCTCATCCAAATTCTCTGGGTTGCCTAATTAAGATTATAGTAAAACTGGAAATGTTTTAAACCCCCCTACGTGTTGCTATAAAAATATATTTCAAAATATCACAGAAGAGAATCCTAAAGGCTTTAAAATTAATTCATTAACACTAACAACATTACTACCTGAACCAAAAGAGTCAGAACAGTAAAAAGGGAATTGATTATGTTAAAACTAATGTTAGTATTAAAGCTAACAACATCCCAGCATTATTCATCATTTATAGCCCCAGTATAAAACAAAATAACCTATTGTGAAATCCGACCTAGCATTTGTGTGCCAGAACGACCTTGCATTTCTTGTTTCAGTGCAGTTGCAACCCAGCCCTAAGCTGTGCACGCTTATTTTATGCCAGTATTGCACTAAATGAGTTCTGTAATAACTTTGCTACTAAATCCTATGCGTAGGGGTTCTTTTAACATTACAACTACAGGTGCCTGATGAATGATGAAATGCCCTCCCCAGCTCACTTGAACCATCTCCAGGCCAAACGTCTGCAACAATTTATCTGTGCAGGCAGTGAATTTGTTTGTTAGTTAGTAGCAGCAGAAACAAATTTTTTTATTGATGCAGTTTTGCATTGCAAATTTAAAAAAGCTGGACCAAAATCTTGTTTACTAATTAGGAACATACTGTACAGTATGAAGTTCAACATACTAAATGTCAGTCCTGTAAATTTCTTTTACTTTTTTCATTTACTCTGTAAAATGTCATTTAAAATGGCATTTAGTGACTGTTGAGGTTAGCTAAATGGGAATTTCTTTGTTTTCTATCAGATGAGAAAAATTCTACTGTAAAAATATGGTATACGAGAACTCGGAGAGGAATCAAAGAACTGAGAAGGGCAGCTTGGACAAATTAGCAGGTTCCATTCTATTGGGCTGTACACATTTCAGTAAAGTCTTATAATTGCTATACTTGTACTGAATGCTGGTTTTACCAGTCTGTGTTTGTTTTTAGTTCACAAACTGGATGTAACGCCAGCGTGATACTTTTTTAGAATTGAGAACTGGAACTGGAATTATTATGAAGGATCTGAGTGAATCGATTCCTGTCGGGCTGCTAGTGGGGTCTGGTTATCGATGGAGTAACCCCTGTATCTGTGCATAACGAACATAGTCCATCCATAACTATAAAACACACAATGGTGCTAAATTTAGAAATGCTAAAAAAATACTTTCGGTGTCTTTTATTGTGGAGAGTTATTGTAGGTGTCTGTTATATTGCCGTAGATCAGGGGTGTCCAATCACAGTCCTGGAGGGCCATTCCACTCCGTTTAACAGGTAAAATGAGATAATGAACTACTTCAGGGTCTGGATGGAGGGTCTTGGTTCAATTAAACAATTTAGAGCAGGGCTGGCATTAACAACTCTGAACTCCTGCTGTAGGTATTTCACCCATAACTACTGTATAGACCACTCCATTAGTGCTACATTTAGAAATACCAGAAGAAATGTGGTGAGTTTAATGAGGTTTGACATTGAAATGACTAAGTTTTCTTTTAGTACAGTATTTATTTGTATTATAAAACTACATTCAGAGCTTTAAAACATTGCTTTCACTTTTCAATGTAAAGAAATCAGCTTTAATATATACAGACGAGCTATGTGATCATAAACTACTGTGTTTAATATAGTATCTGGTATGTTGGTAATATATTGGGTTGCCTCTGTACAGCTGTATATTCTGTAGGCTGGCAGTGTGGGTTCAGGTTTGTAAGTACTGTATGTATTAATCATGAGAATAGCAGCTTGCTGCCATTGCTACTGTGTGGGGGCAGAGTTTCAGTGCTGTTGCCGTTTGAACGTGGGACGCACAGCGTCCACAGTATGAACTGCTCTATTCCACTGACCTCCTTAATGAGCAGGGCATGTCCTCTTTGTCATGGAAGGAGATGCTTTGAATAATTTTCCACTGTCGTTGGATCATAGGCTCGGTGCCAGTGCCCACTCTAGCCCCATTTGGAATGCCACAAATAGTTTTCCCATTGAAATAAAACGAGGGAAAAAAAATGCTAACCCACAGCACTGCATTCCAACAATGGATAACATCCGTGCCACACTGTACGCCCTTTGGAACAACCAAAATGTTTTTCCTGCAAAGGGAGCTACTGATTTACTGCTGCAGATGTCCCTCAGTTTCCTAGCGCGCCCTTTAGCAGAGAAGGGTGTTTCTGTTGGTTTGAAAATTGTAATGTAATACAAATAGTTCTCTTGCCCAGGGCAGTAGTAACTTGGTGGGAAACTGCAGCTCCCATCAGTGTAGCAGTGCTAGGGGATGCCAAACACTGGCGATTTAGAAATTGATTATTTGAAAGATTCTGTGACCTGATAGAGTACCTGAGCAATAGTTGTGAATCTGCGTTGAGTCCTCACGTCAGGCACACACACTATTTATTTGTCGCAGAAACAATATGTTGGTAGAGATGCAAGAAGTAAGCCCTTAATTCATTATTGATCGCCATTGCTTTTAGTTTGTGAGCCTCAATTACACATTCATTTAACGATTTAACTCTCTGGAGCCCAACTTGAAACCTCATATAGCTGGATATCCAGAAACGCATGCTTTCCATGTTTTTCTTGCTTTAATACCTAATGGTGCTTATCTGTCTTGTTCTGTTCACAGGCAGCCATTAATGGAGTGATCCCACAGGAGAACGGCATCTTACAGAGGTAACCGATATGGCCAAAGACTATCTAACATGTTCTTTAAAAAAAAAAAAAAAAAATAATAATAATACGTTAATATGTACAGCTGACCCTGTCTCCCTGTGCCATATGGCATAAGAGTGTTGCTTGTGTCTTGGTCACCCACATTGCTCATGAAAAGACTTCTGCCATGAGAGACAGGGTCTGCAGAACATATTCACTCATAAATCAGGTATCTCGTCTGTCTATTGCTACCAACATTAAAATACAGATCTCCCCCAAAGAGATTTCGTTTTAAATAAGACAGCGGACCATGCAAGGATGTAACAGTGAGTATGTTTGTTTAAAAAGGGCACCGTGGTTTATTTGCAAGGCTTTCCCTCCAGTAGATTTACAGAATACATGTTATTAAAACTACATCAGGTGCGATACTGGAAAATAGCACCTGTGCTCCCAGGCAGGATTACTGATTACTGACGTTAGAAGTGACAGACTTGTAGATGAACTTGCTGAAAGGGAGATAGTAGTGGTGAACAACTTGAGTATATTCAGGACTGCTGTTTCTGAGGGCCTAGCTGGGATGAGAGCTGAACATGTGGCCTGTACTGTAGCTTGTACCTTGGCTACACAACAGAGCAGCTCTTACAAGCTGGCCCTGCTTCAAGGTGCTTATCATAACTAAGGTTGCTTCATAATTTATCCATTAGTATCACAATTAAGTTAAAAACATGATAACACTTGACTTATCGCTTTCAAAACCAGTTGGGCAAAACGCCCAAAGATAAACAACATGTCTGTATTACCTTCTGTAAGGTGTTCATTTTCTAGCTTCTAGATCTACACAGAATATTATGGGAGCAATATTATAAGTCATATATAAAAGCCAATCACTGTCGTGGACTTGTCAAAATTCCAGCACATCTTACCTGTATGTAGAAGGATAAAAAATATAACAATACATTTTTGTTAAATAGCAGTTGCTGAGTAATAATATGTAAGGGCGTCTCTTCTTAGTCATTTTTCAGTTCAGTTCACTCTGCTTCACAGACATGAGACACGGTGCACACTGCGGATTAGCTAACAACACTCAACATACTGTATGTTTGTGCTGCCCTGAACCCTGAAACACTCCCGGTTAGTCTGTATATAGTCTGGTGTGTTCTTGCGATTTACAAAATGTTAAGAAATTGTAAGAAAGAAACAGCAGTGCCCAGATGCTACTGAGTTTGAAATATTTAAGTCAGATCACTGGAATGTTGCAATCTGTTGTGTGAAATGATGAACCTCAATGATCATTTTTGTGAAACAGGTTCTGAGCAGAGCGGTCTGGACCATGTGGTAGATGCCCTTTGAAGCAGACGGTACTTCTTGAAACTCTCTGCAATGGGCGACAGAAATTTCAAGCAGCCCAAGCGATCCAGTCCAAAATATAACCTAAAAACACATTTTAAAAATGCCGCTGTACTCTGTTTCTAATAGTGCTGGAATTAAACATGTTAATATTCTTTCAAAATCAAAATGAATATTTTTTAATATTTAATTAGCTGAAATAAACATATACTGTAGTATGTAAAACAAACACGGTACCCTGTCAAATTTCTTCAAGAAAAGAAAGAAGCAATCTTCCATACAGTAGAATCTGTTTTATTTCTTTCATTTATGCATTGGTTTTTGCATGATATCTTTGATACAGCGATTTTATAAATTCTGTTACGTGAACGAATATGAACATGGTAATTTTTGAATGGATTTCAAGCAGTGTTTTGTTTGAATACTCGAATATTTGTACCAGCACAAGTTTATAATAGTATTGCTATCCTCCCCAGTGGCCATTGCCTGTAGACAACTGATCTTTCTTGCCTTCTCACCTGACTGCTCAGTAATCTAGCAGGCAATGACTGCTACATGGGACATTAAAAATGTCTAATGAAGGGGGGCTCCCGAGTGGTGCATCCAGTAAAGGCGCTCCGCGTGGAGTGCAGGATGCGCCGTATAGCCTGGAGATCGCAGGTTTGAATCCAGGCTATGTCATTGCCGACCGTGACCGTGGGTTCCTAGAGGGCGGCGCCCAGTTAGTCGAACACCGCCCGGGTAGGGAGGGCTTAGGTTGGCAGGGCAATCCATGCTTCACTGCGAACCAGCGACCCCTGAGGCTGATAGGGCGCCTGCAGGTCTGCAGTGGAGCCATTCAGATCTGTGTTGTCCTCCGGCACTATAGGTCTGGTGGCTTCGCTGTGGATCCGCAGTGCGAAAAATGACGGATTGGCAGGAACACTTTTCGGAGGACGTGTGTTTCAGCCTCCGTTTCCTGAGTCACCGGGGGGTTGCAGCGGTGAACTGGGATAAAAATAATAATTGGGCATTCCAAATTGGGGACAAAACCGGGGTAAAAACCATTGCCGGCGACTAAACAAAAAAAAAAAAAAATCTGTAATGAGTTGCCAGTATTACAAAGTCCAAATACTCGGTATAGTATTGGGTCTTCAACTGCAGTGAGTGTTAAAAGTAATAATATCAGAAAACAGAATGTGTCTGTGGAGGAGGCTAGTCAGCAGTGCTAGTACTATCAGTTCAGTCAGATGCTGTGGATATCCCACTTGCCTGGCAAGTGCCCTGGACTCTCCCCAATCCCTAAGACAATTTGCCTTTCACAGTGTCTAGTCCGGGGGAAACGGGGACCCACGCAGGGCTCTTATTGAGTATGCTGACGCCCTCTCAAGGGCATGCATTGATGGTGTTGAATAAGATGGAACGCTCCAAATTACCGCCTTGAATTAGAGCAGCTGAACATGCATCCCAAGTGTTGTACAGAATTGTAACGGATACTCCAGCTCCCATCCATCCAATTACTTCAATTTACAGCGGTAACGGTTATTATAGGACTGCTTTCGTGAAGCATCTTGCAGACTGCTGTGAAACTGTGCAGGCTCTGGAGTTTGCCAGCACGAGATCACCACCTAGGGGTTTTTTAATGGTACTGCAGTTATAATGTTAAGGCAAGTGTATTAGAAACTCCAGGATCTATACGCTTTTTTAATAATGATGATAAAATACTGTTTTAATGAAATTATTATTTATCACTTTCTCTACTTGTTTGGTGATATTTTGAAATGGTATTTAGCTGAAAGGCTTTTTTTTAAAATTGTGAATGCTTGGGGCTTGCGTTGCTCTTTGAACATGTGTCTGTGCTTTCTGTTTTTCCCCCCAAGAAATGATATAATACTTGTGACCTTTCAAAACTATAGGCTCTAGGTATAGGACAGAAGGGCCGACCAGTGGGTTGTTAACCTGATGAGTCATCGATATGAGAATAATGACAAGGATTTTGTGGTGATTGGTCTCTATTCTAATTCACAGGTTAGGTTTTTCAAAATAGTCTTGGGCTGGCCAGTAGTCTAATAATTAATGACTTATCCAAACATTGCATTTTCATGGCAGGGTTCAGAAGCAGGTTGAGACTCGCAGTGTATTGCTATGAGCTGTGGTGCAATGGGAGTTTGGGCTTGGGTTAACTTTTTAAAATATAAAAAGATAAATAGTTGCTTTGTATGTGGCCTCCGCACCCCGCTATGCTTTCCTTGTAGTATCTGCTGACCCAGAGGAAAAGAGAGGCTTTTGTCAGTGCCGACAGGGAGAAAATAAATGATTTACTGTGTGGGGGGGGGCGGGCACTGCGGGGAATTTGGGCTCCCAGATACCAGGAGAGAAAGCTATTTGTGTCTGTTATTTGGTCAGTTGTTTTCTCAGTCTGTCAGGTCAGGCCTGTTCCGTATCCTCCGCGGTGTAGAGCCTGTTTACTCTGCCTCCTGAAATGTTTGTGTTGTTGCTGGCGAGCTCGTTTTCAGAGCGAGGCTGCTCTGTGGGTTTTAACTCGCCTGTCCTCCAGACAGGCTCTCTGCCATGGGTGCCAGTGTGGAGTCTACTAGCAACCAGCTTGACAACCCCGCCCGCACCAGGCGCTTGCAGCACAGTGGCTGCTTCGAATGTTGCATCATTCACGATTTTCATTGCCTAGATTAGCACTAATCTTGAACTACTTAATGTTATTTTAGGTAAAGTAATCCAAGATTTTTACTAATTAGGTTTGAAGAAGCCAGCCATTCAAGTTTTACAGTGTGCTTATTGGCTGGGCTTACAAAACCATATTTAAACATTTAAGAGGCAAACATGCATTTGTGTAGAAGACTAGATTTACATGTACGAGGAATGGACTGAAAATAAATATTAAATAAGAAGTAAATGGCCCTTTCACTGTACTCTTACTAGCATACAAACACGTAAGGCTAACACCCATGCTGGACCATGGGTAACCTTATAGGAAACATTCTAAACATTTAGCAATTCTAATCTGCAAACACCCCTCATTTTGAATACAGAGTAATTAGTTGTACTGATTAAAATACAATGTTCTATTTTTATTTAACCCACTGAGTCAACTTGAAGCAACTCTGTACTACTGCTGTTCAAGCCTGGGAAGTTACGGAAATGTAAGTCATCAGCAGTCAGTTTAAAGAATACTCGTACGCCAGGCAAGTATCCCAGAGAATTTGTACCCCAAATATAAGGTATGAAATGAAAGAAAGCCTGGTTTTGAAATAATGGTACAGTATAATAAAGTGTTTTAAGCCTGTAAACTGAACAATATAGAGCACAGTAGTATTTTACTAAATGTTTAACTGAAAATTTAACATTGAGTACCATCATTTTAAAGTATACAGTGATCCAGGGTACACCACTATACTTTTAATACTGTATGGGGGAAATGTATGTAAAAAAATAAATAAATAGGAAAGTAAAAATAAATACAGCTATGAATACAAAATGTCCTTTTTTCAATATGTACTACATCTAAAGTTAAAAAGGTAATTAAGCGTTTTAATCTTTACATCTTTAAAAATAAATTGTGGCCTGCCGATTTTCCAAATTCCGGGGCTGACGTCGCAAGGAAGTTCCTTAATAAAAGGAACAGGGCTCGGATCTAAAGGTCTGTAAGTAAAACCTTATCGACTGGTTTCACAGTACTACGCTAGGACTACCTTACCTGCAGTAACGTTGGGTAGGCCAAGATCAGTGCCAATCGGGGTCTGTGAAACTAGGCCTCTCGCTGTGGCTGCTGTCACTAAAGAGCATGGATTAGTAGTTAGTCAGTGGAAAGTGTTAGAAAGTGGCACTGCATTTCTTTGCATTATTATTATTATTATTATTATTATTTATTTCTTAGCAGGCGCCCTTATCCAGGGCGACTTACAATTGTTATCACATTATTGTTACATACAATTACCCATTTATACAGTTGGGTTTTTACTGGAGCAATCTAGGTAAAGTATCTTGCTCAAGGGTACAGCAGCAGTGTCACTCACCAGGGATTGAACCCACAACCCTCCGGTCGAGAGTCCAGAGCCCTAACCACTACTCCACACTGCTGCCCCAGATTACATCCTGTTTGTGACTAATAAGTGACTGTGTCTGAATCAATACCAAGAATTGTCTACTGTCTTATACAGGTGTTACCAGTAAAACAAACGGGTCTTTGTCTAAATAAGGAAACTGGGATGTCTATTAAACAAGCCACAGGGGTGTATTCTACAGTTGTGCCCTCTCTCTTTTTGAACTAGCTGTTGTATCACATCAGAGACTTGTGCGATATAGATACATAACTTATTAATAAAAGAACAAATAGATACAGAAATAAAGGGGTTGTTATTAGTTTATATAATACATTAAAATGCTGGCCTTGGTGACTGGTTGAGTCTCATCCATACACATGTACAGCAGTTTTATTCTTATTGGTAGCTGCTAATATCAGAAAACGTATTCAGACTCTGAGTTGACAAAATAACACCAGAATATACCGTATATCCCTCTTGAGGCATTGCCAAATCTACACTCCTCTCCTGGACTTTCTCCTTTTTTGAAATTCTACCTTTTGTTACCAATGCAATTTCTTTTCTTCCTTTTTCTTTCCCTCTTTTGCCTGTGTGACCAACTGTACCCAAACACCTCTTAATGGGACCATTAAGCGACTACCACACTGTATCACTTGTGGGTGGAAGCTACACTGCGCCTGGATTTAAGTATGTGAATCAAAACTCAGTTCAACACGGAAGGCAGCGAGAAAGACTTGCAGTCTAAACTTTAAGTTTCTTTTAGTATTTAATACCTTCTAATTGGTTAGAAACTTTCCAAATGCATAGCGTCCATAAGATATGTTTCCATCAAGAAAACATGCAGCATGCAGATGGCACCCCTCAAACTGGTCACGGTTTTGTTTTTCCACTACAGCAGTCAATATAATAAGCAAGGCATCCCACAAGTGCAGTGCGTTCCAAATGTTGTCCATTTAATACCGATACAGGATGACTGGTATTTGTTCTTCATTTTACCCCAGTTCAAATAACTGGATTTAACCATCCTATGTACAGTATGAGCACACATATAGTTAGTTTACTGGCCTTCTTTTTTGTGTGAAGTATACAAGATTCAATTTCTGCAGTTCTGTATAAAATATGGTCTTGTACCGTGATATCTGCTGTTAGCGTTGTGTGAATTTTTCATGGCATCCCTACTGCCAAGGCAGGTTTCACATAGAAAGTACGACTCCGCATTGCAGAAACACATTATTTGGCCAATGGATCATGCCAGTTAACTGTGTAAGAGGTGATGAGACTATTGGTCACACTTTAGTTTTTCTTGCAGTTTTTTTTAAACAGGATTGCATTGCCTAACTTCTTGACCTCTCTGGGTGACTGATCTCAGCGTTATTCCTGGCACGAATGGTCAAGCTCAGACCACTAGAGAAGCCGTCTGTTGACACTGTCGGTTTGTTTTTTGCAGTGATTTTGCCAGAGAGACGGCTCAAAGTCCGGCATACGATCCGGGTAGCCAGCCTTCCGTCGCCACTGCCGCCCCCTCCTCCTCCTCACCACCACCCTCCTCCGCCTCAGCCTCAGCCTTCTGTCCCGTGGTGCCGGTGCGTGGGGCCGTCGTGGAGAGGCAGCCACGCATGCTCAACTTCTGCGTGGAGTACCGCAGCACAAATGTGGATGTGGTTCTGGAGGAGTCCAGCTCAGTGGGTAAGACAGACAGGCAGAGAGTAAGGGTGTAACTAAAATGTAGTGATACAATACGTATTGCATTATGCAGAGTGAAATACAATATGTATCACTTCTGTGATGCATGATAAGATCAAATAATCATTCAATGATGGACTACTTTGTTAAAAGACAAACATTAAATGAGATTGGGAGACTATGTGTTCATGCCAATTATAAAACACACTTATTCTGCATTGAAGAACCCTTCGGTGAACTGCAATGAGCTGTGTTTTTTCAGTCTTAGTACTCAGCCCATTGTACAGCAACATTTCTGCAGTTGTATAAAGCCACTGTGTCATGTTAAACATTTAATTATGAGATTTGTTGGAAATACCAACATTGGTTGCAAGTCAAATCATTACACGGTTCTGATCATTAATAAAAAAAAATAAAAAAAATGAATTAAAAAAAAATCAAGTCATTGCTGCTGGGAAAAGGAAATCTGTACAGGCTTCTGCAAAAGTTGTGGTTTTTCTTCTAATTTCAGTGTGTTGGTTCTTGGAAACACAGTGTTAATAATCTGTTAGAACTATTTTGACACCTTTGTAAACCACAGATTAAAGTAGGTGGGAGCTGGTGGAATGCACAGTCCGTTTTCTGCTGCAGGCTGGCTGAGCTCTAGGATACTCACGTTGTCGGGGGCTGTTGTCAGTCACTGGTGTGCTATTGTACCTCACTCTTGAGATTTAACAAGATATCAAGATGACATATTTGGAACCACAATTTTTGTTTAGTTTCCATTTTGCAGTCTACTATATACCGCCCACGTACAGCACATTTAAGTCAATATTAATAATTAATAATATTATATTATGCTTTTATTTCTCAATGTAGGGAGGAAATCTGTTATGACTGTTAAATGGGTTTGATTAACCAGAGTGATCGTATCAGGAGCAGGTGCCCATTGAATTCCATGACATTCTGTCCGAGACGTTTTCAATGTGGTGTTTATACAGTAAACAGAGGGTGCTGACCTGGCTTCACTGCAGTTTTGTGAGCTGCTGTTTCTAAGACGGGCAATTGGTGCCCTCTTGTGGATTTCTGAGGTATGGCAGAATAATGTGGGAACAAATACTTGTAGTAGTTAGTTCACTGCAGTTATTATCCAACGCACAGGATATCGTGGTACTCTTTTAACCTTGTCTTGAGATTCCCACAACCTTAGCACATAAGGTTTTCAGGCCCCTTTTTTTTTAAAAAAAAAAGATATAATTTGCTAAACTCCGTCTTTTTTTCCTTCTGTCCTCAACAGGTGAAATTAAACAGATCCTGGAAACTGAACTCCATGTCCCTGTGTCAAGAATGCAGCTGAAGGGCTGGAAGACGGGAGACGTCACCGACAGCGTGAGTCCGTGGGAGTCTGGTGACGGAGCTTCAGCATTTATAAACTTTAAATGCAAGCTGTAACCTTCCCCTTGTTTTCATCTAACGCTAGTTCTCTCCTGTTTCAGACTGTTTTGAGGAGTCTACACTTGCCCAAGAATAACAGCCTCTATGTATTAACACCAGACATAGCGCCAACAGCCACGACAAGTCAATCCGGGTAAGAACTGTCACTCTACACTTACACAGTGGAACCTCAAAACGTTGTCAAGTAAAGGATCCCAGCGGTCCAGCATCAACAACGTGGATAGGTAACCCATTCCATACCCTGTGTCCTAAGACCGCCTCATTTCCAACTGTGTCTTCTGGTCGTGGTTTCTACGCTGCGCTCAAAGCGGGGGTATCCAATCTCGGTCCTGGAGGGCAATTCCACTCCAGGTTTAACAGGTAAAATGAGATAATGATCTACTTCAGGGTCTGGATGCAGGTTTAATTGGTTCAATTAAACAATTTAGAGCAGGGTTAGAACAAAGACCAGGACTCTAAGGTTATGCTTTGGCCACCCCTGGCTTAACGTATAGGCTAGGGTTACATTTGTCATCTCCTTCTAAGATGTCTCCGCATCGGTCAACCTTTGTAAATGATTATATAAAAGATCAAGTGTGTAACAAAAGTGCATGCTCTGTCATGTCTGCAATCCAGCAATCAGAAAAGGGATTCAGATGCCCCATGTGAATTGATGTGTAGCACAGCACCTCTTTGACAATATGCAGGTATTTATATATATTAAAAAAAAAAAAATAAAAAAAAAAAAAGCAAGCTACTGATTTCCTTGAAATCTCTGCTGACTCAGTGCGAAACCTTTGCTGAAACCCACAGCCAGTCAGTCCAGTCAATGAAAAACAAACAAAATTATTCTTAGAAGATAGAATTCTTAAGAATTGTTTACCTGGTAAAAATATTTCTGCAGTAGTTTAAGTCTGTGTGCACCCTTCCTTTGTGTCAGTCTTCTATGGGGGGGGGGGGGGGGGGGACATTCACCACAAGCACCAAAACATCATTGAAAAAGAAAACTCATTCAGCACCAAGTAACAGCTGAAAGGTTGCCCTTTAGGGCAGTGCTTCCCAACCCTGGTCCTGGGGACCCCATGTATCTTCTGGTTTTCATTCCAACTGAGCTCTCGATTACTTAACTAGACCCTTAATTGAACTAGTAATTTGCTTAGTTAGACCTTTTTACTTGTTTCCAGCTCTTAAACAGTTGCAAATTTCAAGTTAGATATAACATTTTATAAGTAACTTGAAGTTTTTAGGAGCTGAGAACAATTAAAAAAAGGTCAAATTAAGCAGAAACATGGGGTTCCCAGGACTAGGGTTGGGAAGCCCTGCCCTAGGGTAACCAATTAAATAGCTTCAGTGTCTTATAGTGCAAAACAAAATCCAAATACTTACACTGTATATATTATTAGGATGTTAGGCTGGTTCAGTGTTTTCGCATGGAGTTGCCCCTTTCTTGTAAGTGCTTATAATTCTAACATTGAAAAACTGTTTAACTCTACAAAGTTTTTTTTTTTTTTAATGTCGGATCTCATGGAATCTATTTTGAGTTCCTTAATTTGCAACGTCAGAATGACCAAGCGACACGCACAGTTCCAAATTCCCTTGTGTTAAGCAATTTTCTGAATTCAGTTTATGTTTAGCTTTCTTATCTTTACATTGTACTTCTTACATAAAAAAACCCCAAAAACTCCATGAATGTCTTTGGGAGCGTCTTCATTTGTGTATTGACTACAATACTCCACGAACGTTCAAGGAGTATCCACTGTCTATACCTTGACCAATGTAGAGGTTTGTAGTAAAAGTACATTTTCATACCTTAACTTCAATACTAGTTATTTTAGTTACCTTTTTTTATTTTTTTAATTTTGCAGGTGTCTCGCAATATTTTTGCAAGAGAAGTGTACTTCAAAAAACAAAACACTAGGTGGCAGTGTTGGCTAATGAAACCCTGCTTGTGCTTTTTCTAGCAGACTTTAGAAAGAGTTCAGTCATACCCAACCATCACTTTCCAATACAAAGGGATTTCCCAGGGCAAATAAATATCTGATGCAGTACAGAAAAAAAGCAATGAAAAAATAAGTTAGCGTTCCTTCGTTTCTTCACTACATGTTATTCCTAAATCTCAGATCTTAAACTGTACTTCATAGCAGAATGAATTAGAAAGATGTTTTAATAATTTATAAAGCATAAGGCTGAACGGCTGATTCTTACTGAGTCCATCGTGCTTGTCATGTTTACCACAGGAAATAAAAGCATAATACTATAATTATATTGGATAGCTTGTGAAAAACACATCGTGGTAATGTATACATTTGACCATGTCTCTTATCTGTAGAACACCATCTTCTCAAACACTTTGAGGACAAGACTTTCCTACATAAAACGCGTGTGGTGGTTACATGTAGTATTTTTATAATAGAATCAATCTGTTACAGCGCTGACCAACAGCTAAATGAGTGATGGATCAATGAGTCATCTCTGAAAATTATGACAAAAGAATCTGCAGTGTTGTGCATCTTTTGGGATGGAGTGCAGACTGTGAGCTTCTGCAGTCTAAGCTGCAGTTTATTTTTGCTTTTTACTGGTTTCCTGCTCATTGCCCAAAAGATGCGAAGCCTGACCTGCAGCGTGGGTGACTCTCCAACAACTCAGCAAACAATATTGAATTGTTCAACCTGAAAGGTGACCCGGAACAAAATAGCTGCACTCTGTGTCCTGTAATGATGATGCAAACTGTTAAATTGCAGGGGTCACAGTAATAGCAGCAATAGCTATTAAAAAAGGAAGCCTACAGTCTCTTCAAACGCCTGAAGAGCTGAGAGGGGTCATTCCTAACAAGTGGGGATGTGCAGCGTGTAATTATCAGCGCTAACTAACCAGGGCATTTAGCACAGGGCTGGGCTCTGCTTGGTAAAACAAGCCTGATTGCTGGACACATACAGCAAGCCAAAGTGTTGCTGTATTATATAGAGGTCTTATTTATTAGACAGGGTGGCTGCAAAGTCCATAGACCACTATGGAATGCTGCTGTGGAAAAATCAAACCAAACAAAAAAAGCAAAACCATTTGCTGCAGATCAGTGAAACTTGTCAGTTAGAGCCTGCTGGTTTGTTTTTAATTATGTTGTTTAACAATCTCTCTAGATTTGAGAGTGGGATCTGGAAGCAGTGTGCAAATCCAAGTACAAGTTCTCATAACTACAGTATTTACTCAGATGCTGCCTTGGATAATAGAATTGTTACTGAGAAATTCCTGGGTTTATCAAAAGATAAATCTATATTTTTATATTTTCCAAAAAAAGCCCATGTCCTTTGAAAATCAGCATTAAGTGAACACAGTTCAGATGGAGTCTTGATCATATTATCGCCTATAATTAACAAATTGAAATACGCCAGCTTCTAATCTTCCCCATAATACTCACCCAGATATTTATCTTACAAAATCTACAAAAGTATTTACAACGACTTTTCAAAATTCCTTGAAAATAAAGGACCTAGGTAGTACGATACACAAGTCATAAAGAAATGTATTTAATTAAGAGACAGATCTTTAAATTAGGTTGTTCAGAGCTGAAATCAAAAAATGTAAAGCTGTGCAAAGTTTCAGGCAGGAAGCTTTAAAAACACCTGCACATATGATCATTTGATTGACAAGCAAATCCCTGTAACCATCACCAAAATTCAAACAGACATTCACGTCAACCTTGAATCCGCGGCAGCCACCTGTAGTATTCAAGCCAGGCAAATTGAAATCTGCTTTGATTTTACCTCGTCCTCCCTAACCTCCACCTCATTTTCAGGCTGGCCAGGGGGTTGACAGTGGAATTGTGATACATGCTTATGTCTACTGTTTTAATTCTCTAATAAAGAAAGTTCTCCTGCTTGGATAGAAAAGAAAGAGAGGAGCCATTTGTTTTTTTCCCTGAAGTCTTCTCTCCTGCTGGAGATTTCATGATGACAGGCAGCCGCACTGAGGCCCTCTATTGCCTCCCGGATAGAGCAGAAATTGAACGACTGTTTTAAAAATAGCTCCGCTATCAGTAAGGGAGGGAGTTCACTTTCACTTGCATTTTGTATTTCACCTGAGGTATATACAATACAACCTCTTTAGGTTTGCAAAGCACTTTCAAAGGCAAAACGGATCCTCTTGAAAAAATATTTTCAAAATCCAATCCTGATTTCCTATGCAGTATGGTTGGTTCTCACAGACACTAATGCATATCCCTGCATTTTCAGATATGATTTAGTAAACCATTAGCCTAAACCTTCAGACCTAGAAAAGAGATTTGAATGGATAGCAGTTCCCACCTTCAATTGCTCCCATGTGCTTTATCTAGGCTAATTGTAGCAGAAGACTCACCTAAGGTCACACAGCGAATAGCAAAGCTAGAAACGTTACCCAGGGCCTCCAGTATGTTTTAGTCTTTCTTTGTGAGCGTTCAAACACGCTGCCGCGAGTAATTAAGAGTCTGTAATTAAAAAATGTTAGCAGAATTCTGTGGAGACCAGAGAGTAGCAAAGCAAGTAGCAAATGATGGGATAGCAGCAGACTATTCACCAGGCCTGCCGGTCCTATATACTGTGTATTCATTTGCACATGTGAAAAGGGGGAAATGCAGTTACTGTGTAACACTAGTGGGATAGTTTGTATCGGAGTTGTAGGTTTCATTGTTCCTTATAAATTGTACTCCATGCTTGACAGCAGATGTCAAAGATAGAACATGTGGAGGTCCTGCTTAGACACGCTTTTTTGTTGTTGCATGATGACTTGTTTTTGGATGATATAGACCAAATGCTTTGAGATATTGCCTTCAAATTTGGTAAAACTGTACCCTTTCATTCTGCTAAATCATGTGCATTGTCATTTGTGGCAAATTGCTTGGCGGCTGAAACCACCAAACTAATTTTAATTGTGACTTTATCTGGATTAGAACCCAGGCCTCCAGAAGTGAAAGGCTCCTGCATCAGCATGCTGCGCTGCCTATCCCCTTCAGGGATAACCTTTAGAAATATCTTGTAATAAAGACACTCATCTGCCTCTGTGTTTCAGCTCTGTCTCTCTCCCCCTCCTGCATCGCCGCGTTTCCAATCTGCTGCATTAGCAACAACAAACATTACATTTACATACTGATTTCGCGTTTTCATTTAATGTAAATATGCTGTCATTACAGTAAATTTGAGCTTCTGTTAACATAAGCTTGTCTAAATCTCCCAGCTTAAGAATGTGATTGTGTAATTATTGTGTGTGGTACATATTAATTCCAACGGGCTCATCATTTCTTTGATTTAACGCAGATTAGTTGGGAATGATAGCTGAGCTTCATATTGTATTCAGACACATTGACTAAACATTTGCCATTTGATTTAAACATGTTTTTTCAGGTCGGCTTGTGTGGCCCAAGCCCTAAGGCTTTATCACCAGCATGGTGCTTCTGCCCCCTGGTCCCTCTGCTCTAACCACTCAGCCACACTGCCTCCCAGACCCTCGGCTCTAGCCACTAGACCTCACTGCCTCCCAATCCCTCCACTAACCATTAGGCCACACTACCTCCCAGTCTCTCAGCTCAACCACTCAGCCACACTAGCCCCCAGCCCCTGTGCTCTAGTAGCCTACACCATCTCCCAGTCCCTGAGGCCTAGCAACCTGCCCATACGTCCTCTAACAACTATCTTAGATAATGAAGTCAGACCATTGTAAATATAAGCCTCACAGTGCAAATTATCTCCTTTTGTATCACTATGGCTGCTCTGCCTGTAGCTTGCTTGCCTGCCTAGTCACTTCAGGCTTACTCCCTTGACACAGTGACGGAGCAGCAGGTTTGTCCGGGCTTGTCTTGGTAGAGTGAGGGGAGGGGGGCTGCTTGCTCAGGTACATGCTGGAACATGATCATGTCTGACTCTCCTGTTTTGTTTTGTTTATTCTCTCCGTTCAGCGCCCTGCAGGAATCATTAAATCAAAACTTCCTGCTCGTCATTAGCCATCACGAAGCCCAGCGGGACTACAGCCTCAACTTCCCAGGAAGTAAAACCATTCAGGAGGTGAGTGAGAGCAATGTGAATGATAGCAGCAGCCCTGGATGAAAGTGTCAGTGTCTGCCTTGTTACCCGCCATTTGTTCTCTGTGCTAGTTTTTACAGATGTATTGTTTGTGTCCACTAGAGGCAGGGTACAGGTTATTCATGCATCATCAGCATGTGAAGACTGAAACAGTAAATTATATACAAAGTGAATCCAACCAAGAAGAAGAATACATTACTTAAGCTATAACTAAGTTCAATTAAAACAGTTGTTGTAAAATTATACTGTTTCACTGTGGCGTGCAGATAATCAATACTTTTCCATTTACTAAACTACTTGAACCTGCTGTGTTCCACTGAACCATTAAACCCCACTGCAGTTGCACAGTGCTCTAATCACTGCGCGACTCGAACCCACTTCCTTCAGTGAGTGGCAGGTATGCCAGCTACTGTTGCACACTGCCCTGGAACAGAGAGGATTATCCTTTTGTAAAGATACCTTTTCCTTCTGATTTATGTTCCATGTACACACAGAATTGGATTCTAATAGCTGAGATAGTGTTTGATCTTCCGACAAATTGGCATTTGGTAGAGAGGAGACTTAATTTCCCCCATCTCAGATTAAACACTGGATTTGGGAGCTGATAAAATATTCATGGGCGCGTCCTGTTTGCTCTGCCTTTATTACAGTTTCTGTAGCTTTGTGAAGGCTTGGCAAAGCTGTCGGTGAAATGAGCTGGCCCGCTCGGACAAGCCTAAGATGTTTATGCAGCTCTAATGCTGTCCACTCTTTACCTGATATCCTATGCATAAGGATTCAAAATTACTCCATCAATTATTCACTGCAGCATTTCCATTGCCATATAACAAGCTTCCTGAAGCCTGGATTGGCAAATGCAAGTTAACCTATTGGGTGTCCTGAGTATTGTCTGCTCTTCTGAATTGTGCATGATATTTCTTCCCTGTAAGTTCTAGATCTCTGTAGCTGTTTGTTTGTGTGTTGAAGTTGTGTGTTTGTTTTTATCCAGTGTGTGTGTGTGTGATGTGCCGGGGGAGTTTCAGTGTAGGGGTAATGAGCCCTGCGGTGCTGCTGGTATCTGGGGACCCAGCTCCAATGCATCTCTAACTCAAGTGATTTGATAGCTCTGTTTTTATGTGCCATGACAACCTGGCATGATGTCGGGTGCAGCAGTATCTCTTCAAGGAAAATAGCTCCGGTTGACTGACGCAATTAAAACCTACCAACATTGAAGGGGGACTGATGAATATACCTTGAACTTATTAGATATGAGTTTGTGGGTATTTATATAAAATGTTTTTTTTTTGTTTGTTTTTTTTAGTAGCCAACACAGATTCTTCAGGCACAGAATACAGCATTACTTTTACAGTGTTGACATGTATGACAGGTGAAGGCACATTGAAAAGCCAACGCATTATTAGAAAACTTCTGTTAGTTATACCCGGCGAATAACATGACAGATTGCTGGTGAAGTCAAACTTGAACCTCAAACAACTAATATCCACCAGATGTGGTTTTATTTATTTATTTATTTTTTTAAGTTATTATTATAAAGCAGAAGTAAAAAGTCAAAATCCTAGTAACACAATTACTGTGTAGCTACTAGTTGTCCAACAATTTTACTTCTAAAGCATTTTTGGTTCTGCACAAGCCCAATATCATGAAAATCTTTAAACCAGTACCTTATTGTGATCTTGCTAAACTGTTAAACTGACAAGTGTACACATTCTGGGTTTTATAAGTCAGAGAGAGAGAGAGACAGAAAGTCAGATTGCAGAGGCGACCATTACTGTAATAGTCCCACTTGACAGCTTGTAATGGTGCTAATTGAAGAGATTAATTCACACTCTCCTCATTCTATTCAGAGCCCAGAGCAGGGGCCTGTTTTCCTCCTGGAGCAGATGGCTTTGATGAGCACCTACTGTGCTCTTTAAGTGCTTTGCTGGGATTACAGAAATGGGGAGGGTCGCTGTCGCGAAAGGGTTTAAAGGGAGAGGAGAAGACAAGGGCTGGTAGCTCCGGGGGGCTCCGGCAGGGAGAATGAATTCAAACACTGGGCCGCCTTCAGCTAGGCACTCGGGAGGAGGCTCCGGGTTTCTTCTGAAGCAGGAGAGACTGCAAACATACATCTCTATCTGGATCTAAATATACACGCGTTTATCACTCTGTTGCAGTCTGGTATGAACATGTATCTTCCAAACAGTTAAATGTATGGCAGTGAAAAAGCTTTTCGCTCTTAAGGGACACACGATTTAAAGTACAGACATCTTTACAGTTGCTGAAATTTTTTTTTTTTATTATAGTTTCAAACAAAAAAAAATACATAATTTGATCTTACTTACCGTTTACACAACCCAGAATTGCTACGCTGTTTTCCCCTCTCCTTCAGGGTGCAATTCATAACTAAAACAGAAATGATACTTTAATGAAAACTGCCTTTGCTGCAATGTTTTAAATAGCAATAAAGGTGCTCCTTTACAGCAAATATAAAGGAAAAAAACTTTGGTTAAAAAACACACGCACACACAACCCTTGAAACCTCTTCACAATACTGTATTTAAATGCATATAAGCTATTTGTGTAATATCAGATTTCAAACAGGTAAAATAATAAAAGACAAATGTACCTTTCACACAAGACCCCTAATTAAACACCAAGTTTCTTTTAAAAAGAAACTTGGTTATAAAATCAGACAAACATTTATACGAGATATCTTAGCCAATGTATTTTTGCCATTACAGATCATTAAGAGCATTACAGTTTGGGCCTTTGTGTTGCGAAGTTGTGTGATTCAATTTTGGTGTCTGTAAGGGTATTTGAACTTTCAAGTAGATGAGATTTTAAACGGGCAGCATATTGATCTGTCGCCATTTAGATCATTAATAGACTATCCCTGGCACTTGCTTTTCTTAACAGTTTCTTATCAAAGATAATTCCTCCAGTGCCAGCCTGTGTTCATCAGGAAGACAGGATTAAATAGGGATTTAGGATTCAGATTATTAGATCCGGTACACTGGAAAGTGCTCCCTTTGTTATTTGTAGCAGTCTCTGCTAATTGGGGGAGTTTAGGGAAGTTTTTTTTTTTTTTTTTGTCCTGTTCTTCCCTTCAAGTGTTTTTTTTTTAATAGAGTTGCTGACCTGGATAGAAGCTCTTTTAGAAATGAGATGAGAACTGCAGGGAGCAGTGGTATACTTCTAGAAACCGTTAAAGCTGACATGTTAGGGCAACACAGGGAAATCTAATATTGGAAGTATTCAGTGTGTACTGCCAGGGTACAGATGGAGGCACAACCCAGTTACCCCCACATACGTTTTAGGGTTGCCAAAACTCATGACGTTTTACTATCATAGACAAGTGACACAGTTGCCTTCATTTTCCAGTTTCTGAGCAGTCTGGGATAAAGATGACTAGTGAGGCCGTATCTATGACAACATGCACTGTATAATGGCGATACTCACTTCTTATAGCTTTTTCATGTCAGAATAAAGAATACACGAGCAGTAGCAACATGATAGCCTTAATGATGCCTACATTCCAGACACTAAAACAGTTTAATATAGTATAAAGAGTAACGTATACAGAGCTGTACAGTACAAGGTGATATGCCCACTTTCACACACTTGGCCCCTGAAAATGGGGTAAAATCAGCTTGTCTAAAACCGTAATGTCTTTTTATTTTAATTTTAATCTCGTGCAAAGAAATTTCAGATGACTATCCGGTCAATATCAGGGTCTTCAGTAAATATTTTTTCATTTAGTTATAATTATCTAATAGTCCTATGTAGATTGGTTTACTGGTCTGGTGTTTAGTGGATCTTTCATTGCTGCAAACGCGTTTAAGTACAGTTAGACTTTTAACTAGTTTTGTGTACTTGTGTGTCTATATGAAAACTACAGAGAGTTTCCTTTTCAGGAGAAGCTTGTTTTTTGTCCTCCTGTCTGTCATTCAGTTCGTTCTGTCTGGCCACGGCTCTCGGGAGTTTGCAGGTCCATCTGAAAGTGAAGCTTCTTAAGAGGAAGTGATTGGCACCTCCAGTTAAACATCAGCGGCGGTAAGCTGCAGAGCAAATGTTTGCCTGAAAAGCGGAGGGCAGAATAGCTGCTGCTGGGGTCTGCTGTTTCCGTGACCAGACGAGCCGGCTGAAGGATTTCACTCCCCAGTTTTTACAGCTGCAGAAGAGAGCGGTGAAAAAAAGAAAGAAAAGAAAAGCATCTGGTGCTGGTAAAGCTGCGATTGTTTAATTCTGTTTTTTTTTTCTTGTCTTGCTGATCCAAGCTCTGAATTACATGGGACCTGAAGTTTGTGTATTTGTAATTTTGGTCTTCTGAAAGTTGTCACCAGCGCAGCTGACTCAATACTGTAGAAACGGCAGAACTTTCTGTTGACTTTGGCTACGTCTGAAGTGCAGCGCCGTTTTAGAACTGAGACTGAGATTCACAGACCCGTAATAAATATGCACAGCCTTACTCACTGCTATACTTGTGAGGTTTTTACATTGACACCTAAGAGTGGATTTACTATCCTGAACTGCTAGAAGTCATTTTAGGGGGGAAAAA